>NW_026522031.1:2528771-3160964 GCF_021234435.1 Artibeus jamaicensis
CAAAGGGCAGTGTCCCCGGTGTGGGGGGCAGTGTCGGCCATGCTCTCGTCTCCGGCGGGCCTTCAACCCCACACCCTGCCCCTCCCTCTCCCTGTGGAAGCCTGTGCTGGCCCAAGGCCCAGCTGAGAGTCAGCCTCTTCCAGAAACCTTTTGGACCGTAGGAGCTCAAGCCAGACTGTGAACCCGGACAACCCTTTGTACCAATTGGGCGGCACCCAGTTCATTGCGAAGACCTCAGAGAGCAGAAATCGAGTTCATGGCCTCTTTCTCCGCCATGTTCAAGCCTCCACAGTGGCAGGGGCCGCGTCCCTGTTGGCTACTCTCGTCGTTATTTTGTTCTTTTTCATTCTAAGCCTTAATGCGATTTCTGGTGACCTTGACTTATCGGACTTGGCCCTTTCTGCTCAAGTAGCGTAAATTAAAGCCAGCACGATTTTCCTCCAATAGTCTTTCAAATATTCAAAGACACTCTGTTGCTTTTCTTCATCATCTGCTTTACAAACTAAATTTGACTCAATAAATGTCAGTCAAGTGCCTACTATGTGCCAGACATTCATTGTGCTAGCACCCAGGACACACAAAGAAGAATGTGCCTGGCCTCCGTCCTTAAGGGCCACCCAGGCAGGCGGTGGGGGCAGAGAGCTCGGTGCCGTGACAGAAGGGACTGTGGGTGTCCAGAGAAAGGGGACCCGTTCTGGGGAGTCAGGAGCAGCCTCCTCGGGAGCTGATGATAAGGGCTGAAGGGGGAGTCGAGTCAGCTCGTCCTGTTCTCACTGTTTGCCCTCAAAGGGCTTTTAACACTCACCCAGCCAGTGAAACGCTGCCAGACTCAGCCCTGGCTGCTCTTCAGAAGCAGCGTGCCGGGTCTTTGTTTACTCATTTGAGTCTAGAATCTCACATGTCATTAATACAGTGCTGTTTTCATGTAGCTCTGTGTAACTGAACTCTTGTGAATGAAGCAAAAAATTCTTTTTACCTGTAAAAAAGGCATAAGCAGCTTACGTAGAGAAAAAATATAGATGACATTTGACCCCCCGAGTTTTGGCCCTGGGCAGGAAGGAATGCTGATCACTACCTCCCTGACAGAACCTGGGAGTCTCCTCTTACAGACTCCGCCACATATCCTGGCTGTGATTTATTTAAAATAATAATTCGTTCATTAAAGTCCCGTCTCTGGCTCGACTCTTAAACATTTTCTGACAAATTCCATTGAAATCACATTTCCCAGAAGCCTTTGAGCCTCCGCTTTTTAGGGTCCATGAGTTAGTATGGCCAAGTAAAACTAGAGGGCGTTTTCCCATCTCTTTAGGACAGAGTCTGCCTTTTAAGGCCCTTCTTCCTAAGGGACCAGAGACGACCGACTTCTCCGAGGGGCGAGGTTGGGAGAGGAGGCCGAGCTGGGAGGGGCCGGCACCATCTGGGTCCCCTGCCCTGGCCCAGCTCTCCAGGTGGCCAGCAATCCGACGTCAAGGCCCAAGGCCAAGGCCAGCATCAGGATGCCTGTATGGAGGCCCATTTTTCTTTCTTTCTCTGTTCTGCTAGTGAGTCAACACTTCTGAGTGAGGATATTTCCTCTACAGACCAGAACCTTTTCTTTAGAAAAATCATCCTAAGCTGTCAGCCTCGGAGAGGGTGTGAGAGAGCTTGACTGTGGCCAGAACTCAAGCCTCAGTGGCCACACTGGCGTCCTCAGGAATAAATCTGACCGTTTACTCCGTATCTATCTCCTGTCTGTGGCTCTTTTCTCGTTTGAGTTTGAATTGAGAAAACGAAGAGTGAGTAATTTTCATTCCCAAGACCTTCAAGAGAAAAAAGGAGCTATGAGAGCCTCAAGCTGTAGGCTTGGGGGCGGAGCCAACGGAGAGGCGGGCCCCTCTGTAGGCTGTAGGCGGGGCTCTGGGCTGAGCTCCTTTGAGTCCCGCCCCCATCCCAAACCAGCAGCTCACTCTGCCCACTGGGTTTAGTTTCTGGCCTGTTGGGAAGCCGCAGGGAGTGTTATGGAAAGACTTACTGCTCCGACCAGGACCCCTTTGCTTTCTTGAGCTTTCCACCCTCATGGAAAACTCATGGCCCAGCCCGTGAAGCCAGCCCCATTGCCCAGGAAACTCCTGAGAGGACAGTCACCGCGAGGCTCAGCCATGTCCTCTGCAGAGCTCCATGGGGACACCCGTTCTTCCTGCCAGCAGATCACAGGCCGGCCCTGGCTGCTGCCCTTTACTCTCCAAGGCTTGTTGTCCTGTTCTCCAGCTTTGCCTATGATTCTACGAGCTTCCACCTCCTTCCAATAAATCCCTTCCCTTTTTAAAAGAAAACTCATGTCAAATTCACATCTGACACAGGTGAAGAGTGAATTTGTATGCAGGGCATGATACAGGTTTTCCTAGTTCTCTGAAGAAGTCAGCAACAAGATTTGCTGAGTCGGGCCTGCGTCGAGAGCACCCGGAACCTCCTCAGGGCCACATCCGGTCACAATGGGGTCTCCTCCCTGAGTCTCATCATCTAATTGATAAATTAATTCAAACACCATGGCACATGGGACCCTAGTGAGGAAGAAAAGAGCCCCTCTGCTTACATTGCTTGCGGTCCAGCTTGAGAGACAACGCATGTGCTTGAGAAATGAGAGGCAGCATGACCCATGGTGAAAGCATGGGTTTGAAGCCTGGCTTCATATTTACGAGCTGTGTGATCTTCGGCTATGTGCTTAACCTCTCTGTGCCTCATTTCCCTCCTCTGAGGTTGCTGTCTGCATCAGAAGATGGCTTTGAGGATTGTAGAGTTAACATTGGCAAAGCTTTTGAAACCATGCCTGTCACATTATCAGTATCACATGTCAGGGTTTGATCCATGTAAAGCTATGTACGTGTTCAGTGACCCAGCCGTGAGGTGACAGTGTGCAAAGTCACTTGGGTACAGGTTTGCATCTCGAGGAAAAGCAAGGCCCAGCTGACAAATGTGCCAGGCATGTGGAAGCAGAAACCAAACCAGGTGACAGGCTCGCCTGATCACTGGCTCCCGCCCCAAGCCACTTTCTCTGCTAATGAACATGGCTTTGGCTCGGAGCAGACAGGGCAGGAGCCAGAGAGATTTCTTTCAGGAGCCAATTTCTTCTGGACGCTTGAACAGCTGGGTCCCAATCCTTCCACGTTTAAACTTAAGGCAATTCAGAGCCGAGCCCCACATGTACATTGATGTCGAATAATGACCTCTGATGGTCTCATCGTCCGGACCGCCTGTGCACATCAGCAGACGAGCGGTGGGATCTTCTCCCCAGGTGGCTCGTGTTTTGCAAAAACAGGTACAGCCAGTCCTGGAGCCATTCGGAGAGGACGGCAGCTCCTCACCCCAGTGCCTGACATCCTGGCATCGCTTCACTGGCAGGAATTCAAGACCTGTCCTACCTCCCGTGTCTCATGGCTGAAGGGGTCACAGCCCAGAGAGTCAAGGTGATGTACCCACTTCCTGGGCCAGGACAAGAGCAGAGCCTAGATTTTCTGACCCTTCATATGGTTCTCTGTCCACTGAGCTCCATCCCCATCGTGTGCAGCTTTCCTACCAGGAAGCCGGAGCAGGACCACCTGGGGCGCCCGTGGGCCAGGAGAGCTTTACGATGACTAAGACAGGAACTCGAGTGTGACGACAGAGCACCTTGTACCAGGCTTCCCACTGGTCCCGGGAAGTGATGTGGCTTTGTCTGCAAAAGCTTCGCCCTGGCCAGTGCGGCTCAGTTGGTTGCAGCATCATCCCTGTAAACCAAAAGGTGTCGTGGGTTTGATTCCCAGTCAGGGCACATGCCTAGGTTAGAGGTTTGAGCCCTGGTTGGGGTGTGTATGAGAATGAGACCAATCTGTGTTTCTCTCTCTCTCTCGCCCCCTCTCTCCCCTCCTCCTTCCCTCCCTTCCTCTCTCTCTAAAGAGCAATGAAAAAATGTCCTCAGGTGAGGATTAAAAAAAATAATGGGCTACCTGGGTCTGCTACCTGGGAAGCCAGAGTCAGACTGTGCAGGGGGGTTCGTGTTACTTTGAGCTCTGTCCCCAGCGTGAAACTCAGGCAAGATGGCCCTGCACCCTAGAGCTTCTCAAAGGGAAAGCGTTGCCGAGGAAGAGGAGAGAGAGAGGAGCAGAGGCAGGAAGATGGCACACTCTAAGTGGCTGTCCTCTTGGAAGCTCTCTCTTCACAGCTTGAGAATGTTCCTCTCTGCACAGCTGCAGACGCCGCTCTCAGTTCAGTTCGGGAGCCAGCTGGATCCCACCAAGCCTGCGCTCCGAACCACGGCCCAGATGGAGGGGAAGCTGCAAAGATTCGCGCTGAAAGGATGGCGTGCCGCACGCCTCCCTTTTTCTAATTCAATTCTTGTATAAGTTTTAGGTTTGTTCGGGTTTCTATTTCTTTGTGGTTCCGCACTGTTGGGTTTTGTGTTTCTCGGAACTTGTCCATTTCATCTAAGCAACCTAATTTGCTTGCATACAATTATTCATAGCACTGGTTTTCAGAAAGTTTTATTGAATTTATTGGGATAACAATGGTTAAAAAATTATACAGGTTTCAGGTGTACAAGTCTATAACAACAGACTATACATCATCTGTATATTGTGTTGTGTGTTTATCACCCAAAGTCAAGTCTCCTCCCATCACTGTGTATCCCCCTTTTCACGCTTCTCCCTCCCCCACCCACCTTCCCCTCTGCCAATCACCGTACCGCTGTCCGTGTGAGCTTTCCAGACATGCTGCCCTCTGATTCATTTTCTTCCTGCAACTCTCTTTCCCATCCTATTTAGAGGGCTCACAGCTCACAGCAGACCAGCCACCTCAGATCTTTCCAACTTTTTACTCCATGAAGCATGAAAAGCCCGAGGTCGGAGCTCAGAGGGGAAGTGGGCCCATAGTTGCTTCCCTGGGGGGGATGTGTTTTCATACGGGGGCAGAGGAAGCAAGGAGAGCGGCTCGTTCTCAAATAGTTCTGCAATCAAATGGTTTGGCTTTACAGCCAAGTCAAATATTTGCTTGGGATTTATGCTTTGGGACCTTTAGCAAATTATTTAATTTGAGATGAGTATGAGAATTATGTAATTCATGTGCTGTGCACATAAATCACACACACATACATATAAATATACATATGTATTTATAACATTGACATTTAGAATTATATGCACGTACATAATCTCACAGTAACCTCAAGAGGTACAGAAGGGACAAAAACTGAATTAATCATTGTGATCACAGAATGGCTTCCCCAGGAGAGAGAATGGTGGTGGTGTTTTAGTAAAAGAAGAAAGAGGGGAAAGTAGACTAAAAGTAATTTTAAAAAGCCAGCTCTCGCAGTCCATTGTACAGTAGGTGTCTAATAAATGAGTGTGGGATAACCGTACCTGCCACCTCTACCCCAGAGGAAGGGGTTCTTCCTGACCCCCCCTCCAGTGTCATAACCCCCCCACTGGGCGCGGTCACCTCTCTGAGACCCAAGACAAGATGCGTTACAGAGGAGGGTCGACCTCAGCAGGGTGTGCTGAGATTTCCTGATTTCTCTGGTCCTGGTCCCGAAAAGTGCACAGAATGAAGAACCCTGAATGAGCGCTTTCTTTGTTGAGGGCAGGCACTGCCTGGCGAGGCCTTTATCTGGGCCCCGGGGGCCGGGGAGAAGGAGCGGGTGTCGGTAATGAAGGCAGCAGCCACGTTTTTTTCCTTGTCCTCCAGAACAATCCGTCTTCACCTTCACTTAAAGCTGGCAATTTCTAATATTATACCTCACGTATAGAAGGCAATTTTAACTTCTCCGAGCCTTTTCCCATTTATTATCATCGCTCCTCAAAATAATTCTGCCGAGAGAGTATTATTCAGAATGCGAACCTCTATTAAAATTAAAATGCTTCCTGAAATCCGAGGGACCCACCGAAACCCCAGGAGGCGCGTCCGTGCGTGGGCATGCGGTGGGCACACTCACACCTGCGCCGACACCTCCACAGTCACAAAACGACTGAGGAGGAATGGGGATGGCAAGGCGGGGCTTGTCTGCCTCATTTCCCTCTAGGTGTCAAAGTCCCTGTTTTTAACCTCGAAGCTCCCCAGCCGAGGAATCTGTTCCTCCTGGTGGTCTGGATTGTAACGCTCAAGGATGGGTGCCATGCAAAAAGAATCACCGCCACCCTGCCGGCTCCGGAGAAAGTTACAGTCTAGCCGAACAAGCTGAAACGAGCCATGTCCCTTTCGTTAATTGTCAGGTAGCCTGTCGCAGACAGTAAAGGTTTTAGGAATTCAGAAAAAGCGGGGATTATCTTGTGCTGGACACACCCGGGAAGCCTTCTTGGGAGACTCAGGACCAGGGCCGGCCCATGGAAGACACACCTTCTAGAATAGCTTCCAGGGACTCTGCAGAGTAGGAGAGGGTATCAGTGCCAGGCTCCAGCCAAAGACACTGGACAAGGGCGATGTGACCTTAGTAAACTCCCATCGTGACGCAGCTCTTTGAACACCCCCTGTGCACTCGCTCAGCCCCCTGATGTCTTCACATGTTCGCAAGGGCTCTGTCTTCAGTACAGAGGCCACCAAGGCCATTGCTCTTGGGACCAAATCTAAATCTACACCTAAGAGAATAAAGGGACGGGTTGGTATTAAGTGGGAGTAAGCATTGGCAACAGGTCTAGCTGGAGAAAAAACACAAGAGCCTCGGCAGCTGTCTCTCAAATGGCTCCATTTAGATGCCCTCGGTAGCCACAGGGTGGCCGTGAAGTCCGAGAGGAAGGCAGTCTCCTTTTGTCTCGTATTGAAATGTTATCTTTAATAGGATAATTACAAGGCCAAAACAAAACACCACAGACCGAGTGGCTTAAACAGAGAGATTTATCTGCTCACAGTGCTGGAGGCTGGAAGTCCAAGATCAAGGCCACCGAAGGTTGTTTCCTCTGAGGTCTGCCTTGGAGGCTTGCAGATGGGTGCTCTCTTGCCGCCTCTTCCTGCCGTCTTCCCTCTGTGCTTGGGGCTGTCTGCTGTCTCTGTGTCCATCCTACTCTCTTCTTCTTCTTCTAAGGACACCAGTCAGATTGGATTCGGGCCCACCATAATGGCCTCATTTTAACTTGATTACCACTTCAACGGTCCTATCTCCAAACAGTCACATGCCAAGGGCTAGGGGTTAGGGCTTCAGCCTGAATTTTGCAAAAGGTGCAATTCCGGCTGTGATGCCCATGTTTCCACATTTGTGGCCCCCCCGTCAATTTGTGAAAACCAGGGGCCAAGTTCTGTGATAGGAATCTGGAAGCCTTCACTAACTAGAAGCAATGCCAAACTCTGAGTGGGCCAGCCCCTTTCGGTGCTTGAGTCGGGAGGCTGCATTACTATAGATAGGGCATAGTCCCACCCAGACATCGGGCAGCCTCGTGGTGTGTAGGGCAGCCTCGCAACACGAGTCCTGCTCTCCCCAGCGGTGTGGTGACACCCCTGCAGTGTCTCGGCCTGCAGCCTGTGCAGCATGACGGGTGATTCTCTCCTCGCTCAGGGCCCCATCCCTTGCTGCGTGCTCTCCTGAGGCTTCCACCAACCCCTGCGTTGTCCCCGTGAACCCCTACAGCACCTTGGGAAAACCCCGTGTGACCTGCCCGTGGGCTGCTGCTGATGCAATGGCGTTTAGTTCAACAGTCGTTTATATTCCATGCGGGTCTGAGCAAAGCTATAAAGTGCGCTTGGAAGCTAAATGCTACCAAGGCGTTTAATCTAAGCAGAAGAAGGGTTTAGTATACATCAGCTTCCCAGGATGCAGCACTGCTCCTGGAGGAGGAGGAGGAGGAGGAGGAGGAATCCCTTCTCTGTTTGCTGACTTGCTGGTTTCCGGTCTCAAAGACGGGAGAGAAGCCGCTGGGGCGGTGGGGGGCGGAGTCTTCGGGGAGGACGTGGGCGGCCGCCTCCGCAGCGACAGCTTTGCAGAAACCTGTTGGGCTCGGGTCAGAACAGAGGCCTTCTGGCCACGCAGCAGCAAGGGCTAGGGCTGCGCACACGTTGTTCCTTCTTCCCAAGAGCGGAAAATGTCACACAGATGGATTTCCCGCCGTAGGGAGCTGCGGAAATGACACTCCGGCAAAGACGTGGGCACAGCGCGGTCACATAAAGAGTAGCTGTTCGGGCAAACGCCTGCGTACACATTGTGCCCCGGTTCCCTGCAAGAACCTTCGTGAGGGCCTCGGTTGCCTAGGTGATGGCTTCTCGAATTAGTAAGAGCATTTCTGCTGCGGAGCCCGAGGCCTCAGTCCTGACGCCGTTTCCCCACAGGGCCCCTGGGTGCCGCAGTCCTGCCTTGGCTGCCCTGAGTCCCTGCAGGGGATGGAGACACAGGCCTCCCTGCCCCTTCCTGTGGGGCCTGAGGCAGCAGCCGCCATGCAGGGGGCCCGTCTTGTCTGTCTTCCACACCTGCACTCGGTGCTCAGGAGTGAGCTGAACGGGGTTAACACAAGAACCCTCCATATCCGCTTACACTGACCTTGGTGGTACCGGGAGAGCCCTCAGTGGGTGGCTGATTGAGTGTTCCCAGGCGACATTTCAGGGTTACAGAAGAATTAGCTGCCCCAGAGCAATGCCATTCCAGCCTGGCATTCTTTTTTTTTTTAATCCTCACCCGAGGATATTTTTTGTTATTGATTTCAGAGGGAGGGAGAGGAACAGAGAACCACGGATCAGTTGCCTCCCTTACGCACTCTGACCGGGGACTGAACCCACCACCTTTTTTTTGTACGGGACGAGGCTCCAACCAAACTGGGCCGCCCGGCCAGGGCCCAGCCTGGCATTTCTTAACAGTAGCACCACCTTCCGGGGACCAGGTTTCCGTGCTTCCAGCGGGTTAAAGCGTCCTTATGGCTTCTTTCACTTGCAAGCAGAGAATGAAGTATGTCGCCACCAGGGTATCACTGAGTGACCCCAGAGTGGAGAGCAGGACTGGGAGGGAACCTGTGAGGAGGGGGGCAACCACAGTGTCCCACTCAGCCCAGGACTTTCCAGGTTTAGGACCAAAAGTCCCACAGGCCGGGGACACACCTGCCACTCCCACCAACGCCCAGGCAAGCCAGGATGGTTGAGCCCCTGCTAGGGAAGCAAGACTTTGAAAGAATGAAAGAAGACAGGGGGTTAAGGGAACTGGGGCTTATGGGGAAGTGCTGGACATCTGCGTTTGGCCAGGGAATGTTTTTTGAACATGCCATGTGCCTCGGGTTGGGAACACATGGTCACATAATACATGACATCACACAATCCCATGACTCTGTCATGTCCTGGTGGTCGTTCCAGTCAGAGGAGCTGGTGAAGGCTCCAGAACAAGTGTGTGGGGGACTTTCAAGTCAGAAAAGACAAAAGGAGGCGGAGAGGCCCCCACCGTAGACAGAGAGGGACACACGTCTAGAGAGGTGGGAGTGACCTGGGATCAGGGGACAGCTTGGAAACTGAGGGCAGGGATAGCTACAAAGGAGGAAGTTGTCAAATAGCCAAGAAGCTAAAACGAGGGGGAAAACGTGAATCTAATACTTGGCAGCAGGGGGACTATTGGTTAGAAATGGCAGCAATGAGAAGGAGGTAGATGGGGCGGAAGCCGCGTGTGGCCTTGGAACACGGAGTCGGCCTGGGCTCAGACACTAGTGCCTCCTGCGCACCCCCACCCAAGCCTCAGCTGTGCCTGGAGGGTCAGGGGCCGGGGCGGGGGACAGAGGGTAGGCAGCAACCCCGGGACATTGCACAGCCCTTTCCTCCTCTAGACAGGTGCCTGCAGGACCCGAAGACAGGAGTGGCCAGGGTGGGGCTGCAGGTCCCAGGGTGACATTGTGGACACAGTGCCTGGTGGGGATGGTCATCTGAGGAAGTTGGGGTTGTGTTTGAACACTTAGAAGAAAGCACTTCTGTTGACATAGTTCGTTACGCCCGTTGGCCATGCCTTCTCACTCACAGATGGAGTTTGCAAATAAGGACAGGAGGCAGGTCTGGAGGGCAGAGTCTCATTAGCACAAGCTACCTGGGGAGGCCCCGCTCTTCCAACTGGACTTCCTGAGCTCCGAGTCCTGACGGGCGAGCGGCCCAGCACAGAGGGTAATGAGATGCATTTCTCATTCCAGCCCACTGACACCGGCCGGTGGGGCCTGGCTGCCCGGAGGGCCGGGCTGAGGCAGCGTCTGAGGCCCCTTCCAGAGCCAGTGGGAAGGAGTATTGAGACTGACTAGCCCTTTCTGCCAAAAGGCGTGGACTCGCAAAGAATGAATGAGGGCCATTGGACTTTGCCGTTGGAGCCTTGTTCCCACAGTGACATACCTCGAGGTTCCCTTGCGAATGGACCAGGCCTGTGCTTCTCAAAAATATTGAAATCACCGGACTCCTCTCCAGCTAAAATTGCTCATGGCAACATCGGAGCAGGGCCGTGCCGGCCTGAGAGAGGGGAGAGGCCTGGGAGCCCAGTCTGAAAAGCACTGGGAGGCACTGCTGCAGAGGGAGCCAGGTGGGGTCTGTCTGCAAGAACGGCAGTTAAGTCTCGGTCTCAGAACAGCTAGACAGGGCCATTCCAGGCAAGGGCGCAGCGAGTACAAGGCCCTGGGGTGGGTGCAAGTTTAGCTAGTTTCAGACCCAGCGTGTCCTCGCCTGCTGCGCCCCTGACCTCTCCCACTGTTTATCAAATCATGCTGTTATTTCAGTTGTCAGAATATGCTGCTTAGTAACAATCGCAACACATTATTCATTGCTCCTTTGTGTGGCTGAAGTATAGGTAGTGGGGCCGGGGGGTGGGAGTCAAGGTAAGAAATAGAACAGAAAGGTAGGCAAGGTCCACTCAAGTAAAGCCATATGAGCAGGGTAAGGAGTGTGGGCTTTACTCTGAGTGTGACAGGAAGCTGCAGGATTGAAATGACAATCTGACTAAATTTTTGAAATATCACTGGCTCTGATACGGGGGGGGGCAAGAACAGAAGGCAGGACAGCAGTGATCTATGACGTAGTTTGTGTGGGAAATGACAGAAGCCCAACTCAGAGGGCAGCAGTGCGCATTTCAGAAGTCAGGGGTGCAGAGCAGGTGGTCTGCGGACATGTCATCTCCCCTGAGGCGTCGGGTCCTAGGATGACGGGTTGCTGAGGTCAAAAGAGACCAGATGAGCGCCCACCTTGCAGGCCTGCAGAATCCCTGCTCAACCTTCAAGAACCTGTTCCCCTGGGAAACCTTCCCTGGCCTTCCATGACTGTCACCGTCAAAGGGTTTCCTCTCGCCACTTACTCCTGGGCACAGTGCCGCCTTTTCCCAGAGACTGCTGGGCGTGGGAGGGGCCTTGCATCCGCCCGCTCCAGCTCCCGGGTTTCACAGACGAGTGGACGGGGGTTCGGAGCTGATGTTAAACCCAGGTCTCTCAACCCCCACCCTGCTGCTGCTTCTGCCTCATCCTTAACGTTCCCTTCGTGGATGGCTCGTATCTCCAACTAGATGACAAGCCTTCCATCTTTTTATTTGAGACTTAATGAAAGATTCTTAAGAGCAGGGATCCTGTCTTCTTCTATCTCCTGCATCTAGCGTAATGCTGGGCACCAACACACAAGGTCGACCGCCCTTTGCTGGTAAGCTGTTCCGTGCTTCATGGAGCTCACTACCCGGGGACTTCCCCCCTCCCACTGCCCCATCCCGGTCAGCCTGCCGCCCCAGCCCAGACCTGCGGTCCTCCTGCTGTGGCCCCGACTGCCCTGTCTCTACCCCTGCCACTTCTTGCGGACAGGTGTGAGCACAGAGGAGAGCCCGGCTCCAAAGGGAAGAGGCTGGAGTAGAGCTCTATTCACCAGTTGTTCTACTACAATTACAGTCAGTCTTGGAGTCGGAGTGGAATTAGCCCAAACCCCCAAAAGCCTGGGGGTTGTTCAGCTGCTGTGACTGGTCAGGCCATGTACCAGAGGCAACGGATCAATGTCTCTCACACACTGATGGTTCCCTCTCTGTCTCTCTGTCTCTCTATGTGTTTGTACACCGCAGCTATCCCTACACACTTGAATGTGTTCGCACACACACCTGAGCACCAAGGCACACACAGGCATGCTCACACACATTCATGCAGCCCCTGTGCCCAGGTCACCCCCAATGCCTGGCTTTCAGTAGCCTCCCTGAGCAACCATTCACTCACCCTAAGTCCCCGCCTTGCAGCCCCCTTCCTTCTCCGCGATGACTGCAGTGGCCTGACTGACCTCTGCACTGTTCTCTCCACCCTCCCGGGACTTCCTTGTCTTTGGTAATGCAGATCGGAGACCAAAGCATCCCACCCTCTGCAGGCACTGCCCAGAAAGCTCCAACCTCACAGCCTCGAGGGCAGCATTCACCCCAGTATCTGGGGCTCGCTCTGAGCCCTGTTCCAACAGCCACGCCTCAGATGCGCCCTCAGCGGCCGAACGTCCTCAGATCTACGCCTCTGTTGCCAGGCAGGACTGTTTTCTTAATCTGGGACGCAGTCACTGCGGCAGAAGAGTGCATGTCTTCTCGAAGACTTCCCCGAGAGTCTTGAGATGCGCCGTTTTACTGCTCCCTTACTCGTTTCGGGGCTGGTCACTCAAGAACAAAGCAATGCAAACATAAATTTAGATTGTTTTTTAAAAACTTTGCTGACTTGACAGATGATGGTGTGTGACGGTGCTTTTAATTTTAGTTCTCTGGTTATTGGTGAAATTGAGCGTTTCTCCCATTTTTTGCCCATTTGTATTTCTTCCCCTGTGATCTGAGCCTCGGGCCATTAAGTTTCGTCTTTGTCCAATAAAACCTTCTCCCTGACCCGGTGGTTCCCGAGTGCGGTTAGTGGACCAGTGACATCTGCATCCCCCAGGAACTTGTTAAAATCCTGATTCTCCAGCCACACCCAGACCCTCCAAACCAGAAACTGCGGAGGTGGGCGGCCCAGCAGCCTGCCTCGATGGGCCTCTGGGACCCCAGAGGACCCTACCCTTGACCGAGCAATACAGAATTCATGTGGAACCCAGGGGTGCAACGGAGGGGACCCATGGCGGGCCCCACCTTGCGTGACCCCACCCTGAATAGCACAGAAAAGAGGAGGCTGTCAGCTCTGGAACTGGCCTGCTCGAGTTCCGGGCCTGGCTCTCCCCATTTCTAGCTGTGTGATGTTGGGCAAGTGGCTTGGGCTCTCTGGGCCTCCAGCTCCTCGATCAGTAAAACGGCAACAATACCATAACCTACTTTACAGGTTTGTTTCCAGGATGAAAGGGCCAGTACATGTGAAGCACTTAGCGCAGTTCCTAGCATGCAACACTAAATCGTGTTAGGTCTGGTGGGCATCACCGTGGCCCTTTAAATTATCCCACGTTCATGGGCCTGAGAGCAGAAGGCAAGAGCTCTTCAATAAATGTAAACATAGTACACCTCTCTTGTTCCTGACCCCCCAAAAATATCCTCCTCCCTCTGTCTGCCTTCACCCCAACCCAGCCTTTCCACACCACGAGTACCTCTTCAGGCCACGGCCCCCGTCAGTGGCCACCGAAGAAACACAAGACACAGGAAATACTGAGAGACGCTCTCGAGCTCGTTTTAGTCACACCAAATAGCTCCACCGGCTAAAAATGGGCGTGTGCTCCTGTAGCATTTCATAACATCCGGCCTCTCACAGCAGGCTTCTCATTGGTCCACGTGGGTGACGTCTTTGCACAGAGGAGGCCCTAACAGGAAGGAGGCCTGTGGGATGCCTCGTGAGAGGGGGTTCGAAGAGTTAACACATGCACCCTGCGCGGCGAACCCTCGTGGGGGGAGGTGGTGTATGGAGGCGCCCAGGGGTCGGTCCCGCTGCTGCTTTGTGGAAGCGTCTCTCGTCGGGTCGGGTCAGTGTGCGGGGCACATGTCCTACAGGACACAGGAGAGGGTCTCCAGGATGTCACTGACCTGTGGGCGGACGGATCGAAGGACACCCCAGTGGGGTCGTCAGACATTACCTGCAGGGAGAGGAGAATAAAGCTAGTTTTCTCTTTCAGGAAGTAGCCGAGGGAATGTGTTCTGTGCCTCCAAAGAAAGACGATGAATTTTTAAGTGCTTTAGGAGAATGAACTGCAGGCTCTCTGCCTCACTCCACGCTGCACGAAACTCTGCCAGGACGTTTATTGGGTGTTTTCCCAGAGGAGGAGCCTCCTGAGTTCGTCCAAGGCTGGACGGTTACTGGAGAGCAAGGGAGCTTTGAGCCTTCCATACATCCTCCTCTCTGTGGCCACTTCCAGTTGTTGGACTTGTTAGCCGGTTCCTCTCACCTGGTCTCTTCTTCTGACTCAACAACACTGAAACTGCGATAAACCTCACTTCTCTCTTTGTCTCTCCCTCTCCTCTTCCCTTCCTTCTCCATCCCCCACCCCCTTTCTCTCCCCCCCGCCCTTCAGGAACCTTCTGCATCATATCACTGTGCACCTGTGTGGCCGGGATCAACTTCGAGCTGTCGCGCTACCCTCGCTACCTGTATGGACTCCCCGACGACATCAGCCATGGCTACGGATGGTCCATGTTCTGTGCGTGGGGGGGCCTGGGCCTCACGCTCATCTCGGGGTTCTTCTGTACCTTGGCCCCTTCTGTCCAACCTGTCCCGAGGACCAACTGCCCCAAATCCAGACCCGAGAATGGGACAGTGTGCTAAAAAACGAACCCCCCCATGCATATATATATTATAAATATATATATATATAATATACATATATAAAACAAAACTCAATCCAGATGATGCTCGTGCCAAGGAGAGTGGAGTTGGCTCAGGCACCCGCATCCTGTCGGACTTTGTCTTTGTTGCCTCGTCACCGAGATGGGGAAGGTGTTCCCACCAACCGGCTCTTCCATCACCTCTTACCTTTTGGCTCCATGGTTCCCTGAAGACACGGTGAATGTCCGGCTCCCGACAGCCTCCTGATCCCCGTCACTCACGAGGACAGGGTGCTGGGCTGGGCAGGGACAGTGCCAGAGGGTTGGAGCGGCACCGAGGAGGAGATGGAAGTGCCACCACGGGCCGTCACCCCAGCACCGACCACGCCACAGAGAAGCCGCGCTCTCATCCGCAGACCATCACCCGCGAACCAGGAGGCGGGGCGGAACCACTGCTCCTCCATCTCTTCCCCTCCTGGTTTCCTTCCTGGGGCCCGGCGGCGAGGCGCACAAGAAGTGGAAGAGAAGACGAAGCTCAAAGGAAGTTTCCTCGTTGCCACCAGACTTTCGGACAAAGTTCAGGAGGTGGAGAGGGGGCGAGAACAACCTGCTGAGAGGCGAGATCCGCGTCGATGAAAGGACGCTTCAGCGGATGCTCAGAAAACCCAGTCTTACCGTCCAGCTGCCTTACACCGAGTTAGACAAGAGGCTGCCCTTCCCCCAGCCCCACCTGCACTCCCTGGGCAGACCGGAGCCTTGGAGTGATGCTGTGATGTGTGTGTGTGTGTGTGTAACTATTTCGGATGGTTTCCTTTTTTCCTTTTCATGTTTTAAAACGGGAACACTGCATTATGCCTGCTGTCTCTCTGTCCAGCGGGGCGGTTTCAGGGCCCTGCGTGGAGGCCCTGAGACCAGGAAGAATAATGAGGGGCAGGCCCACATGGGTGCCAGTTCTGCAGCTTTTGATCCCCGGCGTGTGCGTGTGGCCGATGTTTCCTGAGTGTAGGTTTTATCGTTTGCGTTGCATTTTTCTATTATTTTTAGTGCAGCTGAAATTCCCAGAGGGCAGAGCCGAGAACAAAACCGCTGGGCAGAGGACCCTGTGGTTCTTCACGTGACAGTTCGGGGACAGCGCAGGATTTAAACCCTCTCATTTCAGAAGCCCTCGACACAGCAGGGCCCAGGAGCCATGCGCGAAGAGGGGGGACACGGTTCAGGAGGGGGACGGAAGTGGCCCCTGCTGCGGTGGTACGAGTCTGTGCCCTCAACGAGACCTCTTCCTCCCCATCCTGGAGGGGGCCCTTTGTCACTGGACAGCCACCCCCCTCCCTAGACGCGACGTCCGTACAGATGAAAGAAAATGAGTCACGTGCCGAGGGAGCCCCTTCATGTCCCCTGGGCCCAAGTTTGTATGATAGGATGTAAATTAATGGACAACCCTCGACGCTTCCCCTCCTCCGCCTTCCCCTCTCGATAGTCAAAGAGCCGTCCCGGTGGCCAGCCCCCAGACAGAGGCGGCTCCGGTGCCTCAGGCTCCTTTGAGCGCACGGGCGCACGGCAGGTGATGGAGCTGCAGAGTCGGCCGGCCAGGCACGGAGCCTGCAGGGGCAGGAGCAGCTGACGACCACCTCAGTGACCCCGCCGGGGCCGAGCAGCCCCGCGGAGGCAGGAGAGAGTCCCCGAGCTCTAGAGCCGAGAACTCAGTTGCTTCAGAAATGAATGCACTTTGGAAACTTTGCCAACCCACCACTCAGCAGCCTCCCCTCCCACCCGCCCCCCGTGATCATGCCTCGGCCTCCAGGGCCCACCTCCTCTTCTTACCCACTAACCACTTGGCATCCGCCGCTCCCTCCGCCAGGCCGCGTGTCCTGCCTGTGTCCTCTGCCCTTCTCACTGCGCGTAACTCCCATCGGACAGGACACCCGGTGTGCATGGTGGGCCTGAGTGTGGGTCTCTGCGTGTGGGGACCCCTCTGGTGCAGTTTGCATGTGTTTGCCAATACGTACCTGGATGCAGGTGTGGTGTCCTCTTCAAGGTTTGCTTGCCAGCGACATTTATCAGCTTCTGCAGAAGGTCTCATGTGTGAGTGAGCGCCCTGGGTATGCGTGTGTGGGGTGCTGAGGGGGAGGGGTACGGGCAGAAAATGCTGCTAGCTTTGACCTCAGCTTCTAAGGATTCTTTCTAGAACAGCGGCTCTGTTCCATAGGAAGGGAAGTCATTTTCAGGAAAATTCAGTTTTCAATCGTACGGCAAATTGTTTTTTTAAAAAGTTAGATTTCCCTCTTAAGGGGAAGGGTGTACTTGGGCTTGAGAAAAAATGAGAAGTATCTCGGATTGAGAGGCCTTGTCTTGTTGTCTTCCTTCCGAGGTTCCTGAATGGGTTCCACTGAGCAGAGGGAGGCAGGAGTCCAGGAGGGCCCTATAGGGGCCGAGAGCTGGCCGCTGGCCCGGCCCACATTCCAGCTGTGTCCCAGCTGCAGGAAAGTAGGGAAAGAGTCCTAAACGGGGCCATTTGTTGTCAACCGTTTAAACTTCAGTGACCGCGTGTGAGGGTCCTCCCTCACAGACCTCGCCTTATTTACACCCTCTTGTTTCTGTGCCACACTGGCCCTAGATAGGTCGTCCACGCTAATCGGTGTGGCAGGCCATTGATGCAGCTTACCATGTCCCTTTGAAACCCCCTGAAATGTCAGGAGGTCTCTTGGGAGAGAAGTGAACTATCGGGGCCCAGTCACCATCAGCCGGGTGGAAGCTCTGAGCTGCCTTTTTCTGGTGATGGGGCCCCACAGGTACATGCAGGGGCACAGACACCCTGCGTGGGGCCCAGAAAGTGCCCAGCCACGTGGCCGGGATGGAAGCCCTTACAGGTGGCAAGCCCTGACCAATGGGACAGCTCCCCAGGTGACCTTGATCCCTCCAGCCTGGGAGCTGGAGGTCAGATCAAAGCTTCCCGGTCCAAGCAGTTGCTGAAGCTTCATGGTGCGAGAGGTGCCCGAGGAATAAGAGAAGGAAGAAGGGGGAGCCTTGACTGGAAGACTCTATGAGTCAGGTTCTGCTAACTTGATGTCAGAGTAGAACCCAACCCTCTGAGAGATTTAGGGTCAGCGACCTCACCTCACTGAGGCTCCCAGCCCCAAGGCCAGATCAAGTTCAGATTCCTAACAAGTGTACACACGAGGTCTGTGACCTCGTGTGTGTGTGTGTGTGTGTGTTGGGCCCCGTGCCTAGGGGCCCCTTCAGCTTTCATTTCCTTCCTTATCCTATGAGACCGAGGGTTCAGGCGAGCGGGGTGTCTGCCCAGAAGCAGCCCCTATTTCATTCTCTTCCCGTTTGGGGGGTCACGGTTCTTCTGCCTCCTCTCCCTCTCCCCTCGCTTCTACTTTCCTTCCATATCAGCATCGCTCCGCTAAAATTGGTAAGAAATCTGTCTCTCGAGGGGCTGGTGCACCCCGGCAGCCCCTTCCCTGTTTGCTGTGGCTCCTGGGTATCAAAATATTTTTTTTAATGTGCCTATTTCAGCTGCAACCCTCCCACCACCCCTGGCCTGTCCACGACCCTGCCCTTTCAACTTCAGGGATCACGAAGTCATGAAGGCTTGACAGCTCCGCCCAGTCATGACCACATGCCCGCCCGCCTGTAAAGGCACCTGGGCCCCGGGCCCCTGCTGGTGCATTCTCTCGCTGGGGACGAGGGAAGCAGGTATCCCAAGACTCTGAGACTGGGCCCTGCATGTTAATACGCACCCACAGTCATCACCTTTGTTTGTGCTGAGTTAGTGAGAAGATGACACGACTTTGGTCTCTGCAGCCACCCACCAGAGTCAGAGCCAGAGTAATGCAATCCAGGACTTCGCCCAGACACTTCTAGACTTGTCTCTGTCTTTACCTGGCTTGTTCTGAAAGCACTGATTTGCTGGCTTTCTAGTATCTGGGGAGGAGTGGGAAAAAATGCACTCTGGCCATCTTCAGTGGGGTGTCCGTGGGGTGCCTGGTTGATTCTTAGTGAAACCAAGTCTTCGCAAAGGTCCCCTCTGCCCCAGAACCCACCTGTCCCTGTGGGCACGCGCAGCCCTTCCCACGGAAAAACAAGTCATCCCGAGAGGTAATTTCGTCACAGATAAAAATATTCGGAGCACACCAGCCAGGCCGGCTTCTAGCTGGTGTGTAATTGCGTCAGGGGGCAGCTTTTTAAACAAGCCCAGCTGAGTTGACGGACACAAGAGATTCTGATGTCTCTTCCCAGCGGCCAACGTGGTGGGCTGGGCCTGCCCTCTTTCTGTGGATGCCGCCATGGTGCAAAAATGCTCCTTCGACATTATTGCGAGTTCTTAGACAACACTACTATTGGCTATTTGACTTTTTTCCCCAAAATACTATATGCTCATTGTAGAAAATTGGAAAAATAAAACACAAAAAAAGACTAAGATCATTCATCCTTCCATCACCCTGAGGCATCACAGGGCCCCAGCCCCAGCATTTCCTGGTCAGTTGTGGTCTCTGGTTTGGAAGCTGGGGCCAGGAGGGCGGTCCAGGTCGCCGAACCGCGGTGGCCTCTCCGTGTGGAGTTGACCTTCTCTGTGTTCTTGGCAGCAAGAGCCCGGGGCTGTGCCCTCAAAGGAGCAGAGAAGCCTTTGAAAAAGCTCAGCGCCGAACGTAGTGGCAGTCTTGGAATAGAGCTAAAAGTTTCCAGCTTTGGGATTTTCTTTCTTTTTTTTTTTTTTTTTTTTGTGCATGTGTGTGCCATCTCAATCTAACTGTGGGTGCAAGAGCTCTGAAGCTGGAGTAACTCAGTAAGTTGGCCCCCCTTGCACAAGCCAGTCCCTGTAGACGTCATTTCGAGCAGCACCAGAGCAACAACTGGCGGCTCTGGGCACCATGTCTTCTCCAAACTTGACCTTCCTCATCCGCACAGTGAGGAGAGTGATGACACTTTACCTCGTGGTCTCTGAAGGGTGACAAGGAGATGGCAAAGTGGTCTGCAAACGTGAAGTGCCACATACACCATGCACCGTTCGAGTTATCCTGCCACAGCCAAGTCCCCACGGACTGCTGAGAGGCGGGTCTGGAGTGGTCGGTTGGTCATCCTGGCCGCTTGCCTAGGGATTTTATTCCATCATTCAGGTCCCTCAGCGAAGCTGGCTTCCTAACCGACTCATTCGCAGGCTTCCTCCCTTTTGTCCAAAGCCAGTTTTGCGAAGGGCCCTCCTTGCTCATTCCCGTAGGTGATGGAATGAGTAAACCCTATGGGGCAGATCACATACATGAGCGAAAACAGTTAGTTATATAAACAAAGGCAGGCGCTCAGGGCCTTAGTTTTTTCTTTACCGCCCTCCTAACATTACATCTAGCTGTACAGGCCCAGGTGGTGGGGGAAGGTGAGATTCTGAAACATTTCCATGGCCCGTTCAGTTTAAGGTGGGAACAAGGTTCAAGGAACCGGGACCCTTCTCTCGTCGGTAGGTGCCACTGAGGGCGTTATCAGAAGAGTGTGGGTTCTTTCAGGAATTCCTTCCAACAGCTCCTGTCCACGGGGACAGGTTCTGGGTGTGATCCTGTTGGGGAAAACTGAACCCTAGGATCTACATGAGGAAGGAGTCCACTTCAGTGGGGCCCGCGCACGTTCTGCTGTGCGGGCGAGTGGGTTTGGTGTTACGGTGAGCACTTCTCTAAGGAGCAGGGAGCTGTGCCCCGTGGGGGGTGCTCGCTCACTGTGGAGGCTGAGAAACCTGGGGGTGAGCTTGGAGGCTGCCCTTTGACACACACTAACCTCAGCTGTCACAAACCCCCCCCTTCATTTCCGGCGACTCGCTGTCGCTCCTTGGGGAGTTCTCTGTCCCTCTGTCCTCCCCTGTCTCCCACCTCTTCCTCTGGGTAAGCCTCCCCCACCCTTTCCCGGGCACCCGCAGGCCCTCTCCAGCCTGGGTGTGTTGGGGTGTCTGTGTGAGTGTGACGAAGCCTTTCTCGTGGAGAGTCTCCATGGACTCCTCCTCACCCTCGTTCCTGTTCCCGCCCCTTGTGCGACTGTGTTGCTATTCCAGACTCTGTAAAAATGTACAAATAAAAGTGGAAAGTGACCGCCAAGGGGAGGGACTTGGACTACAGGAATGCGTGGATGTAGCCCTCAGTTTTCGGAGGACTGCCCCCAAATCCTGACTGGGCGGGACTCGGAAGGAGGGAAGCCACTGGCCTAGGACAATTGTCTGGTTGTTTCTCTGACAGTCACTAGTGTGTGCTTGGAACTCTCTGTTTGCCTTTCAAGTAAAATAGTCTTTTCCATAAAGCGAAAACAAGTCATCAGAGTCCGAGAGGTACAGGTGATCTCGAAGGCCAGTGCAGAGACCTGATCCTGGGGGCACCTGGGCAGCTCTGTCCCCAGCTTGTTTGCAGCCTCGAGGACACCTTGTTACCTCACCATGTGTCCATATCCTCCTGGCCAAACGGGAGCAGGGGGGCCCCCAGGGCTCCGGGGGCCCCAAGGCTCCTTGGCCATTCTGCTGCTATTCCTAGAGAGGCTTGGAGCCCACGCTGGGGCATGCTTACGTCACGGAGGGGCATCCGGCGCATCCCTCCCTGCTGCCCTCACCCCACTTTCCGTCCTTAGAAAGCTGCCTCAAGCTCACGGCCAGCCTGGGCCCAGAGTCCAAAGCCTCCGATCTACCTGTCATTCTCAGATGCCTTCCCCCGGCCCCTCTTCCACGGTCTCACTCTACTGTTGCTGCTGACAGAGCTCGGCTGTGCCGGGGCGGGAGAGTCACTGTCACAGGGCACGATGCATTCGGATCGCTCTGTGACCTGGGGCTCCCCGCACAGACCGGACTGGTGGCGCCCCGGGCCAAGCGTCTGGCTAAGGGATGTTGCCCAATCAAAAGGAAGAAATCCCCGGGAGGCAGTGGGGTCAAGGCGGTGGGCAGCAGAGGCGGAATTAAGATATAGGACCCCCTTAAAGGGAAAATGGCAGAATCGCAGAGGAGCCTCAGTGTGGCAGCAGAGAAGAAGCCCCACAAGGCAGGGCACCCGAAATAAGGGGAAGTCGGAAGGAGGAGCAGAAGGGGTGATCATGTGATATAAAAAGAGCTGCCCCCCCCGGGACTGAGGAGACCAGCTGCCCCGGGAGGGGCATTCACACCAGGCTTGGCCAGGGACCTAACCCCTCCCCTTCCACGGCACCTCTTTTCCAAACCTGCCTCTTCTCTGGTGCCAGGTGGGCCACCTGGATCCTCTCTGGGACAAGGGAAGCAGTTTAAAGATCGTATTTACTTATTTTAGAGAGACGGGAAGGAAGGGAGAAAGAGAGGGAGAGAAACGGCAATGTGAGAGAGATACCTCTAGAGCGCCCCCAGCTGGGGACCTGGCCCGCACCTCAGCCATGTACCCTGCCCAGGAATGGGACCGGTGACCTCCCGGTTCGCAGGCCGGCTCTCAGTCCATGGAGCCACAGCATCCAGAGCAAGGAAGGCAATTTAAACCCCTAGAGGGACGTCACATGAGCCACAGATTCCATTTTAAGTATCATTCAAGGCAGAGAGAAAAATAGCCCCATTATTCGGAGTCCAGAGAAACAGGTGAAATTCACTTTAACAGCAATTTCAACCCAACGTGTCGAAAACTATTGTTATTTTAACAGGAAATCAATATTAAAACTTACCAAAGTAGGATATGTTCTTTTTTTTCCCTTTGGACAAAGCCTTCCAAATCCAATGTGCATTTTATTCTTGGAAAACATCTCAATTCGGATCGGCCACATCTCCAGGGTTCCATAACCTCATGTGGCTATGGGCTCTTGTATAGGACAGCGCAGGTCGGGACTCGTCACAAGATAGAAAGGGACCCTTCTCACCCATGAGTCCCTCAGATCTGACATCCAGCAGAGGCTAGAGGTCAGGGTTAGCCCAGAGCAGAAAGGATAGGAGCCCTGTCCAGGCCACTGTCTTGTCTTGCTCTACCTGCCGAGTTAGAGAAGATGACTGCCCCAGAGGGGTATCAGCACCTGCCCCTGGGCACAGCCCCACTCACCTGTGGAGATCCTACAGGCCAAAGGAGGTTGTTTTCTTATGCTACAGGAGCATCAGCTTTTCCCTTATTCAGGCCCAATTGTCTTACAAGTGATGGGGGTGGGGCCTGGGGGGGTGGGGCAGACAGGGCGTTCCTTGTCAAGAATAAAGATGTTCACCACCTTCTGTCATCTGTTCCAGTCACCTGCTAATAATATCTCACCAATATTTGGAGCTATTTGCTCAATCCTCAATTTCCTTAAATTTGTATCTTAAAGGCTAGGAGGGGACATGCTGGGAGGAGCCATGGCCACAGGCAGACTGGGTCTCCTTAGAGGTGGCAGTGACAAGCTCTGTCCTTTGCCCTGGTACTCGATCCACCATTGCCTATCTCTTCCCTGCCCGGGACCTTCCTTACATTTAAAGAACCTTCTTTTGTTCAGGAAGAAGAAAGACAAGTTGCAATATCTTAGTGCAGAGAACAGAATCAAATGCAAGCAAGCAACTCCTCATTCTCAAAGCCTTTCAAAGGGCCAATATGACAAGGTTTGACACATTTAAAATACAGTATAACATTCCGAGCCTTGTTACTGAGTGCAAGAAAATGAGCCGACTTTGGTATGTTTTATATGTGGTCATTAGACAGGGACCATAGCTGACAAAACTCTCCAACACCTGGAGTGTTTATGGTCCACCAGGTTATTGCTCAGTCAATATAAATTTATTTACCTTTGATTTGCATAGTGCTTTCTGATTGGTCAGACTAGGAGCGGCGTGTACTGCAGGATTCCAACAGGCCTCTGCCCTGGGAGGTAGCAATTCCTGTGGTTATTGGTGCTACAATAAGATTAAATATTATGTTAATGTGTTCTGATACGATGTGAATAAATGTGTTGTTTAATCTTAACAAGAATGCTACATCTTATCAGATCTACTGTACTGTCTGTTCCTTCTCATAATTAATTACACGAAAGGTGATCCAAACCAGATCTTGAAACTATTGTGCTATTCTGAGAGGTGAATTTCACGGGGAAGTGGGAGGGGGGATGAAAAGGGAAATTGCCAGGTTCCTGGGACTTTGCAAAGACTGAGGAAGCAGAGAGCATCTGGGGACGTCACTGACACTGACTGCATCGTGCAATTTTCTTTTTCAAATTGGCAGAAATATTGTATTTCCATCGATCGAAGAAAAAAAAAGTGTCTGGTAATTAATTAAATGACTTGTTCATGGAAAAAAATAAAAATAAATAACCTGTCAGTTGTGGAATGTAAACTGATTAAACAATTAAATAAAGAAGATCATGTTGTGTGTTTTAAGCGGTGGTGTCTGCTTGGGGAAGCGGGGGAGGCCCTGCTGTATTTGAGAGAGAATGATGTTTTCCTCTCAGGTTCTGTATAGGAAAAAATAGAACAACTCTCATGTAGAGAGCAGGCTGAAAACTCTAATCTCGAAGGACAGAGATAGTAAACATCCCAAGCGTGTGTAAGCCAAAGGTACCTGCCTTCACAGCTGGGCGAGGAGATGGAGAGGCATTCAGAAGGGAAAAGGACATGACTGCTGTTTTTCTCCTAGTGCCGACATTAATAACCTTTTTCTAAGAGACTTTAGGAGATGCTGGAATTACTGGGTACATTCTAACTCCTCAGCCTATTTCCTCGCTATCAATAAGAAGAGAAATCTCTCTCACATCTTTACCCTCTCTGGCCCTAAGTTAGAATCACACAGTTCCTTTCAACCCATGTGCTATTTATCTATCTATCTATCTATCCATCTATCGATCTATCTATCCATCCTCATCCAGAGGATATGTTTATTAATTTTAGAGAGGAAGGGGGAAAGAGAGAGAAACACTGATGTGAGAGAGAAACATTGATCGGTTACCCCCTGTTGACACCCTGACTAGGGATCAAACCTCAACCCAGGTATATGCTCTGATTGGGAGTAGAACCCACAGCCCTTTGGTGTACGGGATGGAGCTCCACCCAACCAGGCCGCCTGGCCGAGCCGCCCTCCCCCCCTTTAAAAGCTTCTGGCTCATGGCTGGGTGGGACAGCGAGGGAAGAAGGGAGGATGGTGGGAGGCATGTGTCAGCCAGCATCTGTTGTTGGAAGGAAGAGGAACTGGCTGTAAGGAAAGGCCATGTCCTGATAAAACATGTGGGTCTGGAAGCCCACAGCGCAGGCGAGAAGAAAGGATCCCCCAGGGGTCGGTCTCACAGCCCCGTCCAGTCTGGACGCCCTTGGGCTCCGGACACTGAGGCTGACTGTGGCAGACCTGGAGACCCTGTGCTGGCTCTGCGGCCGCCTTCACCAGGATGAACCCCAGGTCCCCACTGCTCTCCAGATCCCACGTGGCACACCTCCTGGGGGGTGGGAAAACAGGCCTGGAGTCTTCAGCCTCTCTGCTGGGTGGTGAGCTCTGCCGCCTGCCAACATTCAGAGAGCAGACAATTCCCCAAACTCAGGAGGGGGTGTCTCGGTGGGACAGCAGAGGAGTGTCCGTGGGCAGGACCCCTGGGGGAGAGTGTGCGTCCCTGAATGAGGGGTGTGTTGCGCAGCTCTGTGGTCTGTGAGAAGCGGTCAGGCGGGTGTGTGCGTGATCGAGACAGCGACGGGCCCCATGGCTGGCAGCCTCCCTCGCAAAGACGTGTGCCTCGTCGGCCATCGTACTCGAAGCCCCGCCTAGAGTTAGTCTGCAATAGGGACACTATTGCAAGCAGTAGAATTTTTTTCAAAAAAGGAAGCATCCTGGAAACAATGGAAATAATAAAATGTCTTAACAGTAAGTGCAGGTCAAAGGTAAAGTGCCTTGTAGAATGGGTGATGGAGAAGAACTTGAAGACGCGAGGAACCAGAATCCTCAGGGTCCCCTCCCCTCCTCCATAATAATGTCCCTTGAAAGAGAAAGGACTGGAAACCTCAACTGACCTTGATAAACAAGCAAAGCCTTCCAGCAGGTGGGATGGCAGACCTCCGGCCCACCAGCCAGGGTGGGGTAAGCAGGGCGGGGCTGCTGCTCCACTGGGTCCCCCTGTGCTGCAGAGGGGGGTGGAGGGGCCTCAGCTACCTGGGCCCAGTGCCTGTGCACCCTGTGGACAGCCGGGGGCGAGCCACAGAGGGGCGAGCAGGCTGGTTCTCTTTTCCCAGTAAAACACAACTTGATTTGTGATGTTTTGTGTTTGTGAGATCTGCAGATTCATCACAGCAGATTCTGTCTGTGTGATGAATCCCCACCGTGAGAGCTGTTAAATAATTGGAGGAAGGCAGCTCCAGGAACTGTGACCAAGTCCCCCAAATACCAGGGTGGTCCATGAAGGGGCGCCTCCTGCAGGAAGCCCTCCTTGCCTGATTGTCCATCCTGCCAAGTGCTGCTCTCCCAGCCCCATGGTGCCTGGCTGTGTCTGTCTCTCTTGTGGCACTTAGCACTTCCAGGTGAAATCAGTGTTTTCCTGGGGACTGCCTCAGGAGCTGGGCCGTCCTGAAGGACAGGGATTGCCACTCATCTTCATATCCTGGCAATTAGTGGTGCCTGGTGTGTAGTAGATGCTCAATAAATACTGATCCGAACCAAACTGAGGTCTTCCCCACCTACCCACTCAAGTTGGTCCTCAATGGCGGTGTTAAATTCTTCTTAGAGTGTTACTGGGAGCCCTCAAGACCACCCTAGCGTCCACAGTTTGCTAGAAGGACTGACAGAACTTGGAAAAGCTGATGCACTCAGGGGTGTGGTTTGCTATGCTGAAAGGGCTCAGATCAAAACTGGGAAAGGCGGACGGTGCCGAGGGCAGAGTCGACGTGTTCTTGCATGTGTGCAGATTCCAACATCTCCCCGCTCCCGCCCTGACTATTTTAGAACATGAAAGCATTAACCCTGATGAGAGTGCCCGGCCTAGAGTCGTACCCCAGTGCCTGCCAGCCTCCCTGCGCGCCCCCCTCCCCCACACAGCGTGTCCCCTTCGTTATTAAGCAGGTCCCAGATCTTACCCCTGTAAGGCGGGTTTCTGGACGGGAACCTGCGGGATGGCAGAGTCCCACTCGCCGCACCCAAAGCTGGAGGACGGGGTTCCCGTTGATCATGCAAATGCAAACTCACATTTATTGTACTCGACTACGGTTCAGTCAAGACGACCATCTCGCATCGGCCACCAGCCATGTAAAGTACAATCGTGATTTGCAAGACGGTTCAGGAGAGGAGAAAGTCTGGGCCTGAACATCCCGCCTTCCTTTGCTGGAGCAAATGCTGCTCAGGGTGTGGTCCGTGGAACAGCGGCATCGGCGTCCCTGGGGGACTCGCTGGAAATGCAGAAGCTTCAGTCCAACCCCAGAGCCACCGAATCAGAATCTGCCTTTGAACATGACCTCAGGCGGTTTGCCTTCACTGGTCTGGAACATCTACTTACCCATGTTTTTTGGACGATAAGACGCACGTTTCCCCAAAAAATTTGGGAGGGAAGTGGGGGTGTGCCTTACAGTCCGGATGTAGCTTACCTGGCTCACTGTGTGAGCGGGGGCAGTGGCCTGTGTTATTTACATTATTAAATATTTTACCACATTTTTTTGCTTCAAAAAATTTTTTTCTATTTTCCTGCTCTAAAACCTAGGTGCGTCCTACAGTCTGAAAAATTCAGCATCTGGCGACATGATTTGGAAGTTTGTTTCAACATTTCTGCTAATGTCTTTTGTCTAGGGTAGAGGTCACAGGAGAATTTCAAAGGACAATGAAAAAAAATTAGTCCCAGTCTGAGGTTTCAAAGCCACGTCGGAACAGGTATGGTTTTTAACTACTGCCCCGGGAAAGATCCCTGCTTCTGGGTCTCACCTTGGTTTTGGGGTCAGTGCCAGGAGAACAAAGCCAAGTGATTAGAGATTCCGTTTCTTCCAATGAGCAGGTGTCAGGCAGCATGAATTCGGTAGCAGCTGTCTGCCAGCAGGTGTGCGGAAAACCACGTGGTCTTCCGGGAGAGCAGGCACAGGTGGCCCTGGGGGAGGAGTTTGCTTTGTCCTCTTCCTAAGAAAGCGGGAGGTGGGAGCGCAGTTCTGAGTGGGAGTCAATCACCCCCCCCATACCCCTTCTTTTGTGTCTTTGTGAGCTAGATGGCAGAGCTTCAGTTCGCGACGGTACAACTCACTGGTTATAGGCAAGGGCTCTGTGTCCGACTGGCGCAGATTCAAGTTCGGCCCCCACTATTAGTGGTGTGACCTTGGGCGACGTATTTAGCACGCCCATGCGTCACTTCCCCTCTCAGTGGCTGAGGATGGTAACAGTCATATCTGTGGGTAAAGTGGGTTCATATTTGCCATGTGATGAAAACAGGGCCTGGCACACGGGTGGTACTGTATGTGTGCTTATTATTAAATAATTCAGTTTTCCACCGGCCCAGGCGAAGTGCCACCAACGACAAGTGAGGCCTGCTCAGCCGCCGTGACGCCGGGGCTGCAGCCTAGCGCCTCCGTGCAGCGCGGCGGAGGAACGGGTTTCCCGCGGAGCATCACTGTGAGGTGGCGGGTGGTTCTATGAACAGGACGGCCTGTCTCCATGATCCTCCGTCGGCATCACTGGCTGTGGCGTGACCTTCCTGTGCCAGGTGTCACACCGGAGACTGGGCTGCAGCCCCGAGAGCAACCGTGTCCACTGTTCTTCTTCCTGGTCAGTGGCTGGGACTGCGGTGACCCCGCTGGACTTTTCCTGGGCCTCCGTCTCTCAGTGTTCGGGGACAGGATAAAGAACCCCGCCTCGGGACCACCCCACTCCTGCATCCGAGGCGGAGATGGCCACCGGCAGCATTTTCCACCTGCGTTCAGCTGGTCTGGTCACCGAGGTTGGGACAGGAGAGTCACTTTGGAGGCTGGGGTCACCCGGAGATTTTCCCCCGCTCACTTCCCTTCCTACTCTTTGGTTTGGCAGTGTGCCAGGTAAGGCAAAGGAACCGATGTTTGTTTGTTTTTGAAGAATAAACGTCATTGTTATAGAACATTTTTTAATGCACAGAAACATCCTACAGATAGTACCAAGTTCCCAGGTACCTCACACTCAGTTCCCCTTCTCACTAACAGGTCACGGCCGTGTGGTGTGTTTAATACAGTGGGTGAACCCATACTGTACACATTATTAACTCAAGTCCACACTTGATTCAGGGTTCCTTCATTTTTCCCTACTCTGACCTTTTAATTTTGTTCCAGGGTCTCACCAGGATGCCACGTCGCATTCAGCTGTCCCGTCCCCTTGGGCTCCCCTGGGCTGTGACAGTTTCCTCGGACGGCCCTTGGTGTTGGCGACCTGGCCAGTCCCGAGGCCCACGACTCAGGTATTGTGCGGACTGCTTCTCCATTAGGGTTTGTCTCGTATTTTTCTCGTGCTGAGCCTGGTTGAAGGCTATCTAGGGGTCACTTTACATCAAGGGACATCCTATCAACGTGGCTTATTTGTTGACATTGGCCTTGACCATGTGGCTGAGGTTCCGTTTGTCAGGTTTCACTGCTATGAAGCCCTCTTCCCCTCTCCATACGGTTCTCTTCGGAAGGAAGTCACTACACGCAGCCCAAACGTAGCCCTGTCCCTGAGAAGTCATTGTCCCCCTGGCCCCTGACCTATGAAAAACAAGCAAAAGAAAACAGTGCTACTGATCATTAAAACCAATGAATCTTATTGTTCTCCGTATATATTCCACTTGCCTATCTTTCAAACAGAATCACGTGAAACCTCTTGAATAAACACAGTCAGTAGAAGTGAAAAATGACTTCAGATTTGCAGATCAGTCCCAAAGGAGGCAGTAGCCATTTTTCTCAAACTTCAGACTGTACCAGAAGCATTCGGAGGGCATTGTTTGGAGCACGTACTTTGTGTCAGGCCGAGTCCCATCCATGGGGCAGGGCAGTGAACAAAACAGACAGTTATCTGCACCTTCGAGTAGCCGATGGCATAGTGTGGACATCAGAGAGAGGGGTAGTGAAATAAGCAGCCTCCAATGCGGTGATGAGTTGTTTGGAAACAATAAATCAGAAAGTGGGAACATAAATGCCGGGAGGCAAAGATACGGGGGCAGGGTCCCTGGATCCATCTGCAGAAAACGCAAGGAGGAGGGTGAACGAAGGAACAGAGAAGTCCATCCTAGGTTGCATATACAATGCAGCCTCGCTCCCCTACGCTCTTTACCCAACTGTGGGGCTCAGAACAAAATTGTTCACCACAAAATGATGCTGATGAGTCATTGGTCACCTCCTCTCTCCGTAGCCCAGCTTCTTAGGAAGGGTTGGACCTACCAAGGAAAGGGAGGTTCCTCTGGCTCCCTCCAGCCCTGAGAAAAAACCACCAAGGTGGGTGTTCAAAGGTGTCTTTGAGTGCAGTTGTCCTCCCTGGCAGCATGGGGCCCAGAGGTCTTCGCCGGCTGTGTGACAGCACAGGGCTCCCCAACTGCGACAGTGCTGTTCCACTGCTGTGTTCTTTGGGGGCCATTAATTATTCAAAAAACTTGGGGACACCTCTAAAATTGTAGGAGGATCTTGTTCACAAGTGAAAATTACCGCAGCTTGAGAAGAAAAGGGACTCATTTCAAAAGATGTGGAAGTCTGGGGGCCTCATCAAGACCAAGAAGCTTTTCTCGTTCCACATGCCCCATCCTCCCAGTGAAATCTTTGAAGCTGATTTTCTCTCGAACAGGCCCCCAATTCCTTGGATGTTTACCGCCATAATTGGTGGTTTTAATAAGCTGATCGATGTTCTAAAATTGTGGGCTTTCAAAGATAATTATCTCTGAGGTTCACGGACTAGAACGGTAATGGGTTGGGAACAAAAGAAATTAGTTTTGATATTCTGTATCTACAAGGTGAGGGGAAAAATCCCCAACAGGTACTGTCTGGAATATAAAATGACGTCTATGCAAAGCAGTTCTCATTAATTCCAAACCAAATGGCCATAAAGCAAAATGGCCTTCTGAAAGGAGTCTAGCTACCCAAGCTTGAGAATTTGGTTTCTAGCCCCTGGAGGTCCGCCTTTTAATATCACTTCCAAATGCTGAAGGATTGAGCTTCGTTTCCCCTAAAACTAGGACTAGGCAAAAATACAGTCTACCCATAGCTATTTTGAAGGCCAAGTGCAGATTCATCTTACCGAATATCACATATCCTGGCGTATGCGTTTTCTTTTGGAATAACCCAATTCCTCCGATACAGCACACTTTTATGAAACTAAAATGCACAATGGCTTTCAGCCATTTTCCAGGGAAATTTTCGATGTGCTGTCGTATCTAACGGAAGACCCTCCATTTCAGGAGGAGGGCAAGAAGAGGAGGAGGAAGGAATACCCTGCACGTCACCACCCAGAGAAGATGCTCGCCGACCATATTTTGACATATTTCCTTGCTACCTGTCACTTGTTAAAATCACAGTAAGCACCCTGGTTTTGCACCACAAGCGATATATATACCAGCTTAGAAAAGTCAGGCGCCTGCTCTTTCTCACACCAAAGTTTCATCCTTTAATCGCTCACCATCTCCCTGCTTCAGCCTCAGCATTATCTGGCTGGACGTGAGGATAGTGTCCAGCCAGCAGCTCCAGGCTTGACCGGAAAATTAGTGTCGGCGTGAAGTCCTGCACGTGGTGCCTTCGGTCGCCTGGTGGCGAAGCTTCGCTTTTCACTCTCCCCTCCCAGTATCATGTCACGGTCAGCACGGCGCATCTGCTGATGGCTTCTCCATCCTTTAGTGGGTTTTCTTATGAGAACTATCAGAACTTAAATTGGTGCTTTTCCTGTTGCTTACCTTCTATTTTTTTAAATCCTCACCCGAGCACATTCTTTTCATTGCTTTTTAGAGAGAGAGGAAGGGAGAGAGACACACTGGTGTGTGAGAGAAGCATCAGTTGGCTGCCTCCGCCTGTGCCCAGGCCAGGGGTCCAACCTGCTACCTAGGTACGTGCCCTGACTGGGAGTAGAACCTGCAACCTTTCGGTTATGGGGCAATGCGCCAACCAACAGAGCCATTCAGGCAGGGCTCCCACTGTTCGCCTTTTAAAGGATTATATAAAGAATATTCTATTTTGGCCTCTTATGTCCCTCATTTATCTCCCCTTCCTTCTCTCTCTCTCTCTGTTCCCTGCCCCCCACCCCACACACACCGCACACACTGCCACATCCCACCAACAGACCAGAAGAAAGCCTGAATTCATAGCTAGCAGATGGGAAAAAGCAGTTGAGAAGACTGGGGTTGTAGCCTTATGGCTTCTGCATATTTTGTGCAGAACAGTCTGTGTGTAAACAGCCTCTTCTTGATCTGCTCAGTGTACAGTGGGGACAACATTCATGGTGGCCCCGTGGCTTCAGGTGTCCGTGTAATAGGCCCTTCTTCACAAAGGCCTTTTCTGACCACCTCATCAGAAGTCGGTCCTTCCTCTCGGAGCTGCTTCTGCTGTGTCGCCCAAGCTGTAATGGCTGCACCCCCATGTTCACTGCGGCACAACTCACGATAGCTGAGATGCGGAAACAATCCGTGTCCATCGCTGGGTGAGTGAATAAAGAAAGCAATGCGGTGTATGCAATGTGGGGAATAAAGTAGTGTGTGCATATGAGAGAATACGATTCAGTCTGAAAGAAGGGACCCCTGCCATCTGTAACAACATGGGTGACCTGGAGGACGTCATGTGAAGTGAATGAGCCAGTCACGGGACAAACAATGCACCATTCCACTTAGGTGAGGTACCTAAAATAATCAAAGTCGTAGAAGCGGTCAATGCCACAGTGGTTGCCAGGGCCAGAGGGTGGGGGGATGGGGAGTTTTTATGTAACAGGTATAACGTTTCAATTTTGCAAGAGAAATAAGTTCTAGACATCGCTCTCGGACACAGCACCTGGAGTTAATGGTGCAGCATTGTGTGCTCCAAAACACATTTGTTAAGGGGATAGATCTCATGTTAAGTGTTCTTACCACACATGTACACACACAGACACAGGGAAACTCTGGGAGGTGGTGGGCGCATTATCTTGATGGTGGTGATGGTATCACAGGCATTTGCCTGCATCCAAACCCACCAAACTGGGCATGTTAAGTATGTGCGGTTCTTGATGTACCAGCTATACTTCTATGAAGCGGCTGAAAAGAACTTAGAGAAAGCTTAGTAAAGGGCATATAAGAGCTCGACTCTTCTGCCCCAAAATAATTCTAAAGGAAAAGTTTAAAGAAAAACAAACAAACGTTAAGTCCTTTTCTTTTAGCCTTAACCTCAGGCCCTCACTTTGGTCCCTGGTTGCTTTACATTAATGCACTTTTATTCTAATTTGTGATTATTTTGTTTGCTGCCTGCTTGTTGGTTGGTTTACTTATGTGTTTATTTTTACTCAAGTATATTTGGTAGACAATATTATATTCATTTCAGGCATGAGTCTATGTTTTTATGCCTTACCGTGCAATCGACTCCCTAATTCTAGTAGTCATCTGTCACCGTGCAAACCTGCCTCAATATAATGGACTGCATGGCCCTTCCCCTGTAGGGTAGAGGCTATGCCTGTGTTTGACTCTGTGGCCTCAGAGCCTAGCACAGGGCCTGGCACACAGAAGGCAGACTGTGATACATGTGAAATAATTGAATGAAAAAGGGAGGGCAGCACCCACTGGGTAGGAACCAGAGGAGCAGGGACCTCTTCGGGCAAGTTTCCCTAACGGGCCATCCGGACAGGAGGCGGGGCAGGGGGAGGGCAGAAAGCAAAACGGGAAGAGGGGTCGGGTCTCCCATCTCCTCTACTTCTGTTCAGTTCTCCTAGTTTCTAGAAACAATGAGCAAGTAAACTGCCTGATGTTCTGCTTTGCTGCCACCCTCTCCCTCCTCCTCTTCCCCGTGTCCCCTTTTCCTCTCTCCCGTCACCAGTGGGAGGAGGTTGCTCAAACCGCAACTTCCCACCTCTGCTTAGAAAGTGTGCTCTCCTTCCCCGAGTCTTGGATCTCTCTGTTTTCCTCATTTTCCCTCGTTTCCTCGTGCACTAATCGTCTTGTGGTCTTAGAGGGATATGAAAGGGAACAGTAGAGTGTGTGTGTGTGTGTGTGTGTGTGTGCGCGCGCACGCGGCAGTGGAAGAAAGAGTGTAGCGGGGAGGGGACCGAGAGTCCATGGAAATTGCCAAGTAACAGCTTTGCCTGTTATCTGGTTGCCAAGGTAATTGGGAATCTGCATCTTCCTGCTCTGGCCAGTCTCAGCCTATGAGGATCTGGCTCTGCCCCTGTCTTCAGACTCCACCTGGGTGGTCCCAAGGTGGTCTGTGTGAGGACCCCTACACTCTTTCTCCCACTGTCCCCACAGGGCATCTCTCCCTCCCCACCCTGTGCTCTCAGAACAGAGCAGAGGGCTGGCTTGTTAGAGACCCCTGTTCATTCAGGGGAAGGAGGTATCACATTCTCCCTGCTCCTTGCATTCAGAGGAAGGACAGGGACCGCGTCCTGCAGGCGTTTGAATCGCACAAATCCAGCCTCTTTAAAACCGAAGCACCAGCCTGTTGTCTTCAAAAGATAGAGAAGGTGCCCGCCCCACATTCCTCCCAAGCTGTTTTTCTGCAGAAAGATGCCACTCATTGAGAAGACGGAGTGAAAGGAACCACACACGGAGGGCCGTGGATTGTGTGATTCTATTGATACGAACTGTCCAGACCAGACGAATCCACAGACGGAAAGCAGATTGGTGCAGGAGGGTTGGGGGCGGGAGGGACTGCTTCAGGGCACTGGGTTTCGTCCTGGGGCGATACAGATGTTTTGAAACTTGGCAGAAGTGTGTGTGGCATTGCGGATATGCTAAATGTCACTGAATTACACATTTAAAATGGTTAACTTATGGGACTTTCGCCTCAGTAAAAAAAAAAAAAAAATACACAATTAAACAAAAGAACATACAACGAGAAGTGTGTGCTTACCGGGAAGGGCCCAGTCTACGTTCTGAGACATTCCACTGGAGGACGGGGTCACCCAGGAGCTTCTGTGCGATGGAGGAACTGATTTTCTCTCTGCTCAGGGAATGATGTTCCCTCGTTCGTTTGGGCAACAGACAGCACAATCGAGGTGGCTGGAAAGGGGTGGTAAGGGACGTCAAGTTGCAGGGACATTCAAGCACAGTTGGGGCTTTTTGAACATTGTGATTAACAAGTAAGAGAAGACTCACCCTCCAGAAAACAGAGACACACACGCCTTCCCAGGAAGCCCCGGCCCGCCTGCTGGGGAAGGTGTTCTTCGTTCTGTCCGCGCCCAAACACACTGAGTACAGATTCCCCTTCTGCCCATTTTCCCTGCCTCCCTGTAGACTGCGTGCTCCGCCCCACCCCCACGTAGGCACAGCAAGGAAAAGGCATTTGCAATGGTCTCTCTTTTTTTTTTTATTTAGTTATTTTTCAAGTACAGTTTTTTGTCTATTTCTCCCATCCCAGCCCCCCCACCCCTTGCTCCCCACCTCCCTCCCATTTCCAGTTCTTGTCCCTGTGTCCTTCCTATTTGTTCCTCCAAATCCCTCCCTTTTTTCCCCTTAAATTCCCTTCCCTCTCCCCTCTGGTCACTGTCCCCTTGTTCTCTATTTCGGTGTCTTTGTTTTTATTCTGCTTGCTTGTTTGTTTTGTTGTTTAGCTTCCTGTTAAAGGTGAGATCATATGGTATTTGTCTTTCGACACCTGGCAATGGTCTCTCTTAAAAGGACTTTAAACGGTGTTAGCACTAGCTTCCATTTCCTGCCAGTATCTGACTCTGTTTGGCTATTCCCCCTTCCTTCTCCTGTCCTCTAGGTGTGAGAGAGAATATGGCTTTTTCTTTAGAAGAGGGATCAAGTGGCTGGCTAATGGAAATCCAGTGGGGAAAACACTAGAGGTGACTTAGGACCACGTGGAGATCCTTGCTTTCCTAACAACAATTTGATGGCACTTTATCCTTTTTTGTGTGCATACATTATCTCACTCGATAACAGTTAACCACGGCAGGCAGAATCGTCGGCAAAACTATCTTCTTTCTTCCCTCTTCCCCGCCCTGTTTCCTGTCTTCTAACTACCACGAGGATATTCTGAGGAGTATCCAGAGGGTTTACATAAACACTATGTTAAAATTACATGCATTAAAATGAAAGCAGCTCCTAAATCCACTTCATTTTGAAAATCACTTATCTGCCAAGAGGAGAAGGTAAAGATCCCCTGACCCTGACTGACCCTCACATATCTCTTTCACGGGGATAAGAGGAGACAGATTTGGTAACTTTTATTGACTTTAGTAGACATGTATTGACCTGGTCACGGTTATGCAGAAATCAGATTTTACTCTAGTTCCAATCCTTGCAGTGGGTTATTTTCTGGTTCTTGCCTCCCATCATTAGTGCGATCTGAAAGTTTTTAGGTTGATTGGTCTCTACCAGCCTCCAAATTCTAAGAAATGGAGGCAAAGAGGAGCCGTGAGAACGATCTCAAGTTACCCAAGGAGAGAGGAACAAATCCAAGACTTGAACTCAGTCCTCCCGGCCCTGAATGTCTGTTTTTCTACCACTGAAAAGTCATGTCTAAATCATTTTATGAGGCAATTGGAAATTTGAACACTGAAGAATTTGGTACGTTCAAAAATGATTGTTCATTATTTCAGGGTGTGAACAGCAATGCAAAAAAATTATTTTTAAAGTCCTTATGTTTTAGAGGCCGACAGTTGGGCATGCAATGCTGAGCTGCTGGTTGCTTCCGTGTGTAACGTGGAGGGTGGGCCTGGGCCAGGTTGGAAGTAAATGAGATGGGCCCTGAGTTGATCATTGAAACTGATGATCAGTTTTTCTTCTCTGTTTCTGCACTCATCTCTGTGTATGCAAACATTTAAAAATTAAATAACAACAACAAAACACAATGTTTTATTCACGCACCCTTCCCAGACAAATAACAGGAGTATAAGACCCTAATTTGGGGGCTTTGCATCCACAGTTTTTGCTGGGGAACAACCTATCAACCCTCAAACTAGGCTGTAGGAGAGCTACCAGGAGGGAGGGAACAGCTAAAGTGTTCAGCCACAAATGGGTCAGTGTTGAGGGACGCCAAGAACCCCCTGGAAAGGCAGGGAGCCCGTTGCTGAGCTGCCGAAAATAAGCCCGCTTCTGACAGATGTCCCTTCCGAGAAAAGCACAACTGTGCTTTCATCTTCAACGGACTCCACACCCCAGGGCCCCCAAAATAGCACTGACAATGCTTTGTGGGTGAGTCCAAGGATGACAAAGGACATTTTTAGTTCCTCCCCCCACGTACAAGCCTGTCGTCCTTCTTCATGCTGCCTCTTCAGAAAGAAGACTTCTTAGGGGACCGTCCTCGGGTGGCCAAATCGCGGGAGGCTCTTTGGAGATAATTGAACAAGGCCGGACTTGTAAAGTCACTCACAGCCACTCTCTTTCTGGGAGTTCTCCCTTCAGCTATATCCGTGTGAGGATGTTTGTATGTGGCTATTTGGGGCAGCACTGTTTGCTGTGGCAAATATCGTAAAAAAAAAAAAAAAAGACCTTTAGTCATGGGGAATGGCAGAAATGAACACGGCACTGTGGCAGAATACTATACAGCCATGAAAAGTCAAGGGCAATCTCAGTGTGCTGGGATAGAAAGATGTGCCAGATAAAGTGTTAAGTGAAAGGCACCAGACTTGGGGTTTGATCCAAGAGGAGACTACCAGTTTCTGGAAGGTCTGTGCGTGTCCTCACATGTGGCCAAGACTCGCCCTGGGCTGGGGGCGGGGAGCTGGCGGCGGCTGTGTTGAACCCCAGGTCTTTCTGAGCACAAAGCCTGACCTCTCAAACATTTACAGCCTCCTGATGTTGACACGTTCCATCTTCTGCAATTCTGACGGCGTGTACGTGAGGACGAGCCCCTCCCTGCTACACTCTCCACTTCCACGGCCCTGTTCACCCCCACAGCTCTCCACGAAAGAGCCCCCAAGCCCTGGACCAGAAAGAGCAAATGGAGACTGTGCTTCTTGGAGAGTAGCGAGGACCAGCTGGTCCCAGGGTCAGCTCCTGGGGACTCTGCTTTTTGGAGTTTTTCCACTGCAACTGGGACACAATGTCCTTTTACTTATTTTATTTGGGGAGGGAGTACTTTTTGGGGGGTGATGGGGAGAGCTAGCACGGGGACTTTTCCTCCTGTGGCCTTTGGTCCACGAGAAACTGCTCTGTGGTCCCCAAGACGTGCTTTCTCCTTTGAGTGTCTTTTTCTTTTTCTTTTTTTTTTCAGGAGAGATTAAATGAAGCTTAAAATCTCTGTAGAAGGGCAGAGGAGACATGACAGAGAAGACTTGCTTTAAAGACATCACCGCCTTCCCCCCAAATAGGCAATTATTGAAGAAGAAAACCAGACGAGTCCTGACGTCCAGGTTTACCTGTCTCTTCCGCCGCCCTCACTAGCTAGGGCCGCTCAGGTGTGGAGGAGGCCAGGCCGTCGCGGTGTGGGCTTCCACGGGAGTTTCCTGAAGACAGAGGCAAAAACAGCCTCCACGCCCAGGCTGACAACAAATTCAGAAGTCAGGTGGAGGCCGTAAGGCCGCTGAGGTCAGCCTCTGGGGTGTGGGCCGCAAGCCGGAGTCCGCTCAACACTTTGCCCTTGAGGTCCCTGTCACCAACCTGTGGAGGCGGTAGTTTAGTAAGCACCCTGCACAGGTAGAGAAGCCATCGTTGATCAATGAGACTTGATTACGCTAGACCTTCAGGTCTCTGCAGAGAGAGAGCTCAGGCAGGGGGTCTTAACCTTGACTGCAAGGAGAAAGGACAGAGCTGGTTTCGGAAATTCTACGGTGCGAGGCGAGCAGGTTGGAGGGAAATTTCTGGCTGCGGTGACTCCCCGCCCCTTCTGTCCTCCTGCTTTTCACCTGCGCCGGCAATCGGAGGGTGGGGGGAATCCGGGAAGTGGTGGCCTTCAGCAAACCGGAATCCTTACCATTCAGGCTGAGTAATGATCGCCTGTCACGAAGCTCTCCACTCTGGGCTCTCGCATTTCACAGCATGACAAGCGGGGCATCCTATTCGATAGCTGTCTGACTGATGCAGATTGCAGCCTAATGGTCACTTCCTGGGCCGCGCATGTCGCCCTTCTATAAACACATCCCCGAGGCACTTCGGCTTTGTGGCAGTCCACCTGCAGGGTGGCCTCCCTCCCTCTGTGGCCGGTCGTCACCGCCCTACTGTCTTTGGTCACACCTGTGTCCGTATGTCCTCTCCAACACCGTTTCCCCGTAACTGGCTCTAAATCCACCACCCTCCACATTCCCACTCTTAGAAAATGTGGCATGGCGGCAGCGGAAGCCAGAGCTATTCAAACTCGGTTCTTTTTCACATTTTTCTCAGAAGAAAAAACATCTGCGAATCAGAACAGAAATAAAGGGTAAGAAAGAAACGACAAGCCCTGTGTGAAAGGCCCGGCAGCGTGTCACCGTGAAGGGGACCCTGGACTGCACAGCCCTGGTTCACGGGCCAGCTCCATATCTGGGTACCTGTGTGACCTTGGGCAAGTCCTTGGCCCCCGCTGGACACCAGTGTCCTTACCTGTCGAAGGCGGCAAATTCCACCTCTTCATCTCTAAGCTGCCCTTTGAAGACTCAAACTTGAGTGCCTGTCCATGAAATGAGTTCGCTACTTTGTCCCCTTTGAAAAGCGTGTGGCTCTTTGGAGTCCCAGAATCGGGGGGGAAAGACCAAGCCCGGCCAGGTGGTCCCCATCATAGGACATGTCATCGATCTCCTTGTTTGACATATTGTGGGAACGAGAACATGCTATCGCTCACCCTGTTCCGAAGCTCACGCGCTGAACAAAGATCGTAAGAGGAAGACTCCTCCCATTGGGACTTCCCTCTTGGATCCTGCCCCTCGGCTCATGACAGCTGCCAGGGTCTCGTCAGGGACAGAGCGAGCCTGCCCTGTGACCGTCACCTCAAAGTCTGACGTGTTTGTCCTAGAAGGTCTTCTGTGTTCTTGGTATCTCGTGACAACCCGGTTGCCCTCTTGGTACTGTGGGTGGCATTCAGGCCCCTAACTGGTTCAGCATCAAAAGACCAGACAAATACCCACTTGTGTAGACTCTTCTTCTCCACCAGGAACAGGATTGGAAGCGCCCTGCAAGGAGGATGAACGGCCTCTCACCAGGTGACCGTTCCGGCGTCGAGGGTGTGCAGGGTGACAGTCCTGCTCCATTGCCTCGTCCTGCAGAGTCGGGCGAAACCAGAAGAAATAATGGACATCTTTGCCTGTAGACACTGGCAACACTCCGGAGCATGTGACAGCGGCCCCGTGCTTATTAGGGCTGTCCCCCCACAATGTGTCCTCACATCTGAACAGCTTTGCCCCGGGACTCGTGAGGAACTTGTGATCTCCTTGTCACAGTGGGTCACTGCCGAGGAATCTCGGAAGAGATAAATGACATCGGATGTGCCGCCAGATGGGACTCCAGCCTTGTAAAGTCAGCTCAACGTCCACACCCAGCCATCATCCTGATCAGATCCATTTGTAGGTGATGGTGTGAGATTTCGAAAGAAGCGTCAGTGGTACCAGGGCTGGCTGGCATGGGTGTGGTCTGCACCACACAAACCTGCTTTACTTGTTTTAACGGACTACTTGGCTGGCAAATTCCAGGTACTGCTGTGGAGAAGGCATGTACAAACTTTACAAAAAGTGTTTAACGCATCACCCATAGGTGGGCGTGGGTGAGGTGGAGAGGTAGGGGGTGTTGGGCCGTGTTTTCTAGCTCATGGCTGGTGACCCACCCGCTTCATCATCGGTGTGGGGTCAACATAGAAGGGGACAGTTGCTCTCAGAGCCCCCATCCTGGTCCCCACCCCTTTGACACCAATGTCAAAGTGGATAACAACAGAAAAGGTGAAATGTCAAATTTGCCAGCAACCCGAACCCATGAAGAATTGCTAACACAGTCGCTGGTAGCGCCAAACGTAACGTGATTTTGGATGAGTTTTTACCTTGAGCTCAAACCCAGAAATTCATACAAAGTCCCGCATTTTGGGTGCAAGGCCGTTGCACGCTGCAGAACGAGAGGGCGCAGCTTGGCCAAGACCCGGGCGAAAACGTCAGTGTTCCCGCCCAGCACAAGCTTCAGGGGTGCGTGTCTTTGAAAGTGAGCCAACGCAGCCTCGCATTTCTCCTCCCAGCAGTGGAACGTCTGGGCACAAAGTCTTTTCTCCTTATGTATTTTGCTGCTCAGAGACCTAGTGAAATGTGGCCAGCGTCTGACCTCCACAATGTTAAGAGAGTCACTGAATTAGGCGGCATGCAGAGAAGAGTGTGTGAGGTGAAAAAGCGTGGTAACCATGTAGAGGAACAGCTGTGGAGTTTCTTTTTATTGTTAGTCAATCAATATTTATTGACCATTAATTATGTAGCAGGCACGACCACAGGCCTCGGAAATGCAGAGCTGCCCTGGACAAGATTGGAGCACAGGAAGAATGGGCGTGGAGTGCTGAGCATAGCCCTGGGGGACAGGTGAGGCTGGTGCACAGAATTCGGGTGGAGAGAGGGTCAGGGGCAGAATCAGGAGAGCTCAGAGGATGTGAACTTTGAGAACCATAACTTTTAAAAAAAGATTTTACTTATTTATTTTTAGAGAGGGGAAGGGAGGGAGAAAGAGAGGGAAATATCAGTGTGGGCTTGACTCTCGTGCGCCCCCTACTGGGGACTTTGCCTGCAACCCAGGCATGTGCCCTGACTGGGATTTGAGCTGGTGATCCTCTGGTTCGCAGGCCTGCGAATTGTGGCTCAATTCTCTGAGCCACACCAGCCAGGGCGAGAACCATGATCTTTTAAAGTTAGAAGAAATCCTTTTTTTTCTGATGCTTATACAATGAGGAGTTGGCTTCTTCTCAAAGCTTCCTTTGGCTCCAAAACTGTTTGGTGTGGCATAACTCTCTCCTATATCTGAGGACCGGTCCCTGCGCTGCAGTCCCATAGCTAGTGGCCATCCAAGTGTTAGATGTCTACGGCCATGTACTCCTGCTGAACTTCATCCAATTCTTTCCTCTGGACCTCTTTTGCCCCAGTCACTAACCCTTATCTTGCATGAGCTCCTGCTGGAGTCCAGCTGGCCTCCACATTTAGCAGAGCCTGATGATTTGACGGGAGCGTCCTCGGTTCCTTTGTCCTGATCACAAAGCCTTTGACCAGAATAGATCCGCCCTCCACCCAGAGCAGGCGGCTTACCACTCGCTCCGTCCCACGCTGCCCTCCAAGAATTCCTACCAAGGCCAGGACGGATGTGGAAAGACCTCTGGCTTGTGAGTGAAGGGAAGAAGAATAAGCTCAGCTGGAAGTTCTGTTCCACCAAGAAAAGGCAGCCTAGAAAACGAAGTCAGTAATCGTATGGGCCTCAGTGAGGTGAGTGTAGATGCCTCTGGCCCATGCCGAGAATAGGGGGGAGGAGGAAGGATGAGAAGGAAGTCCTATAGGTCGGTGTCCTGAAAGCACCGTGTCCTGCTGTTCCCATGGCAGGAGGGGATCCCCAGCAGTTAACAGCAGTGATTCGAGATCAGAATTTGCACTTAGAAGGTTCCCTTTCAAAGGGTCCATCCTTCTGTGCTGAGAAGGTAACCCCCCTTGGAGGTGGGGTGGGCCCCCGTGGGTGGATTGTCCCCTGTGGCTCTTCCCTGCTCTTTGTATCAGCTCGGGCCCCACAAGGAACCCTGTGGTCCGAAGGGCACCTCCTACCAGGCAGAACCTCCTAGAATCCAGAGGATTCTCTCCCCACTCTATAGTCTTCTTCTCTACATCATCTCATTTTTTGCTATTGATATAAATGAGATCATTAATACTTTTTATGATGGTTAATTTTATGTGTCAACTTGGTGAGGCTGTAGCACCCATATATTTATTTGGTCCAATAGTAGTCTGGGTGTTACTCCGAAGTTTTTTCCTCAGAGGAGATTAACATTTAGAGCAGCGGACTTTGAGAAGGCAGATTACCCTCTGTAATGTGGGTGGGCCTTGTCTAATCAGTTGAAGGCCTTATGAGAAAACAGAGTGAGGTCTCCAGGAGGAAGAGAGAGTTCTGCCTTAGACTGACTTTGAACTTGAGCTGCAATACCAACCCTTCCCTCAGCCTTCAGCCCACAGGCCTACCCTCCAGATTTTAGATTTGCCAGTTTCCACCATTGTGTGGGTCAATTCCTTAAAATCGCTATCTCTCTCTCAATAGGGTGGATACATACACACATTTTATTGGCTCTGGGTTTCTAGAGAGCCCTGGCTAATATAATCTTTCAGCCGAAGAAAAAGTAGTTCAAGTTTTTCCCTTGATCCTAGCAGTAATCTCACCGCCCCCCCCCCCGACAGAGGAAAATCAGGCTCCAGACACGAACCCCTTTCTCTTGCTACCCCTTTACCCCCACACTTACCTGGGCTTGCATGTGCCCTCACTTCCTACCACCAAACTAAGAAGAGAGGGTCCTTTCCCTATTCTAGGTTCGTCCCAACACCTGTGCTCTTGATCTGAAGCTTCTCATCTTCCCCAGACCTGGGCCTTGCTCCTCCATCTGTCTTCTGCTCTCTCCAGTGCTGACAGGCTGGGATCCATCTCCTTCCCCGCTACCTAAAAGCTTATTCAGATGCCTCCCATGTTCTATGCAAAGAAACAAAACACCTCCTTGAATTTTAAGTGGCACCTTATCTCAGTCCTCACAGCCAAGCTCCTTGACGCTGATTTTCCACAGTGGCGCCTCCCACTCACCCTTCAGCCGCCACCTTCCGCCTTTGCCCCTCGCTACCGGAAACGCCAGCGACCCCTGGCTGCCAAGTCCAGGAGGAGCTTCCCTGTCTTGACTTTGCCCGGCCCCTCTGCCGCCCCTGACACTGACCACTGCCTTCCTGGATGCTGTCACTCTCAGATGCCGTGACACCATCTCTCTGGGTTTTCCCAGAAAAGAGATTCGTCCCCCTGGTGGAAGAGGGGGTCATCTTAGATGGGGTGAAGCCACAACAGGGCCGTGTGCACTGGGTCGAGTGCTCTGGATTTGAGCCCTTCCTTAGCACGGAATGAAGTGTGAGTTGTGTCATGGGAATATAGATTCTCTCTTAGCTCTTTCAATTCTGACTGAAACTAAGAGAAAGCCTTGGTTTGGAATTAATGTCTTCAGCACCTTTCTGACTTGCTAATTTTCCTTTTCTGAAGGAGGAGAAAGAGGAGGAGGAGGAAGGGGGGGAGAAGAAGGTGGTCTCAGACTTAGAGCCTCCTCTGACCACTAGTCACCAACTGGAATGTGGAAACAGGGTTTTATCTGTTCATTTGTTTCCGATTGTATTATTTGGGGGAGTACTTTCTGTGGGAGGCAGCGATGCTAGTTTCTCACTTCTTGTAGAGGTAATACATTTCCTTACAAAAATAAAAATTAGAGTTGAGATGAACTGAGAAAAAGCTCCAGAAAACCACAGTACGAGGCACAGAAGCCTGGTGCCCGGTGCCTGAGGTCGGGGAGACTGTCTGCCACGGCAGCGCCCCCCTGGTCTCCTCTCGCTACGTTCTTTGCCTGACCTCTTATCCGAAAGCGTAGACTCACTCACTGCCGGCAGCATGTGGACCCACCCCACTGCCCCGTTCTGCAGCTCTCTCCCGGGCTCTTCATGCAGATTTTACCACCCTGGCCTGCTCTCTCCCTCACATCCCACTAGTGTTATGACCGAAGGGTTCCGGGAAGATGCTGGGGCTTTGAATGCATCACAAAGCGAAGGTCAGGGTACAGCTGGGGGACTCTGCAGGAAAGGTTGAGACAGCTGGGACACAGGGATCAGGAAGATGCATGAGAAACGCAGCCCGAACTAATGCAATAAAAATGGTAATAATCACTATTGTTTTTTGTGCCAGGTACCAGTCCAAGCAATTTATATTTAATCTTCATGACCGTGGAAGAGGCCGAATTCGTTTATTGTATCTCCTGGACTCACAGAGCCCAGCTCCTGGCCGGCCTTGCGGTAGGAGCAGCCCAGGACTGGGTTCCAGGTACTGGGGACTGTGCCTTTCTTCCAGGCCTGGTCTGTGACGCCTCCCCTCCCCCCCAGCCCATCCCCAGATCATCTGTCTCTACCCAGCAGTTAGCAGGATGGCAAAAAGGAAGGAACTCGAGTCCCTAAATTTCCGTGGAAGGCCCCCCACTGAACTCTTCTGTGTGTGAAGAAAAGCTTTGCCGTGTTAAGTCACTAAGATTTGAGGGCTTATCTGTTATAGCAGCAGGAGTTCCCTGTTTCATTCCACAAGCCCATGCCTAGAGCTATTACCATCACTGTTTTCTTTTGTTGTTTTTTAAAAAGATTTTATTTATTTATTTTTAGAGAGAGGGGAAAGGAAGGAGAAAGAAAAGGAGAGGGAGAGAAACATCAGTGTGTGGTTGCCTCTCACATGCCCCCTACTGGGGACCTGGCCTGCAACCCAGGCTTGTGCCCTGACTAGGAATCAAACCATGCGCACTGCTAGATTGGTGACTGACACCCACTCAGTGCCAAATAAAGGCAGCTGCTCTTGCTGTAGTCGTTGAGTGTCCTGGGGGTTTTGACAGACATCTGTCAATCCCTCCCTGTCACCTTCCTGCTGCCCACCTCCTGTCCTGACCCTCTCACAACTGCTCCTGTGTCTCTGACAATCTGCAGGGAATGTACTTGATACATTTCTGCCATGTGTGTGTGTGTGTGATCACAAACATACACTGAGCTTCCGCATGCAAACCAAGATGAGTCTGGTTGCCCTGCAGTGAAGTGAGGGCTCTTTCTGTCCAGCCCCAGGTTTTCTCATTCAGCTTGAAAGAGCCTCTTCGTAGTGAGGCAAACTGAGGACCAAACAAAGCTGGGGGAATAGCTAATATGATAGAGAGAAGACAAAACCAAGACTCTAAATGTTCTCAACAGGCTGCATGATGGGCCAAAGCCAAGAAGAAATTCAATAGTAAAAAAAACAAACGGGAGAATCATAGAGGCAAAGGGTCTGAAAGGTCTGCGTTGGGAGCCTCTGGTTAAATCCGTGACTGGAAGGATTTCCTCCCTCCCCCCCCCCACTCACACCTGCTTCTGCCTGATTATCTCCCAGTGTGCCAAGAAATCACGTTATCTGTTGAAAAATCATGTTTAATTCCACTTAAATGGGCTAGCTTAGATTTTACACCCTATTCGAAGCAGGCTTGAATCTCGTCAGGATGTGTGATCTTGGCTGCGGAAAATGTCTCGTGGATAAATTTCAGCAATGTTTGTAATTGACTGGAACAGAAGTTCTGAAGGGAAAAAACATTGTAAATCTACAGTTAACTAGTCATTTTATTTGCTTCTATCACCTCATGAAAAGGGGCCAACAAAAAGGGCAAATACCTATTTTTCTAGAAATTCAGAAGTCAGGTCGTTAGAACCAACTAAACAATTTTCCGTACAAGAAAAACGTTTAGTACCTTTGCTATCTTGTAAAGTTGGTAAAACCTAGGGCCCTTCAAAATGTTGTAACTTTCAGTTGAAAGATTCGGGAGAAACTTAATTTCACTCAAGTGTAGGAGAAAACAAAAGGTCAGATTACGTAAGGAGTAGCCAGTAAGCCAATAATTGAAACAATTGTCTCAAATGGGAGCTGCTAGAAAGGCTGATTAAAATCCGGATTCTCTGCTCCTGCTCACAGGCCTCACAATGGTTCTTCTGCACACGTGAATCTCTGGGTTCAAAAGAAAAAAGCCCGATAGTCCTGTCTCTTTATAGAAATAGGAGAGTCACTGTTTAAAAATAGCTTCTGCTAACACTAGTTTACACTGACATGGTTTTATTAAAGATGTGTTTTTTTTAAAATACCAAAAGTATAACCGGGCAGAAAAGCATGCTCTTCGATACTCTATAGAAAGCCTAGTAGTTTGGGCCGTAAACCCATGACCCGAAGCCCCACTGCATTGGGTGTCAGGGCACCCCCTGCTGGTGGGTGTGCGGGCCCAGCCTCCAGCCACAAGGAACATCCTGGACCAAGTGACCGGTCCAATACCAAGTCCGCATCCCTCTCGATCATCTTCACCGGGGCCGATTCCCGTCTAGTTCTAGCCTCACCTGCCCAAGTGCCGCCCCGGCTGGTGCGAACAGGCTCATTCTGTTGAGCCAGGAGGATGCTCATTCCTTCTGTGTCCATTTGCTCTTTGGCCCAGGTTTTGCCTTGGGGGAATTCTGGGCAGCTCTAAGACTGTCCTGGTCTTTATCATCACAAAACAGATTTCTCTTCATGGCGAACACATCCAGTCCGTATAAGAAGGATCACCCCCTGGAGCTTGCTCCCGACTCCCAGGCCCATAGGAGCAGGCAGAGTGGCCAATTCTCTCTTTCCTCCGCTGGCTCCCCGACCGAGGGCTGGCTGCCCTTCGGGGCCCTGGTCGGCGTGGAATCGGTTAGGGGAAAAGTCCCGTTTCCTGCTGCGGTGCCGCGAGTGGCCTCTGGCCTCGGCAGAACTGCCGAGCTGACTGTTCGCTCTGGGCTTTCTCTGGGAGGCCCCACTTACAGGGATGTCCCACCTTTTGGCATCTCTGGGCCACACTGGGAGAAGAAGAGTTGCCTTGGGCCACACAGTAAATACATTGCGAGATGTAATCACAAAAAATCCCATACTGTTTTGAGTGAAGTTATGATTTTGTGTTGGGCCATGGCCACAGCCACTCTGGGCTGCATGTGGTCGGAAGGCCGAGGACCGGACACCCCTGCCCCACGAGAAGCTTCAGGGCTGTTGTTGTGAGTCTGGTGACCATGGCTTCGCCCAACGGCCGTGTAACCTTTGGCTCTTGTTCATGATCCGCCCTTCTGCTGGGTCCGCTCTTCCTCCCAGGTGGTGCCTCAGGCCAGGTCCCTCTGCAGGTGGCTGCAGGTCACCTCCTTCCAGCGCGCCACACAGGGGACCCACCAGGCAACATCACTGGTCTGTGTTACTTGTGCAAGCGCCTGTGGTCTCCAAGGTCCTCGTTCTCTCTCTCTCTCCACCCCCTCCCTCCCTCCCTGCAGCATTAAATTCTTCCGGCAGGAATGTCTCCCCTCTGGTCTCTGAGGCCTCTCGTCTGCAGGCTGCAGGCGGGTGAAGGGCCAACTCCAGCAGCTCCAGTTCGTTTATCTCCCCAGGTGTCCTGTACCTGGTTAGGAGGCGGGGCCCTTGATGCCTGTTATATGGGTCCCTACCTTTGGGGATTCAGTGGAAGCAAGGAGACGCTGGAAAAGTGGTGTTAAACACCCCGTTCTGCGTGCACACGTACGGTTGTGTCCGTGTGTGCCGCGGGGCGCAGGACAGAAGGACAGCTGATCAGGACGGTGTGTCCTTTAGGAGCCAGCAAGGACGAGTGCGAACATGAAGGCCCAGGGTTGGTGAAGCGATGGGCGTGTCCATGCTGTTGTGGGGTATCCGCGTGGGCTCAGGTTGGTGGGGGGAGCAGAGGGTCTGAGGAAACAGAGACTGTGAAGGGGAGGGAGCCAAGCACTGAGGGAGGGGCAGGGAGGGCAGGACACTTCACAAGGACAAGCGGACAGAGTGTCCAGAAATCACCGTTTCAGGGAAACTCAGCAGAGAAGGGGGGCGTGCGCCCAGCAGACGCTGCTCTGTGGTTCTGATCACCAGCCGGGCTCCCGGCCACTTCCCCGCCCACCTGCCCGGCCGCCCAGTACAGTACGGGTGCTCGGACTCACGTTTCCTGACACTGGCACGTGTCGGCTCTGTTCATCCTCCCCGTCTCCAGGGGGAGCCACTGGGCCAGGGGACCCGTAAGATCCAGTGCGTCTTTCCGAGTCCAGAAGGTGCTCTGTTGTGCAAGGACCTCCCAGCCGTCCGACCCGGTTCGTAACCCCCCTTCTGCAGCGCAGCTGCATCCCCACGGCAACCCAAGGTCGACATGGGAGATGAGGCGGTGTCTCCAGTACAGCCAGCGACTCAGCTTCCCAAGAATGTTCATTCGCAGGGCAGACCCCAGCCGGGACTCGCCGACCCCTGGAGCCTGCCGGTTGTTACGGGTCAGAGGAGAGGGAACACTTAGGGCAGGGGGGCGGCTGCCAAAGCTGGGGCAGGAGCCGGAACAGGCAGAACCCCTAAAATAAGCTGAACCAGAGTGAAGGGCCGACCGGGAACCCTAAATTGAAAGCAGGAGGAGGCAGAGTGTGAACCAAAGGGAAGAACAGATCCAGGAGCGTGGAGCCCAGAAGGTACTTGGCCTGGGTAGCTGTGGGCAGCTCAGATGACCTACAAGCCTTGGTTTCCAAAACTGTGAAGAAAGAGGCAGGCAGGGTGGGAGCAGGGGCCACCGCAAACCACTGGTGGCCTTCCCCCAGGTCTGGGGAACCTGGCTGAAAGGATGGAAAAGGGGGGCGATAACCAGGGCACCCCGAAAGGCCTTCAACCCGTGCAGAGGTGTTTGCGTTGAAACAAGATGGCAGCCAGACGGCCACGGTCCGGCAGCAGTGGCCTGCTTTTCCTGTGCGGCTTGACTGCCCTGACACTGCCCTATGGGGACCAGCTGTTTCTTTCCTGGCTTTAAATGGCTGTAAAGTGAACCGTGCATTTTAACTGACAGGCTCGGCTGGACTTGGGCGATGAGGAAGCCTGGTGATAGCAGACGCGAATTTCCCAAGGTGCCTGAAGAAAGATGGCCTTGGAGATACGCCCTCCTGAAGGGGCCACGAGAAGGGTCAGATGGGCTCTGAACGAGGAGAAACAAGGGAGAGACGACGCTAGAGAGAAAACAAAAGGAAGAGGAGAACGCACAAAATAGTGAGCCCTGCCGGGAGGTTCGAGGCCCCTGTTGCTCAGCTGTGGGGAATCTCCCCAGGGGCATTTCCTCCTCCACCACCTGCCCTGCCCCACCTGTGCCGGGACTTACTCCACCCTCCCCCACCTCGTGCTCCACGTGGTTCTCCCGGGCCAGCACGACCTCTTCTGCGCATGCTCTGTCTGCTGATTGCCCCAGTCTGAAGAATATCGCCAAGTAAACCAGTGTTCCCAGCAGGATACCAGACGATGGGGCTGGTTTGATCCTTTGTGGCTGACCCCATGGCCAACGCTGCGCCGCAGTCCCCTCTGAGCACTCGGAGAGGTTTCTTGTCACTGGTACCCACACCCACCTTACACTCCTCAGCCTCCAGCCCCAGCATCCTTGAGGAGCAACAGAATGTCCAGAAGACAGCCTGTGCACCTGCCCAGGTGCACCCAGGTACAGCCAAGGACAGGCGAGGGGGCAGCTGAGATGGAGCCGGGGCACCCATCTCTTTGCCGGGCAAGTGTGTTTATTCCAAACTCAGGCAGAAAAGTGTGAGCTTAGAGGGTCTTCTTGGCCAGCACAGGGCGGCCTGGCGGCTCTTTCCTGCAGTGGCAGCTTTGCCCCTCCCTCTGTGCGTCTCTGCTTTTCCCCACGGGCACCCCTCCCGCCCCTTCAGCCCTCCCCGCTTCAGTCCGCCGAGGGTCCCACTGCCGGCCGTCAGTGAGCCACGGGGCTGCTCTGCCTTAGTAACAGCACCGCCCTTTCCCAGGCCGCCTCCTGCGGGTCTCCTAAACCCATCCTTTCCCCTTTGCACTGACCTCTCCACCGCCTCCCCCACCTTTCTTGCACTGTCTGGTTCCTCACCAGCCATTTCTCTCCTGTGTTGACTTGTGCCTTTACTTTCTCTCCCATCCTCCGAGTTGCAGGCCTTTCTCTTCTCTGCGGAGCCCTTTCTCCTCCCTTCCCTCCCTTTCTCTGTCCTTTTCTTTTCTGAATCACGTTCTCTCAGCTACCTTCCTGGCCCCCGGTGGCCTGTGACAGGAGTGAAACCTGGTTTCCTGGGGAATTAGGGGGAGATCTAGAAATAGGGACGTGGAGGACACGTGTTAAACAGCCTGGGTGATGTCCCTGGGCCTTTCCCGGTGCCTCCCTGGGCGGTGCTCCCAGTGGTAGGCGGTTGGAGGCACTTTGGGGTCCGCGTGGTTTGGTTCGCAACTTTACAGATTCAGACACTGTAACTTTTTGGTTCAATTGGAACAACTGCGCATTGCAAAGTAGGGTCACACTGTGACCCTCACAAGAGAATAAAGACAAAACCAGAGTCTCCCGTGTGAACTTACCAGGAGGGCTCAGCCTTGGTGTCCGGATGGGGGAGGTGCCCGCCAGCCCTGCTCCTTCTTCCTGGGCAGGTGGGCCGACGGTATCACCCAGCTTCACTCGTGGTTGGGTGGACCCACGCGCTTGCGGTCCAGCCCGTGGAATGTGGTCAGAGGCTGTGTGTGCCACTTCCAGACCTGGCTGTGTGATGCCCCAAGTTGTGGCCGCCATGAAGGGCTCTGCAGTGGAGGAGACACCCAGTGGAAGGACCTCGGGTCCCTCGCCGGGGGAGATGCGTGATTCACAGTGGACTGGGATGCGGACTGGAAGTAAACTTCCATTGTGTGAGGACACTGAACTTGAGAGATTGTTACTCCCGGAGTTAGCATTAGCATGTGTCTCTAGGGCAAAGGTAACTCGTTCCACTGTCCCAGACACCCTGGGCCCATACCCGGGTACCTGAGAAACCCTGTATTCAGGGGCTCGAGGGTGAGTGTGAAATGGACGTTGTTTATTTAGGCTTTCGCACAACCTACCCGAGCATCTGTGCCTTCCAGGGGGTAGTGCCAAGGGGTCGGCGGAAGCAGGTTGGAGGGAGGCCTTCACATGGCCTTTCTCCAGGGGCAGGATGCTTCCTGATCTCCTGTTCACCTTTTCATCCGGGAGTCGGGGGGGGGGAGAACCGGGTGAAACAGTGGCCGTACCCAGAAGCGTAGAGGCAGCATGAAGGGGCCCCTGGCTCCCACAGCCTGCCAGGCCAAGCGTCACGCCGAGACAGTGAAGACCCTGGGCTGGCCGGGTGGGAACGAGCCGGGGCTGCGGGTCAGGTCGGCCGGAGTTCGGTTCCAGACCCCACAGCGCACTGCCTGTGTCTTATGGCAGGCATTCCAAACAGAGCAGGTCCAAAATCCTTCCCTGAGCCCGCCCCACCTCAGGAACTGCCTGTTCCGTTTTCTCCAGCCAGGAGCCATAGAGTTCGTCTTAACTCCTCCTTCTCTCATGCCCCACACCTAATCCACTGGCAAGCTCCGCGTGCTCTGCCTCCAAATACACCGAGGGACCAGCGGCCTCTCACCGTCAGTCTGCTCACATCCCCAGCCCACCTCCCATCAGCTGTCGCCTCCACTACCACAGAGGCCTCCTCACTGGCCCCCCTGCTTCCATCCTTGCTCCCCTCTGGGTCTGTTCTCCCCACAGGGCTCATAATATTTTTATTGAAAAAATGGAAGTGAGCTCATGTTGCTCAAACTCTCCGAACATTTGCCATCTTGCTGAAAATAGAACCCAAAGTTTTCATCGTTGCTGACCAGGCCTGCATAACCTGGGCCCCCTGCCTGCACCCTCACCTCCTCTCTTGGCTCATCTCTACCATCCCTCCACCAGCAGAAGGTCAATACCATAGCTGCATCCCCAGCCCTGCCCCAAAGGTCACCTGCAGACACTGCCCCGTGCTGCAGTGGCCATCCTGCTTTTGCCTGAATTCTTCTGCGGACTCAGGGGCAGGTTCCAGAGCCACCCTCCCCAAGGGAGTGGGAGCTGGACCCACGACCAGCTCCTGACTGCTCCCGGGGGGCTCTGGGGCGTGGTCGGCCCACACTTTCGCTCAGAAGATGTTCCCAGCAAGGTTGAGCCCCCTGAGCAGCAGGGACCCCCTCATCAATGCCCCACTGATTAGCTTCCCTTCTTTCGCTCTCTCACATCCTCATTCTGTCTTGTGCTTCCTAAGAAAAGGCTTGCATTCAGATCTTTGTCTCAGGGGGTGTGCAAACTAAGATTCCGCTCATCCACTTCAGCCACACCAGCTTCCGGTCTCCGATGCCTCCGAGTCGTGGCCTCTGCCTGGACTGGTCTTCCCTCCGGTCCTTCCAGTCTCGGCTCCGACGCTGCCTTCTCTGATGTGCACATAAAATAGGAACCCCCACCCGGAGGAATCACTGTCTCCCCCCTTTCTCTGCTTTGTTTCTCTTAGCACCACCCGTGGCTAACACACCCACTGCGTGTGGATCTGTTTGTTTATTGACTGCCCCCCCCAGCAGGATCTTTAAGGAGAGCGACATAGTCTGTTCTGTTCACACCTGTATTCCCAGCCAGCATCAAATGAACGGCCACAGGGGCGGAGAACAGGGAGGAAGGAAAGAGTATGTGGGGCACGTCACACACACACAGCTCGGCTTCGATGACTGTCATTGGTAATAGCTCCAAGTCTACGAACTGGAAATGCTACCACCGTGTAAGAAAGACGCCGGGACATAATTGCCTATTTTCCCCAATAGAACTTAGACTTTCCCCACGATGAACATGAGGATCGAGACCATTCATGTCCCAGATATGTCTGCTTCCTGACTTTTGGGATGAAAAATATTTTAAATTCGAGTTACAGCACGATTCACAAATTCTTTTGATTCAGGGGGTTCTATATTTTTCAAAAAAATCACCAGCGAGAGCATGTCCCTCCCCAAAGCAGGAAACATTCAGACGCAATTTCCTTTGACAGATGCCGCCTTTTGGGTGGGGCTAATGAATAAACGTGACCCCAAAAAATAAATGTGGAAAGTAATTCCTACACCTGTTTGTCAGGTGTGAGGAGTGCCACCACCTCTGGTTTTCCTGGGCACGGTGCCCCGGTGGGTATGATGTGGGTCTGCCTGCATTTAATGTCCCATCCGTCAGGGCCCTGCCTCAGTGTCCCCTCTCAGAGCAGGGAGCCCCCGCCTGGCGCATCGTCTCTCTCAGTGCGGTTCTGTATCTCTGCCTGACACTTACTACCTGCAGGCACATGTTCATGTCTTGCCGTTTCTTTAGTATTATCTACCATTTTATTCTTATATATATTTTACTTCTTTTTAGAGAGTGGGGAAGGGAGGAAGATGGGGAGAGAAACATCCATCAGTTGCCTCTTGTACGCGCCCCAACTGGGGACTAAACCACAATCCAGGCATGTGCTCTGACCAGGAATCGAACAGGCGACCTTTCACTTTGCAGGGCGACACCCAAGCCGCTGAGTCGCACCAGTCTGGGCTCTGCCGGGTGGGAATGTAAGCTTCCTGAGGGCGGGGCTGCGTCTGTTTTGTCACGCTATATGGGTGGGAGGTGCCGGGCGCATGATGGACACCGCATGAGCATTCGAGGGGCGCAAGAGTGAAGGGCACAGGGCGGAAGAGAGGAGCCCAGCGTCAAGGCTGGGTCACCAGCCGCGCCAGGACCCGAGCCTCCCGACTCCCCCAACTCCGTCTTGAACAGCCCCCCCATCCTGCTCTGTGCTTCACCAGAGCTGTGAATCACCTCACCGACAGGCAGGGTCATCCGGGAAAGTAAAAGAGGAAAAGAAAAATGGGGCACAGGCAGGGAGAACAGAGAATCCAGGCACTTTTAGCAGCCACTATTTCTTATTTTTTGCTGGAGTATTGGCACCTTTAAAAGCCTTGCCCGGGGAAGGAAAAAGCCTTGGCCATCGTCCCCAACCTCCCCACTCAATCACAAACCACAGCGACTGGGAAAAAAATTAGGGGGGCAAATCAATGTGCTCAACCTTCCCCGGGCTCCGTGACAGCTGCCCTCTGCTGGCCGCGGCCCGAAGCTCTTGGGGCCTCTCCCCGAACCCGACTCCAGGAGTGGGAACTGCTTGTTAAAATAGGAGCCCTCTGGGACGGCAAAGCCCTCACAGCTCCGATCCGCGGCCCTGGTCCTCTCGGCCCTCTCCCCCTCAGCCTCCACGCTGCCCCGTCCCACTTTCCGAGCCGCCGGCCCAGAAATCGCCCATTCACAGTTCACCTCCTGACCCCCTTCTGTTCGGTGCGTAGGGCAGGATCACGAGGGACAACTGTAAACTGTGTGAACGGTTGAGCTGAGAACGGAATCGTATTTTGAAAACATTAAAATGACGTGTTTTTTTTTCTCCTTGAGATCATATTGCCTTTGGTCCCCCCCCACCCCCCCCCCCCGCACCCCAAGTCTCAGCCTGGAGTTCCCTGCCCCAGAGAAGAAGGTGGGCAGAGCAGACAGGCAAGGGATTACCTTTCGGTAGCGAGTCTCCCTGGGCCTCTGAAGCAAGAGCTTGGTCTCAGATGAAAGCTAGGCGCTGTGGAAAGGGAAGGTGATTCCTAAATTCTGGAACAGCCCCTCTAACACAGCCGGAGCCGCGCCTGGTTGGATGGGTGGGCGAGTTTCAGAAACGGCAGGCCCACGTCAGGCAGAAGACCCGTGCCTGACGGGTAGAAAAATGGTGACGAGTGAGGAAGGGCCAAGCTGGGGCAGGAAATCGGACAGGTTCTCGTGTGCCACTTGGTAGGGGTAGAGCAGTTACATGTGTGTGTGTGTGCACACGTGCGCATGTGTGTGGTTCTGGGGGTGACTGAGCACTTTAAAGTGAGGGGTGGGCTTGTGCCATGTGCTCCCGGACACACCGTAGAGCAGGCTCCCAGGTGAAGTCCCACCTGTCGGGGTGATGAAGAAGCAGCTATAAGGCATTGACTGAGGTCTGACGGGAAGAAGGAGCCTGAGACGACACTTTGACCCCTCGTCACGGGCTCAGGGAGAACAGAGGACCCAGACTGTCTAACCTGGGCCAGAGAGGATGCTGGGAGAGCTGGGGACAGACGGAAGGTTGGGGCTGCAGAAGGCCCTGCCACGTGGGGGACATGAGACCAGGGCAAATGGCTGCGACCTGCCCTCTCTCTCAGCACCCCTTGCAGATTCCTCTTTATCTCTGAACTCCGGAACTCCTTTCTGCACTCAGATCCCGTGGTGAGACCACCCAGCGTCAGGGCCTCACTCCTTCCCGACCACCCCGTGTGGAATCCTGCCTCCCCTGACACCCACTGTGTCCCCTCACTGGCCTCTCCACCCTATGTCACTTAGCTCTCACTGACATACCACATATTGACTCTGTGCCTCTGTCACGTGTCCAACAGGATGTGATGGGAGGTCCATGAGGCCAGAGGGCAAGACGTGTTCGCTGCTATCCGTGCGACACTCAATGCCTGCAGCACTGCCTGGTACCCAGCAGGGGCTTGAGGTCGATACACCCACACGCGGTTCGGCGGAAGTGAGGCCTGCGTGCGTGTGGTTGGTAGGGCAATAACATGGGTGTGATCATTTATAGTTTTAATTTGAACAGTTCACCTCAAAGGGCATATGGTACGCTTGAGTATAATATTGTTATGTTACAGAATTCCATGCTTATGATTTTTGTACTAAAAGATTTTGTAATAAAAAGGGGTGTTATGTGTGCTGTATATGTATATGTATCTATTTATTTTAATCCTCACCTGAGGTTATATGTATTGATTTTTAGAGAGAGAAGAAGGGAGTGAGGGCAAGAGAAACATCAATGTGAGAGAAACATTGATCGGTTGCCTCTTGTACGCGCCCCGACCAGGAATCAAACCCACAACCTAGGTATCTGCTGCCCTGACTGGGAATCAAACCCACAACCTCTTGGTGTGTGGGGCGATGCCCCAACCAACTAAGTCACCCAGACAGGGCCATTGGTATTTTTCGAAATAATTCAGTGAAGGGTTCGAGGTCCTCCACCTCTGCTACCAGAAGGCCCTGGCTGTTCTCTGTCCCCCCACACGCGGTCCTTGGCGGGAACTAGGTGTGGCGGGAATCTGAACAACGGAACACGGCACCACAAAGAGGCTGAGTGAGATAGATATACGGGTAGATGGGTTTCATACACAAATTCAGTTTAAATTTTGTTTCTTTTCATAATTATCCGCAAGCCTGATAGGGGGCTGCCGCTGAAGAGCCGATCAGTTAAGGGAACCTTAAAAATGTACATTTCTTGGCTCATCTGGGCGATGGCATGTAGCAACAAGAGTATTTCTGCACACGTATGTCTCTGTGGCTCCTCCCGTAAGTTCAAGGGCACGTGTGGCCTTTGTGTGCGATGCTACAGGGGCAGATGCCTGAGATAAAGCCCCCGCCTTCGAAAGCTGGCAAGCGAGTCCGAGTGCCGTGGTACGTCTTTGGTAGGTTGGAGATGGCCTCACAAAAGCGTGTGGCTGGATTCGGTGGTAAATAACCACGAAAGCTTTGGTCGAGGCTGGCCTGGGGGGGGAACCCTCCTCTGTTCTGGTTGTAGAGGGAGGCGCGGGGGCAGCTGAGGAGACGCGGCCCCAGAGGCAGGTCCCGATTGTGGTTCCCTGACTCAGGCTGGGAGCAGGTGAGGGGAGACACGACTTCCCAGAATTCACCTGGGGGGCATCCTCAGAACAACAGCTCCCAGGAAGGCTTGGACGACCACCGTGGGGGTGGAAAAGGACCTGGGGACCGTTGGCTGCTGTACCCAAAGGAACAGAAAGGCACGTCTGATGTCTTGCTGGAAAGGGACCCGTGCTCTGGACTGGCACCTGGAGTGTGTGGGAATCTCAGCCAGCAGGAGCTCCTGCCCCGTTTGTGTGGGATGCTCAGGGTACTGCCACTGTCGTCTGTCTCCCACAACTAAGGTGCTGCTCTTTGACCAGCCAGTGAGGATCGCACACTCAATCGGCGCCCCGTACGTCCTCCGTGGCAGGTAACTGACCCCCTAACTCAGCACCCACTTCCGCTCCACACGGGCATGTGCCCTACACCGGCCGAGGCTCTCACTCCAATTTCTGCCGATGGCACCTCTGTTAGTGAGCTATTGCTGAGCAACAAACTACCCCCAAAACGTAGTGATTTCGGACAGCAAACATCTGTTATGTCACGATTCCTGGGAGTCAGGGATCTGGGAGTGGCTTAGCTGGTGCCATTGGCTCGGCCTCCCTCATCGGCCATGTCACGGTGTCAGCCGACTGCAGACTCATGGACCGGCTCCAAGGCCACTGCCAAGCTCGTTCTGTGGCTGTCCGAGGCCTCGGAAGACTCGCTTCCACACTCCACAGCTTGCCCCGTGGCGCAGGACCACTGGGTAGAAAGTAATTTAATAATTTAATAGCATCACTAGGGGGTCGTTTCTAAAAACCTTTCTAGGGAAGCAGGACACAGGTGTGAAAACGCCCACATCTTACCTGTACAGCTCAGCAATTTCCATAAAGCAAACACACCCATGGAACCCACCCCCCAGGTCGGGAAGCAGAGCAGGACCCCAGCGTGTCCAGAAGCCCCCGGCCTCCTCCGAGTCAGCGCCGCTCCCTCCTCCCTGAATGCAGTCACTGCCTTGGTGTCTAGCCCCTCGGTGGGCTGGTTTCCCCCCAGCCTTACTGAGGTGTCACTGATACATGTTGCCTACTTTTCAACTTTATATAAGTGGAATCCTGCCATATGTATTTATTCGTGTCTGGCTCCTGGCTTAACGTTCTGTGTGTGAGGTCCATTTAAATGGTAGCTTGTAGCTGGGATTCATTCCTTTCGTTGCTATAGAGGGTTCTGTCTTATGAATATAGCACAACACACAATATGTAACAATCTAGCCTATCACTGATGGCGCTTGGGTTGTTCCCCACTTTGGACCAGTGAAGACCACACGTGTGTGCATCACAGTTGGTCACTGTGGTGGTCAAAGGAGTGATGGCGTACAGATGTCTCCGTCCCAACCCCCAGGACCTAGGATATGTTACGTCTAGCGGCAAAGGGGAATTGAGGTGGCAAATGGAAGTGGATTTATTAATCAGCTGATCTTAAGATAGAAAGATTATCCTGGATGATCTGGCCCAGTGTAGCCTTGGGGGTCCTTAAACAGGGGCACTAGAGGAGGCTGGAGGGGCGCAGGGTGAGGCTTTACCCGCCGCTGTGGGGTGTGAGGCCACCAGCCAAGGACCGTCGCTGGCCTCTGGAAGCTGAAATGACCACCTGATCAGTAAACAGTGCTTTCCTATCACCTAGAGTTGGCCCAGGAGACCCATTTCAAAGTTTGGGATTGCAGAACTGAAAGATAATCCGTGTGTTGTTTTAAACCACTAAGTTTGCGGTAATTTGTTATGGCAGCAAACGAAAATTAACCCAGTGAGACCCTTATCTGTAGAATCACTGGGTCTGTCCATGTTTATCTTCTGTACATACTTCACATAGTTTTGTAATGTGGTCGTACCGGTTTTCTGCCACCAGGAATGTGTGGCCGTTCCCACTGCTCCTCGTCTTCCTCCAAACCCAGTACCATCCACCGGTCTTTTTAATTATAGTCATTCTGTTATGGCATCTCATTTTTATTTCAACTTGTGTCTCCCTGATCACTAAGGAGCTTGAGTACCTTTTTGTATTACTATTGGCCATTCACATCTTATTTTTCGTAAAGAGTCTGTTCCCCACGTGGTGACTTTGTGCTGTTTTGGTAGAAGAAGAATAGAATTGAGAACATAGCTCTCTAGTTGTCCGTTCATGAAACCATCCTGCTTTTTCAAGTCACAAAACTAGGATTTCTTAAACGTGTTATGAGACTTTTTTCTTTTTTTATTCTTCTTTAAAATGAAGAAAAGGAAGGGGATTCCAGCCTCTAAATCACAGTATACCATATTTTGGGGACTATAAGACCCACCAGACCATAAGATGCACCTAGGTTTTAGAGGAAGAAAATAGGAAAAAAAATTTAAAGCCAAAAATGTGGTAAAATATTTAATAATCTGTGACCCCCCCGCTCCACCGCCACCCCCCCACCACAGCGAGCCAGGCACGCTACATTCGGACTATAAGATGCACCCCCATTTCACCCCCAATTTTTTTTAGGGGGGAATGCATCTTACAGTCCAAAAATATGGTAACTATTATAGTGAGTTCACAGCACACACACACACACCATTTTGAACATATACGGTTAAGGGACAATGAAGAGAAATTTGCTGTAACCACTGAAGTCACCAGCAGATACGTTTTAAAACATCAGTCATAAGTACCAGCAGATCATTAGGGTTCGTTACAGATTAATATCGACTGCACACGGCTACTTCACCCAGAGGCTCCGATTCCTGTGTCAGAACAGGCCTGGGTATTGAACGCTGGGATCGCAATGATTTCCTTCAGCAGATATCACTTCCAAAATAAATCACACGGTCAGTGACTCATGCCGTCCATTCCAGAAATGCCCTGCTACTTGTTAGGAGATTTTTATTCAATTGAAGCATTTTCATTATTGTGGGTTTTCATTGTGCGCTGTTTAGTTGGGAGTCTCGGGCAATTGTGATAATAAGGTTACCAGTCGAGGCTGCAGATAAAGAACAGTGATTCAATAATTAAAAGGCAACCAAGAGTGCAGTCTGGTGAGCAGCAGAAAAATCAGGCCTGAAAGCGTATGAAGATGGGCTGAAAGCCAAAACTATGAATACAAAATACGGTTCTTCCCCGTTCCCTGGAGCAGGTTGTAGGACCATCAAACCAACAGCGTTGGGCGAGACAACACTGACTTTCACCTTCCCCGATCCTCAGAATAGCTCCTCTCAGAAGTCCCTCTTTAATGCTTTCAGGGATTTAGGAAACCAGGTGCTCTCTCTTCATCTTCCTACTAAGTCCTTTCCTCCTCTACCACCATCCCCCCCCTTCCACGTGGCTTTCCCTGCTCAGAGACAGGAAGTTTCTGACGAGGACCAGCCTTTTCCTTTTTGGCCTGTTCATCTTTTTTGAAGAAGGAAATCCAAAGTGCAGTTTTGGATATTCTTGTTTGAGATGCTTGCGAGATGTTCCAGCAGACGTGCCCAGCGGTCACTTGCGCCAGACGGGGTTAAGAGGTGGCGTGTAGCCCGGGGAATCCATAGAGTCTCATCTGAGCTTGGGGTTCAGTTGTCCAGTCAGCATGGAAGACTGAAGCATAGACAATGAAAAATCACCTTTGAAAAGTTCTAATATCTTCTGCACCTGAACTTTGGAAGCTCAACTCTATGGTTCCCTTTTGTTTTTCTTTGCATTGTGTCACTGTTCCCATCTCTCCCTCACCCCCCTCAACCTGCCCCCTCTCAACAACATCTCTCTGGGTTAACAGACACCAAAGCCTGGTTGGTGAAAATGGGAAAAATGAGAAAACGGACAAATATTTTTCCTTTGCCAAGTGGGCAGAGTTGCAATCGCTGTCCACATAATAAGCTTTGGTGTATAAACCTGGGCATCACCAGCACACAGATGGGTTTTAAATCCACGGGAGTGGGCGAGGTCACTCAGGAGGAAATCGAAGCAGAGCGAAGGCTGTGTTAGGCTCCAAGGCTGCCTGACCGAGTAGCAGGGACCGGGGCCTTCAAACACCAGGACTGCGTCTGGAGGCTGGAAGCTGGAAAGCAAGCTGTTGGCAGGGCCCCGCTCCCTCTAAAAGCCGAGGTGCTGAATCCTTCTCTGCCTCTTCTGGCTCCCGTGTTGCCTGGCACTCCTGGGCATTCCTTGGCTTGCAGGAGCATCACTCCAGACTCTGCCTCTGTTGAGACATCCTCCTCTCACATGCCTGTGTCTTCATGTGGCACTCTCTTTCCTGTGTGTCTTTCTGTCTTTTAAGGACACCGGTCCTGTTGGATTAAGGGTCAGTCCTGATCCAATACGAGCTCATCTTAACTAACTTTAACTATAAAGACAGTATGTCCACATCAGCTCTCATCTGGAGGTATTGTGGGGTTAGGACTTTGCATCTTTTGGGGACACCAATATATAATGACATCTATGCCCTGTTACAGTGTCATACAGACTGGTCTCACTGCCCTAAAAATCCCCTGTGTTCCCTCCACCTATCCGTCTTCTCCCCCCTCCGAGCCCCTGGCAACTATGGATATTTTTACTTTTTCCAGGGGTCCTACGGCTGGAATCCTACGGTATACGGCCCTTCTGATTGGCTTCTATCACTTAGTCATATGTGTTTAAAGTTTCTTCACGTCATTTCTTTGGTAGCTCATTTTTTCATTGCTGGACAATATTCCATGATAATGTATTCCCAACAGACTCTTTACCTAAAAAAAATAAAACACCCCAAACCAAATCATATTAAAGAGCAAGAGCTGAATTAGAAAGAAAAGGGTGTAAGGCAGCTTGATGGGTGGGGGGACGGGCTAGGCAGGGAAATCTCGTAGCTAGTAGCGCGGAGATGGTGTGTGTCGGAGGAGAGAGGGATTATGGGCCAGTCGTAAATAAAAGAACCACAGTATTTTCCCCTCTGGCCCCTCCCGAAAACACAGCTCAGCTGCCAGCAGCTCGGTCCCCTGAGTTCAGGGCCTGAGCGCTCACCCTGGGGCACGGTGCAGAGAAACAGGGAGGAAGTCTGGTACCTCTGCAACCACATCATCCCTAGTGGTGTGCCCGACACGCACGACAGGCAATACACTTGAATGGGTGGTTGAAGAAACACCAGCCAGGCCCCAGACTGGGGACTGAGCGAAGGTGCGGGGCCGCGGCAGAAAGCCTCGCTCATCAATGACCTTGGGATAGGTCCTGGAGATACTATCGCTGAACCGAAGACCCCTTAACGAGCTGCTGAGCACTGAGGACAGACTGTCTGCATTAGATTCAAGCCAAGATATCCCCCAAGATCCCTGGCAATGAAGGAAACGGCAGCCAGGTGCCAACGGATGGGCCCAGAAGAAAATGGCTTGTGGGTGTTTATTCCCAGTTCTCCCGCTACTGTCGGGTCTTCGGCGCCATCTAGTGGCGCGCGCTTCAGGCTGGCCACGCTACCCGAGCAGGGAACCAAGGCTTCTTGCCCTGGTTTCAACCTAGAAGGATTAGAAGCTTTCTCTTCAAGTTTAAGATAAGAGACCTCAGGGAAGTAATGACTATATTAAGAGCATAAGAATTAACGTCAGAAATTTTAAGTCACAGAACTTAATCTCAGCAATTACATACACAGTTAGTAGCAGGATGTAGTGTTTTTGCAGTGTGGGATATCGGGCAACTTGCGACCAGGGGGCCAAGATCAGAGGGACAGCCGAGCAAAGCTGGAAGGGGAATCTGATCCAGCCCCTACCCGCACGCAGAGGAAGTGTTACTGCCATTTCTCTATCAAAGCAAGAAAGTCTCCGTTAGCTGCCCAAGGCCAAATGTGTCCAGTGAAGGAGGCGAGAGCCTGGCTGGGTGCTGGGTTATCTTCCTTTTGCGGTGTTGCTTCAGACTGTCCCTCCTTTTCTGTTGCTATTTGTCTTGTTTTGCTGCAGTGACATTGGTGTCCTCCTACCAGCGGGTCAGCCATCTTTATCCCATTCTGTACTCACCAACTGTACTGTAAAGGCTTCGGGTCACTCTGTCCCTGGTTCGGGCACCAGAATTCCAGAGAATTTCTGTCATGTGGATGGCAGGTTATTGCATTTGCTATATACATTAAGTATATATAATGTCAACTCACATCTCCTTCTCCTGTTTTAAACTTTTAGGCACATCTCTGTAGGTAACATTTTAAGTGTAATTCATACAATTCATGATGAATTTTTTTTTACCTTTATTGTTGACATTATTGCAGATGTCCCATCCCCCCCCCAGTCTTTGCCCCCCCCCCAGGCCTTGCTCCCCCTTTCCTCTGGCTATTGCCACACTACAAGCCGCATTTTTTTTAAAAAAGGGGGCACGTGGTTTGGAGTTAAACAGAGAGCTTACATGTATTTGGCACCTAGCAGGTGATTTTACATCAATAACTAATTTTCATGACTAGCCCTGTGGGTTAGAGAATTTTCTGTTCATGAAGAAACAGAGATTCAGACATTTTAAGCAACTGCCCAACGATATAACAACTAAGCAGAAGATCTGGAAATTGAACCTGGGTTTCTTGTCTTGAAGTCTGGTAGTATTTCTGCAATACCCCTTGACTCCACAACACTTACAGTCAAGAAGTCTAAGTTTTATTTCCAACTGAAATGCATAAAACACTGTGCACTGTGTTACTCGTTTGGAAATTCGTATGTTCATTTATATATCAAAGGTTCTATTGAATTCTAATATAAAGACACTTTCAGTGATTTCTATGCTCATGGATTTATTGGATATTTTTGTTGCTGTTGTTTGGTGTGTGTGTGTGTAACTATTAACTCTGCTCTGAAATGATGCTCTGTAAACGCACCGTGAGAAATGCTGATGGAGATAACCTGCTGGGGGCTCTGCAGAGAGAGCTGTGAACTGAACACAGATTCAATCTTTTAAAACAGTCGTTGGGTATACTTGCCAAAAAGAGCTCAGAGCATAATTTTATTTTAAAATTATTGTTGGGAACTTCCCTTGTTCAAGACAGAACTAATGTAGGAAAGCCGGATTTCAGTGGTACAGCAGTATCTCCAGAGTTCCCCACAAAAATTAAAAAGGTTCTCACTTCCTTTCTTTGCCATCTTCCACCTTTTCTTGGACTGCTAGTCTTTCTAGTGGCCCATCTTAACCAGCCCATCCCTGCGTGCCCTAGGTCTCAAAGGTACCTTTGGCACCTGTTCTGATCCAGGGTCCCCTGGAAACTTGCAGCCACTGAGGGCAAGGGACTTTTACTGCCACACTAGCCCCGTTGGCCGAAGACATCCTGTGGGCTGGCCCACTGCATTAAAGCCATCACAGTGAAGGACACTGTGATGTGCACTGTATCCTCCACTCAAAGAAGGGACACACGTCTGAGGCGACAGATATGACATCTGTGTGTGCTGATGAAAAGCCATCATAGCCCTGAAGACCCATCAGGTCTGATCATACTCCTGGGACCTGGGGGTGGATGAGGAGGTTGAATGGAGCCCACAGCAAGACCCAGGAAGGATTCACAGTTTGGTGTTAGTTTCCATGCCTGACATGTCTTGCCAAAGCCACCATCTGGGGACTTACCAGGGGCCTTACAAATGGTCATGGTATCTTATGTACCATTGCTTCTAACCCCAGAACCCAAGTTAGACAACAGACTACAGCCCATGAGAGTCGCTGTTCTCACCATACCCCAGGCACTGGCCTTACAGAGCAGAAGAATGGCATGTTAAATCCACGGGTGCCTCCAGCTGGTTAAACAAGCGCTTTCAGTGTGGAGTGCTGCCTGTCAGACTGAGGGGAGTCTTTGAACGAGCGTGATCCGTGGTAACTCTTCCTCCTTTCACCAGAATATGTGAGTCAGGAAATCTAGTAGCAGACTTGGGGGACAGCACAGCTTGCAAACACCCAAAATGTTCGTTTCTTATCTCCATTGTATCAAACAGGTAATACCCAATAAAGGGATGCTTGCACCAAAAGAATAATATTCTTGCTGAATCTGAAGTTTAGACTCTCAGCTGGGTGTTACACCCACTGAGGTCCCTGGGTAAACAGGCGCCACCGGTGCATCAGTTCCTGCCTGCCGACCCCACCTCTCTGGCAGGCTGGGTTTTGCAAAACAATATTGGGGCCTTCGCTGCATGCAATCAACATGGACCCTGCCTTTGTCCCTTTTCGCTCCTACATTAAACAGGTCGTTGGAAAGTGCCAGCCAGATGACCCATGAACAAAAGAAGTCACATTTAGGAAAAGGCACAGCCATGTGGATCAAGGGTGAGCGGGCATCACGGAGGGTTCCTGTGGGCTCCGTGTTATGATGTGGAGGATGCGCCTTCTCTCGGGAACCCACTGCTTTCTTGAAAGGTCACATTTACATGTTTCCAATCTGGCAGCAATAGATGCAGTGGGTATTAAAGGTTACAATAAGGAAGAGATTTTAAGCATAAATATCCTAAGAACCTCCTTTCATATTTTTTCTCAAAGTAAACAGAGTGGTCTAAAGAAGCATCTCTGTGCATACAATAAGTAACTAAACCAAAATGAATGTTAAAAGACTTTGCAGATAATTTTCTCTGGTAGAAGTTCTGCCCGGGAAGATCTAGTCCCTCATGCAGGATTCATTTGAGATGCTACATTTAGGGCTATTCATTCATTGTGATATGAGTGTTTTATCACTTTTTCTGAACCTTTAACTCGGTTTTATTGTTAACAAACCCACAGAATTGGGGTCTGAGCAGGGCACAGGTCCAGGGAAATAGTTGGGTGATGATGTCAGGAACAAGAAAAGTTTAAGGATACCATTGATGTCAAGGAGCTCCTTTCTGCCTTCTATTTTTACTTGCCTCCCCACCCCTCACACTTAAAACCACATAATCTTTCTAAAAACACTGTCCTCACTGTGTTCTGTATGCATCAGTAGGCTTGTAGTTTATCTTCAAGGATGAGAAATCCCTGACTCTGTTGGCTTAACAATAAAGGATTTTATTATTTCACATAATAGGACACCTAGAGTGTGAGCAAGCTCTGGGCAGGGTCGACCCGCTGGGCTCGATGACGTCATCACGGACTCCGGTTCTTTTTTATCGAGTTGGCTTTGCCCCAGGCTGGCTCCCTTCACCGCTGAACAAAGGTCCTAGCAGTTTCAGGTATCATGTACACCTTTGATCTTATCTAAGGGAAACCGGGGACGGACTATCACTTTCTTTTTAAAAACTGCTTTATTGAGCTATAAGTCTCATGCCAGACAATCTTCCCATTCAAAGTGCCCAGTTCCGTGGTTTTTAGTACATTCATGGAGTGGTGCAACCGTCCCCACGACCAATTTTAGAATATATCACCACTCTAAATCCTGCCTGCATTCCTTGGCTTATGGCTCCTTCCTCATCTCCCTCCCCCCACGCTCTCATCTCTGGTCTCCTCCTTATGAGTGCCCCTCTCATTATACTGGGCCCACCTGGATAATGCAGGGTAAACTTCTCAAGATCCTTAACTTAGTCACATCTGTGAGGTAGTCGCAGGTTCCAGGGATTAAGAGGGGCATCTTTGGGGAAGGAGGGGGTCATTCTGTTTGGCACACGGGGTTTAGTGTTCAGAATCAACACCTTTGAAGAAGGTGGAGCAGAAGGTGAACTGGGCAGAAGGTGAAGCTGAGCTGTGGTGCAGCCTGTAAACGCGGAGACCTGGTTGCAAGTGATCTCTCTAAGCTTGCAACCTGAGGGGCGCTGTGTATGAGGGCATCCTGACACGCACTTAGCACATTGTTGAGTTGACAGAACAATGGTCAGAAGGAGGAAAGAAGGAAGCCTGGGCTGACTGGGGTGGAGTTGGGGGTGGGGGGTAGGGGTGGGGAGGGGGATGGAGAAGTGAAGGTGCTGTTGGTTGGTCAGCATCTGCCCTGGCTTTTCTGTAGCTTTCTTGCTTCCTAGAATCTCTTCACTATAATATGGCCAGAGAGATATTTAAAAATGTAAACCAAAGCCCTGGCCAGGTAGCTCAGTTGGTTAGAGCATCACCCCAATGTGTCAAAGTTGTGGGTTTGATCTCCAGTCAGGGTGCATTCAAGAATCAACCAACAAATGCATGAATAAGTGGAACAACAAATCGATGTTTCTCTCTCTCTGAAAATCAATGAAATTAAATTAAATTAAAATGTAAACAAATCACATTGTTCCCAGGACTGAATCCCTTCAACACCTTTCCATCCCTTTTGGTTTAATGTCCTAACTCCTCAACACCATGGCCTGTCTTGCCCACTGCTGAAGCTTCATTCCACTCCTTACTCCTCACCTCCCTGGGCTTCGCACACACTGACCCCTGACCTGTCAAACTGCCTCAGGCTATAGAGATTTGCACTGGCTGTTCCATCCCCTGGGCACGCTGTTCCCCTGGATCTCTGTCTGACCTGCTCCTTCTCACTTTTTAGGTCTCAGATTAATTGCCCCTCACCCAGGGAGCCTAACTTTGCCTCATTTAAAATAGTTCTCCCCCACTCACCTCCTTTATATCACCCGTTTCATTTTCTATGTGGCCCTTATCACTACCTAAAATCGCCCTGTTCATTGAGATATTTTTTCTTATTTTTATTTTATTTTTTAAAATAGAATTTTTATAATATATTTTTCCACTACCATTTAGTCCCCTTAGGCCCCCCTCCCCCCAGCAACTACCTCACTGCCGTCCATGTCCACGAGTCCTTTTTCCTCTTTGCTGATGTAGTGCTAGGCCCTAAAATAGAGTTGAGTGATAGATGAAAGGTTGAGTAGGTAGATGAGTGCACGAAAAATGAAGGCAGCCCCCAGGTGGCGGCCCCTGCACACCGCACCGGCGCCTACACAAGCGGCGGGCACCCGGGCCGGAACCCGAGGGCGACGGCAGCGTTTCCCTGAAAGGAGCGGAGGACGCTTGAGGGAGCACACAGGAAGGCGGGGCGGCGAGCGGACCGGCGGTGGTGAGTGCCACGGGGCCTGAGCGGGGAGCGGGGCGCTGGGACTAGACGTGAGCGACGAGCCCCGAGCCGCGGAGCGGAGTCGCAGGGGTCGCGCTCGGTCGTGGGGACCTCGGGTCGGAGGCCTGCGTCAGGGTCGCGAGTGCGGGCGGAGCCTGGAGGGCCCAGCGCCAGTGTCGCGGGGAGGACCCGCTGCGGATGGCGGGGTCCCTGTGGTCACCGAGGGAATCAGCTGTCCCGGGTTCTGGTCCCAGGGCTGTCGCTAACTTGTGTGACCCTTATTTTATTCCTTTGGGCTTCATCTTAGTTATTTGACAAACGGGGAGAATAGTGTCTGGTCGATTGATTGGGTTCATTCATTCCAGGTGCTTTACCACGTTCTGTTTGCTACAGGAGCGTGGACAGAAACTGCATGCGAGGGGTTTGGGGTCTAGCGAGAGAACCCTCACCTGGGTTCAATACAATTAGATTTTGGCAATTCCTCCAGGGGAAAGAACACCCTGCTTTTCAGGTTAGAAATATCAGAACATATAAAAGTTGGACTTTTAGCGATATTGGGGAAAGAGAATTCCACTGGGTACTTAGAAGGCATATACATTGTTAGCTGAAATATTGCACATTGGAATGACAACTTAAATGCTTACAGAGAAATTTACAGCGTGCGTTCACAGCCCCATCAGCTGCGATCCATGCAGCCTAATGAGTTCATCAAGCAGGTGGTGTGTCTTCATTTTACTGATGAGGGAAGTGCATTCCCAGCTCTGTCAGGTGTGATCCTTACAGGCTAATACGTTAGTCAGAGCAGGTGGCGGGTCCTCTTTTTACTGATGAAGAAATAGGGGCAGAGGCTAAATGACTTACCCAGAGGACACTGCCAGTGAGTGGCAAAGCTGCAGCTAGAGGCTAAGTCTCAGGACCTTTGAACCAGTGCTCTTTGCAACACACCGGGTAGGTAGCCTGTGTGTTTTCACTGTTCTTATAACACACGAATTATTCATTGGGTCGTGGTGATCTTTAAACAGACACACGGACTCTTAGATTGTTCTCGGACTTATTGGCATTCTTCTCCATCTCTGCCCTTGGATGATTTCAGCTGCACTCAAACTCAACCTCCTTCATAGCCAAGAATCCCGCATCCGTATCATTCTGAAATCTACATCTTCTACCCCGTTTCTCCCAGCTTCAAACTGCTTCACTGATCATTTCTACTTGGATGCCCTACAACCATCTCAAGCTTAGCGCCTCCTAAAGTGCATGCACTGCCTTTCTCCAGAAACCAACACTCCAAATCTAATGATTGAAACCATTACCCAGTCACCCAAGTACGAACCTGGCTTGGTTCCTGTTCTCTCACCTTCTACCATCAATGGATCACCAGGTCCTTCCAAATTTACTCTCTCTTTTTGAAGGTTTTATTTATTTATATTTAAACAGAGAGGGAGGGAGGAAGAGAGGGAGAGAAACATCAATGTGTGGTTGCCTCTTGTGGACCTCCCACTGGGAACGTGGCCTGCAGCCCAGGCCTGTGCCCTGACTAGGAATCAAAGCAGTGACAGTTTGGTTCCCAGGCCTGCGCTCAGTCCACTGAGCCACACCAGCCAGGGCCCAAATTCTCTTTTATAAAGATCTCCCAAATCCATCCTCTATCTCCATTGCTCCTTCCTTCTTCCTTCCTTTTGGTGACTAGAGGTTATGGTAATAACTTCCTACTGGTTCTTTTTAGCTTTAAGCTCAGCTTCATCCAGTCTGTTTGCCATCCTGCTACGAAGTGATCTTTTCTACAGTTCAGATATAATAATCATATCCCTCACTCGCTTAAATCCCTTCAAGGTTTTTGTAATCTTCAACATAATATCCAAAGTCTCCAGTGTGGATTCAAGGTCCTTCCTGATCTTTTCCGGACCTCCCCCACCTTCCCCATCCTTCACCTCCTGACCACTGTTGCTCAGAGTGTGGTGTAGTGCGGACCTCAGTTAGAAACTTGGGTGTACTTGTTACAAATGACGATGACAGCCCAGCTAGAAGGAATCAGGGTCGTGGAGGGTGATGCTCAAGAATCTGCATTTTATGTATGTTCTCAGAATTTCAGCAATTTTTTTTACTAGCATTGGAGAGGCCTTGTTCTAGATACTCCCCCACACACCCCGTTCTTATCTGTACTTGTCTATTTCCTTGTGTTTCCCGAGCTCACTTTGGCATCTTTTGTGCCTTTGTACATATCAGTCTCGTTAGCTCCTGTTTTGGTAACTCCTACTCATTCTTCAAGACTCAGTGTCACTGTCACTCCTGGGAAGACTTCCCTGACCATGCACAACCGCGCTCCTCTGTGTCACCTCCCAACTACTACCAGGTGTGCCTTCGGGTTCCATTACTGCCAGCCTGGACTGGGCCCCTGGGGTCACAGGAAGCTGTACTTTCTGGTACTGGTCTTGCCGTTGCTGGTGATAAAGACGTTTCTTGCCTTGGGAGGAATTTTAACCAATGGTGGTGTTAAAGAAAACAGTTATTTCATGACACTTGTTAAAGAGTGGTAAGGCGGACTTTATTAAGGAGGCAAGGGAGAGGCATCTATCTCCACGGATGTAGAGACCACTGCAGTAGGTGTGTTGGCGTAGGAGCAGATGACTGGGCTCCGACCCCACCCAGGACGGTGGGGGCGTACAGCCAAGAACCAGGTGGAGATCAGTGGATGAAAAATTACTTACAGAAAATATCAGGGGTACAGCAGGGGATTCTTGTTAGAATGACTCAGTCTGGCAGGGTGGTCAGAAGACCAAGGGTGGGTTGCGTGTGTGTGTGGGTGTGGGTGTGGGTGTGGGTGTGTGTGCGCGCTAAACCAACTTGACAGGATTCTTGACCGAACTGGATCCTGTTAGGACAGAGGGAAACCCACAGTGGGGCTCAGACCAGCAGAGAGCCCAGAGGAACCTAATTAAAGTCAGGGCAGCAGTGAGCCTTTGTCTGCAGTTCCAGGGAGTAATAAGAAAAGTAGAATCTTCAGTGAAAGCGGCTTTTTTTTTTATTGGTTTATTTACCGCATGCACACATAGTCATAAAAAATTCCGTTTAAATATTTATCTGTTTAGAAAATGATTTCACTTTAGAAAACTTAGAAAACACATTATAATTTAATAAATAAAATGAATGTCGCCCATTATCCCACAGCCAAGAGGGAAGTACTTACATTTTTGTGTTTCTTTCTGTTTGTGTTTTTCCCATTTATATTTATGTTTGGACATAACTAGGATAGTACCAGTTATATCCGGCTTTTTAGCCTGCTGATTTTACTTACCATTGTATTTTGAGTTTTTCCCACATCAAAAATCCTTAGGGGAGCAACATTTAACGTAGGGGAAGAAAAGTTTCACTTGACCCTCTTGCGGTCCGAAGCTGGGCCTGGAAACTAACCCGACAAAGACAGACTAACAGGAGCAAAGCACGCACATTTATTCAGAGAAAGTTTTACGTGACATGGGAGACTTCAAAAGAAGTGGAGGACCCAGGCAAACCGACCTGAGTATTTTATGCTAGGTTTGATGAAGAGTGGAGGACTATGATCGAATAAAAGGTATGAGGTAACTGTTGTAAGTGGGAAACTTAGCAGGGGGCTGCCCGCTGGGATTCTCCTTGGCGTCCCTTTGCCCTGGGAGAGAAGGATGCTCTCCTCTAGGAGCAAAGAGAACATCTTTCACATGAGGGTTTTTTGACCTGTTCGAGGTCAGTAGGTAAAATAGTGAGGAGGTCAGACTCATTCTGCTTAAAATATTCAATATGCTGAGGTGTCATATTTTGGGGTAGCATGTCCTGAACGTTCAACAGTTACTGATTGCAAAGATATTATGAGCCAGGTATTATTTTAGGCACAGGGGACACAGCAGTGACCAGAACAGTCCAGATCCTCACTCTGATGGGGTTTACATCCCAGTGGGAGGAGCTAGTAAACAAATTAGCAAGTGAGGATCATCGAGTGATGAGTGCTGTGAAGCAGACAAACAGAATGAGGATATATACTGTCCCCTCGTATTTTAGAGACGGTAAGCTGATTTACCTTCCACGTGGGAGTGTATGAGAGGGTCTGTCTCATTTCATTTTGTCATCAGTGAATGTGAGCATTGAAAACATTTTATTTTATAGGTGACTATCGATAGCTCTTTGTAATTTGCATGTCTTTGATTACTCGGGAAGCCAAACTTTAAAAAAAATATATTTTATTTTTGGAGGGGAAGGGAGGGAGAAAGAGGAAAGAAACATTGATGCATGAGAGATACATCGATCTCCTGCACTCCCCCAACCAGGGACCTGGCACACAACCCAGGCAGGTGCCCTGACTGGAATCAGACCAGCGACCTTTTGGTTCATAGGCCTGTGCTCAGTCCACTGAGCCACACCAGCCTGGGGGGTGGGGGGGGGGAGCTGAACATTTTTACGTAGCCACGTACATTTCCTCCTCGTTTCTGTGCCTGTTCTCTGCTTATTCTCCTCTTGAGGGTCTAGTGCTCTCCTCCATTTTGAATAAGCTCTTACATTACTAATTTGGTGTTGAGTCTTTTATGCACACACAACAGATCAATAAGCACCCATCATCTGTGCGTAGTGATTGTAAGAACAAAGGAAAAATAGGAAGCCTAGAATTCCCTTCTTGCCTTTCTACCCCCTCCCTTCCGCCACAGTGAGGGAGGGGAACATGGAGTTGGGGTGCAGAGAAGTGAAGAAAGGAGTTTCGTAAGGTGGGTGGGCAGGTGAGAAGGTCACGGCTGTGGGACTAGAAGGGAGGAGATGAGCAGATGCCCGAGAAAGAAGCAGAGCGAGGGAAGGGAACATGGAGGGCTGAACGCGGAAGAGTCCCAGAGACGCCTGGTGCTGGCCTTGGGCGATCACGTGTGTCATTTTTTCTTTTTCTGCCTTTAGAAGATGACTGTGTTCTTTAAAACGCTTCGAAGTCATTGGAAGAAAACCACAGCTGGAGTCTGCCTGCTGACATGGGGAAGCCATTGGCTGTATGGAAAACACTGGTAACTACCGGAGAGCCCCCAGTCCAGCCCACCCCACCTTGCCTCCTGCAACCAAACTGTCCCGGAGGGCCTGAGGGTGAAATCTTGTTCAGCTGTGCTCGTCTCTCTGGGGGAGCTTTGCCCGCACCGCCCCCTGCCCTGCCCCCCCTGCCACCATCTGCCATCGATGAGAATAAGTTTACCCAAGACATGATCTGCTTGGGGAGGAAAGGTGGGCAATCTCTCAGAGGAGGAGCCTGTTCCTCAGTGGGCATTTATTGGATTCAGTTTGCATAGGAATACAGGTAAAGCTCATCAATTATTGTCAGGCAGTAAGGATTCAAAGAACTATGAGGGTTTATTCTGAGTCAGGGTCAGTTAGCGAAAGGGCTATAAAACTTTGGAAAACAAACTCGTTTTATACTTGAACCCTTATCAGAAAATTGAGGACATTCTTAGCAAAGCAAGTTTCGCAGGATTTTATGCATTCTTTCTTAGGTCTGATTGCCCTGGGGAACTGCCTGTTCCTGCTCAGGGCTGCACCACCCTCTGGAATTGTTTCAGGCTTAAGTCAGGCAGGGGAAGTAAGGCAGCCAAGAGATTAGACTTCTTATAGATAGAATGAGGACTCAGACTATGTCAAAGCTGATGGGCAAGAGTCCATCATCCCCTTTTTCTATAGCTCCCCAAAGTCCTTCCCTGAGGGCCCCTTTGTCCCATGACTGTCTTAGGTTGTCCCTCCCTTGAGGAATCTTACATTGGCGTTCAGGGCTGAGCAGGGTGAGGTTAAAGGGGGCAGAGGCCTCTCTCCTACCCAGAAGATAAGCTTTGTCTCCTTAGTGGATTATGGCCCCAAGGTCTCTTTGCTCACCCTTAGCCACTGGGGTTACAGTCTCTGAAACCAGGCAGGGTGGTTCCCAACACAGACTCTATAAAATGCTGTGGCGTAGAAAGAAAAATAAGTCTAGAAACCACAGAGATAGAGGCTTATTGCGGCAACCAGATCTGTAAAGTTGGAGCTATGCAGAGCTGCTCACGCTGATGCTGTGGTGGCTGTAGGTTGTAGCTGCGGGTTGGGGAGGTGAAGCGATGGAGCCCAGCCTCGGGGGAGAAAGTCAGCTGCCCCGTTAACAGTGGACCAGGACTGGGACTGGGACTGGTGTCCCCTTGGGGTTTCACTCCTGTTTCACACGACAGCCTCCTGATCTCTCGTCACTGGTGGCCGGACCAGACTGCTCTACTCCTGCAGCCCCTGTGACTGCCCCCCTCCATCCCTCTAGCTGGGCTTCATTTAAATGAGAGGAAGGCTGTCAGACCTTTTGTTTGAATAAGGAATTCCACGGAGTCCTGGGTTTTATTAGCCTTCAGGCCTGGAGGGAGGAGAAAGTGCCGGAGCGCCTCTTCTGATTTAATAGGGTACTAAGATTTAAATACACAAGAGTTTTTGCATAAAAATTATACAGATTATTCAGAGAGCCAATCAATTTGCAGGATTTGGGGGGATTAAGGGCTCCATTCTGAATATATGGCAAGTTTCGCTGTAATCCGGGTGTCTTAAATGATGGCTTTGTCAAACAGAAGACAGGCCAGGGAGGCTTCCAGACACAGTCCGCATGTCGGGAAGGTTCGTGCTATGCTTCTGTGAGCGTCTGTGCTCCACTTTCAGGTAGTTTTATGGTGCAACGCGGGGTCTAGTGTTTTGCAGCTACAGAGAAGACGAAACTGCGCCCCCCTTTCTTTCTAAGTGTTCTCAACGCTAAGCACTTGAATTCCATTAACTGGTGTATGAAGAACAGTCATAAGAAGCTCAAATCCCGTAATACAGAAAAAAGAAAAGGGTGGAGGAAAGGTTTTAACAGATGGACTATGACAGCCATGGTGGTTGCCTGTTCCTCCCTTTTCTAACTACACTCGAGTCCTCAAGGGGAGGCTCCGTTAAAACACAAAATCCAACAGTAAACGTGGAGATCGAATGGGCGCTGTACAGAGATTTGGGGACCGGGCAGCGTCCCCTCTCGCAGCTGGAAGGGTGCGCTGAGGGGTTGTGTGCAGTGGGGGGTTTTGCTAGGAAGAAGGGTGGGGCGAGGGAGCAATTAGCAAAAGAAAAGAAAGGATTTTTCTTGGTCTAGGATATTTGGGGGAGGGGTGGGGAGAGGAGGGGAAGGGTTTAATCCTGCCTTTTCTGTCTGCGGAGAAGGGAGGGGGCCGTGGGGCAGATTACTGCTGCCTGACCAGAACACCCCAGACTGGCTGATGAAGACTGTGTTTCTGGGAGAGGGAATCCGCAGTTAGGTCAGGAGTTAAATCTACGTTTGGTATCATGGGCATGAGCGACACCGTTTTGGGCCTGGGGACACAGCCCCTCGTGCCCCCGGCAGGTTGGAGGGAGGGTTGGCTGTGTGGGGGCAGGCAGTCCAGGCCTGGGGAGCGCAGTCAGGGAGGACTCCCCACCCACCGTGGGGCGCCGCTGTTCCTGTTACTAGGGGAAGGTCTGAGGAAGTGACTGAGTCCCCTGTTCAGGGTGTCTTGAGAGGTCCCATAATAATTTGTCACTGTAGTCATGGCCACGTGCTCAGTGGGTTGGAGCGTTGTCCTGTGCACCAGGAGGTTGCTGACTGGATTCCTGCTCAGGGCGCATACCGGTTCGAGCACCGGTCTGGGCGCGTATGTGGGGCAGCCTGTCACTATTTCTCTCTCACATCGATGTTTCTCTCCCCTGCCATCTCTAAAATCAATAAAAACATATCCTCCTGTGAGGATTAAAGAAAAAACTTTGAAAAGTTCCACTAGGTCTCCTGCACACCAGAGGCCTTATTCTCTTTTTTTGTACAATTTTTATTTTGGTAAAATACACGTAACATAAAATTTAACATCATAACCATTTTTTTTAAGTACGAAGTTCAGTGGTGTTGAGTGAATACATCCGCATACTTATGCAGCCGTCACCACCATCCATCTCCAGAATGGTTTTCGACTTGCAAAACAGAAACCACGTACTCATTAAACAAGAATTCCTCCTCTCTACCCCCCCCCCCCGAGTACCTGGTAACCACCACTGTGCTTACTGCGGAGGCTGAATTGGATGGAAAACAGCTTGAACCCGACGCTGGTTCAAAGTGGGAGCCTGGAGGCCTCACTTTGCGGTTTCCCCCTTGATGTTCAAGGTCACTGCTCGAAATGCAACCCCCATCCTCCCGCTGCTCTTCTTGTCCTCAAACTTTTCTCCTGCGTGCTGTGGTACTATTTTGCCCTTTTTAAATTTAGCCCCCCCTTTTAAGAAACCGTAAAAAACACCTAACATAAAGTGTACTCCCTTACATTAACCATTTTTAAGTGTATGGCAACTGCTGTGACATTATTCACGTTATTACCCAATAGATCTCCAAAACTTTTTCATCTTGTAAAACTGAAACTCTCTACCCACTAAACAGTAACTCCCCACTTCCTCCTCCCCCAGCCCCTGGCCACCTCCCTCCTGCTCTCGGCCTCTTGGACTGTTCGTGATTCCTCCTATACATGGAATCACGTGGTATTTGTCTGTTGTAGCTGGCTTGTTTTATTTAGCACGATGTCCTTAAGGTTCATCCATGTTGTAGCATGTGGCAGGATTTCCTTTTTTTAACCAATATCACTCAGAGTGAGAGATACCAGTTATGTGTATGCATCCCATTTTCTGCATCCATTTATCTGTTGACGGGTATTTGGGCTGCTTCCAGCCCTTGGCTACTGCGAACAGTGCTAGTACAGTGCACCGAGGTGCACAGCTGTCTGAGGTCTTGTTTTCCATGCTCCCAGGTGTGCACTCAGGGGTGGGGTTGCGGGATCGCATGGTAGTTCTGTGTGTGAACTGTTTTCCATGTCGGCTGTGCCACTTTTCATTCCCGCCAGGTGCACGTGGGCCCCCGTTACTCCGCGTCCTCACTGGCACTCCTTATTTCCAGGTTTTTGATAGCAGCCATCCTAATGGGGGAGATAGGGCATCTCGTGGTTTTGACTTGCATTTCTCTAGTGATTGATGGTGTTGAACATCTTTTTATATGTTTCTTGGTCATGTATCTTCTTTGGAGAAATGTCTAAGTCCTTTGCCCATTTAAAAAAATAAAGTTACTTGGTTTTATGTTGTTAAGTTGTAAGCATTCTCTAATCCCTTATGAGCTGTGTAAGTCCGCAAATATTTTCTCCCTTTTTGTAGATTGTCTTTTTTCTCTGCTGATTGTATCATTTGATGCACAGAAGTTCGCTATCATCCCAGTTGTCTGTTTTTGCTTTTGTTGCCTCTGCTTTTGGGTCACATTCAGGAAAGTATTGCCAAATCTAAAGTCATGAAGCTTTCTCTCTGTTTTCTCCCAGAATTTTTATAGTTTTAGGCCTTATATTTAGGTCTTAAATTCATTTTCAGCCTCTCCCCATTGTGCCGTTTTGGCATCCTCGTTGGAGGTCATTTGGTCGAGTATGCATGGATTTACTTCTGGGCTCTCTGTTCTGTTTCGTTGCTCTGTCTTTATGCCAGTGCTACATGGTTTTGATGACTGTAGCTTTGTAATGTGTTCTAACATTAGAATGTGTAAGTCTTCCAATTCCGTTCTTTTTCAAGATCGTTTTGACTATTTGGGGTCCCATGAGATCCCATATAAATTTTAGGACTTTTTTTCTATTTCTGCAAAAAATGCCACTGGGATTTGATACGAATTTCAGTGAATCTGTAGATCACTCTGGGCTATGTGGACATTTTAAGTGGTTCAATTTATGAACATTGGGGTAGCTTCCCATTATGCTTGTCTTTAATGTCTTTCAGCAGTTTTTTTGTAGTTTTTAGTGTGCAAACCTTTTGTCTCCTTGGTTAATTTATTCTTAAATATTTTATTCTATTTGACGCTCTCATAAATAGGATTATTTTCATAATTTCTTTTCAGATTGTTCATTGTTAGCGTATAAAAATGCAACTGATTTTTTGCATGCTAACTTTTGTAATCATCAACTTTGCCGAATTTGTTTATTCTGACTATTTTTTTGCATGAAATCTCTAGGGTTTTCTGCACATAAGATCATGTCAGCTGCAATACCGTGTTGAATGAGATGTTGAGTGGGCACCCTTGTCTTGTTCCTGATCTGAGGGAATGCGTTCAGTCTTGCACTGTTGAGTGTGATGTGAGCCGCGGGCTTGTCCCACGCAGCCTTTATTATGTTGAGGAAGTTCCCCTCTGGTGTCTCTTCACAGATATAAAGAGTTCGAGGACTGTTACATGACAAGGTTGGGGATCTATGCATTCAGCTGCTTACTTAACCTGTCTACTCGGATGCTTCACAGCTGCCTCAATGGACTGTAAAGTAAAATCAAAAGCTTTCCCGTCCAACCTGTGCTTTCTCAGTGATTAGCACCGCTCACCCTCCAACTGATTTCCCAAACTAAAGACTGACCATCATCTTCCACTTGTCCTTCATCCTTATTCCCCACATTCAGATTGTACATCCTAAGTGACTTTGCTTCTTTTACGCCTCTTACTTTGTTTGAGTTCCTCTGTCTGTCCTCACTGGCACCGCCCTTGTTTGTAGTACCATCTCCCCTGGCCTGGATTCTTACTGAAGGGCTCCTAGCATCCTCCCTGCATCTGCTCCTGTCTCTTTCTCATCTGTTTTGCCTCCCATTGCCAGTCTTGTTACAAGTGCAGATTGCTGTTGCGTTTGAGACTCACGTCCACAGTTCTCATCAGCTCTACATGTCGTGGGTCCCTGTGGATACATCCCCACGAAACGTGTGTCCCCTTGCCACACTTGACCTTTCAGCACGTGGGACTTCCAGGTCTCGCTGGGCGACAGGTTCCTCTGTTTCGGGGTTCCCCGGAGGGCCTCTGGACATGCCGTTCTCTCGTGAAAGCTCTCCCTCTTTCTTCCTCCCGTTTCACCTAACAGTCCTCTGCCACGTGTCCAGGTCTCGTATCATTTCCGCCCTGTCTGGGGAGACAGTCTCGGTTAGGCAGCTCCTACCTTTTCTTTCTGGCGCTGTGAACTTCTCTGTGTGATATTCACCACTATTGTGCTTTTTTTTGGTTCCGTTTGTTTCTTCTCTTAATCATAAGACTAAAAAGAGCAGAAGCCCTGTTTGTCTTTTTCAGGGTTGTTCCCAAAGCCCCACCCGTAGAAAACAGTTGTCACACACTTTATTTACGGAGGAAGGGCCCGACTGGAGGGTGCAGGTCTGAGTCCCCAGAGGGCAGGATCCCAGCCCCGCCGACTGGCCGGCCCACGGCCAGGCTGCTGAATGCTCCTGGAGGGGGTTGGGCACCACACCCCCTGCCAGGTTGCTCTCGTGCGCCTCACATTTATTCTGAAATATCCGCAGATTTCCTGTTTCCTGCTCTGCCTTCTCCACACTCCTCCTTAGACAACAATAACTCCCATTGCAGAGAAAGTAAAGCGCACCGGACAGCTGTTCGTGTGCACGTTCGTTCTTTGTCTCTGGGTGAGACTGGCTCCTCCGCCCAAGGCCGGCCCGCACCCCGACCTGCATCCCATCCCCAGCCCACATCCCGTTACCCTTTTTCTCCCTTGCATCTTTAGCCCCCCATTTCTCACTCTTCCAAGCGCTCTCTCAGCTGTGTGCCCCCATTTACCCACTGCCCTGTCTCTCTCTCCTGTTTGTGCCGTTCTCGAAAGCGCGCCTCACACTCGCGGTCTCTGTCTCCACTTCAGTTTAGTGAGGTTTGGGTTCTGTCCTGTCACTTGATGGAACCTGCAGTTGACAAGGTCGGGGATAGCCTCCTAGTTACTACATCGGACCGGTACTTTTCCGTCCGTGGTGGCCACATTCAGTTCTCTTTGACCATGTCCCCTTCAGTTTCCTGTAGGGTGTCTTTGCTCTGCTTGTCCCTTCAGGAAATGCTGGTGTCCCCAGGTTCCATCCTCATTCCCCGTGCTTGTCCGGTGACATAACCACACCAGAGTTTTCGGGTGTGGTGCTTAGGTCTTGGACTCAATGATACTGTTCCAGTCCACATCTTGCTTCTGTCGATATTCGGTGTTCATAGTTTCCCAGAGTTGTACAGTGTAGTCAGTCTTCAGAATATTCTTTCTTTTTTTAGGTGTTTTAGGTTAAAAATTTAGATTTTTAGAGAGAGGAGAAGGGGAGGAGAAAGAGAAGGAGAGAAACATTGATTAGTTGCCTCTTGTTCGCCCCCACATGGGGACCTAGCCTACAGCCTAGGCATGTGCCCTAGTAGGGAGTGGACGCAGCAACTTATGGCTTCACAGGCTGGCGCTCAGTCCACTGAGCCACGGCAGCCAGGGCAGAATATTCTGTCTAAGAGACAACTTGGACCACATCGCTCTTCCACCGACAACCTGTAAGTGGCTCCCCAGTGCCTGGAAGACAAAGACCCGCCTCCTCAGCAGGGCCTGATGGGCCGGCCCTGCCTGATTCCGCCCTTGTCTTGCTCTCCGCTTTTTTACATCCTTCTCATCCTCCCTCCGTGGTCTCTAAACCCGACCGACCTCCATGCCCCAGCAGCCTTTAAAAGAAGGCCTCTCTCCTGCTGGCCCTCACACTCGTGCCTCTGTTCTCCCCTCCACTCGCAACACTTTTTCTCTTCTTCCTCTGGTCCATAACTCAAAAAGTGTGTCACAAAACTATGTAAAGCAATGAGGGCATTATTAGAATAAGAAGAAAGAAAAACAATATCTAATGAAGAATTTCTTGGTACCTGGTGCCGGGCGAGTCATTTCCATGGATATGGGCTCATTGAATCCTCAAAATCAGGCTGGGAGAGAGGTGGTACTATTTCCATATCATTGATAAGGAGACCGAGGGCTAGAGGGATGAGTAACTTGTCTTAAGTCATATGGCTGCTTATTCGTGAAATTGGGATTTGGGTGCAGGTTAATCATGCTCTAAATCTCACGTAATTTCTGTCCTTGTGACAGTTTTGGAGAGCAGTACTCACTTCAGCATACGCATTGTGCTGTACTTATTAATGGCGTTGCCTCTTAAGCACCTTTCCTAGTAACTTTACTAGAATGTCATATTCCTATTACATTTTCAGACCTCAGATTGAATGAAGCTCCTTTATGAAATAGGACATATTTGTTAGCATTTATTTTTTATAAAGATTTTATTTATTTTTAGAGAGGGGGGAGGGAGAAAGAGAAGGAAACATCAGTGTGTGGTTGCCTGTTGAGCGCCCCCTACTGGGGACTCGGTGCTCAACCCAGGCATGTACCCTGAGTGGGAATTGAACTGGTGACCTTTTTGGTTCTCAGGCTGATGCTCAATCCACTGAGCCACACCAGCCAGGGAGGTTAGCGTTTAACACAGGTTAGTGGTAAGAACTGGACACATGGCCCAGGGACCAAGATACTCATCGCAAAGCCCCCTGAGTGTTTCTGGTTCTTTCTTCATGCCCTCAGTTTTCTGTATGTGTTTCGATTTATATTTTTGTCTGACTCCCCTTTTAATTTTTTTCCTTTTTTCTTACCATTCTTTCCCTTACACTCTGCCTTTTCCTTTTTTTTTTTGGTCCTTTTCTTAGTCTCCTTAGTCCCCTGTTTAATATATAGACAAGTACATTTTTCCTTCTTTTTATGAAAATGTTCAAACGCACAGCAGAGTTGAAAGAAGTTTACAGTAAACACCTGCTTATCTGCTACTTGGATTCTAGGTTTTACTATGATATTTGCTTTATTGCATATCTGTGTATCTCTGCAACCCTTTCTCAGTCTTGCTTTTTATTTTACTTATCCTCACCCACAAATATGTTTGTGGATTTTAGAAAGAGAGAGGAAGTGTTGGGGGGGATAGGGAGGAAAAGGGAGAGGTATGTGAGAGAGAAACTGTCTCTTGGTTGCCTCCTATACACGCTCTGACTGGGGACCAAACCCGCATCCTAGGTGTGTGCCCTGACTTGGGATTGAACCTGCAGCCTTTTGGTGCTTGGGAAAATTCCCAACCCACTGAGCCACCTGGCCAGGGCTCAGTCTTACTTCTTGATGCATTTCAAAGTAATCCGTAGACATCGGGGCACTTCCTCCTCAGTACCTGACCCTGCGTGTCGGTAATTAGAGTTCAGTACTTGCTGCCCTTCTTGTAAAACTCAGAACGTGGAGGACGAATCCCGGGCGCACATTTGCTAAGTTCTGTCGGACGTGCACACCTGTGCGACTGGGGTCCCCACACAGTGCGGGGGCTGCCATCACTCCGTCCGTGTTTTCTTCGCAGCCCTTTTGTGAGGCCCTGCCCTCTCAGCGTAGCGGCTCGGAGCATCATCCCGTCATTGCATTTATTGTGGTTCATCCGTTTGGTCCTTTCTGCGCCGAGCAGTGTTCTAGGAGGTGGTCACCTACCACTCATTTTAGACACACCGAATTTCAGGCTCCTTATCTTGATTTCAAAGACTAGTGAACATAATAATTTACATTTCTCATCTTAAATAGCAAGCAGATTGTTTTATTATATGTATTTGACTTTTATTCTGTGCTTTGAAAGGAAAATAACATCTCCTGATAATGGAATCACATGACAATAATGATAATTGCCTGTATTTTAATGTCGATTTTAAGATTTTAATAATGAACATGAAGTAATAGTGTAAACTATAGTTTACTCTTAAGGGAAAAAATTTTTTTAATAGATCTGTAAAAAAAAATGAATGTGTTAATTTATTTTTATATGTCCCCTTCTTAGTTGCTTTTAATTTGTCTTTTGACATAGATACTAGTTATTCATAGGCTTTATTCCATCATTACTGTGTTTGTAAGTTTTCTTTCCCATTGGGAATTCTCTGCTTTTTTCTCCCTTCTTTTAAGGGAGGAAAAACCTGGGCTGTTTTTCCTCTGCATAACCTCCCTCTGTGAAACGGTGCTGGTTGGCAGGGGAGGCCCGGACCACCGCCCTCGGCAGCGGTGAGTGAGGCGCAGGCGGTGACCCATTTGCCCAGAGCGCAGAGAATTTACGTACTGCTCGTTCCTCTTCACCCGCTCTTCCCCAGTGTTCTGGGTTCCCTGGGGGAGGTTGTGTTCTGGGTTACCTGCAGTGGCCTCTCCCTCCCTCCTAGCCCTTTCAGGACAAAATAAAAGGCGGCAGCAAGGAGGCAGTGTCTGGAGCCCGACAGACCCACACTTGTGGCGGTGGCGTGACCGTGGCTCCTCGGCGCAGGTTTATCCGTGAGGTGGGGATGGTAACAGTACGTCACTGCATCGCCGAAGGAGCAGCTGAGGTGACCGTAAAGCTCTCAGCCTCCATAAGTGCTCACGACTGGGAGGGGGTGTGATGCAGCACACGCTGAGCACTTGGGGAGTTGGAGTGAGTGCGGGCTGGCAGCCGGGCAGGGCTGCGGAGACGCCCGCGGGGAAGGAAGGCGGGACCTGGCCGATGGCCCCAGAGGATCTGGGCCTTTTTTCTGTTCCCCTTCCGTAAAGGACAGCTGGGGAAGCGTCGTGTTAGGACTGACCGGGCTTCACCACAGAGGGGACAGTTAAAACCAGCAAACCCAGTGAGAGCCACTGTCCTTTGCAGCACTGTGACTGTGCCCCCGCCGGTCTCCTCCCGTGGTCCTGGCTGGTGCGCCTTGGTGTGCGCGGCTCCTCCGCCGACCCTCTCCGCTCAGCTGTGGACAGCGGCTCTGCTGCTGCTCACGTCTGGCTCCTGGCTCTCAGCCTCCTCCTTTCCATGCTGCTGGCACCGGCTCTGCCCCCCACCTTGGCCTTGACCCAGGGCTCCCTCCTGCTTACTTCTATGGAGCATCCTGCCGGTCAGCTAGGCAGGAATTCCCGGTACCTTCTTGGAGATTTTTAAATCCTATAAACCCCATGAATTCCTCGACCTTAAACTTGTAAAGCAAATGTGATACTGTAGTGATGGTCCCGGGCCCCCTGTCTGTACGTTTTTACTAATATTGGGTTTTTTCCTCTGAATATAGGAACGTTAGTCTTGATTACTATGCATGGGCTTTCATAAACATTGGTGGCAGCTCCCCTTTCAAGTCCTGTGCTCAGACACAGTTGCTTAGAAGACATAAAAATAAATGGCTAGGAGTTCGCCCGAGAGGTGGGCTCAGCGTCGTTCAGTCTGACTGAGAACTTAGTAATGACAATGGTAACAATAGCTAACACTTGATCAGCCCTGGCCGTGTGTCACCCATGATGTAAGCACTTTACATTTACTAACTCATTTGATCTTCTAACACCTTTACATGATGGTAATTAATCTCCTGGTAGTATGAGATTAATAGTCCTGTGCAGATGAAGGAATTGAGGTTCAGAAGGAAGTAACCTGCCCCAGGTCACATAGGGAGAGAGTGTTAGAGTCACAATCCAAAACAAGGTGGGCTTCATCTCAACCACTCGGGATGGCTCCACTGTTCAGGTGCCTGGAGAGAAACGGACTGCAAGCTGAGGACGCTTATGCCGTAAGCCCCGCGTAGCGTCAAACCTGGGCTCCATCCAGCCTTCCTGGGCTTCTGGCAAGTTATTCCAGCTTGTTGAGCTTCGCTTTTATTCGTGGCACAGTCGCTCGCTGCAGTATGGTGACTTCAGTGAACTCGTCACAGCTCTCGGCACGTGCTAAACGGAGCGGCTACTTTTACTGTTGACATGTAAGGCGCTCTGTGCGGTGTCCTGTCCGAGTGGGTCAAAGTAAATGGAGGGGCTGCCTAAAGAAAACAGGATCAGTTCCTCTTCATTCTGGAAATTTTAAGTATAGAAACTAGAGAGAATCGTATAATGAATCCACACATACCATCACCCAGCTTCAACAGATAGCAACATCTTACTAATCTTGTAACTTTTTTCCCTGGAATATCCCAGATATTTTATCTCATATCATTTTTCCCAAAATACTTCAGGACCTTATTTCAGTGAGTAAGGACTTTAGAAAACCTCAATGCCATTATCTTGAACCTTTCAGAGTCACCAGTCTCCCGTATCACCTAATACTCAATCTGTTTTGTATTTCTTGTTGTCACCCCATTCTCTGTGGGGCAGTTGGGTTCCCATCAATATCAGAACAAGTTTCACACATTGCATTTGGTGTCTGTCTCAGGAGCCTGGTAACGCCTCCTCCCTTTTAAAGGACTGACGTGGTTCAGAGACCAGGCAGGTCTCCGCTGCCCCTGGACTCTTTCGTGCTCTGGGTTTGGCAGGCCACTTACCACAGGTCGCAGTGCAGCCGTATTGGAGGAAGCGGCAGGAAGAAAAAACAGCGATACCAATTGTCTGTATTTAAAACTGTGACATTGTATTCATCATGGATTTTTTTTTTTGCATTTCAACTTTTTAAATTTGTATTGAAACATTTGTCTTTATTACTATGTTTTTTGTCCTTAAATTTTGTATCCGAGGTGTGTGCCCTACTCCCCTCATTCCAGCCTTGGCTATGAGTTGTTTAATTGGTTCCTCTGTCTTTCCTGAGTTTTACAAACTAGGGGTCAGGTCCAGATTCTGGGCTTTGCTGTTCGAAGCATGGGCGTGGTCCAGCAGCACAGGTCATTTCTGGGGGCTTCTTAGAAATGCAGATTCCAGGCCCGCGCCCAGATGTGCTGACTCAGAACCTGCATTTAACCAGAGCCCACGGGAGCTGCATGCACTCTAACATTCAAGGAGCACCACCCGGGAGGCATTGCTTTGGCATTAGACTCGGGTTGCATTGCTTTGGCAAGACTGCTTCGGAGGCGTGTTGATTTCCCCTCGCTGCATCCCAGCAGGAAGTACACGTGCCCCGTTGCCCTGCTTTGGGGACGTCGAGATTGAGCAGTGGAGGCAGCTGTGGTCAGCCTGATCCACCCGTGAGACCGTTAAGAAGAGGGCTCCTGAGAGTTCACTAGAGCGACATGGTGAGGAGGAGAACTGCAGGTGTGGAGTTCTCCTCACCAGCTGTGCAGCCCTGGATGCGGTACTTACCCCACGTGTGGGTCTGTCTGCCGACTGGAGGGCACAGTGGCACCCATCTCCCTGGTGGCCATGCAGGCTTTCCCTCAAAGAAAGCGCTCCGGCAGGAATGGCGCTGCTTTTTCCCTTCTAATGGCTCTTCCCTCCTTATCAGAGAAAGCGTCACAACAAAGGTGTCATTTGAATCGGGCTTTGCAGAGAGAGTATGACAGTGCTCTGCTTGATATTAATGACTTCAACGTAGACAGGGAACGGAAATGTGTAGTGTGTCTTTGGAGACTGGCAAAGAATTGGACTTCGTTGTAGAGCTGCATTTTTTTCAGTGGTAATAAGTGTGAAGGTTGAGAGGGCGTCTGTGGTTTGCATGGAGAAAGGCAGGAGCCAGCGTGGCGGCCTTAGGAACAGGACGAATAAATGGGCAGATGTGAGGTTGCGATGGCGTGAATGCCACCTGAGCGTGGCGCGTAGGCAGAGAGGTCGGTCGGGCTTGGGTCTTGCTGCTTATTGGCTGTGTGACCTTCACCAAGTACTGAACTTGGAACTGCGCCTCAGTTTCCTCAGCGGCGACAGGGATGCTGAGATCTGTTTAGCAGGTTGGTTTGGGTGTCTGGTGCTCCGTGAGTAGTTGACGTCTCTCGAAACGCTAGCTGTTATTACTTCTGGCTGAGTGGGTGTTTGGTTGAGGGAGAGGAAGGCTGGAGAATCCGTGTTGGCGTCAGGACAGGGGCGACTGGCTGTATGGAAAGAGGAAAGTGGCCAGGAGAATCGGTTGAAGGAGACGGGATTCTGTTCCCTTTTGCAGATGCTGGTTCTAAGACCTGGCAGGCTCTCCAGGGGGAATCGCAGGGTTCCCGGGGGAAATGAGGAGGGAGCCGCACTTGACTGGACTGGTATTTTTTTTGGGGGGGTAGGTGGGTATAGATCATAGTTTCATTAATGTCTTGTGCTTCGTTCATCAGTATCTCTGGGATTTCAGACAAAGCAGGAGTTTTACATGACATTAGTCCGGAGAAGCCCCTGACCTGGCAGGCAGTCAGTCAGTCAGTGGCCTGAGCGTGGCTGGTTCAGCCACCGCAGAAGGTAGTGAGGGCTTTCCCCCTCGTGGCTTCTCTGCATTGCGGATTGTGTTACAATGTTGGAATATTATTTTTTCAGAGAGAGGGGAAGGGAAGGAGAAAGAAAAGGAGAGAAACATCAGTGTGTGGTTGCCTCTCACACACTCCCTACCACGGGCCCTACCTGGCCCGCAACCCAGGCATGTGCCCTGATTGGGAATCGAACCAGCAACCCTTTGGTTCATAGGCTGGCACTCAATCCACGGAGCCACACCAGCCAGGGTTGTATTACAGTTTTAAGAAAGCAGTTTGTTTGACTTCTTAGCCATTTCAAGGTTCATGTCTGTCACTGTGTGCCCAAGCGGATGCTGAGATTTGGGTGTATTAATAGTTATTAATAGTTACTTTTATTAATAGTATTAATAGTTACTATTTAAAGAAGCTCATTTATGGACAGTTAAATAATATATGTGCCTGTCAGCCGTGATTTGATTGGGAATCGGGAACTATTTTTATTTTAGAAAGATGCACTTTATTTTGTTTATTGATTTGAGAGAGAGAAAAAAAGAGAAACATCAATTTGTTCTTCCACTTCTGTATGCACTCATTGGTTGATTTTTATATGTGCCCTGACTGGTGATTGAACCTGCAACCTTGGCGCATGGGGATGACTCTCCGACCAACTCAGCTGCCTGGCCAGGACTTCTTTTTTTAAGTGCAATGAAATTTCATTATATTCCCTTTCCTTCCAACTCTTTTGTCAGATTACTTAGAAAACAGATGTTTGTTATTTTAAAAAAATCTATATTATTTGTTTTGTTTCTTCCTCATGCTTATTGGTGTGGGGGGTGCTGAGATGGACGGGCAGGAGGTACATTTAAGTTATAGTTTGTTTTGTTGATTTGACATCATTTTTAGTGATGTTTGTATCAGTGGTTGTAGCCGCTCCCAGCACTGCAGATGGTTTTAGCACCAGCAGTGATTATTCTAACCCCTCGCTAGGCGCCAGCTGACCTCTGGTATGTTTTGGGTCAGGGACCAGCACAAATACTGACCATGTAATTTGAGCTTATAGGTCAGTAGTCGTCCGGATCTGCGCTGCATCCTGGAGCCCAGAGTAAACATCACTTTGTGCACAGTGTTTATGCCGAACAACCTGCTTGGGTGGGAGGCCATCTGTCTTCTTGCAGAGCTGTACAACCCCTGTGGATTGAGGTACCTTGTATGTGATGGCCACCCAGCGTGTGCGTGTTTGTAGTGGTGCATGCAGACATACAGCGGTCAGTCAAACAGAAAGAGCTAGGTTTTGATTGCCTAGTGAAGCTGACATTTTACAGTAAATGAAAGAAAAGTATCTGGCATGGAATGTTTACATTGAGGTGTTGGGTGTGAACGAATGGATGGAGAAAAGAGCAGGAAGTAGGAGGAGTCAGTGGCCATGAGAGAATGCCATTAGAGCTAAGGAGAGTCCCCAGGGGTGGGAATCATTGCAGGAGCCGCTGGCAGTAGCAGTTCAGAACGGTGGCCTTTAGGGGCAGCCCGAGTCTCACCTGGCTGTGGTGCTGTCTGGACTTGAATGGGAACCCAGCGGCCCGAGGGGACAGTCCACAGAGCTCCGCCCACTCACTTGGCTTCTGCAAGTGTTAGGATGTTGCATAGGAGCAGAAACTGATATTTCTGCAGAAAGCTAGGCAAGAATGTGAGGGTGAAAACAGAATAATTACGTGTTCTAGGAGGAGAAAAAGAGAGAGATGTGAAGATAGAGGCTTCCTGCACTTCCAGTTTTCTCCATGGAATGAGGGAATGACCTACAGAATTCACTCCCACTGCCTTGGTTGCTGAAAGCTTCTCTAGAACAGACCAAAGCGATTAGCTGGGTTGTATGAGAGGACCCCCTCAGGGGATGGCACTTTTCATGAAGTAATTTCCTATCCTGAACTGGAGGGGGAACAAACTGTGTGGAGAAAACCTGGGAAATTTGGAGGCACTAACATGTTCACAGGCAGTGGCTTTTTCCACTGAGGTCCACCTCAGTCCAGGGGGGCAAATGTTGGTTTACTGTTGTGAGCGTGCAAAACACAGTTTACTCTTGTATTATTATTTTTTAATTACTGTTTTTCATAAGGAAAACTATAAGCCCACCTTCACCCCACCCTGTATAGACTAAAGTGGTTGGGGACCAATAAGACTGGGAGAAGGAGGGTTTATATTTCTGTATTTCAGAGGGTAGGAAAGAAAAGGCAACATTGTAGCTATTATTAAATTATTAACTATTATTATAAGTGGAGTTTTCTCATTGAGGGGAGATTGAGTCTTTGGCTTCTAAGTGCTTTTGAATAAATGAATAAAGAGCAGGGTTGGGCTTTTTCCTGAGCCCACTTGCAGACAAGAAAATAGTGCATCACTGTAGTGATAACTCATGAACGGAGCTGACCGCAGGTGGTGGCGTCGGCCTGTGCGTGTGATCAAACCGTGGCAGACCCTCCCCGGTCGCATTTTCGTCATTTGGGAAGGCCCTTAGAGAACAGGGTAGCAGGAGAACATCGAGAGAAAAAGGCCACGCTGAGAATCAGGAGACGTGCCTCCCAGTGCTGTCTTTAGTGACTCTGTCCCACGCCGGACAACTCCCCGGGCGGGGGGGGGGGGGCATCTGAGACCAGTTACTAGTTTCCAGGCACTGGAAGGAGAAGGTGCCGTGGATCAGGACCCTCCCCCACGGAGCACGGCGGGCTCCCCGGGGCGTCGGGACTCGGGCCGGAGCTGTGGTACACGTGCTGCCCGCGTGTGTATGTCTTTGCCCAGATGAGAATCACGATGGCAGAGACCGTGCCGCCCCCGGGTGCTGTCATGTCGTTTGGTTGGCGGGGATCAGCGTGTGCGGGGCGAGGCTGAAAACGTGGGACTCGACAACTGCTGAGGACTCTTCCAACCTTAACACTCGAGGTTTTCAGGAACTAGAACTTGGACTTGGGTACCTTTGATACAGGCATTTTGTTTGCCTGGCTGCAGTGGGGCTTTGATACTTGGACAAGGAGATAGACAAAGATAGTGAAAAAGGGGATTGGAGACCTGGCAGTTGCTGTGGTGTTAAGGAAGCTGTGGTTAGCGGCGGGTACATTCATTATCTGGGGTGAGTCACACATCTCATGCAGTGAGCAGGTTAAAACGTATTTTGGCAAAGGCCCACAGGGCGGATTGACTTTATGGAGAAGTGAGGTACTGCAGCTCCTTTCATATCGACTCACTCGTCAGAGTAGCAGTTTTTACTAGATTTGTAATTTCAGTGCCGAGCCATTCATTCTTGTTAACCAAGATGAGACTTCTCCCTCCCTCCCTCCCTGCCTCCCTTCCTTCCTATTATAGCAAATTTAGACCTGGGGATATGCTCTTGGCTTGCTTTATATTATTAAAAGTGTTGGTTTTTTTTTTTTTTTTTTGGTGGCCTTGCTAAACAGACCACCAACCAAAGAAACCCATTCAGAGACACCATTTGACCCTGAAGCCCTGGATGAGGAGGGCGGTGCACATGCCACTTGTCCAAAGGGAAGCAGTGCCCTTGTCCCGTGTGTGTGACAATAGACATTGTTAGCTCAGTTTTCCTGTTGCTGAACTTGCACCGTCAGCAACAGAGACGGTGGCATTTTAATGCCAGTGACGACCCGGGGGCTCCTGTTTTCTCTTCTCTTTGATGCACGCTAAGGCGTGCTGAGATGAGGGGTCAGCCCTTCCTGCACAGTGATCAGGGTTTTTATCCCGGCCCTTTGTACTTCCACGGCATTAGGGAAGGTGTCCAGGTCCTTGTGCTCGGGACCGATAAGAAGGTACAAATCTCTCAAGTAGCAGGTGGCACATGATGGGGCGCCTGGGGAAGGAGAAGAGGGACCATCCTTAGGTTGCTGGAAAGGCCAGGCCAGAAGGCCCTAAAATCCTCATAAGAGTCGTTGACACTTTTACTGTTCTCTTAGAGTTTTTGACCTCTCACACTGCCCTTGTCTCCTAGCCACAGGAGCCCTCTCTCGTCCAGAACACCAGGCTTCCTTCCTTCCTTCCTTCCTTCCTTAGCAGGCAGCGCCTCCCCCGAGTGGTCGCATGTCTTTCCCTTGGGCAGACGTGGTCAGCACTTCCCGTGCCTGCGGGGCCGCACCGCCCAAGTCATTATCTTTGTGGGTGGGGGAGGCGGGCATACGGGAGGTGGGGGGCGATGTTTGTTTGAAAAACCTCTTCCTCTCCGCGCACAAGAGAATCCCTTCTCTGAGCTTCATTTTCGTCTTTGCTTCCATCGCCACCCCATCGCCACCCCATCCCCACTGGTCCAGGGGCCCTGCCCAGTGGGCACCGCCCCTGGCGATGGAATGATGAATTATTCTGGGGAGCTTGGATAGGTTGAAGTAATTGCTGTAAGTATCGAAACTTGAAATCTGTTTCATGTAAAGCAAAACTGTGTTTGCATACACCAAGGGGAAAGCTGGTGGTAGGAACTGTACGATTCGCCTCTGGCCTGTAGTGGGAAGCGGAATCGATGGGATTTTTCCCTCCGTGTGAAGTTGTTATTGAAGGAAGAACTTATCTCATTTTGCAGTCCTGCAGCAATAAATAAAACATTTACGGCTTGGGATGAATTGAGAGCATCTCATTTCCTGTGGTAGCGGGCACGTTCGTATTCTTTTAAAGCCTCGGGCTGACTGACATAGATTTTTTTTTTTCGCTTTATAATCCAGGAGCTTCTAATTTCTTTCTGTCAGAGAATACCAGCCTTTCATACTGAGCACATCTTCGGAGACCCTTTTTGATATGGCTCCACCTGCAGCACCTCTTTCGGGGTGTGTTGGCGTCAGTTCTCCTGGGAGACGACATGGTGTACTGGGAAGAACGCGGGCTTGGAGTGGGTACACAGTAGTTGTGTGGCTGTGTGCCTGCGTGTCTGTGTGTGTGAGACAGGTGTTTTAGCTCACATGCAGATTCTCGGCTGTTAGCACTCCAGGATTTCTCAGATGGCCAGTCCCAGCCACTGGGATGTGTCTTGTGGTTCTCACTTAGCTTGTTTAGAGGGTACTAATTCTGTTACTTCTTCCCCCCACACACACCCTTCTCTTGGCTCTAGTAACATACCTATGACTTTTGTACGTTTTTTATCCTCTCCTGTACTCACCAGAGTGATCCTCCCTCTAGCCTTTGGGGACCGTCCCACGGAAGGACCGGTCCCGCTGATCTCTCAGTTCAAGGACCCCGAACACTCACACAACCAGGCGTCTTCAGCCTGCAGTGAATCGGTCTCTCCTGTTCAAACGTTTGCTACTTATTATCACACAGGTATTCACCGAGGACCTTCGAGCTCTAAGAGTCTGTGCTCTGGGAGGGAAAATGGTGACTTCTCCGTGACTTTAGACAGTTACAGTCAAGGAAGCAAGCTGACACTCAGCTTTGTCTGTGGCGGGGTAAGGGCACAGGTGGTACGTGCTTGGCCTTCTGTTTCTTAAAGGCAGAGGGGATAAAATGATCGGAGCCTTGGGCGGGGGGCAAATCATTGTGACTTTCAGAAACAGCAAAACCCGCAGTTTGTGGAGTGTAGAGGCAGCATCAGGGGATGGGGAAAATGGTGCTTAGCCTGCCCCTCCATCGTCCACCTCGTTTCTCCTGTGGCTCTCGGAGGAGGCGCAGTCTCCACTCAGACCTCCGCTGGCGTTTCCTGCCTGCACGCTGCCCGGGGTCTCCTCACGGTCGCACGCCCACGCCCACAGATCCAGTTCCTCCTCTGCAAAGAGCGCCACCTGGTGGCCGCGGCAGAATCGCGGGGCTGTCTTTGACCCCGCCCTTACTGTTCCTTCCCAGGAGCCAGCCCTCAGATTTACTCCTGAGTATCTGCTGAATATTTAAATAGCTTAAAAGGCCTTTGGTGACCCGCCTGTGCCTGACTCCTCAGACCTCCTCTTCTGCTGCCAGGGCCATGGCCGGCCACCTCCGGCTGCCCCCACCCGCCTACAGGCGCCTGTGTCAGTCAGTCACCTTCCAGCCCTTGCAGGCTTTCCACACTGGGACTGGGGATTGTATACATTCGGACCAGGGTTGGAACTGGCAACCCAGGCACGGGCCCTGACGGGGAATCGAACCTGCAACCTTCCAGTTATGGGAGGATGCTCAGCCAGCTGAGCTACACCAAGCCGGGAGGAACTTCTCTTTTGAAGTAGTTTGCGGAGCTTGCTGTAGACCATCAAAACACCTCAATGGGGGAGCTCTTTTTTTCTTTGAGAATGTTTGACTTTCAGAAACAGCTTGGTTCACAGAGTGAGAACAAGATGGTTAACGCCATTTCTGATATTTAATAAAAGCATGATTACAATGAGATTTTCCTTTGTAGTATCTAAATTAATACATATTCCGGCTTTCTGACAACTAATACAGCATATATATTCCTTCTGACACATTGACATTCAGGAAACTAACCATCATAAAGTCTTGATTTTTGAATCGCACTCTGATAAAATCAAGCAGTGTTAGTAAGCTCAGGAGAGACATCTTTAATAATATTCTTAATTACCAGTCGACCATCAAAATTTTCCTTCTAGTGAAGAAGAATTTAGGAAAAAGTAATCCAAGGTGACACCCTGTATTCTTACACAAATTTGGGGCTGTTCCCTTTCCAGCGAGGGCCACAGTGTCAGTGTGGCTGAAACGCATTGTGGAAGGCGGTCCCACTATGACGCAGAGAACGCGGCCCCATCGGGGGCCTGTTCCTCGGGAAGGGCGGAGCTGCCAGGGGAAAGGACAGGGACGTGGAGGCAGGCACTCCGCCTCTGCAGAAGCACCGAGGGCGTGCACAGCATGACCCTCAGGATGTGCTTATAGGTACGAGAGCGGAGGCACAGGTGAAAGCCTGAACTAGAAAACACACCCAGAGCGAGTGGTTGGGGGAGCAGCCAGCCGGGGAAGGCTGGATGCAGTGAAACCCTGGGCTGGATGCAGTTGAACTTGGAGTTCCAGTCCACGGGGACCGGTCACAGTGCGCCGGTCACTGCATGGAGCCTCTATGTAGTCTGTGGCCCAGCGGTTGCTGAGGGTTCGGTGTGATTCCTTGTCATTGTGTAGAGAAGTTATGGATGTGAGGTATCGAGGCAGCCGTAAAGGGTTGTGGACACGTTAGTTATTTTAAACTATTTCACCAGTTTGTACCCTGAACTTACCTCATCCTCTGTGTGTGCGCGCACGTATGTGTATATAGGTGTGTGTGTGTACTTTCGTAGGTGCTAGAATGATGGAGAGATGCGGCGCAGGGAGAGGGATGCATGGCTCATTGTGAATCGTGGGTGAGGGAGGAGAGAGGAGCTTGTGCAGCGAACTCCCTCTTGCCACAGGGTGGTTGTGGAGCAGTGCCACGCAGGCACGTGGGCACTGAGCCTGTCTGGAAAGGCCTTGTGCACTGGACTCCACGAGGGCTGGTGCCCGCGAAGTCTTTGTCACAGTACGGCATGCACTCGGGGGAACTGGTGTCTTTATGGTTTTACTGGCACCTCGGTCCTAGGTTTCAGCTGGGCAGTGTTGGTACGTGCCCAGGGGTAGGGATTTCTGGTGGAAGCTGCCACGCGGTGGGATCTAAGACTGCTTCTCCAGCCTGGCTGTGGGAGAAAAGTCACTGGGCAGCCTTAGACGTCACCTGTGGCCACAAGCAAATGGTTGGCTGTTTTAATTTCTCTTAGTTCGACCTTAAATATCAAAATTTAGTTTAAATCACTATAAAGCTGCAAAATTCAAGGACAACAATGTTATGAAAAAGGTCTAAAAAGAGAATTTAAATGGAATGCCCATTTCTACTTTTACTTCTTTTCTGTAAGTTATATGTTGGTCATCCTTTCTGGGTACCAACCAGTTTTCTTAATTTCAACCTGAATAACAGCAGGTATCTCGGCAATGCCAGCAACAGGCATCACGAGGAGAAGGTTTTGGGGCCCTGTGGGCAGTCAGCCATTGACATGTGATGTACATGGCAGACACATTTTAGAGACCTTCATGTTGGATAGATATTTTGATAGAATGTTTTTATTTTCAAAAGGCAAAATTACGTATTTATTTTTGTGTGTCTTAATCCCCTCACCTCTCACCTATTCTCCCATGCTCACCCTCCCGTCTCTTTCTCTTTAACCTTTTAAAGGCATTTTAATTATGATGTGTGTTGGGGTGGGCCTCTTTGTGTCTGTCTTGTTTGGGACTCCCTGTGCTTCCTGGACTTGCATGTCTATTACCTTCACCAAATTAGGGAAGTTTCTTTTCCTTACTTTTCAAATAGATTTCCAATTTTTTGCTCTTCTGACACGCCTGGGAAGCGAATGTTGGGTTGATTAAAGTTATCCCACTGGCTGCTTACACCGTCCTTGTTTTTTGGATTCTTTTTTCTTCTTGTTGTTCTGATTGGTTGGTTTTTGCTTCCTTATGTTCCAAATCATTGATTTGATTCTTGGCTTCATTCACTCCACTGTTGTTTCCCTGTAATTGTTCTTTATTTCAGTTAGTGTATCCTTCATTTATGACTGGGTCTTTTTTAGGCTGCTGAGGTCCTCACTAAGTTCCTTGAGCATCCTTGTAACCAGTGTTTTGAACTCTGCATCTGATAGATTGTTGTCTCCATTTCATTTAGTTCTTTTTCTGGGGTTTTGATCTGTCCTTTCATTTGGGCCATGTTTCCTTGTCTCTTCGTTTTGGCAGCCTCCCTGTGTTGGTTTCTGTGTATTAGGTACAGCTGCTATGACTCTGTGTCTTGATAGTGTGGCCTAATGTAGTAGGTGTCCTGTAGGGTCCAGTGGCACTGCCTCCCCTACCACCCAAGCTGAGAACTTGAGGTGCACCCTTTGTGTGGGTTGAGTACACCCTCCTTCTGTAGTTGAGCCTTGGTTGCTGTTGGCAGGTCAACAGGAGGGATTTATCCAGGCCAGTCAGCTGCAGGGATTGGCTCTGCCCACTGACCACCAACCTCTGCCCTCCGTGGAGGATCAGCTGTGCAGGGGCAGGGTGGTGGCGCTCCACCACCAGGGTGAGCTACGTAGCTGTCTGCCGGGTGCTCTGGCCTACGGTTTCCCCGGTGATGCAGGCCCAGGTCAGCCTCCACCTGTGTGTTTTGCTTAGTTTGTTTTTTAGATTCAGTTGTTAATCTTTGTGAATTTCTTGCCATTTTAATGTTCATAGTTTTGATCTTCTTTTCTTAAATAAGTCCCTTTAACATTTCATGTAATAATGGCTTGGTGATGATGAGCTCCTTTAGTTTGACTTTGTCTGGGAAGTACTTCATCTGCCCTTCAATTCTAAATGGTAGGTTTGCTGGGTAGAGTAATCTTGGTTGTAGGTCCTTGCTTTTTGCTTTTCATCACTTTGAATACTTCTTGCCAGTCCCTTCTGACCTGCATCAGCTAACAGTGTAATGGGAACTCCTTTGTAGGTAACTCTGCTTTTTTCTTAATACTTTTAAGATTCTCTCTTTCTGTGTAACCTTTGACATTTTAATTATGCGTCTTGGTGTGGGCCTCTCTATGCTTCCTGGACTTGTATGTCTATTTCCTGAAAGGCAAAATTTTGCCTCCTGCCACAATTTTCCCTTTAGGATATAAGTGGATGTCTGACAGTGATACCAAAAAAAAAAAAAAGTTTAGGTAAAACAGCAGCAGAAGCAACTAAACATCACATTTGTTTCTGGTGAATGACCTGAGCCATTTCCATTGGGTCAGAAACATGCAGGATGGGCTCATTACCTTTCTATTGTTGCCCTTGCAGATGATTGCAAACTTAGTGATTTAGCAGGACACAGATTCTCTTACAGCTCCGTAGGGTAGAAGTCCAGTGCAGTCTCACTGGGCTCAAGTCCAGGTGTCGGCAAGGGCTGTGCTCCTTCTGGAGGTTGTCGGGAAGAGCGCCTGTCCTTGCCTTTCCAGCTTCCAGGAGGTCCCCCCCCCACTCCCGCCCTGGTCTTGGCCTCCATCCTCAGAGCCAGCAGGGCTGCCTCTGTCTGACCATCCAACCTCCGTAATCAGATTTGCTCATCATCACAGCCAGGAGAGTTTCTCTGCTTCTGAGCACCCTGGTGGTTAATTTTGACCACCTTCACGGACCATCAGAATCTGCCTGTCTCCAGGTGCCACGCTGACTCCCATCGTGATGCCGCAGAGCCTCCGGTTCTGGGGGTTCAGATGTGGCCATTTCAGGGGGCGTTATTCTGCCTGCCATTATATGGAAGTCATTCACACCCTATTTCATTCAGAGGAAGTGTTTTTCAGACGCGCTCATAATTTGTTGTAGGTCTTCAAGAACCTTTCACTTGGGTATTTCATAGGGGAGAGCTGTGTGTATTTAAGAAACCGTTTTATTTGTTTGGGTTTTCAACTGCTTATTAGAGCTAACATTTCTTCTCCCTTGTTTTCTCTGATAGTGATAACCTGCTGAGGAGAGCGGCTTGCCAAGAAGCTCAGGTAACGCCATTCGCCATGAGACGGGGGCAGCGCCTCCTGTCATCTGTGCGGGAGACGCAGGCTGTTCAGGGCGCTGTGCCTCCCATCTGGAGGCGTGGGTGTGTCCCCACTGTGGGGGGTGGGGACGGTCGTGGGGAGAGCCAGCAGAGGAAGTGAACCGTCTGGTGTGGAGCAGTCCTGCTGCCCACGGCCTTAGGCTGGTTTACCACTGTGTGTGTCCGAGCGGCTCAGGGGCGGGGGCTGGGGGAGGTCGATTCCATGCACAGTCTTGGCCTGAGGACGAGGCCAAGCCCTGACTCGTCCTGATCAAGAACTCCATAGGCCGTCAGTTCAGAGCAGGCGTTACTCCTCAAAGTCAAATCTTCTTACAGCTGTTGGTTCATACTGTTAAAGCTCGACTCTCTCAGCACAGCCAGTTCCCACCATGCGCGCCGTTGGCCCGCCTGGTGATAGTGCACTTAAATCGTCCTGTATCTCGCTGTGTTTGTTACAGTTCAGTTGCAAATCCTTTCAAGTCCAAGGCCACATTTTTGTTCTCTTACCCCCTCCAAACTTGTACATTATACCTTGCAGGTGAATTCCATGATTGAGTTGCCTTCTTGTTGTATGCCATTTAAGTTTATTATGGCAGAAATACAAAAACAAAAAACAGGAAATGAAAAAGGTATGAGATTTATAGTAGGAGACGTGGGCGGCGAACCTACTGTTTTTCCTGAAACGTTTTCATGCGTGACAGTGACAATAGGTACTATTAGCAAATACCTTTCTTTTATGATTGCCTAACCATTCTAAATGTGTTTTCCGAATTTGAGCACTTGGTCACTTGTTTCATCTCATGTGGCTCTAAGTTGTTTTGGAAATGAACTTGAACTTTGTACTCAAGTCGAGGTGATCCCCACCATAAGTGAATATTCCATTAGCAGCTGGAAAATTGGGAGACGATCCCTCTCTTTTGCTCTTTAAGAGAGAACGTTCGTGGGTCCTCCCTTGCCTAAGATAAATGCCTCCACCTTTGTTCCAAAGTCCGTTCCAAAATCTATTCTCTCTTACTTTTTCGGAGACTGTGTTCCTTGAGTTATTTCCACTTTTTCATTTATTTACCTCTTCCCACTGTTCTTTTTCTTAGAGATTTTATTTTTAGAGAGGGGAAGGGAGGGAGAAACATCAGTATGTGGTTGCTTCTTGTGCACTACCTACTGGTACCTGACCCGCCAACCAGGCATGTGCCCAGACTGGGAATTGAACCTGCAACCCTGTGGTTCACAGGCCGGTACTCAATCCACTGAGCCACACCAGGTGGGGCTTTTCCCACTGTTCTAATTTTCCTTTTCCCAACACACACACTTAGCTCCTCTTTGATAAAAGTGACGTTTTCTATTTGTGCCCTTCTCTTAAGTCTAAATTTTTGAAAGAATATGATTTTTTAACTTTCATGTACACTTAGCTCATCACAGTCTTACATAAATTCCTTAACCTCCTGTCAACCTAAAACTTGAGTTGCAAGTTAAGTATTCTGGAGAGTAGAAACCAGGACAGGGGGGAAGAATGTGGAACTGTGCATCCGGAACCGGGTGGGCACGAGAACTTGTTAATTATATCATTTGTGGCCACATTCCAGAAATAGTATGGATAGAACAAGAACAAATTATAATATGTAGAGATTTGGTAGCCAAATGTTAAGGTCTAATTCAGTAAGACTGAAAACAGTAGAAATTATAATGTACCAGAATGTACTTTTTTTTTTAACAAAGAAACAGTATGTCTTTCTGAAGTATTCAGAAAAAGTTTACTTTTTTTTAAGCAAGAAATAGACAATGGTAAGAAAGGATCTCCAGTGGATGTCAGGCAGGAGGTAGATTTAGAGGCAACTATTTAATGAAAATCTGGTTATCACCTTTCATTTTTCCCGGTAGTTACTTTGTACATCTACCCTGGAATCCTGCCTTCTTGGCCCAGACCTGCTCCCCGCCGTCCAAGACTCGGAACTTAGCCCTTTGTGCCGCTGTCCTCCTCTCGTCCTTTCCGGATCTTGTGCTCCTGTTAGTCCCCACCCTTGCATCGCCTTGTCTCTGAATCCTGCCTCGTCCTTCCTTTGCTCTTTAGAGCTGATAAAGAAGGAGACGCTGGGATTTTGGAGTTCGATCGATGTAAATGCTAGGCTGTAACTTATTAACAGGGTGACTTTGATTCAGTCTTTCTGAATCCTGTCTTTCTAATCTATTAAAATGGGAACCTTTAAGACCTCCTAGGTTTCTCAGAACTAAGAACGATGAGTGCGAAAGTGGCAAATACTAAGTGCTTAGTGAACATTGATTGCATTTCTTTTCCTGCCACAGTTGATGCTACTTAAGTTATCGTTCAAGGTAGCAAAGCAGAGGAGGCAGGTAGAGTATTAGCTCAGATATATGTAAATATATAAAGATTAATTGGTGACACAAAGGTTCTTCATAAATAAGCTTCAGTAATAAGTTGAAGTAGAAAAGAGTACACTCTGAAAACTAAAGACAAATGGATTAAAATTCCCCTCTGGCAGCTATTGTCTCTCTCTTGTGTTTGTAATAAACCTGGCCACAGCTTGTGGAGAAAACACAAGTTACCTCTAGCAGGTAAAGCAGTGTTTGTTTATTATTAAATAATGGGACACTTTTGTGTTATTACTTATGGTATTTCTGTTAATGTGAAATCATGAAAGAACATTCTTTTTTTCTCCTAGAGTAACTATTATTATCTTCTGGAAGTAAATTCTTTCGGAATGAAAGAATATATGTGATCACTAACCAAATAAAAGGACATTCACTTCAAACTTTTCTTTCCCCCTTTTTAGGTGTTTGGCAATCAGCTGATCCCTCCCAATGCACAAGTGAAGAAGGCAACCGTCTTCCTCAACCCCGCCGCTTGCAGAGGGTAGGCGATTTGTTACGTACGCATTGGTGGCTTGTTGCACGTTCAGTTTTTATAAGGGGGGGGGATAATCATGGAATATCCGGCAGCTGGTTGGATTGTTTGGAACTGGAAGGCCAGGTTCAATACTCTTCCAGCAACAAGGTTTGCGTGTGATGAAGAAATAACAGTTAATGAGGTGCAACTGTAAAGCTAACTGGTGCCCAGCAAACCTGGCTAACTGAAGGTCACTGATCATTCTAGAATTAACACTTGCGAGTAAGTCTGACCTGCTTGGCAGCAGCCCCCTGGGGAAACCCCTGCCGCCGTGACGTGGGTTATCAGAACTTCTCCGTGGCAAGGCATTCAGAGATGGCCAGGAGCTCTGGGCTGGCACGGGCAGCAGAGTTCTTCCCTGGAGGAGTGAGCCTGAGCCTGGCCTGGGAGGGCACCCGAGGGAGAGCCCCCCCCTCTTCTGGGCTGAGGAGGTGGTCTGAGGACAGGGGCCTAGGACAGGAGGGACTGACTGTTTTCTGCTGTGTCGCGGGACCGTGAGTACACTGGTCTGGCTGGCCGGCAGGGTCACGTGAGGGAATGTGGGATCCAGGTGGGAAGAGTACTTGGGACCTTGGGTGCTACTCAGGTGTCCCTGTGCGTTATTGTAACAGATGTGCCACACTGGTGTGCGGTGTCCACAGTGGGGTGGGCTGTGTGTGGAGTGGGGCCAGGAGCGTGCGGGAACACTCTGCACTTTTTTAAACAGTTGAATTTTGGGGGTGACGTTGGTTAATCACGTAAGTCTCAAGCGTACAGTTCTCTGACACATCACCTGTGAACTGCCTTGTGTGCTCACCACCCAAAGCCTCGTCTCCTTCCATCCTCCACCTCCTTCCCCTCCGGCAACCACCGAGCCGTGGTCTGCGTCAGTGAGTTCGTTCCTTTGTTTTGTTTGTTGCTTTGTTTTACATCCCACACATGAGTGAAGCCATACGGTTTTTGTTCTTTAGCATCCGACTTATTTCACTTAGCACGAAAGGCTCAGCGCCCATCTCAGTGGCTGAAAACGATAACATTTCATCACTTTTTTTTGCCCGTTGTGGGTCCCGGCGTGTGCCGCCCCCTCTTTGCTCACTCAGCTGTGGGAGGGCCTCAGCTACTGTGGGCAATGCTGCCGGGAACATAGGGGCACATGTATGTTTGCGAATAAATGTTTTCACATTTGTCAGGTAGATACCCCCGAAGAGGGGTTGCTGGCTCGTGTGGCAGCTCTGTTGTGAATTTTTTGAGGAACCTCCGTACTGTTTTCCATGGCAGTTGTACAAATTCACATTCCTACCGGCAGTGAATGAGAGTTCTTTTTGTGTCTGTATTCTCTCTAACACTTGCTACTTCTTTTTTTTATTAGTGTTTGAATACAGTTGTCTCCATTTTCCCACCACTACTTTCCCCCGTGTCATTTCTTTTTTTTTAATTTACTTATATTTATCTATTTTTATTGATTATGCTGTTACAGTTTTCCCAATTTTTCTCCCTTTATTCCCCCTCCACCCTGCACCCCAACCATCCAGCTTCCGCCTCCCTTTAGTTCATGTCCATGGGTTGTACATATAAGTGCTTTGAGTTCTCTGTTTCCTCTACCATTTTTTAAATTAATTTTATTGATTATGCCATTACAGTTCTATTTTCCCCCTTCATTCCCCTCCACCCTGTACACCCCCTTCGCCACCATTCCCCCTCCTTTAGTTTATGACCACATGTCTCAAGTTCTTTAGATTCTGTATTTCCCACACTATTCTTGCCCTCCCCCCTATTTTCTACCTACCGTCTATGCTACTTATTCTCTGTACCTTCTCCCCCCTTCTCCTCCTCCCACTCCCCTGTTGCTAACCCTCCATGAGATCTTCATTTCTATGGTTCTGCTCCTGATCTAGCTGTCCTCTTAGTTTGCTTTTGTTTTAGGTGTGGTTGTTAATAACTGTGAGTTTGCTGTTCTTTCACTGTTCATCTTTTTTATCTTCTTTTTCTTAGGTAAGTCCCTTTAACATTTCATAGAATAAGGGCTTGGTGATGATGAACTTGAATTTGATCTTATCTGAGAAACACTTTATCTGTCCTTCCATTCTAAGTGAAAGCTTTGCTGGATAGAACAATCTTAGCTGTAGGTCCTTGGATTTCATGACTTGGAATACTTCTTTCCAGCCCCTTCTTGCCTGTAAGGTCTCTTTTGAGAAATCCGCTGACAGTCTGATGGGAACTCCTTTGTAGGTGATTGTCCCCTTATCTCTTGCTGCTTCTAGAATTCTCTCCTTCATTTTAATCTTGGCTAATGTAATGATGATGTGCCTTGGTGTGTTCCTTCTTGGGTCCAAATTCTTTGAGACTCTCTGAGCTTCCTGGATTTCCTGGAAATCTATTTCCTTTGCCAGATTGGAGAAATTCTTCTTTATTATTTGTTCAAATAAGTTTTCCACTTGTGGTTGTTCCTCTTCCCCTTCTGGTTCCCCTATAATTCAGATGTTGGAGCGTTTAAAGATGTCCTGGAGGTTCCTAAGCCTCTCCTCATTTTTTTGAGTTCTTGTTTCTTCATATTTTTCTCTTTGGTCTTTTTTTTCTTTGTTCTGGTTCACTCCCTTGATTTGAGTCCTAGTTTTTTTTTCCATCACCATTTCTTTCCTGTGCATTTCCCTTCATTTCAATTAGTTTAGCCTTCATATGTTCCTCTAATTTGTGACAAAAATCGACCAGTTCTGTGAGCATCCTGATCACCAGTGTTTTGAACTGTGCATCTGAAAGTTTGGCTATTTCTTGGTCGCTTAGAATTATGGGCTCTGGGGCTCTGAGTTCTTCTTGAGCCATGTTTTGGTCTGTTTGCGCCCATTAAGTATGAGGAGCAGAGCCTTAGGTGTTCACCAGGGCGGGGCCACCCAGGTCACTGGTTGGTGACGCTGTATGTGGGGACGGGGTCAGAGCGGGGAAGTGGCGGTCCCCTCTGCTATTTCCTGCTGCTGGGGCCTGCTCAGTCTGTCTCACTGCTCGTTTCTTCGCCTGGTTTATCTGTGTGCACATGTGTGACCTCGGTCAGCTAGGTGCCTTGCGCCCTCACTGGCTCCGCCTGTCGCAACCCCACACCTGGGATCTGCTAACCGCCGCCTGCGCACCTCAGTTGGATCCGGCAGAGTTTTTCTGCGTGACCTGCTCCACCAGTCGCTGGCTCCACCCCTCTTACCTGTCTGGCTGAGGGTTCGTTGTTGTCAGAATTTGGTATAGTTCAATTTTCTGTGTTTTGGCTGCATTTTTTGTTACTAAATTTTGTTGTCTTTAAACTTGGTTGTGCGAGAAGGCACAGTGTTTCCACCTACGCCTCCATCTTGGCGGGATCCTCCCCCTCCCCCCATGTCATTTCTTGTCTTGCTGATAACCCTTCTAATAGGTGGTATCTCCTTGTGGTTTTGATTTACATTTCACTCATTACTAGTGAAGTCGAGCATTTTTTTAATGTATCTGTTGGCCATCTGTATGTCTTCTTGGGGAAAGTGTTCAGGTCCTCTGCTCTTTTTTAATTGGACTGTTTGCTTCTTTGTTGTTAAGTTACATTAGTTCGTTTTATATTTTAGATATTAACATTAGACCCTTATCAGAGGTATCATTTGCATATATCTTCTCCCCTTCAGTCGGTTCTTTTTTGTTTTGTTCATGGTTTCTTTTGCTGTGCAAAAGCTTTTAGTTTGATGTAGTCCTGCTTACTTATTTTTGTATTTAGTTCCTCTGTCTTTGGGGTCAAGTTCACAAAAACTTCCCTGAAACCAAGGTCCAAAGGTTTAGTACCTATGTTTTCTTCTATGTATTTTATTGTTTCAGCTGTCTTTAATCCATTTTGAGTTAATTTTTGTGTATGGTGTTCAATAGCAGTCTAGTTTTATTGTTTTGCATGTGGCTTTTCAATTTTCCCAACACCATTTATTGAACAGGCTTTCCTTTCTCCATTGTGGGTTTTTGGCTCCTTTGTTGAAAAGTAGTTGCCCACAGGTATTGGTTTATTTCTGGGCTTTCAGTTCTGTTCCATTGGTCTGTGTGTCTGTTTTTCTGCCAATACCATACTGTTTTGGTTATTGTAGCTTTGTAGTGTGGTTTCATACCAGGGAGCATGATACATTCCACTTTGTTCTCTCTCAAGATTTATTTGGCTGTTTGGGGTCTTTTATGTTTCCATCTGAATTTTGGGTTTAGTTATTCTAATTCAGAGAAGAATGCTATTGGTATTTTAATAGGGATTGTATTGAATCTGTATATTGCTTTAGGTAGGAAGGACATTTCAATGACAGTAATCCTTCCAATCCATGAGTAAGGTATATCCTTCCATTTATTTGTTATCTTATTCAGTTTCTTTGTCCAGTGTCTTATAATAGTTTTGAGAGTACAGGTCTTTCACTTCTTTGGTTAAGTTTTTTCCTAGGCGTTTTATACTTTTTGATACAATTTTAAATGGGATTTTATTTTAATTTTTCTTCTAATCATTCATTATTGGTGTGTAGAAATGTAATAGATTTCTATGTATTGATTCTGCATCCTGCAGTTTACTGAAACCATCTATTAGTTCTAACAGTTTTGGGGTGGAGTCTTCAGGATTTTCTACAGTATATGTACTGTCAGGTCACTGCAAACAAGGAGGTTTCACTTCTTCGTTTCCATTTTGGATGCCTTCTCTCTCTGTCTGGCTGCTGTGGCTGGGACTTCAATGCTCTGCTGCCGCAGGTGGGGGTGGCGCCCACCCTGGCCTTGTCACCCATCTTAGAGGAAACGCTTTCGGCTTCTGAAATGAGTTTCTGTTGTAATTTCTGGGGACGAGGTGTGGCTTCCCAGATATGAGGACAAGTCACGCCTTATTTCTTTTCAATTCAACAGTCTAAGATACTCACTCACAGATGGTTTACATCGGTTCCATTACTCTGCCTGATTGAATCCTATCTGCATGGCCTTGTTAAAGCCACTTCCTCCCACTGAAAACACCCTGTCATAATGCCTGCTCATCCTTGTCGTTTAACAGCATTACTGCTGCATCATACCGGCCCTCGAGCCTAACACAACACAGTCAAAACACCCCAGATAACTCAGCAGCCAGTGGTGCTCAGGGACGGAAGGAGCACAGAACTCTGTGGGCTCGAGAGTTTGAAGGACCAGGTCCGTAAATTCCTTTCCGCTCTGTCATATTGTGGGAGCTACTTCACTTAAATGCTCTGTTTACTCTTTTGTAAAATGGGAAGAGCAATAGCCCAGAACCTTACAAAACTGCCTGTGTAATAGGTGCTTTTCGGATGCAGTGAGATAAGCCCTTTGGAGTGTCTGGCAGATTTCCATGTCTGAGTAAAGGAAATACAAGCTGCTGTCACTGCCGTTGTTTACCTGTGGTTCTCCGCTCCCAGGGTTCTCTGTTTTGCTCTCCCGCCCATCCCGAAAGTGCTCGTCCCCTTCCTACTGCCTCCTTGGACTGTTTGAGGTCCTGTTCCTTTGGAAAACTAGTAATTTAGCAACGTGCCCATTCTGATAAAGAAAAATAGATGGCAGTTTGTTTGGGCTACAATCAGTTATATTGAGTTTCTACTTCTAAGAGATACATTTTTAAAGACTTTATTTTTTAGGTTTGTTCACATTTGTACACGTAAATGTATTTAAACGTCTTTGCATTTTTAAAGCTAGATGCTTGCTTAAAAGCATAGTCTTTATCTCAAGGTGAGGCTTAGGAAAGGCTGTCCTCCCTCGAGTCGCCGTCCCCTGGAACAAGGTGGACCCTGCACCGTGCCCCCAAGCAGCCACTCCGAAACACTCCAGCATCCCTTTTTAAAGCTTTTGCTATTTACTGCTCTATTTTCCTCATCTCGACTCTGCCCTGACACATAATTTATAATTTATTGTGTAGCTATATCATTATGTAGTACTGGTTTAAAACTACATTAGAGCTTTAAGAAATAATACAAGCGTGTGTTTATCATTAGTAAATAATGCATGAAGGAGTAATTATTCTTGTGTGTGTGTGTGCATGAGCCTGGAAATTGCTACAAGTATATACAGTTTTTATTTCCAGTGCTGTCTCACCCTTGATTGTATAATGAATAATGCATTTCTTACTATGACACCTGGTTTTTAATCTTTTACATGGAACATTAGAAAGGAAATCAATGTCTTCACTTTCAGAAATTTTCTGTGCCTGCGGCATCACATAAAGCCACGAATAAAGGCCCAGATGTTCAAGTCTTATTTCTTAAGCTAATTTAAAGGCGCTCACGGGTTTTTCTAAGGAGTTAAGGTAGCAGATCGAGACTTCCTCAGAGTTTTGCTTCTCAGAGACAGAGCCGATCCACCTCCTTCGGACCCTGTCTTATCCGTCCGGTAACGAAGGCGTGCAGAGGAGGCGTGTGTGCAGTGTGACCGCCCCGGCCCGTTGCTGCTGGGGGTGAGCCGCAGACGTGGCGAGCCGCACGGAGAACCTTCCGTTCAGCCTTTCATGTTCATTCCGTGAAGCATTCAGAGCAGAGGAAAAGGCAGGGGATATTTGTGTGTTTTGCTCATCACCTGCCCAGTTAGGCCCTTGGCCTGAGATGGTCTCTCAAATGGTTCCTGTGAACATCTATCCAAGCTTCTCAACTTCCATTTTAATTCATAATAAGAAGGATTTTGCATTTTGTTTGCCAGTGGTGGTGGTTCTCGTCACCATAGAGAATGCGGAATTTGGTCCGTATATGTTTGTTGGTCATTGACTAACCTTGCATCTGTCTAGTACAAAACATTTTCAAGAAAGTCAAAGCAGGCATGACTGGTTAAAAGGAAACTTTTTGAAAGAGAGCTGAGTAAATGTGGATGTAACAGTTAGATGTTTGGCTAGTTGACCGTTTTGAAAGGAGTAGCTTGTTTCTGACATAATAGTTGAAAAGAGTTGGGTGAAAAGGCAGGTCTCCTGGTTGGTGCGTCTCACAGTTACTTATTCAGCTTGGAGACTGCGCCATTGGGGACTTTTGGCACCTTCTGTATTCCTTGATTCCTACGCTTTTTTTTGCATCCTCTCCCGAATTGGACAAGAGTCACTCTCAGGATGATGTATACTTTTTTATTTTTAAAGATCTTATTTATTTATTTTTAGAGAAAGGGGAGGGGACGGAGAAATAGAAGGGGAGAAACATCCATGTGCAAGAGACACATCAGTCCATTTCCTCTCACACACCCCTAACCAGGGGCCTGGCCTGCAACCCAGGCATGTGCTCTGACTGGGAATCAAACCAGCGACCTTTCGGCCGGCAGACCGGCACTCAATCTCCTGAGCCACACCAGCCAGGGCTGATATTTTTAAGACACTTAAACTTTTCTAAGGTCTTTTTAACTGTTTCTCTTGTTACGTCATAGTCATGTCATTTCCCCTCAGAATGCACAGGTCCACATTTAGGGTGGGTCTGTTCACACGTTCATTTGTGCATTAATTCATTAGGTTCTTATTAAGTATGTTCCACCTACGCCAGACGTACTCCTAGAGGCCAGGGGACTCGGGGACACGCTCGGTGTCCGTCTCTGCAGGGCGTCAAGTCTGCCCGGAGACCGAGTATCAAACCCCTAATCATCCTGCTGCCCTGTGACAGTCCCCGAGGAGATGCAGACCCGGTGCTGGGGCAGCTCAGAGAAGGGCGGGCCTGGGAGTTTGGGAAGCTGTAGTTCATTTCTAACTTCTCTCTGTTCTAGCAGAAATTTGGGCCATCATGGAAAAGAGTATTGCTTTCTCCAGGAATTTTACTGCAGGTTTAAAACTTAAGAAGTAAAGATAGTATTTGAAATTGTTACAAACAACGTGTTTCATGTTTCTCCCACAAAGGTTGTGTTTGCTGGTTAGAATTAAGCGACACTCTGTTTGGTTCAGTCTGTTCCCTGGGACCATGTAAAAAATGATAAATATAGTAAATACATTCTCTCCTTCCGCCACTAGAATACAAATAAGTTCCTTGGAAACGTAACACATTATACTAAAATTGCAAGTATTTTATGTCTACTTTGTCATGTGGCATCTCCAGCTCCTACACCTGTCTAGCACATAGTAGGTGCTCAATAAATACTTGTTCACTGAATCAAACATTTTTGCTTCAGTGGCTCTATATCCGGTGCACATTCTTCCTCGGGAACTGCACCGGGAGCTGAAACATCCCAAGTGGATACGGGCTTACTGTATCAGACAAAGACTGAACTCCTGAGTGCGGAGGCTTGTCCCTAGTCAAAGACACTCATTTCTCACTGTTCATCTTCCTACACGTGAACTAATAAAGGGAGCCCATGTGCCTTAGTCTCTTTCTTGTTCTACACTACAGCAGGTGGTTGGGCTTTATGCTCTTCTCTTGAGAATCCGTGTTAAAATACTTGTGTTTTTTCCTTTGTCTACAGCAAAGCAAGGACTCTGTTTGAAAAAAATGCTGCCCCGATCTTGCACTTGTCTGGCATGGATGTGACCGTCGTCAAGGTGAGGCCTGCTGCGGAGCGTCGGTCTTGTCCCGGCTGCCGCAGCTTATGAGGCAGCCTCTCCTCTCGGCCTGTCCGCAGAAATCAGTGTCGCTGAAGACACGGACAGAGAGATCGACGCTGTGTGCTGGCTCCAACAGTGAAAGCCGTCTCATTTCCTTAGAGCTTCTCATTGTCAGAGGAGGGTTAGACGGAGGCAGAGACCTGGCTCCTTTCATGTGAAAGTAGGAGGTGGAATTGCTGTCTCTCAGAAGATGAAAATTGTTGTAGCTGTAAGAATTCCTTTTTGAAAAAAACAAAACCTGCAAGTTTGAGTGAGTAATTTCCTGCTAGTTCCACAGACCAGTAAACATTTTTTCCTCTGGTGAGGAATTTTAAATGGTAAAGCTTCAGAATTTGCAAGGTTTAGGTAAGAAGAAAAGGTAATAAAATAAGTTCGAGGGCATTGTGTTATTTCAGAAGATGCTTCAGGGTACCTCTTTGTTGGTTTTTAAGTGACGTGTGCCTAGTATGTACGTGGATATATGTAGTGGATGGAAACCATTGGTACATGTTTGTGAGTCTGTAGCTAACCTGTTTTAAACATTACACACTTCCATTAAGTCATAGAGATTAAAAGGTCATTCAGCCCAACTTCCCGTGCACTGTTCACCTCTCTTCCCCAGCGTGTCTGTCTGAGAAGTAGGGTTCCAGGTGTCTGTCTCCAGGACTGAGTGGGGGGGAACAAACTAACATCTGTGTAAGTTCCTGATGTGCAGATTCCAGACTCTGTGTATTAGAGATCAGAGGCTGGTTACTTAAGACTGATATTGTTTGTTCCTGGGATGTTTGGTGGAACTCACACGTAAAACCATCTGGGCCTGGAGCTTTCTTTGAGGGATTAAAAAAAATACGTGTTAAATTTTTTTAATGGCTCTAGAGGTACTCAAGTTCTGTTTCTTCTTGAATTAAGTTTGGTAAGATGAATTTGTCAAGGAGTTTGTTCATGTCACCAGTGTTTTCAGATTAATTGTTCATACATCCTCTCTTGACCTTTTAGATTCCTGTAACATCTCATTTTTTTGCTTCATATAGTTTATTTGTCCCCTTGTTTTTTCTTTCTCTTGATAGTCCTGTGAGAGGTACATGAACATACATACTTCATCCTTGCCAAGAGCAGCCTTTGGTTGGTCCTGTCACTTGTGTTTGTTTCATTAATTTCTGGTTTTTCTCTGTTGTCCCCTTTTTTCTCCTTTCTTTGGATCTTGCTTTCCTGCTGTCCCTTTCTGACACTGTGACGTGGATTCTGTGTCATTAATTCGCACCCCTCAGTCCTGCCGTACATGGTAGAGCTCTGCGTTTTACTCTGCTTCTTCAGCTGCATTCTATTCTATAAGTGTAGATGTGCAATTTTTTCATTTCCAAGTATTTTCCAGTGCTCATCATGTTTCTTGTTTAACCTATGTGTTATGTGGGCATGTTTTTAATTTCTAAATTTAACGTTTTTCCAAATCCTTATCATAATGATTTCTGATTTTACTGTGTTTTGGTCAGAGAGTGAAGTGTATGTAACTCCAGTATTTTAAAACTTATGGAGCCTTGCTGTGGCCTGCTGCTGGTTTGTTTCACCTGTGCCTCACGTGCGCCTGGAAGGGATTTGCGTCAGCTGTTGGAGGTCAGGTTCTGACCGGGTCTGTTACGTCAGATCTGTCATGTGGCTCTGATCTTCCGCGTCCTCACCAATTCTTCCTTCTGTTCTGACTGCAGACTGTTGAGGGACAGAGGTGTTAGAGACCCCCACCGTAATCGTGGGCTTGTCTGTTTCTCTACATAGTAATGTCCATTTTTGCTGTCGATACTGTGGGACTGCACTCGAGTCTCAGTTTATTTTCCTTGTACTTTGACCCCGGCGTTTAGTGACTCTCTGCAGCACTGATCCTGAACTTTGCCTGAGTCCACCTTACCTGTTAGGATTAGTCACTGCACCAGCTTACTTTGGGTTGTTTTTTTGCCTAGTGTAACTTGTACATCTTTTTACTTTCAGCCTTTTGTATTTTTACATTTTATTTTTTTAAAGATTGTTTTTATTTTTAGAGGGGAAGGGGGGGAGGAAGAGAGGAAGAGAAACATTGAGGTGTGAGAGAGACATGGATCAGTTGCCTCTTGCACGCTCCCAGCTGGGGACCTGACCCATAACCCAGGCATGTGCCCTGACTGGGAGTCGAACCAGAGACCTTTCAGTTTACAGGCCGGCACTCAGTCTACTGAACCACACCAGCCAGGACATGTATTTTTATATTTTAGGTGTGTCATTTGTAAAGGCATCAAAACAGGATCTTTTAAAATTCATTCTCTCTCTTTTTTTTGTCTTTTGACTGGACCACTTAATCCAGGAACACTTACTATAATTGTTGCTGTTTAGATTTATATCTATACTGGTTACCTATGGCTTTATAACAAACTGCCTCAACGACCGTTTTTCTGCTTCGAGTCTGTCGGTCAGCAGGCTGGGAGCAGAGCTGTTCCTCCGCCGGTCCAGCCCGGGCTCCTCGGTGACATGTATTTTTCATGGTTTCATAGCTCATTATTTTTCTCACTGACTAATATTCCATTGCACAGTTTGTTTGCCTTTTTTTTACCTATTGATGGACCTCTTGGTTGCTTCCAATTTTGACAGTTACTAATAAAGCTGCTGTGAATATTCATGTGCAGCTTTTCGTGTGGAGACAATTTTTCAACTCATTTGGATAAATACCTAAGAGTGTAATTGAATGTGCTTAGCTTTGTAAGAACCTGCCAGGTTGCATTTGAGGTCGCGCTTCCCAGCATGTCATCAGTTTGACTCAATAAACTTCTATAAAAACTTAAAAACAGTGAAATAAACTGCCAAACCACCTGTTCAAAGTGGCTGTGCCATTTTGCATTCCCACCAGCAATGAATGAAATTTCCATCGCTCCACATCCTTGTCAGCACTTGGTGGTGTCGGTGTTCGGGGTTTTAGCCGTTCTGATGGGTATATACATACAGGGGTGGGCAGAAGTAGGTTTATCTGCAGTTCTCCAGTGACATGGGCTGTTGACCACCTTTTCATTTGCATGTTTTCCATCCGCGTATCTTCTTCATCAGGTGTTAGTTCAGATCTTTGCTCTTTTAATTAGGTTATTTCTTGTTTGTTTTCTTATTGTTGAGTTCCAGAGTTGTTTGTATCCTTTAACAGATACGTGTTTTGCAAATATTTCTTCTTATACTGTCTTTAAAGCTGTTCTTTAATTGTCTTAATAGTGCTTTTCACAGGGCAGAAGTTTTTAATTGTAAGGAAGTCCAACTTATCAATTTTTCTCCCATGGATCTTTTGGTTGATTTATCTAAAAGCTCATTAACAAACCCAGGATCTAGATCTTCTATGTTTTACAGGGTTTTTAAAAAATTTACATTTAAGTTTATGACCCATTTTGAGTTAACTTTGCAAAAGGTGTAAGCTTAGTGTGTTGAATCATCTTTTTTGCATCGTTACAGCACTTTTTTATCCTCCCTTTTTCGGTGCATTTGGAATTTTCATCTGAAGATCAGACAGAGCCTCAAATGTGTTGCGCCTGTTAATGTAACCTTTTAAATTAGGGTCTGTTAAATCAGTCAAGATCTTTTTGCATTTTGGTTCTTTCCTCCATGCACTTATTCTCATTGATTAGTTTTTTGCAAATGCTTATTGAGTGCCCACTGTTAGGTAAGCCCTGTCTAGGTATTGGGGATACAGTCAGAACAAAACGATCTTTTCCCAGCTCTCCTGAAAGAGCTCCCATGCAAAGTGTGAAAGGAAGGGGTGCAGAAAGGAAACTCACAAATAAACATTTGGTTTGTCCAATGGTGATGAATGCCAAGGAGAAAAATCAAGCAGGGTAAAGAGACAAGTATAGTGGAGGCATTAGGTTAGTTCAGAAGGCCAAGGACAGAGACCCGAAGGGACTGAGTGAGCGACGCGGCTGCTCCAAGTCGGGAAGAACTCGGGTCGAGCACACTGCTCGGTGAGGGCAATGGTGCACTTGGGCGTTTAGGGAGACTGGGGGGGCAGTGTGCCTGGAGTGGAGTTAGCTGGGGGAGACCAGAGAGAATGAGCTGGGAGACCAGAGAAGGAAGGAGGGGCAGGGTTATTGCTTTGTCTCGAAGAGGTAAGCAGTAAATTACTTTCTCCTCCGTTGTTGGTAAAGAGCTGTGCAGGAGGAGGCTGAAGGGGGAGCCCCAAAGAGAAGTCACTGAGAACCTGCCTGCACACTGTTGTCACTTCACTGAGCACCGCACTTTGAGTAACTATATGTTACTTGGTAACTAATGTCATTGTATTCTAACACATTGTTTCCACATTGTCCCACCTGGTCCCCAAGGATATTATCCAGTCACTGGGCAGGTGCCTTGCTGAAAACCAGTTACAGTGTCGGACAAGTCTCCCAGACACACCAATCTAGTCATGTCAGGGAGGAGGAGGAGGAGGAGGAGGAGGAGGAGGTGGCGGCTTCTGAGAGGCTTCCTTCTTAGTGGCCCCATGCCGATTCCCAAGAATCATCCATTTCAGGGTGCTCACAAACCATTCTTTTAATTAGGATCGGCATATTTCGTTACCGAAATATTTCAAAATATATAAAACCAGTCACTTCAATTTTCAGAATAAAAGTAGGACCATTGATCATAAAATTAAGTGGTGTTAGTTCAGGGACTTTCTCTTTCCTTCGTGTGAACGGACCTGCTGGCTCAGAGGCTGTAGCTGAAGTCCAAGTCTCTGACTTCTACCTGTGGTGTGTCTAGTGCAGCGTCGGTTGCAGGGAGTTGTTTGCATCTCTCAGAATTAGTTGCACTATGTCTATTAAAATTTGGTGTTTGGTTTTAGAGGCGGTGGCTCCGGTAGTTCATTTACTTTACACATATAGCTGAAATGGAATATTATCAATAAAAATGGTGATGCCTAGGTACGTCGTGACTAATTTGGGTCGTCCCTGTAGTTTATGTACAGTATTTCTGTCTACAGTGGTAACCTCCTTTGACTGAGTATAGTACCAATCATGAACGGTTCCCTTGCTCATTGCTTTGCATACGCCGTACAACAGTATTATGGGGAAGCTCTGATTATCACCCCCCCAGCACACAGCGTGCTTTGCCGTGTCTAATATGCACCCGCGTATAATGTGCACCCACATTTCTGGCCCAAACTTTCAGGAAAAAACTTCTGTTTTAATTTTTTAAATTCATTATTTATATTCAGATACTTGTTTGTATTATAAAGGAATTTTAGCACTAACTTTTTAACATATTATGGTACAAGAAATTTTATGTAACATAATTACAAAACACAAGAAGGGATATGAGGTATTTCAGGTACTGCCCATTGATGTTCCCCTCAAAAATTTGGGCAAAGAAAGTGCACATTATAATACATGGCAAAATATGGTAATTTTGTTGATAAGGAAATTAAGACTCCGAGAGTTTAGAGCCACTCAGCTAAAAAAGCAGCAGAGTTGAGACTTCATGTCAGTCTCTCGGGTCCCAAATCTGTGCTCTTTTCATTCCACTGCTCCTTCTCATTTACGTTTCCACTCGACTCCCTGCCTTCGGAGGAAAGCCACTGGCGAGTGATGTCATGGAGTCCACACTGGACCGGGGATGGCCCTTTGAGGAGCTCACGGTGCAACTGAGATCAGGGGAGGGGCTGACGGACGGTTTAGGAGGTCCCTTCCGGCTCCAGGGGCATAGAGCTGTGAAAACCACGTATACTGCTTTGTTAGCTTCAGTGGTTCATGTCTGTCAATCATACAGAATTTAAGAGAAGACTCAGCATAAAACTTTTACAGAAAATAACCTGTATTTTAGACCTGTCACCAGTCGCCCTGGGATGATACATTTACCGAAGGCGTCCTTTGTGTTTCAGACAGATTATGAGGGCCAGGCCAAGAAACTGCTGGAGCTGATGGAGAACACGGACGTCATCGTTGTGGCCGGAGGCGACGGGACGTTGCAGGAGGTGCGGCCGCAGTCCTTCCGAAACAGCTTTGGGGGGCGGGGCGGGCAGAAAGTTGCCCTTAGAGCCGTGGCATATGGTGGGCATCGTTTAAGAAAATGACTCCTTCCTCTCCGGGTTTCAGGATCATTTCCAGACAAGCACAGCATGGCATTTTCCTCATGTGCCCTTTGTTTTAAAGGCCGATAAATTTGAAAACAGCAGGAACGATGGTGGCGGGCACGATAAGCTTTTCATAGTTTGAAGACCATTAGTTATGGGAATCATAGTTTCAATTGCGAGGAATGTTTCTTAGGCAGCAAACAAAGTTTCCCTTAACAGAGGCACCTGTTTATTCTCACTTCATTTCTGTCACACGTTCTGTGACCTCTGTGTCCGATGGCTGGCCCCGCCTTTGTTCTCCAGTTCCACGTCCCGATGCCCACTTGGGCCCAGTAAGGGCTGTGAGTGTATTGCCTTGAAGAGCTCTTTTCCGAGCAGTAGACTGGAAACTCCCCTGGATGTGGGGAACCGGCGAGGAGCTGAGCCCATGGCGCAGGCCGCCGCCCTCCGGGCGGTCTGCGTCCTGTGGCCGCAGTTCACACCGCACCTCGCTCCGGTCGCCTTCCGCCCCGTGTGGTGGTGTCACCGGTGCTCAGGCCTCCGGAGCTGGCCCCACAGACAGGGCACTGTCCTGGCTTTGTTCGGCTGAGCAATTATGTGAGCCTAAGTAAGCTGCTTTAAAAAAGCTGTGCTAATGATCTCGTAATTGTTTTAATGGCTTTTTAATGAAGTGTGAAGAAGACTGATAAGCATGTCAGCACAGAGGTAGATGTCACGATGGCCCCCTTTAATCCTAAAAGGCACGGAGGCAGGGGGTGAGGGAGGAGACTGGCATCAGCCTTTACTCCATGAAATCTCCTTAAGGAAGATTCCAATCGTGTATTTGGTATAATCCAGCATAAAAAATACGCCCTCATGAAAAAGGCATTAGAGGGAAATGTACCAAAATATCAACAGCAGACTGATATTTGTTGATTGGTGGTGGCTCTGCAGAGCGGGTTTATGAGGAAGTATTTTTTCCCCAGGTATTGTTCAGTTTTCACAAGACACAGGGCACTAGGTTTTAAATGTAAAAGTGAATTGTGTAGAAATGCAGATGGAACACACCTTTCAGTGGAGGCCCACGGTCCCCTGGTCTCCCCGCTCACTGATGAGCAGCGGTTTTCTCTGAGGGTGGCCAGGCCGGTTCTTCTCCCAGTGCACTTGACCGTGGCGAACTGGGGCCCTTTGGGTAAACGATGTGGGCGGCACATTTGTGCCCATCTTCCAGACCGGAAAACATGATTTTGCTAATATAATGTGGGGAGTTTAGAATTCTTTTACCTTAGTCTTTATTGTACTAGGGGCCTTAGGTCAAGAATAAAATTTAGTTTAGCTCTGACCCTGTCGGAGAATCCTATGCATTTTAAGAGCCAGTACATCTTTGGACATCATTTCCAGGGAGAGAACAGGAGCAAGTGTGTGGTCCATGAAAGTAGAATCCGGTTCTTTTATGATAAAGGAAGTACATGTTGTCCATAAATTTTTTCTTTAACATTTTTAGGTTATTACTGGAGTTCTTCGAAGAGCAGATGAGGTAAGCCTTTAAGAAGACTCACTGCATTTCAGCTTTTACATTTCTGTTCTCTCTTTACTTCCTCCTTGTACCTTTTTGCCCATTTTCTACTTGAAGGTGGACATAGGTTGTGTGCCCGTGGATTTCAGAAAGACAAGCGTGGCTCCCGTGTCCGAGGGCACTGGGTTACCGTGGTGGGCTCTTGTGCCTTGGGAATCCAGAGAATCCCAGAGCTTTTACCAAGAGTTCTTTAAAATACAACTTTTCTATACAGTCTTTTTTCAAAGGATTCCTTTATAAATAAATTGTGGCATATTCCTATACTGGAAGGCACACAGAGGTTAAAATGAATGAACTGCATTTATGAATATTTACATGCTGAAATCTAAAAAATATTAAGTAAAAAAGGCAAGTTGCCAAAGTATGTTATACATTTTTATGAAGTTTTATAGTTTAGAAAACAAGCATCCTGTTAAGGATGCTGCACATGGTACAGTGAGGATGGAGAGACCCCACACGGCCTCCTCAGGAGAAGGGCCCCCCTGTGGTGCAGGGAGAGGGAAGGGGAGGGTGAGGGGGGCCCCCGTTGTATCTCTGTCATTTCATTTCCTGCGCCATCTGAAGCAAATATGGCAACATGTAACATTTGTTAAATGTGGGTCATGGATGTGTGAGTGTAACACTATTTGAGACATTTTCTACAAGAATTTAAAATACATTGCAAATAAAACAAGAAAGAAGACCCTTCCCAGTCTCTTTGGTAATCACAGTACATCATGTTCAAAATAGTCCTTGGGCCCTTACAGTGTCTCTTTACTCTGGTCGCTCATTAAATTGGTGGCTGTCCCCCCACCTCCTCCCGCTCAGACTCGCTGACTCTCCACCACATTTGGACTGGGGGTTGCTTATGAGGCACTTTCACCTGTCACCAGTTACTGTACTTGGCTTAGATACTCCGAGTTGGACTTTATCTGCAGCCCCTTTGAACAGCGTGACGACATAATACAGCCTCTGTCACAATTGTCTGTCTGAACCAGTTGTTACTAACAAGTACTAGAATATTGCTTTCAAGTTCAGAGTCATGCTGTCTTCATGGACTGCTTCGTTTTACAAGCTGCTTACTCAGTATTGTCCGATGGCCGGTCTAGGGAGGCGAAGGGAGACCGGGAGGGGGGCCCAGGTCACTTCCAGTCACTTGTCAAAAGAGGCACGTCTGTGCCTGTCCGATTTTCTGACCATAACGGTAACACTTGCCTTTTCTTTTCCTCCCAGGCCACCTTCAGTAAGATCCCCATCGGGTTCATCCCCCTGGGGCAGACCAGCAGTTTGAGCCCCACCCTCTTCGCCGAAAGTGGAAACAAAGTCCAGTAGGTTGTCCCTGTGGGGTGGGAGCGTCCGTGGCTGAGCGAGCCTGGGAGTGGGCAGTTCACACGTGGGATGTGATACTTGTTCTGCACTTTGATGGCCTGAAAGCTCCAATCACTGAGGACCTGGACCAGAGGTTAACCTGTCTCTTCCCCCGGTCAGGTTGTGGGACTCCTGTGATCTAATCCAAATCCCCAGGCCAGGTACAGAGGTGATGCTGATGTCCTTCTGTCCGTTACAAAGAGATCCTCCCCAAACTGTGTTCACGCTTCTGCGGTGTAAGAGTCTCTAGTGAAAAACAGATTTGCACTAATCATTTGTCTGTTTTAAATGTACACGATGACAAACAGCAAGCTCTTCTGAAAACTGAACCAGTAGTCTCGGATTTATTATCTGGTGATATAAGTAGCTCAGACAGCAACATGGAGTTACACCCTCGGGGCAGTGCCTGCGGAGGAAGGTGCAGGGAGAAAGCAGGCGGTGGGGGCTGGGCAGCACGGACGCCCACGTTCAGGTGCTGTGAGTCGAACAGTGTCCTCAGGAGTCAGGCAGGTCGCTGCTGCTGTTGCTCATTTCTGTCCAGAGCATTAATACACCAAGCTCTTGGCTTTTGAGTAGATAGGAATCTTGAATTTGAGTCTTGAATGTGACATAATGAATAATATAATCTTGAGCAAATTGCTTCTGGCCTCACTGTCAGTTGCCGGATCTTTAATGAAAGCACTGTCACACCTGAGGTGGGGTCAACAGAAAAATGAATAATGAACTTATCCATCATTGAATAAATTAATTGTTGAATGAATCAGAATCTTATGATTTCAGATTATAACCTTCTAGAATCGATAACAATAATTCTCAGGTGATTTTCTTCTTTGGGAATTTGTTTTGGCCAATTTTGTGGTTTTATTTTTGCTGTTGTAAATTTTAAGAGTCATCTTATATGTTTTTACAATTCTACATTTTTAAAAGACTTTATTTTTATTTATATTTAGAGAGAGAGGAAGGGAAGGAGAGAAACATCAATGTGTGGTTGCCTCTTGTGCGCCCCCAAGTGGGGACCTGGCCTGCAACCCAGACATGTGCTCTGACTGGGAATTGAACCAGCGACACTCTGGTTCGCAGCCAGTGCTCAATCCATTGAGTTATGCCAGCCAGAGCGTCAATTCTACATTTTTAAAAATAAAAACCTGGGTCCATATACCAAACACTAGGCTCACACGGAGCCATACAGCAGACCTTCACTGAAAGGCTTCTTGTACTCCCAGCCTTAATCTCACGGGGACAGCTCTTCGCCAGTCACCCCGAGGCCGGTCCAGTCTGCCGAACTTTGTGTTCCCAGTGTAGGCTTTCCAAGGGGTAGTAGACATGACCACGAATTACTGTTTTGCTCATCTAAGATGAATCCTATCCAGTTTGGGTCCTGGTTACTTTAAAGAGCTTGTCTTTCCCTTGGTATGAATATAGATGTTTGAACCACTTAGCCAACACTCCCAGGTGTGTCGGTGCTCCAGAAGGTGGTAGGCCTTGCTCCTCAGAGAACCCCTTGCCTTTCCAGAAGCCAGCATGTGCTCCCCATGGCCACCCGAGGTCGTCATGGCCCTCGGTTTGGGAGAAGCTGATCTTCCTCTATAGTTAAGCCAACACTATTGCTGCTTCTATTTGTAACTTAAACATTTAGAAAACTCACTGTAGAGCACACCCCAGGGCTCTTCGGTAATTAGTCTGCCCTGGGTTCAGAACTGTGCAGACCTCTTAACATGGCAGATGCCCGAGACTATTGCAAAGAACAAAGCATCGCTTTCTGTACTGCGGTCAAGATCGGCGGTACCAGGATTAGTGGGGACAGAGAAGGAATCGGGAATGTTGCAGGGACCCGATCACAAAACAGTAGCCATTACGCGCTGTAATGCCGATTGATTTAGAACTTGCAGGTATTGCTGGAGAATGATGAATTTAAGGTTGCATTTTAGCCGTCTTCCACAAAACAGTTTTGGGGGGAAAAGGACTACGAAAGGGTTTCTTTAGTTGCAGCGTTTGGTTTTAAGGTCCGTTTCTCAGAACTACTTCCTAAGCCCGTTGATGTGCTCGCCACTCCTCAGAGCAAGCACAGAGCTTCACCGGCCTTTTCCAAGAGCTTCCTCCATAGTGAACATGCCCATTCCAGCCACACAGGCCACCGTGCTTCCTGCTTTTCCTTAATTGAATGTCGTTTTCTAAAGGGCCTCCTTCTTCATGGATAGCATCTGTATTGGAAGGGAAAAAGTGGGGTACAGGCATTTCAGTGAAGAAGTATGAGACAGTAAAAGTAGGTGGTTTCGTGTGTTCCGACGTGCTTCCTGAGAAACCCAGAATGTTACCTAAGCATTTGCGTTGACGTGTGTATTTGGGGGTCATGAAGTATCTGAAGGTGTGTGTAACTTTGTGGGCAATGCCCATTCTAGTGGGTATGACTCCTGACTCGGGTGTGTACATTTTCAGCTGGGCCGCGCTGATAGGGACGTCTGTGGGACACAGGTCTTAGGGGTGGGCCTGCCCCTGGGAATCCCCGGTGACCTGACTGTGTCCGAGGCGGCCTCACAGGGTGAAGGGAGTGCACCTTTGGGGAGAAGACCTGAAGTCGACGTGGTCTTGCCACAGGCTTGCTCAGTGATCTTAGGAATTTTATTTAATCTCTCTGAACCTCATTTTCTCCCCCTGTATTTGTCAAATGCACAGTGATTGTACTTATTTCAGAAGATTGTTTAAAAACCAAAATAAAGACCAGCTGGGTAAATATGTAATCATGCTTAGCAAGCTACACAATACAGTGAAGATTTTATGCCTATTACTGAAAAATTTTTTAGGATGGAAAATAGTAAATAACAAATAGGATGACTGTATAATTACTGAGATTAGATTTTATAATTAAATTCTCTTGCAAACTGTTTCACCTAGAAAATATTTTTTTTTAAAAAGGAAAGAACAGCCTTGGCTGGTATGGCTGAGTAGATTGAGCTGGGCCTGCAGACCAAAGGGTTGCCAGTTATATTCCCAGTCAGTGCACATGCCCGGGTTGCAGACCAGGTGCCCAGTAGGGGGCGTGCGAGAGACAACCACACATTGATGTTTCTCTCTCTCCTTCCCTTCCTCTCTAAAAGTGAAATCTAAAAAAAAAAAGTACTATATTGAAATAAAAAATGTTCTGTTTAAAAAAAAGGAAAACATTTTATAGGTATTCCTGTCAGTTACCATGAAGCGGTAACTTGCCTATCAAATACACATTCTTTTTTTTTTTTTTTTAAGATTTTATTTATTTATCTTTAGAGAGGAAGGGAAGGAGAGAGGGAGAGAAACATCAATGTGTGGTTGCCTCTCGTGCATCCCCTGCTGGGAACTGGCCTGCAACCCAGGTATGTGCCCTGACTGGGAATCGAACCGCGATTGTCTGGTTCCCAGGCTCGCGCTCAATCCACTGAGCTACACCAGCCAGGGCTTCAAATACACATTCTTAATCAGAACTCTATAGGGCAGCCCTGGCTGGTATGGCTCAGTGGATTGAGCACGGGCCTGCAAACCAAAAGGTCTCCAGTTCAATTCCCAGTTAGGGCACATGCCTGGATTGTGGGCCAGGTCCCCATTTGTAGACATGGGAGAGGCAACCCATTGATGTATCTTTCCCTCTTTTTCTCCCTCTCTTCCCCCTTCTAAAAAAAACTTAAATTAAAAAAAGGAACTGTACAGAGCAGAATAAACTAGGAGGGGCAGTATTAGGAGAAAAGCTGCTCTTTTTTGAATGGAAACTAATTTCTGAATAACTCCTGTCTTGCAGCTGTACTTAAACTCCAGATACAATACGTTTTACTTCAATACTAATGACAACTATATATATTTTTCTAAAAGATATACAGCAGTAATAAAGGCAATAGAATGCTAACATTGCTAAGCTTTTAGAAAAACCTGAACTGCTTAGGGATAAGTGTAAGAAACTATGTGTAAGATTTATACGGTGAAAACTACAAAACACTGAAGAGAGACTCAGACCTAAATGTGTGGGAAGATACCTGTGTTCACACAATTCACGGCTCGATATTAAGCTGCTGGTTCTTTCTGAATGGACCCATAAAGTCAGCACAGTCCCAGTCACAGTTCCCGAGCGAAGACTTGTTGAAGAAATTGGCAAGTAGAGTCTCAAATTCATGTGGAAAAATAAAGGACTAGAGGAGACAGGATAATTTTGGGAAAGCATAAACGTTTTTGAGGACTTACCCTATCTGATTTCAAGGTTTGCTCTAAAGCTACATTAACCCAAGGCAGCCTGGTGTCGGCAAAAGAGGAAACAGATCAGTAAAAAAAAAAGTGTCTGGAGTTAGGCCCACACATACGTGGACGCTTGGTTTCTTGTTTTGTTTTGCTTTGCTTTGCTTTGCCTTTGAAAAGGCCTTCGGGGAATTCAATGGAGAAAATGAACACAGCTCAGTAGTGGAGGGTTATGGGGAAGGACCGCGTCTAGGCTGGTGAGGGCAAGCGGTGACGGTCCAGCTGAGGTCCTGAGGGCGGGAAAAGCCAGCGACGCGGACGCTGGGAGGCAGGCTGGGCCAGGAGAGGTTTGATGTGGGTTCACACCTTCTCCCTGCTCCAAGGGCAGATACCTGGTTGTCCAGCCACTTGGTGACTTATTGTTTCTTTTGCTGACTCTCTGTGTGCACTAATGTGTGTCTGACCTTGGCTCCAATAGAGCATAAACTCGAGAACGGTTTCTAAGCCTGGCGTGGTTTCCCGCCCTGCGTTGATGTTGATAGACCACGCCTTTTTCACCTGTGGATTTCAGCTGACTGTCAGAATGTAAACGGGAAGGGTATTGTGTCTTTGAACGAAAAAGTCGGCAATTAAAATGAAGTACACCCTAGTAATCTTGGGAAATAAGAGAACTGTGTCTTGGGTTGTGGATTATATTTTACTGAGATGACTTTGACACATCCTCTCCTTCAGTGACCCTCGATGGTGGTTAGGGCAATGAGAAATACTTCAGTAGAATGATCGAAACACATTCTGTTGTCACCCATTTGAGTAGCAGGATATTTTCCAGTAATCAGGATCAGGCGTAATGTGGAGACTCAGTGAATGTCAAGTAATTAAATGGTTGGTACCTGGTATAAACTTCTCTGTGCCAAAGCCTTCCCTTCGAGTCTGTACCAGAGCCTTCCCCCGAATTTTTTTAGTAATTCTTTTATACATCTTGGTTCTGTTTTCTCAGAGCATCTTAAAGAACTGTCTTTTTATCCTGGGCCAACTGTTAGTGCTGTGGGCGGGGGGGGGGGGAGGGAGAGAGTGTGTGTGTGTGTGTGTGTATGTGTGACTGTATGTGAGTGTGTGTGTGGCGGCGGGGAGGTGTTGCTTATTTTTCACAACACGACCACTTCCTCCTTGGTGTCTTGCAGATGTATTACTGACGCTACACTTGCCATCGTGAGAGGAGAGACAGTCCCACTTGACGTCCTGCAGATCAAGGTACAGTCCTCTCCTGAGTTTGAAAATATTCACAAAGCAACACACGTAAAGAAAGCAGAATGTCACTGTTCAGCTGCGATGATGAAAACAACAGTCCCCCTTCTTACCCTTTCCTACCCCAAGTAAAGCTCCCCGGGGAAAAATAATTCCACCCGTTTATTCTGCTTATCACCAGTAAGTGTGCTAATGATGCTCCTTTTAAAAACTGCGGTTAAAAACAGACATAGAATTTACTGTGGTCGCCATTTTTAAGCACACAGCCCAGCATTGCGAAGTCTGTGATGCTGGTGGTTGGTTTCCCCATTTTTGACCTCACCTTTGGCATCTTCATCACATCTGAGAATTCGACCGTTCTCCTCCCAATGTCGTGTGTCACTGTGTTTGCTTCCCCCACTGACCGACTCTGGGCCTCGGGGGTGCCTCTGCCTCGGGGCCGTTCTGAGCACAGAGGCGGCCGAGGAGCCCTGGACCGGCCTGGTTTCTCCTCCCCTGTGTGCGGTGTGCGTGGTGGCGGCCTCCGTCTCCCACGTTCTGCCAAAGGGCAAGTCCCTCTCTTGTCCTGTCTGTCCTAGCAGGGCCTTGTCTTTCTTTGGAATTCATTTTTCTTGGTTGTCTCACAATCTCAGCCTTCTGACAGGCATAAGATGTGGTTTGATTTTGTAGATTATCTGGCTTTTTCTCATTTTCAGAGAACACTGTTCTCAGGAGCACCAACATCCTAGACGGGAGCTGAACTTCCCGTTTTTTCTATCAGGTGGTCTGGCACGCTGTGGCTGATTTGTAGGTGAACTCACGAATTGTTTTAGAGAGATGCTTACCGGCTCTGCAGCCGTATTGCTGAGAACTGGTAACTCCCCACAGCAGCGAGCCAACCTGGCACCCGGGTTTCGGTCTTGGAAGCCGTTCTCTGAGCTGGGTGACCAGGACTCTCTGAGGGGCTGGTCTTCAGAGCAGGGCGAGAACAAGGTGAGGAAGTACTCAAACCCTGGGGAGGCAGCACAGAAAGACAGAGCCAGCCTGGCGGCTTCCTCCCGACTGGTTTTGGGGCAGCTGGAATCAAGAAGCAGAATAGTGCTGATGAAGAATCCTCGCCCACGGGGATCTTACAGAAGAGTCCCCGGTTTGTAAGTGTGGTGGGAATGCTCGCGTGAGAATTCCCACTTCGTCGTCATCACCAGTGAAGGCACTGCTTTGGGCAGGGGTCCCAGGGGTTGCCACAACTGTTAGACCCCCACACAGTATCGGGTTACTTAGCAATCGCGGAGGGGAACCTGCTGTAACGTAACTTCCCTCCTAGGGTGCGGCTGCTGTTGGTGTAGAGTGTTGGCTGTCCGCATGTTCACACCCGAACTGTTGGCGGGCAGCCTCTCTCCCTGTGCTCCCAGCTGGGACCTCACTGGTCTTGACAAAGGTGATTTCAGTTGCAGCTGAGTCCTTGGCACCTGATAAAGCTATGTCGTTGTCACAGAATGGAAGGGCCGTACTGAAATCTTAACCTGCAGTTACCACAGGCGGCATGAAGATGAAGATATTCTGCAATATTGGTGTTACCGGGAAGGCGCATCCGGACATAAGCTGTTCCAGAGAGACTGGGAATGGACTGGCACTCGTAAATGTCTCCTGTGTCCTTTATGTCTGCTTCCCCGTGTGCGGGTTTTGTGCGTGGATGAAAGCAGTGTCAGGGTCTCTGCGGGCTCGGTGTGTTGACGACACGAGCCAGGAAGCAGCAAACTGAAAATCAGATCCCAGAAGACGACACCCAGCTGCTCAACGGTGGTTTCTGTCTGAGGCACGGGGCTCAGCCGGGTTTGTCTTCTTCCTCCTCCTGACGTCGGACATTGCTTTCGGAACACGGGGCAAGCCTTACAGGGAGGGGAGGCCTGATTCCCTAGTGTCGTAGCTGAAGCCCAAGACCACACCGCTCTTCTTTCAGGAAACAAACCCCAACCCCGTGATTAATCATATCACGGGAAGTTCCAGAGATAAACAGAAATAGTCCTTGGGAGCTACGATGCAGCTTTTCACTTTGCTCAGTGTGCGCTCACATCTCATTTGGCCCTCCGCCTCCACCAGGAAGGCAAGACGAGTATTAGTGTCTGGTTTGACAGATAAGAAAGTAAGAGTCCTCTGGTCATGTGACTGGCTGTGCTGGGGACAGGAGTGGCGTCCACACTTTCTGTCTTATGTCCCATCGCTCTCCCGCTTCACTGCGCCCAGGTGGTGTCCCTCTTGGTGCTGTCCTGTGAGTTTGGAAGGGCATTTCCCTGCGCAGACATCTGTGATGCACAGGACCTGACTCTAAAGTAACTACTGGGAGTACGGAGGGAATGCTTTCTAGTTCATCCTTCTGGTCGGACCCTCGGACCTGCCAACCCAGAAGCAAACGGGGAGCATAGGGGAGGCTGCGAGAGAAGGCCTTGCTCCCTTTGCCCTCGTGCGTCCTGGCTGGTGGCAGGGCCTCAGAGGCCACGGTGCAGCGGCTCCTCTTCTGTCCTTCAGAGCTCGCTTGCTCTTCCTGCACTCAGGTGGTCCCCAACGGGCCAGTCTCTCCATCACTGACCCTCGGGCCCCTCACGAATCCCATTGGCTCTGTGTCCGTCGGCTGCTGGCTGGGCTTTGCTAGAGCTTCTCACACTCATCTCCTGTCCTCCAGGGCCTTGAGCACCCTCACTAGGACATAGCACCCAACTCAGTGGAACCTCGAGGTCACAAGGCTTTTCCGTTCATCTGAACAGAATAGTCCTAAAACTCTTCCCCCTCAGATGCAGGGAGAGAGTCTTGAGCCCGGGGAGGAAGTGTCAGCACTGACGCCCCCACCGGGTGTGTGGGACGGCACTTCCCAGGAACGATGCGACAGAGAATGTCCGCCCAGCCAGCGGCTCCAGAAGACCGGGTGCTGGTTTCTCCTTGGGGAAATCTGTAGTGATGCGACTTCTTACAGACTCGTGAGGACGGCTGCGGTAAACCTGACCTGCAAAGCCAAATAAGCTCGGTACTTTCCAACATACTAAACCGTGGACTCCCTGTCATTGTTCATAGTAGCAGTTAGTCCCACTTAATAACATCTTAGGGGCCGTCGGGGAGCGCTCCTGCGGTCCCGGCCAACGCACACAGTGCTGCTCCGCACGGGCGAGAGTGCCCTTTCTTCCTTCGTTTCTTTCCCCTGCTCTTCCGCCCGGCCACCCCGACTCTTCACCATTCCACTGGTTTCGTTGTGAATTTTATGTGTTTTCCCCGAACATCCTTTGCTCCCCACACACGTGCCACACAGTTGCAGCTGCTCCACACTTCCGTGATTCTTGATGCTGTTTGAACCTCACGCATTGTATTGTGTTGCTGCGTCTGACTCCCATTGCACCTTGGGCCCTCTGAGGGCAGACGTTTGTTACTGCTGGCCGCTGACATATGATACATATTTGCTAACCAAAATTCTGTGGGGAACAGGATGAGTGAACGGTTAGCCTAATCTGGTGGGATGACTGGAAGCCCTGCTGCCTTCCACGCTCTGCACTTGGCCTTAGGAGACGGCTGCGTGCCACATTGCCAGCCGGGAGTGGCCTCGCCCTCCCCTCTTTGCCCTCCCGGCTCTCGTTCCTGTTCCTGTGCTCACGCGGGTGCAGAAAGCAGAAAAGCAGACCTGATGCTGGGGCAGGCACACAACCAAGGACTGAGCGGCCACGCTGTTCGTGTGTGATTCTCCCAGAAATCCCTCCCTGGGTTCGGGGGTAGTGGGAACGGGAGTGAAGGTGGGACTGAGGGTGGAGCGCGCCCTCCCTGGGAACAGTGAGCCAACCTCTCCAGGCCGGCAGCCCCCGGGGTCAAGGATTCTCCTCCAGCCCCGGGTCTCCTGCTCACATGGCCTGAAGCACTGGAAATCGAGCTGCTTCCGCCTGATCTAGGAGATGGGGGCATCGTGTCTGGTGCCGGGCAGCTCTGTCTGGAACGCAGGGTACTCCTGGGCTTTAGCTGTGATTCAGAGCTACAGAAGCCCCCTAGCTGGTGTATATACTACTTATACCTTAAGGAAGGGCCATCACGGGGCAGGAACGCTCTGAGGTGGTAGCTGTGTCGCCCATGTTTCCTTATTGTGTGTGTCCATTGCTCATCTCATGGGTTAATTAGAAACTGGCTGGTTATGGTATGTATGGGCAACTTCCTCCATAGAGCACTGGGCTAAAGCCAGGCCACTTTGCGTTCTGACCTGTTAGGACGAATGCCTGACTGTGCTGTCACATTCAGGTGACCCGTTCTAGAGAGCCAGGGCTCTGCTCGCACTTGGGACTGCAGGCCTACCTTATCTTGGCCTTGGTCAAGTGCATGGGAGCCAAAATCGGTCTGAAAACCAGCCTAGTTGGGTCCTTCTTAGTTCTCAGTCTGAAGTGTGATAATAGGTTCCCTCACAGCCGATTCCTGAAGCCTAATCACAAAAATTACTTTCACTTAGAGCGTGGTTTACTCAAGTACTTTTCACTGAGCATTCACAGAGCTGATTTCTTCAATTGTGAATGTCCTTTTAGATTTCGATTTGATGAAAAGTAGGCCGTGACCCTTTGCGGGGTCCTTAACCTGCACAGAGTTCCGAGCCGCCGTAATCATTAATTCCGGCGAAATGCCTTTGTCTTCCAGGGCGAGAAGGAGCCTGTGTTTGCGATGACCGGCCTGCGGTGGGGAGCCTTCCGCGACGCGGGCGTCAAAGTCAGCAAGTAAAGACTTACTTGTGGGCGTGTGGTGCTCTCCGTCTTTTTCTTCCCTTCCCTTCTCTGATGTGTCTGTAAACATCGATCTTCTGGGAGTGGATGTGGCGGGTCTGGAGTCCGATGCACGGTTCGTGGAGACAGAGGTTCATATCTCGTTGCAGAGAGGCGGGGGCAGGCCCGGGCGACAGGGGTGTGTCTGTTTCCACACACACTGTTGGAGCTCAGGCTGGACAGAAGGGCACCTGGATGGCCTGCCACCCCTCGCCCTGCTCGTCTGGGCGCCGAGGGAAAGGCACTGCTGGGGACGCAGCCTGGGGCGCTGTCACAGCCCTGGGAGGCGCTCTCCGGGAGGTCCAGGCAGGGAGGGGAGAAAGGTGGGTTCCGGAAGGGCCCCATGGTGAGGGGGAAAGAACAGGCCAGTGGGGGCGGTGATTACAGGGCTGTCGCCGGCTCCTCAGGGGAACGGACTTGTTTTCAGAGACTTTGTTGTGGGACAGGAAGCCCTTGGCCTGACCACAGTGGGTGTCCTCTTGCGTTTGCTGCAGAGAGGGCCTGTGGGCCCAGGCCCCTGGGGCGGGACGGAAGGGGGCCCTGGCCGAGGTGCCTCGGTGGTGTGTGTTCGCTTTTACCTTTTCTTAACAACGGGCTCATCGTGTTAGTTGTGAGTGAATTGTGACCCATCCCACACGTAGCTTTCAGCAAGAAACCCCTCTTTCACTTCGGAGGCCTTCCCCCTGCTTCACTGCGTCCGTCCTGCCGGTGACGTTCCTGACCGTGGACTGTCCAGGGAGAGGGGGTGCTGGTTTGTGTCCACACGCGCGTCCTTCGGTGCCTCACAGCTTGTCATCCGCAGTCCCCGGGGCCATCCTGATTCCCCGCGGTACCCTGTGGGGCATCTGTAGCGTCGGGCCGTCCCCGCAGCTGGCCGAGTGGCGGCGCTCAGTGATGCCCGGAAAAGCCCGCTGCGGGCAGACGGCCTTCTGCAGGGCGCTGACCAGCAGGCAGGCACCAGCAGTGGTCGGGCCCTGTCCGGAATCTCTCACACCCTTGCCCCTGTTTTGACTGACTTCAGAACGTCGACTTTTCAATTCCGGTCACCTGGCACCCCAGCGAGGACCGTCCGTGGAGCTGCTGTGTGTGTTGTGGAAGCAGCAGCAGGGAGGCAGGAGGTGACGTCCTAGCTGTCGGAATTCGCTCTTGGTAGAGAGGGGGCAGCTGCTGGCAGATCAGGAATGAAGTGCTCTAGCCGGGGTGTGTTTCTGTCTGGCCGACTCGGAGCCAGTCGTGACGTTGGCTGAAGGTCAAGGTCCTCGTGAGCAGCAGCACAGAATTCACCTGAGCAGTAATTAGACCGGCTGCACAGGGCTCTCGGGGTTCTCTCTGAACTCCTGGTGCTGGCATTCAGGGCCCTGCTGAGTCCGTCACCGCCCCTGATTTCACAGTCACACATCCTTCTCAGCCTTTCACCCGCAGTGTCTCCTGTGCCTGGCTGCCGCTCCTGCCCGAGCGAGCTCTTTCCCTCTGTCCCGCATCGAAATCCCGTGCGTGGCAGTGAACTCCACGCCCTCGGTGCGGGCTTGAGCCACAAGCACGTCCGACCCAGGATTCTGGGCCTCAGTGATTCCTCATCCTTCTTCACTCTCCTTGCCAATAAACAGTGGTCAGTTCAGGCTGTGTCACGTATGTTTATATGGTCTTTACTGCTTTCTGTTTCTTTTTTGGACCGTATTTTATAAAATGATAGCCCTCAAAGGCAGGAATTTATACTCTGTATTTCTTTTGCTAAGTAAGTGAATATCGATCGCATCAGAGAGGGAGCAGTTAGGACGGGCTGGTCGGGGACACAGACTGTGAGGAGGAATCGACTCTGCCGCTTGTCCAGCTCCACGCAGGCATCTGTCCCCCCGGCAGCATCCGTGTGGCGGCAGCTCACAGCATGACGTGCACCCCTCCCTCCCCGGTTTCACGTTGCCACTTTCAAGATGCGTGACACGAGTAGTGTGAAATCACACTGCTTTGCACCTCTGATTGCACGTTGGCGTGTGAGAGAACACACCAGTGGGTTCTAGGTTGTGGGTGGCACCTCCCCCGTCTGTGGCTGGAAGCACACATGACTGGGAAGCTGATGGATCCGGAGACTGCAGGAGACTGACTCTATACCCCTGGTACATTGCAAGGACCTGCATGCGCGGCACTGATCGCAGGCTGTGTGACACGGTGTTGAAGCGCAGATGAAAAGTTGACTGTGACACTCTTTTATGCTAAACCTCGGTCCTCAGAGCAGACGCTGGTAGAGGTGTGATTCCAGGGGCGCATCTGTCACAAACGCTGTCTGTCCCGACATCGTTCCTTTCATATTCTAATTAGATGTTTGTCTTCATCGTTCTCAGGTACTGGTATCTCGGGCCTCTGAAAACCAAAGCAGCTTACTTCTTCAGCACTCTGCAGGTAAAGGCAGGTCACGGCGTGGGGCTGTTCCCCGCGCCATTCTGTTGGTGCTCCGTGAAATGGCATTTGAGAAAGCGCATTGAAAAAATGAAAATGTCGTCCCTCCATGAAGTCACCCCTCATGTACCAACTCAGTCCCTCCAACACCAATTCAACAGTTCATTTCTTTTTAACATTCCGCTGCACTTCGCCTCTTCATTCACACTGCTGCCAGACAAACCTTGAGCAGAATGACCTGTATCACCCGTCATTTACATACCTGTATCAGTATCTAGAAATGAATGGGAGAGACCGTGGGTTTGGAGAGGGTACCATCGAGAGAACACCTGGCTGGGAGCAGCCGTCAGAACGTCAGCGTTTAAAGAACCAGACACGGCACCCAAGAGGTGCTGAGAGGCAGCCGAGGGGACAGTGCTGGTGGAGAAGCCGGTGGAGGGAGGGTTTCAGGCAGAAAGGGAGGCTTCAGGAAGCAACAGCGGAGTCTGACTGCAGACAGGAAAGTATCCACTGAACGTGGCCGCCTCCTCGGGGCTGGAAACCCGAGTGGAGAAGGTGAGGGGGTGCATGGAGGGGAAGAAGCGGAGACCCCAAGGGTGGGACGCTCAGTCAAGAAACTTTGGAAGAAAAGGAAATAGAAAAGGCAAAGGCTAGTGAAAAAAATGGGATCAAAGGAGTGTTGTGTTCGTAATTAGAGAGAGATCCGTGCCTTTCCAACCCCAAGCAACAGGAAAACAGAAGGGAAGAGGTGAACAAAAGGAGAGGAAAAGCACACCTGAGTTGGCAAAATCCATGAGCAAGTGGAAGGGCGCGGACCCAAAGGCCTGGGTCGCCTCGGGCAGGGGAGGGGCACTTTCTCCCCAAGACGGGAGAGAAAGTCCGGGTGAAGATGGCTGTGTGGAGAGTTAAGGCGGTTCTCACGGAGCACAGAGAGCCAAGTGACCTGTTGAAATTGAGGTGGCGGTGGCGGTATGGGGGCTTTGAAGTAAGATGGAAACAGAGGATTAGAAGGATTATCAAGTGGCACTGAGGACCTGAGACCAAGCATTTGTGGTGACAGGGACATGCGTGCGTGGGTGACTGTTTTTCCCGTGTCAACACTCGGCAGGCGTGTTTCTCTCCCCACCACCACGATACTGAGCCCGGAGGTAAACCTGGAGACAGGGTGGGCCCAGCCCTGGGGCTTCTCAGGGCACGTGTTCTGGGAGACTAAAGACACGAGAGGGCCGGGGGTGACGGAAAAAAGCACGATTTACAGTAATTAACTGATAATTCGGCACGGAGGGAAAATGGCGTGTCGGACTGGGCTCCCCACTGTGATTGAAAACTTGGTTGGTTACGAGCTCCAGGGGCCAAGAACAACACCCCTTTCTTCCTCCTCTGGTTTTGAGCCAAGTTCAGAGGAGGAAGCTGAAATGAAAACAAACGCAGGAACAGGCCGACGGGGACCCAAATGTCAGCTTTGTAAGTGTTAGCAGGCGTGAAGGGCACCACTTAGACACGTGGTGACAATCTGATGCCCCAAACTGAATTTGGCCACTGAAATCGTCTCCTCCAGGACAGAGGGTGGTGAGCGCACTGTGAGGAGGTGAGTCAGAGGCGGGCGCTGGGTCCACGCCTCGGTCCCCTGGACTCGGGGAGAAGCGGGCCAGATGGGGTGAGAGGGTCAGAAAGTCACTCGTGTGTAGTGCGCCCCGTGGGAGCTTGAGAACAGGGGAGTATGCCCTGAGAGACACATGCGCCGCACATGGATTGGGACAAACAGTGCAGCACGTGACGTCCAACGTGGACTAGTGTCGGGTGGCTGCGAGGCCCAGACGTGGCTCTGGGTGTGAGTGGCTGCAGTGAGAGGTGACGTCCAGGGCTGGAGGGCGAGGCCGTTGTTCTAGTGATTCCTGGGGACAGTGGTGAGACCCAGGACGTCACTGGACCTGGGCTGCCAGGTAGTAGACAGAAAGGCTAGAGCGCAGGGACCTTTGTCCTCGAAGCAGGCCCGAGAAGCCCCGAGTGGTGTTCGAGGCTGGGCGAGACCCTTCCAGCCTCCATGTGGAAGGTGATTCCGGAAGTGAGCAAGCTGTTCGATGCAACCAAATTTCGTCAGTTCCTTGTTTGTGCTGTCAGTGTGCCAGCGACAACACACTTGTCACGGGATGGACTCTGCTTGTTTGTGTCAAGAGTGTTTAGACGAGTCTAAGCTGCGGTTGTTAGTCCACTCGGGTCTTCTCTCCGCCCCACCTTGCTGAGGTCGGCGAGGGCAGCAGCCCCTGGGTGCGGGGTTTTCAGGACAGACCCTCGACAGGACACGAGGGCTCGAGGATCCCACGCTCCACGCCAGAGATGAGGCCGCCCAGTGGGAGGTCCGTCAGCCTCCTGGCAGGTTTAGGCAGAACACTAACCAGCCTTTGCACAGGGAGACTCCCCGAGTTTGGAATTGTGCGTTAATGTTTTTCCCTCTTCACTTTCAAAGGAGTGGCCTCAGACTCATCAAGCCTCCCTCTCGTACACGGGACCTAAAGCGAGACCTCCCAGCGTCCCCGACGAGATCCCCGCACGGCCCTCTCTGTACCGGAGAATACTGCGCAGGCTCGTGTCATACTGGGCACAGCCGCAGGACGGTGAGCGGTGGGGTGGCTGACGGTCGAAGGTGCCGGTCAGGTCAGAGGCGTCCAGAGCAGACCCCCCGAGTCTGTGCCAGGCTTCCCTTTTGGGGACCACTGTCGTCAGCCTCCCGTGTGCCACTGCACACAAACCAGCACAGTGCCCTGTGGTTACAAACACCCCGAGTCATTTGAGGCAAATGGTGGCCCCCTCTCTGTCACCGACCTTTCTGCATTGCCGACTGCACTGGGAGGGTGTTTCCGGCACGGAGGTTCCGTGCGGAGCCCGGCTGTTTGTCCTGTGTGTGGGAAGCGTGCAGCGCAGAAACCGGTGGACGGTCCGCAGATGCTCTGGGGAGACGGAGTTGAGCAGCTGGCCGAGGAGGGCCGGCGGGAGCGGCTACCGGGAGGGGCTGACCTGTGTCTCGTGCCCCCACGTAGCCCCTTCCCCGGAGGCGAGCCCCGAGGTCTGGAGAGACCTGCAGCTGTCCACCATCGAGCTGTCCATCACCACACGGAACAGCCAGCTCGACCCGACCGTGAGTGCGCTTTTCTCTTAGAGGAGCGGCGGTGTCTGGGGAAGCTGACGAAGGCGGCACGCTCTCCCGCCGACTCGGTGTTCTCGCGTTTGTCCCGTGGGGCGCAGAGGGAGGGACGGGGGGGGGGTGAGGCGGTGGCTAAGAGCTCGAGGGGCCCGGTCACGGGACCGGGCGTGGCTGGGCGGGCCTGAGGGCAGGAGGCCTTCAGGGATGAAAGGTTAGCTGCTCTCGTCCGTCACCGGGATGAAAAATCGTGGGGCTTTCACTTGAGAAAACATCCATTCTTTTGGTGACTGTATTAAATATGTAGGTGCAGGCCCCCAGGGGAAAACGCTATGTATGTTTTTAATTGTATGTAAACATGTAAGTGTGCACGTTATTATATGAGTCCAATCTATTGACATGCCCTGTCCAATGTAGTACCACTAGCCGCCTGTGGCAATTTAAACTTAATTAGAATTAAATAAAATTGAAAACTCATTTCTTTAAGCACACCGGCCACCTATGGAGAGCCCAGCAGCTGTCTGTGGCTAGTAGCTACCACACTGGAAAGCACAGACCTCAGCGGTCCCTGGTGCTGCTTGAGGCTCTGCCGGGGGCGGGGCTGCTGCCCGTGATGCAGGAGCGGGCATTGGATAGAGCAGGGGTTGGCGGTTGGCCTTAGCTGAGAATTGACTTGACGTTTTTAAATGGTTGGAAGAAAATGAAAATAATTTGCGATACATGGTAAGTATATGAAGTTCAAGGTCAATATCCATAAGTAAGGCTGGACTGGAGCACAGCGGTATCCTGTGCATACGTGTTGTCTATGGCCTTCATGCTGCGGGGCAGAGCTGTGACAGGGACTCGGTGGCCCCAGAGCCTCCAGCATCACTGTCTGGCCACTCACGGAAAGTCTACTGACCGCTGGGCTGGAGAAGCCCACGGCGGTGCACGTTAATGAGAGCGCCGTAGGACGCTGCCCTTAACTCTGGACTCTGTATCGTCATCCGGCTTCATGCAGTCAGGGCAGCGTGTTCACAGTGGGCCTGGTCACTCTGAAAATGGGCACACACAGTGACCCTGGTGACCGACGTATGACTGGGCTGAGAGGAGTGGGCGAGGTGGGCGCGCAGCACACTCCGATTCCAGTATGAGTGGAGCGTGGAGCTGTTTCCTGATTGTAAAAGGAATGTGTGTTCATGGTGTAACACAGCTCCCTTTACCTTCCAGGTTAACTCCAGTTAGGTCAATAGTTAAATGTACAAAAATAGAACCATTAAAGCTCCAGAGTGAAATCTAAGGAAAAGCAATAGAAGCTTGGGGAGGGAGCCTAAGGCAGAACTCATATTTCAATGCACTCACCTTTGTGTAATTAAAAAAAAAACTATAGACAAAGTTTTTAATGACAGGTTGGGGAAAATAATCTATAGAATGTGGTAGAGTGGAAGTTAATAGCTTTCCTTTATAACCAACTCCTTAGGGTAAATCCATAGGAAATGGGCAAAGGACTAAAATAACCCGCAAAGGTCAAGAACAGAAATTCACAAAAGGAATAAAAAATGAAAAAGCTAGCTTATATTTACTGAATATATATTACATGCTATGCATTAAGAATTTTACGTATCAGCGCTCGTAACCTTAACGTCTACATTAATAGACGTAACTAATGTAGATGTAAGAGTTACAGTAGATGTAACTCTTAACTGTATTTGTAGGTAAGGAAACAGGAAAAGTGCTGAACGTGAAAAAATGTAAACTGACGCAGCAACTGTCGAGCTGTGGTAGATCAGAAAGCCCGCCGGCGTGCGGTGCTGGTGGGGATGGGCAGTGTCAGCGCTGTGACGGGCGCGGAAAGCAGCCGCCCTGCCCTGGGCCATGGCTGTTTCTAGAACTGATCCTACAGGAATCACCGGATTAGTGCACAGTGTAGTCAGCCCCCCACTTCTTACATCGCGGAATTCTGGAAACACTGGTGCAAGCGAATGTATTAAGGTTGCAACAGACAGAGTCAGTCCTAGAAGAATTTCAGAAAGAGACGATCTCTAGTTACACAGTTCCCTTTGACCCGGTCTGATAACATGTGTTCCCAGCACGGTGCGGTCTGGAACACGGCTCCTTTCCCCGGGGGTTGGACACAGCGGATGGCTGAGTGCAGGCAGACGTGACGGTGGCCAAGACGAGCCGCGCGCAGAAGGCGCAGGGCTGTTGCCTCTGGGCCAGTTTTGGAAGCACATTTGTTTTCTTTCTTCCACACCCTTTGTGAAAGTAAAAGTGCAATAAAGTATTCGAAGACAATGAAGGTGCCAAGTGATAGCTCCAAATGCTCATGTGTCACTAGAGCAGCACAGGCAGAGTCTCCGAGGCGTCAGGCACGGGGTGTGGGAAGTGAGGCTGTCGGGCCGCCGTGTCTGCTGTAGTCAGGCAGCACCGCACGCGGACAAGCTGATCAGGGGACCGACTCAGCCCAGTTTGGTGCATTTGTTACTGCAGGGAAAGACGCTCACCATGTATCATGAGATGTAAAACCAGGTTAAAACGATGTGTAACAAACAAATTCGTTTTTATTTTAAAAAGAAGTGCTTCTACCTGTAACTGAGTTTTGTGGGCGACAGAGGGAAGGCCCCAGTTTTCATTCTTTCCACGTCGAAGGTTCTCGCCCAGGTGCCACACACTGGTGTCCACTCCCCCACCAAACCCCGTGCTGGTTGCAACACCTGCCACACATCGGGTGTCCGCAGGGGTGGAAATGCGGTGCCTCTAGTCAATTGCACTGTTTTTCTATAGTTGTTCTAGTTCTGTGCTTCTCTTAATTAGCATTGTTTTATAAGTCTGTTTTTTCTTAAAAGAGTCACTTGCCTATTCTTGACTCCTTGGCCTATGTAAGTCCCTTGGAATGTTTATCTTACTAAGTTCCACATAAAAATCTGGTGCAGTCGTCAGAATGCCGTTGAACCTGCAGAGCAGCTTGAGGGGAGAGGACGACCCCCTTGTCCAATCGCTGTGGCCTGGTGCCCTGTTTGTTTCGATTTGTTCACGTCTTCAGTGAAGTTTTAGTTTTCTCTATAACATTTTGCCTTTTGCTGGGTATAGATGCCTGATTATCCCAATTTTTCATGTCACTGTAAGTAGCGTCACCTAAAACTTCATTTTTTAACTGATTCAGTAGAAAAAACACGTAATTGATTTTTTTTACATTGATGCTGAATCAGCGAACTAAATTCTTATTAATCATATGAAGTTCATGGCTCCCTTTGGGTTTTCTATTGATTCAGTCATATTGACTGCAAGTGGTGCAAGTTCTGCTCTTCCCTTTCAAATGCTTAGCTTTCCGGTCTTTGATATTTCCTTACCACGTTGTCGGCTGGGACCTCAGCACAGTGTTGAATGGAAATTACTGTCTTACAGTGCGTAAGGGGATGGAGAGGGAAGTGTTCGCTGCTTCATTCCCGAGTTTGATGGGCTTTTTGTGGATACCCTTTATGAGATCAAGGAAGTTCCCCTCTATCCTACTTTGCTGAGAGTTTATCATGAGTGGATATTTATCAGGTACCTTTCCTATATCTGTTGAGATAAGGTTTTCTCATCCAATCTGTAAGTGTAGTAGTACAGCATGTTGATTTTTGCATTTTCACTCTTTGCAAAGGACAAATCCTAGACTTGCATGGGTCACTATCTGCTCATCCTCTTAGATGTCTCCTATACCTTTCAGTCTCGGCTCGTCCGGAACTGAGCTCCTGACTCCGCCCCTTGAGCCCTGCTTTCCCCACCCTTCCCCGACTGCGGCTGATGGTCATTCCGGCCTCGCATTTGTTCAGTTATCTTGGAGCCACTTTTGGCTGCACCTTCCGCACATCTAATCTTTGAGGAAGTCCTGGTGGCCTCACCTTCTAATACTGCCGGCGCTTCCCCGGACCTCTGCCGCTGCCTGGTCCACGTTGTACGATAGGTTCCCACGTGGTCTCCCTGCTTTTCCGTCCCCTTTATTCTGCTCCCAGCACAGCGGCCCTTGAGGCCTTGTTCGAATGCAGCCAAGTCTCCTTGCCCAGCCTGGGACCTTCCCAGGGCTCCCATGTCACTCAGCCTCCCAGCCACATCCCTTGGGATGCTCTGCAGGGCCTTGCTGCTCGCTCTCCTGCCCTCTCCAGCTTCACCCCACCGTCCACTCTGGCTTCCTCGCTGCCCTCACATCCGCCAGCCATGCTCCCGCTGTTTTGTAGACTGCTGTTCCCGAGACCAGCCGCTCTCAAAGTGCAGGCCTTGGGTCAGCAACGGCAGCCTCACCCGGGGACTTTTTGTCAGAGACAAGAACTCTCGGGCCTTGCCTGGGACAGGGAGTTACCACCTCTGAGGGTGGGGTCGGAGTCCAGCTGCCACAGGCCCTCCAAGCGGCCCTCCAGGGGGTTTGAGGACCTCGGCCCTGGACGTCCAGCTGCCACTCCCCTCACCTCCTGAGGTGTCTGCTCGGAGGCCGCGTCTCACCACCGTCTGCCTGGACCCTCTTTCAAAGGCACTGATGCCCCGTGTCCTTGATCTAGTTTTTTTCTTGCTTTTTCTGATAGACTCCAGTATAGTTGTTTCCTGATGTACTCTGTAGCCTACCATTTATGCCATATACATTCATTCTATAATTCCTGTTTTTGTACTGATATACTCTGACATACTTCTAATATTCTCTGTCACTTACAGTTTTAGTGTGATTGTTATTTTGTTGTGTTTTGCTTATCCCTCAGTTTCCCTGGTAGAAGGTAAGTTCTTTGAAGGCAGAAATTGTTGGGTTATTCCTGATGTAACCCAAGCACCTGGAGGAGTTCATTCAACAAGTCCGTATTAAATAAAAGGTGAACTCGGAGCTGAGTCACCTCCTTTGTGCACTGCAGTGTCCAGTGGGGAGGGTGCCCCGTGCCGGGTCAGCCCTGTGACCCTCGGCAGTGCTGCCGGCTCTCGGAGGCCTGTGGGTAGCCTGGGGAGACAGATGCACTGCCTGTCTGTATAGAAACAAACCTGCGTTTGAAGCAGACGCAGAGAGAAGGGTTGGGCTGGTACTGCTAGCCACTGACTGCTGGTAAATCGGGGGAGCAGGAAGTGTTAGAACCAAGTCTGTTTTTATAGCTACTTCCTTGTTAGCTCAGAGCTTTCTGGGATTGGGAATGGAGGGCTCTTCAAATATCACCTTGGCACAATGGCCTGCTGCACACCAGACTTGCATGTACAGCTCTTTAAAAAAGATGTGTGGGCCCTGCCCACCGGGAAGCCACTGTAGCAGGTGAGACGCCGGTGTCGGTAAGACTCGCTGGGGTGGCGGGGCTCACAGCTCGGCCTGCAGGGAGGGCTGCTCCCGCCTCCAAGGGCGCCGACTGTTAATGACAGAACCTCACAGACTCCCCACTCAGAGTTTTGACAGACCTCCAAACCTGAGTTTTACTTGTCCTATATAGGTCATAAAGAACAAACAATGGAGATGAATTTTATGGTATGTAAATTATACCTCGATAAAGGTCTTCATGTAAAAGGAAAAGGTTAAGTTGCTAAAAAGTCCCCTGCATAACTTATACACAGCTTCGAAATGTGAACCCGCGAGTCTTAAAGGCAACGCCAGGCTGCATTAGCCACGGTTTGGAGTACTGATGTTTATCTTCCTAACCCCGCAGAGCACGGAAGACTTCATGAATATCTGCATCGAACCTGAGGACGTCAGCAAAGGAGACTTCATAAGCATAGGGTGAGTGGACTGAGATCTCCTAACTGGGGTGAGTGGCCTGGGGCTTGGAGGAAATGAGGATGAAGTCACTGGAACTGAATCCTACTGTCTTGTGTCTGGAGTGCCCGTGAGGTCTATATAAGGGACCCAGCGAAGGACGCGCCCTGTTTGGGAATCCCAGCTCTCTTCGTTCGTTTGGGTGGGCGTGTCTAGCACTCCTCTCTCTCTCTGGCCGCCCCTGTTCGTTTTGGGAAGAGCAGAGGATGGGGGCAGTCTTTGCCTTTCTACTGAAGGAACTCAGCGTAGCACAGGGCCTGAATTGCTGGATCCTGCAACTTCCTGGCCTCATGTTTTGGAGGCATCCTCAGTCTCTGAATCATTTTCTCTGTGTATAGACTGGAGTGACTCTCTCAGGGTCGTTTTTAGGTCTGAGAGAATGTGCGGGGAAGGCCTTTTTCATCATGACCTGCTCTCTGGGTGTTAATGAAAAACCTGAAAAGGGGTTGAGTACTTGGGACATTTTCCAGGTTTCCCTTCTCCACCACAGGTCCCATCTGATTTGTTCAGCCCTCCCTTGGCCAGAGTTTTATTGGTTAAGAATGCTCTAGGCCCTCCCTCAGCCTGTAAAGCCTCACAGACCGTTACCATGCCGACTGGTGTGTGCGTGCTGTGTTCTGTGCTCTGGCTCAGAGCTCCCCCTCGAGGTTAAACATCTCTGCTGGGGAGGCGGGTCTCCATGGCAACCTCATTGTCTGCACCAGCACCCGCAACGACACTGTCATTTGTTTGTGGTATGGTTGCTGGGTACAGATTCTTAAGATGCTGAATAGCTGCTCCTGCAGCCATTGGGTTTATTTGCTGTATCTGTAGTAAGTGGGAGGGGAATACGTCTCTTCTTCCGTACAGTGTGCAGGAACTTCTGTCTTAACAGAGTCTGACCAGTAGGGGCCGTTCTACCCCAGTCTCCTCTGTAATTCTGACATTCAAAAGTAGAAAATCGATTGTGGTAAGTGAAGTCATCGTGTTCCTCGTTATTGCCAGCATCGGCAGCAATAACATGGTCCCCTTTGGTCTCTACAGGAAGTGAAATCAGGTCATGTCTGTCTTCTCTGGGTATGTGAATATCCATTGAGAAGTTGCTTTAGAAAATGGACAAAGTTTCACTGAAGAAGAATTACTGTTGTCAATCAATGACAAAGAATGGACTAAGTTGCTTGGATTAGCTTTTGCCCTTTCGGTACTTCCCACGACCAGCAGTGAAGGGCGGGCTGTGTGTGGAGAGTTACTCGCCTAGTTTTCCTCCAGCGCCACTTAGTGAGGGTGAGCGGGTGCTGGCCAAGGTGTTACCATGGAGAATCGGCAGGGAGCCTAGTGGGGACTGGGGTTTCACGCATGAAAAAGAAGCCTCTGCCTTACTCTGAAATCGAAAGTTTCTCCTTCAAGAGTTGACTGTCTCCCAAGTACCACCAGGTAACAGAAGCTTAGTACTTCTCCTAAAGGATTTAATTTCATTCTAACTGTTAAATTTGGGGTCTTTAATAGCCCAAGAATTGGGTCTGTGTGGACGATTGAAATTCAGGTGGTCTCGACTCCAGGCTCGGCTTTCGCCAGCAAGGCAGCCTCGTCGCTCCAGCACCCGTCCCAGGGCTGAGCAGGAGTCCTTGTGGGAAACATCGCCCACGGGACCCCACGGTGTTCGGTGGATCGGAACACACCACTACAGATACAGCTGAACCTCATCAAAAACAGGACTTGCCACATTCTTGCAGCCTCGTTTCCAAACTTGCTTTTTCCTCTGCTAACAGGAGCAAAAAGGTGCGAGACCCCAAGCTGCGCGCTGAGGGCACCGAGTGTCTCCAAGCCAGCCAGTGCGCCCTGCTCCTGCCCGAGGTAGGTGGGTGGGGCTGTCCCGGGTCTTTCTTGGTCTCCTCCTTTCTGTTTGCCCCCTTCCTCTCTAGTAACAGACCCTCATTTAGGCCCCTTGGATGTGCTGAGCACGCTGCCAGCCTCTGGGTCAGAGGCGGCAGACCTGAGAGATGACAAGATCCCATGTTTTTAAGCCAAGGCTCTCTAAAGTGAGCTTTGGGTCTCCTGAGCTCCCCCGCCCCAGATGTAAATTATGCAGAGTTACTATACTATCACACAGGACATTCTCAAATGGTAACAGTGGGTTCTACCTTCACACTTGTTCTGAAAGATCTGGAAGCAGTTTTCAGAATGGCGCTAAGTTTTTCTGTGCCGTGAAATCCCAAGCCTAGAAGAAGAACCTATATCAGTGGGAAAAGTTGGAAATGTCATCTCGTTTTGTAAGGTTAGTTATTCTATTAGCAATACCTCAGGAAGAGAGTTACTCCAGGTCACCTCTGCACGCTCAGGGCCCCCGTGTCACCGTATGCAGGAAGGACTGTGGTGCCCCACAGGGGTGGCACTCGTCTCAACGTAGACATGTTGCATTAAAGGCACGGGTTCCGGCCAAGCTTTATAGACTCTGCAGCGGTGCTTGCTCTGCCTGTGTGTGGACCTGCAGAGAAGAACCCTAGAAACAAGCAGCCGTCCTGCCTTTAAGAGGACGTGCGGTCTTTCTCGTTGAGCAGACCTGGGGTAAGGAGGACCTGTAATGCGTCATGTTTATGAATTCCTTCCTTAAAGGTGTGGCGGGAGCCCTGTCTTTTATATATGTATTTGAAAATTATGACCTTGCTTCTCAAGTTCCCAAATAGTCTTGTAGGAGGTAAGAGGCCAGAGAAATGAAACCTTTTTCGTGAACCAGATTTTGCAGAACCAGCACTGAACCGGTGACTTAAAAGAGCAGAGACTCGGGCCCCCGAGAGGATGCTGGGAGGACGACTCGGTGTGCGTGCGGCCCTCTGAGCGCTGTCTTCTCCACAGGGCACGGGGGGCTCCTTCAGCATCGACAGCGAGGAGTACGAGGCGATGCCGGTGGAGGTGAAGCTGCTGCCCCGGAAGCTGCAGTTCTTCTGCGACCCTAGGAGGAGAGAGCAGCTGATGCCGAGCTCGGCTCAGTGAGCGCCTGGGGAGGTGCACCCTGAGACCGTGCCCGAGGCCACCGTGGGACCAAAGGGAACAGCTGCCTGACCGTCCCCACAGGGTACCTGCTTCCCACTAGCGCGTGCTCTGACTTCCGTGAGGCAGTTGCTCCCTCCTCCGGCTAGTTCAAGGACGTTCTCTAACTCAGCGGATGGGGAAGGGCTAGACCTCCTGCAAATGCAACGGCTGGGGCAAGCAGGCTCCTAGCCCCGCCCCTGCATCCCTGTCTGACCCACAGCCCCGAGGACTTCCTGCCGCCTTGTCCTGGCTCCCTGGCTTCCCCTGCTTGGTGAGCTCTGTTCTTACTTGGCTTGTTTCTGTTTGAGCCTCAAACCAAACCAAAGTGTGGGTGAGGTGTCTCCCTCTTCAGCCATGGCTGAAATACTGTAAAATCCTAGTTCGTTTTAAGCAGTGATTCTTAAATGTTGGTTTGCGTGTCGAACCGTCCAGGGTGCCTGTTGAGAACTGAGGGACTTGGGGGCCAACCCGAACCTAAATGACTCAGTCCAGGGGGAGCCCAGCAATCTTCATCTTCCCTGCAGAGCAGCAGCACTCCCAGGTGACTGCTGAGGGCGTGCCCGCCTCACCTGGACGGCAGGTCGGCGGGGGGAGGGACGGGGCTTCCTGGGAGTCCTCTGGAACCGCGCACCCGGCACGCTCCGACCCTGACGTCTGTAGTCTGTTAGGGGAGTTAGAGCTGCCGAAGCATGCACGTCCTGCTGTCCTGTAAATATTGATATTTTGAAATAAAAACTTATTTCACTCTTTTAAACATATTCAGTGTAACTTAAATACTCAGCAATTGGACATGTGCCATACCAAAAATAAACAAGTTCTTTAGGAGTTGAAAATTTTACATTGACTTTTTTCCATACCTCCCTCAGCAAAGAGAATGCCCTCGCGATTCAGTCTAAGATTTCGATAATGAAAAATTGTGTTAGGATGTTCTTTATGCCCATTAGTTCATTTATGCAAGAGCACATAAATGTTACAGCTAAGATGAAGTGGGACTCAACTTTACATTCTTGTCCCATTTTTGGTAGATATAAGCACAGGACTAGATGGAAAGAATTCTCTTACAACAATGTCTGTAGCTCTTTGAATTCCTCTGGAGTTATATGTCAAAAATTATTAATAATGATCCTTCAACAGCTTGATTACACCTTCCCTTAGGTTGTTGAAAGCCAGGAAGCACCTGACCTGCCAGACAGTCTCTGTCAGGGTTCACTTTTAACCCCACCCGCGCCAGTTCCTCAGTTCGGGGCCCCTGGGGTTTCCAGCAGCAGAGGGGCGAGCAGCGCAGTCGGATGGACGGAGTGGATGCCTGGCTTTTGTAGAGAGGCAGGGACAGTGTGAGGGGACTGGCTGGTCTTAGCCTGGGTCTCGGCTCTGGCTGGTCAGCACTAGGGACACCTGTGCCCATGAGCTGCTTGCAGAGTGGGGACTGCTCCTTACGGGGCCACAGAGCAGCTACGGAAAGGCCACGTGTGAGCGGCACGAAGACCGGGCTTACCTGTGTTGTCTTGGGAGCAGCACTGGAGGCTGCGCTTCTGCAAAAAAAAAGAGCAGGCAGGTCCGAGCACACAGCGGAACGATCACCCACTCCACACTGCCCACGGAGAGGGGAGGAGACGCTGCGGGCGGGAAAACAGTTTCCACCTGAGCCCAGAGAATTTAGCATGTCCTGATTCTAGAACAAGCTATAACGGGCCAACCAGCCCAGAATCGGGAGCCTTGATAGGATACCCGCACACCCGTGTGTGATTCCAATCCTTCCATCGAAATCGCGGAACTTAGGATCGAGGAAGGATATTTAGTCTAGATTAGTGCTTTCATATGCCCTGGTTCAAGTTGTTTCCTGATTCAGACCATGTGAGAGTGGGGTTTGCCTACTATCACTGACTTGCCCTGTCCTTGCACGTCCAGGCCCTTTCCCGGGCACCTGGATGGACCCGCCCCCCCTCCTCGGGGCCCGCCTCCTGCTAACCTACCCTCCCCCGAACTTCGCTCTCAAGCTGAGATTGTTTCCATTACAAATATTGATGCTCTCTATTAAATACAGTTTGATAGAAAGCCTTTTGCTTAAGCTGTGGCCGATTTGCATGCATGGTTATAATTACTATGTCTGGTGCTTTTATACAAGCAGCAGCTTCACCCTGTTCTAGGGACCCTGAGAAGTGGGTGGCACCACAGTGGTCACGTGGCCCAGAAAGGAGGAGCCTGACTTGGAACACACCGCAGCCACCTCAGCAATTTGCTACCTGAAAAGGTTAAAAGTAAAATGAAACTCCAGTGTCTATATAAGCACAATATACAGTATATAGTAACACCCTCCCCCCTTTTTTAAATCATCTATTACAAAATCATAAGCATGTAATTCTATAACATAACAATATCACCCTCAAGCACACCACATGGCATTTTAGGTGATTGTTCGAATTAAAACCACACTCACGCAGGCGTGATTCTGCCGCACCCTGTATATGGTCAATCACACACGTATGAAATACAGTAGATCGTCTTAAAGTAACCTTTGGTGGGAAGAGACGTGAATCGAAAGGGCTTCAGTCCCTGCGGGGTCCTCCTCTGGAAGTCGTCTGATGGGACGGACGGTGGCACAGTTGTTCCGGCAGCGGTTCCCACTTCCTGGAGCGCGTCTGTCCAGACCTCGGCCTCCGCCGGGAGGACAGGCGGGCGGGCGCCAGCAGCTCTCAGTGCCGCCCTCCCGCCCGGGGGCCCAACCCACAGGCTCTGCTCCGCCACCCCCTTCTACTACAAACCTCATTTCCTGGACCAGGCGAAGGACCGCAGCACACGTGTTCGTGTTAAAATGTGAATTTTAATTGTAAAAAGTGTTGTCTGTAAATATAGTTAAGTCCGCCCCGCTGTACACGACTTGGTTCAGGTGTATACAGACATGATGTACACAGATGGTGTTTGTGCCACAGCACAGAATCGCTGCAGGAAACATTTACCCTGAAATTCGGGGCGACCCCAGCTTGAGGCCTTTAGAATGATCACCGTTGAACACAAAGCAAGACTAACACCTGTAAGCACTAGCACTCGGGGTAAAAAGTATCACAACTGACACCGATTTCATCATGTGAAGTAAGGACTGGAAACAAAAATAGATTCCGTTTCTCTTATTGCTCGAACTCCAACACCAGGGCATCAATCAGAACCGAGGCATGACTTTTAAGGCGACCGGGACGCGACGGTTTTCCTAACTTGGAAATAAAGGAAAACCTGTTTCTTTTCAGAAAAGGCTCATCTCCCAGACCTACAAAAAGTATAACCAGCCAGCTTGGGCTAAGTAAGGAAGTTAATTTTGTTCTCCTGTACTCTGTCCCCCTAATGTCCCCTCTTACCCTGTCTGTCCAAACGCCCAGAACCTGCACCTGCCATCACTGTGGCTTTCTTTGGGCTCTTGGACTGAAACTCTCCCTGCCAAAAGTTTTTAATGCTTTTATCTTTGCTTAATTCGCCCAGAGGACGTTTTCACTCTCCTGTGAAGAAAATCAGGCATCAGCTAAGTCACCGCCCTCTGTGTAGAGTCTCCATTCTTTGGGTCTCTGGCCAATTTATGATAATACCCTACGCACACCCCCCACATCCCCAACAGTCCTCAGAAAGCAAGGAAGCGCATTCCTAGTCTAGATGCGCGTTCCACAGCAACTGTGGTCCCCCTGACCTCGTCCTACAGTGATTAAGTCAATCTGAATTTAGATCCTATTACCTCTGGAAGGCCAGGCCCTGCTGAGCTTCTAGAATAAACTAAAGACTGGAAAGAGAGCTTAACCTCTCCATCATTATTCATATATTCATGAGCGCTGGAATGTTCTGATTTCTTTTCTCAATGTGCAGCTGCCTGCTTTTCCAAAAGTGAATCAAAGTGCCGGTCACAAAGCTACATCTCAACCTGCCCACTGTTGTACGAGAGTCTCACCTAAGGTTGGGGGCTCGACGTCGTCCTCCCCTAGGAGGGTCAAGTTCATCTCCTAAAGAATGCTATTGTGATTTCACAAAGTCTTTGTTCACTCTCCAAAACATTTAAGTTCTAAAACCTCTATGGGGGAGGTCTCAGTTGCTTCCAAATTCCAAAACTGCCCATTTCTCCTAAAACTACAACTTGGAAATTTCTTTCCATTTCAAGATCTGCATACTTATTTCTTCACACAGTAATAGTGATACAAAAATAAACTTCCATTTCTTATAAGAAAAACATGAACCGAATTCACAGTTAGCCTTTTCCCATGCCGCTCTGCACTCCAACAGCTCCTGGGAACGGAGGTATATTAGTAACACAAATGGAATATTTAAAGTCCATGACTTGGGAGTAAAAGGAGCCTGTGACTCCTTGTCTTCCCCTACCTGAATCAGAAAAGGCTGCTCCTGTCCTCTGGCCCCAGGGTCCTCACCCACCCCAGCCCCCAGGACACTCGGGGCAGAGAAGGGCAGGGGGAAAGTCCAGCCTGGACTTTGCTTGGATTCGGAGCCCACCAGGGAGGGACCTCACGGGAAGATAAAGCTGGGCGTGCCTGCTGGTCCCCAGGTGAACTGTCTTGCTCTTTTAGAACCGTCATCACACTAAGGCAAGTTCACGGTCAGTCAGAACGCTGTCTTCTGGTTTCACCTCCCTCCTTTCCCTCTGCGGGGATGAGCTGCTCTGGAGAAAGCATCTCAATCTGTTCCCGGGCCACGTGGTTTCATCAGAAAAATAAAAATAAATGGTCCCTGAGGTCCCAGCCTTTACCCAGAGTGCTCCTGTACTACCGTTAAAAGGTGAATTCTTTACTGCCTGTTGCAAAAGCTTCCCTAAAGGCCTCAGTGGAAAGGTGAATAATCTCATCTTCTTACTGTGTTTGAAGGGCTTTCAGTGCATCAGGACAAATAGCCAGTTGGTCCTCATTGCCACCGGGAGGAAAAGCAGCCGCTCAGCTAGGATTTAATTGATCTTTATCTTCTAGCTAAAAGATCACAGGTTGTTACACTGATAAATGAATCTTCCCAGATGGTATTTGGAATTATCTGCACCTGGTGCTACAGTTCAATTTTTCTATCTTCACTCCCGTGGATGAAAACAAGGTTAAGTTACAGATGCAAATTCCTGTGCTAAATGATTTCCACCAACACATGAGTGAATCTGGTGCCCCTTCCACAGCCACATGGAAGAAGAGGTGCCCGGATAGGTGATGGGTGTGCAGGCACACGCCTCCTGGTTCCTGGCCACCACAGTTCCCAGAGCACGCGGGGGCCCCAGCTGTGCCGCCCGGGCAGGAACAGAACTGCCCGAGGCCTCAGCACAGCTCCGTGCCCGATGAAAGCCAAAGCTAACTCCCAGCCAAGGACCTGGCCCTCTCCTAATCGGCGCGAGAGAAGCCCTACCATTTTGGACTCCTTCCAAAGAAAGAGTCCTGAGCTAGAAGACCCGCACACATTGTCGCAAAGGCTGAATGCTGCCATCTGCCAAGCCGGCAAACTCGGAAAAACCCACTCTAACGTCAGTAAGCCCCAAGGCTGGATTCCAGGCCCCACAAGGGCTCCTGCCACCGGACCTTCTTCCAGCGTGGTCTCAGGGTGAGAGGGCAGCCCAGGGGTCAGGTGGGCAGTGTTCCCAGGTGGGCACACAGCCCCGGCCGGGCACTAGAGCAGGCTGAAATGCCCCAGGGGCGCCCAGCAGCTGGGGGGTGTGCTCCAGCAACGCCCCTCAGTCAAGGGACCACACCCCGCGGGAGGTTTCCAACCCCTTCCAGAAGGGCAGTGCTCACAAGTCATCATCCCTGGCCCTGCGGAGCTTACAGACGAGAAGGCAAGATCTCAAAGGATGCTCACCGGCACCTCCCAAACCACAGTGGATGGTTTCTCAGGAAGTATTTCAACAGTGACCGGAAACCACATCCACGTGGCTGCCGGCTTCTGCTGTCACTGCGCAGGGACTCCTGCCTGGCACCTGGCACACTTCTTCCCCTTCTAGAAGACTGGTGGCCAACGAGGCTGGGCTGGGCTGCCCACCTGAGGCACCGGGGAGAGGCAGGGGGACAGCAGCATCAGGGACAAAGGCAGCCTTCAAAGGTGACCTCCGTAACTCAGTCAAGGCGAGAAGTACTCGGGGGTCGACAAACCTGGACAAAGGTCACCTCAGAGCCAGCGAGCAGTCTGGGCAGCCAGGTAGAGAGGGCACAGCCCTGGATTCCTGGCCTTGAGAGGAAGCCCCAGTGCAGGGACGGAGCACAGGGTGGGGGCACATGTGTTCTGCTTTGGGGGTGCGTTCCCCACCAGGGCACCCAGACCCCGGCCCTCTGCACATGTGTGAGGGTGGACACACGGACATGCCAGACATACACCTGCCTACAACAGTGTGGGATTGAGGAGCCCACGATTCCAAGGGAACCACAGGAAGCCCGTTTTCACCCCACTGCCTGGACCACAGCACTTCCGAGCTTGGAGTCACAAAACCATAGAAGCAAAGCGCCCACACACAGACCGCAGAAGCGCTTAAAAAGAGAGTTCTTCCACCAGATTCCCCGATTCCACAGCAAGAGGGTCGGCCTGCGTCCTCCGAGAGAGCCTGACCCAGCCTTCCCCCACTACCCTGCTCTGACCACCCATCCCCAGGCACATCAGAAACCTTGAACCTCTCGGACTCCTCGAACAGCAGCCGGACGCGGCCCCTTAGTAAGGCCGCTCTGAGAGGCAAGAGAAGCTTCCTTCTTAAGGCAAAGCTCAGTGAAGCCTTGGCCTTGACGCACAGATCTTTTTTAGTGTGTTACTGACAGGACGCTACGCCCACCCTGTAGGGGACAGAAAAGGATGGGCGGTGCACCGTACACTTCAGTGCCCAGACGTAGCGAATCCATGTCTCTCTGCAGTTCCACACGTGAACTTCTGTAGTCCCGAGTTCTGCGTTACGGAGCTACAGCGAAAGTATTTCTGAGTAAAACAATTAGCCCTGAAAAGCTAGTCTTGAGACCAGACACCTGACCGGCCTGTTTGAAAGTTATCCGTCTGCGGTGCCCACCAGCCCGGCGGGAGCGTGCGTACAGACACAGGATGAGGGCTGCTCCGGGGACTGCTGGGCGGGCAGGGCAGGGGAAGGCGTTATCTTTTACCCACAACCTAGCGCCCTGAGTCCAAATCCCAAGTTACAGCCCCAAGACTCCACTCACAGGAGCCGGCTTCCCGTGCACTGCCTCACCTACGCTGACCTCCAGCGAGCGCCCAGCCGAAGGGAACAGGCAGGGCCTGCGGGGAGGTGGCCGGGCCACCACCTTTTAGAGGGAAGTGGACACTCGTCCCTGTTGTTGGGGGGGGGGGGGTCCCGACCACTTCCTGGGTGAAGGCACTGTCACAGTTGCTCTCTGGCAAATCTACTAGGTCTCTGGCCCAATTACTTAGCTCAGGGAACGTTCTCTCTGCCAGCGAGAAGTCTGTGCGGGCACCAAGCTGACGCACGGTCTCGTCAACGTGCTGCTCGGAGCGCCTTGCTAAATTACAGCGTCCAGTGACTGGACTCTTGTCCCGAGGCCCTACTAGTAACGCCTCCCAAGGGCTCGTCCGGGTGGAGAGACATCTCTCTACCCTGCACCCCAATTCCTCTCTCTTTGGTGGCAGCGGATGCCACTCTTTAGAAACACCCAAAGGATTCCGAGAGGATGGTTAGCCCTTAAAGGAGACTCATCTGGAAAATGAATTTGCTCAGAAGCTCCAGGGCCAGCTCTGGCCCTTAGCAACCTGCCAACCCTTCCCAGCAGGTGGGGACTCTGAGAAAGAGGGATATTCCACTGAGTGGCCGCCAGCAACTTTGAGGCAAGTCTCAAGGCTTCGTGCGACAATGCCAGTCGTCGGCTGACTGAGAAGCAGCCTCTCCCCGTCACCCTGTCCTTGGGGAAGCTCGTACTTGGGTCAGAAACAGCTCATCGTCCCACTTTGGGGCCTCTCCCCACAAGACACAGACTTGTCCCGGTAAAACAGGAAAATGGATCTGATCCCAGGGCGGGACTCCCAGAGCTGACGAAAACCTTGGAAGGTCACGGTCTAGCTCCCACCATCGCAGGGATGGGCATCCAAGGCCACTCTGGGAAGACAGCGGTCCCGTTCTTGAATACGTCAGGGGACGCAGACCGCACAGGCTTCCTGAACGGCCCACCCCGGTGTCTGCAGAGCTCGGCCGCTCCTCGTGACACAGGGCCTTTGCCACATCTCAGGTCACTCACAGGGAGGTGAGAACGCTGGAGACCCAGCCAGGCAGACTCCGTGGGACATGGTCGATTCCCACGCCGTATGAAGCAGGACACGAAACCCCCGCAGCCCCCTCTCATCCTGCCTCTCCAGAGCTCGGGAAGAACAGAGACTGCCAAAAGTACATCTGACGGGAAGTATAAACAAGATTCCTTTGTGTCCACTTAATAAAAAACGAGCCGTCCGGGCCTGGGCTGCAGTCCCGCGTGAGAGCGGCTCACCGGTCCGGCCCGCCCCTCCTACGGGCAGCAGGGGTTGTCGATGACCAGCATGACGTCGATGCCGTAGGCCTCCAGCAGGTCCATGAGGAAGCTGCGGTCCCCCTGGGGGTCCAGGCCCATGCCCCGGGCGTGCTCGGCGGTCAGCGTTTTGTCCTGACTGGCGGACACCTCCAGCAAAGTCTGGAATATCCGGTTGTTCTGCTCCAGGAAAAACCTGCATTGGAGAGGGAGACCCAGGAGGGAGGGTGGGAAAGACAAAAGCGCGCCACACAGTCCGCACCTGGGGACCATGCGACGCTGTTTTCTGTTCAGTGTGCCTTGAACTGGCTCCAGAAACCAGAAATCTTTTTTTTTTTTTTTTAAGAAAACAGGATCAAAGTTAAATGGAAGGGTTATTAAAATGCTACTAAGATTTGCAAAGAATCCACCGGCATTAATCATGGTATAATTAGCAAAACCTCTGAGCGAGCGATGGCCGGACTGCCAAAAAGCCCCTTCTCTGTTGAGGGGCTACTAGAGTTTTAAACACAGCCTTGGGGAGAGGCCCCCCAAAACTGCACTCCTCTCTTTCTGCTTAGTCATGGGGGGGGGGAGTTAAAAACCAAACACCTGATGGAGCAGCTCTGAGGTCAGGACGTCAAGTGAGGAACTGAAGGGCACCTGTGTGGGCCCCTGAGCCACCGTGGACCAGACGAGGCCGACACTGACTGTCCAGAGACGGAGCTCCCAGGAGTGGGGCGGGAGCTGCAGGTACCAACGCTGCCCCGGCTCGCCGCTATCCTCAGGTGGTTTGCTTGGATTATTCTTTTTACTTATGCACAGAGCATGACCTCAATGTCACCAACTGCTAGCACTACGTGAGTGGACGAGCCATGTCCACAGGGCTCTGGGGCTCCGCAAAGGTGACCCACACCCTGGAAGCCCTGGGCACCCAGGAACTTCAGGTACAGGGGAGGGTGTCAAACCTGGAGGACACCGCTGGCTCTTTGCTCAATTCTCAGACACTTGCTGTATCTGAACGGCTTTCTAAGTGAGCATCGGAAAGCTCACTGTCTTAGAGTCCCAGTAATGCCCTTTGTAGAAACATCAACAGTAAGTTTTCAACACCAAAGCCAGAAAGGGTGCTAACCGCAAGCGCTGCTCCCTGCCCCCCTCCCAGGACATGGCTGAAGCCCAAACAGGAAGCCACTGCAGTTCTGTCCTCATCAGCGAGTGCTGTGTCATCAGCTACTTATAAATGAAACCGATGAGCTCAGGGATGAAGGCCAGACTCCTGCCTTGACCACCAACAGGTCCCGGGAAGAGATTCCAGTAGGTGCAAGAGCTGAGTGTTCAGATTATCCCACAATACTCAGTGCAGAGGACTGCGCTATTCAAAGGAAGCGGTGGATGAGAAGTCCCTGAGTCCTGAGCGACAGACAGAGCTTCTGTGCCGTGGACAGACCCCAAGACCCGAGTTTTCCCTGAATGACCTTCCCCTGCTGCTTTTCTTCACTGCTTTGCATCCCCTGCTGACGGCATCTCGGGCTCTGGGGCTGGTGGCCCGGGGCCCAGCTCTAAGTGCCCCGCGCAGTGTGGACACAGGAGGGGCTGAGTACAAACCTGGTGCCGTGGAGGGGCCCCTGGTGGGCCTGCCAAGCTCAGTGACCAAAGGAACCGCGCGAATGCTCCAATCACCTAACTGGGCAGGTCATGGCTGGTAGTCACACCCCACGTGTGTAGCTCCCTTAGCGAAGGCCAGTCTTTGAGAGGGCTCTGCCCACTGTGCCCCCACAGCCAGGATAACCTGCCTTTGAAAGGTCAGAGCCACTCCTCTTCCAGACCCCACGAAGGCATGGCATGGCCGCCGGCACCAGAGCGCCAGCCACAGAGCCCCTCCCTCACTATCTTCTTGGTCTCCCTTCTCTGTGCGCTCTAAGTGCTCATTACTAGCTATCCCGTACCCACCAATGAAAAAGAACTATGTGCTTCTCCATTGGCCCTGTATCCAATCCCAGAGACTTCCCTGCTTTGCTTTGTCCCGCCTCCTTAGTCTGCCACCAATTGGATTTCATGCAACCTTCTTTTTGTCAATTCTGATGGATAAAATAAGCTGCAAACTGCCATTCTCTGGAGCACTTGAGAGTTTGTTCCCCAGCAACCGTTGGTTTGGCTCAATACAGCTGCACAAATGCTGTACAAGTACAGGCAGTTCTCACACTACAGCGGCAATTAAGGACCCCCTGGACTGCGGCACGATACGGGGACAGATCCAGGCTACAGTGCTGGTGCTAAGAGACCCTCGTGAGGCCCCGCGGCCCAGCCCAGGCAACTTACAGCACGAAGAGGTCCTCCTCACATGGGCTGTAGTCCTCCTCCACCTCCTGGGAGTACAGCAGCGTCTGCCTGTCGTGGGGAGTCCCCGTCAGACTGTGCGAGCTGCGAGGGCCCCCATCCGCTAGGTCATCGTGCAGGCGTCTGCACGGGCCGCCCCATCCCGGGAGGGAGAGTGACCCCGAGGGGCACCCCCTGCCCGACCCTGTCCAAACTGCCTGACCCCGTCCAAAGGCAGGGTGAGAAGGGACTGGAAAATAAACAGGGCTGGGAGTCAAAACTCCAGGAGCCCAGGGCTGGTTCCGGCCCAGTGCCCCTGAGGCAAGTGACAACCCTTCCTAAGTGCCCATCCAGCAGGGATGAAAATGAGGCTGTTCGTTCCACAAGACACCACATGCGGGGAATCGCACCAGGAGAAGCATGAGCAAGAGTTCAGTGCTGTGGCACCCACACCAGACACTCAGGGCCCAGCCTTCGGATGTCCATCGGAAAGGAGTCCCCCCGTGGGTCTGCTGCCCTGTCCAGAGGCTCCGAGGGGTGGGGGGCTCAGCTTCCTCACTGCCCATCACCCAGGAGGCAGGCAGGCCCACGGCCAGGAATGAGCGGTGAGGGAAGGGATAGGCGGCACGGGTTTGACTGAGGCCCCGGCTCAGAGGTCCCACCTGGGGGACGTCGGTCAGAGTGTGTGCTGGCCGGCTGTGCCTGCTCCTGCCACCGGCCCCGCCCCTGTCCCCAGGCCCCGCTACCTCTGCTCGTTGAGCCTCCGGTACTTCTCCCGGTCAGCACTGTTGATCTTCAGCAGGGGCTGCAGGTGGTCGTGGTGCGTCTTCACGTTCTGGTTGTCCACGTAGACGTCGTACAGGTCTCGCTTCTCCTCGAAAATCTTCTCTGTGGTGCCTGTGGGACCCGCGGTCAGGAGGTGGGACCCCGAGGCTGTCACCGAGGGCACCAGCCCGGCCACAGGGGGAACCAGGAGCCGGGGAGCCCGAAGACCGTGAGCAGAAGGGCCCTTGGGGAGCTGGGAGACCATCCTCTGGGTAGGGACCTGGGGGTGGGGGGGCCGTGCTTACAGGCCACGTAGGACACCTCCACCTCCAGGCTCTCGATGTCGGCCACGTTCACGTAGAAGAAAGGCTTGGACTCGGGGATGGTGCCCCCGATGCCGGGCAGCGAGACGTTGGCCAGGCAGCAGCAGCAGTACACTGGTGGGTGGAGACAGTGACGGGGGGAGCCTGCCCCTCCCAGCCCCTCCTCCTCCTGCAAGCCCGCTGGCCACCTCGGGGCAGCCAGCCTCCCCGATGCTAACGAGGGCTTGGCTTTGTGCCAGGGGTCCTGCTTTCTGAGGAGATGGCGGGCAGGGGCACTTTTAGGTGCCCTGGCAGACCCTGATCTCAAGGCCCCGGCAGCAATGCCCTACCAAACCCAGGGGACGGGTCTCAGCCCTCAGCACAGCTGGGCTGGACGCAGCACTGCTGACCTTGCCCAAACTCTCACCTACTGTAACCCTCCCACCTTCCCGTTCCTGCCTCCTGACTGACATTCCGCCTCAGTCCCCTCTGTCTGCCACCTTTACAGTTCCCATCCTATGCCTGCACCTTAAACCCTGGCGCACCTCTGCTCACTCGCTGTCCCCACAGGACACCATCCATCCTGGGGTCACCAGTTCGGTATGAGGACCTGTCAACTTCTTCTGCAGCCCAGCTGCTCCCCCAGGGTGCGGACCCAGCGGCACCGGTGCCCAGCGGACACTGTGAGATGGCCTCACCGGCAGCCCACGCTCACCAAGTCCAAGGCTAGCTCTCACACCACCTATACCTCCCTGGTGCCCATCTGGTGGCCCCACCATCCTTGTCATCCTAGACTGGTCGCCCATCACAACCGCACACCGGTCAGAATCCCACAACCCAACCACACTCCATTCATTGTCAAGCTCATCCCTTAAACACGAGGACATCTGGCATCCACCTTCTCTGCAATAGCTCAGATCCTAATCTGTCACCAGACTACGGGTACGTCACCCAGCCCATCTGCTTCGCCACCACAGCCCGCATTTGAAAACACAGATCCAGCCACATCACTCCCAGGCTTGAAACCCGTGACCCCCTTGATAAGGCCCCAGCTCTTCTGAACACGGTCAACAACGGAAAGACTCAAGTGGCTTCTGCCCCAGGGACCCAGGAAGAGCCCCTGACACCGGCCTCTCGTTACCTCTGTAGCACACGACGCCCACAGGAGGCGGAGAAAATATCAAAATGCGCTTCCGAAGTAAGGCAAACTTCCAGAGGATGAGGATCTGCTCCCCGAAGAACTTGATGAACTGAGACATGCAGCCGGCCGGGTGTGTGATCTGAAGGAAAACAAAAGGGAGGCGGGGGGTGGGGTAGGGGGAGGGACAGCTTGTCAGAGCATCATTAGGAAAAATACTCAACGCGGGCTGGTGCAAACCCTGCCACTGGAAATAAAACCCCCAGAGTACAACCAAACAGACGCAGGGATGTTACTTCCACATAAAATGGTGTTTTCCTCTTTCAAGGCCTCATCCTGAAACCAGATTTCTGTAACTCAAATGCTGCCCTGATGCTGGAGTTCAAGTTCAAGGATGGTTAACTACTTCACTCAGGAGAGAGAGGTGCCAAGGACACAGGACTGGATGTAACTTCTTAAGCATCAGAAATACACGTGCCTGTGAAGTGACAGGACACCTCACCAAGGACATTCAACACACAGACGTTCCTGAGCACTGGGAGGAATAAAATGACGAGCACACCGTCCCAGGTTAGAGCCCCAAATATATCGGGACTGGCTTCTGTGCAGAATGAGGCGTCTGCACAGGGAGCAAGGCCCACAGGGCTAGTTGGAGGAGCGGCCCGCAGCACTTCAACTCCGACCATCGCGCCTTCCACGCTAAACGCAGGGGCCTGTCAGCTGGACAGTATGGTATGGAGGCCCTCAGTCCAACTGCCTGCCCGCAAGGAACTCGGAGTTCCCAGCAGCTACGTGAGCACGAAAGTGGATACACTTCCCCAGTCGAGCCTTCAGCTGAGACCCCTACCCTGGCTGACACCTTGGCTGTGGTCTCACAAGTGACCACGAAGCAGAGGACCCAGCTAAGCCGTGCCTGATTCCTGACGCACCAAAACTATAAGATAATAAATACGCACTGGTTTAAACCATTAATGTGGGAGCACCACTGGCCATATGCCTTCCCTCAGTCTGGACTCAGCCTCCCTCACTTTCTGGCTTGCCAAACACTTCCGGGGCCACCTCCTCTTCCAAGAGGCCTTCCCAGATTTCTCCCTTGAACTCAGGACCTAATTTCTCTACCAGGAGGCCGAGGTATCCACAGAAATATCTTCTGATGACCTACACGGAAGGTGGGGAGAAGCTTCAAACTCATAGTCATCTTTATTCCCTCCCAACACCTAACACTTGGCCAGGTGTTTTGTTAACTGTAAACAAACTTATTCTAGTACAAAGGCAAAGTACTTCAGGAAAAATACACAAGAAAGCAATATCCAAAATACTGTCACTAAGAAATATCATGCCTGTTATAATGCTTTACTGTTAGCTCAAATGTCTGACCTTAAAAATATCTGAAGCAAGAATCAACAGAATCAAACCCGCCTCTTCCCCCACAGGAATCCACCAGGACTACCTATGAGCGCAGCTTTGAACCATGATGGCGAAGAGTCTAGAAAGCATTTTGTTTCAGAGAACCTGCTTTATGTTTTCAAAGAACCCAAATGCTAAAGTTAGCAATGCTACTCTATCAAAAGCAGACTTTGGGCAGGAGCCCAATACATAAATTCCTTATTCATTAAGAAAATAATTTAGCACTACTGTACGTAGACACGAGCCCCGGGCATGTGAGGGGCGGCAGACCTCACCTTCATCTCAGGGTACATGTACCGGTGGATGGATGGCAGCCAGTAGACGGGGGGCAGGCTGCCACCTCCCCCGGGGCCAGCGTGGAGCACCCCCTTCTTGTCTTCGTAGAAGGCAGCCAGATGGGAGTAATGTCCCGGCGTCTCCAGCTGGTGTCTGCAAACACACGGGTGCACAGTGAGACGGGCTGCTGCCACAGCTTGGCCACTCATCAGTCAGCCCCTCTGCCCGGCCCCGACAACTACGTAGGGGCAAAGGCCCAGATAAACTGAAAAGGCCCCTTTTCTGAGGTTGCCCCGGGATGCCTCCTCGGGAATTACACAAGAGCCTTGGGAAAAGCTCCGGCGTGGGGCCCGATACCGCTCTACAACTCATTCCCCTTCTCACGGGAAATGGGCGGAAGTAACGGACTGCGACTAATGCCTTTGTTTGTGAGCGAGGTAGGCTGGGGACCGACCGTGTGGGCTTCCCAGAGCGTGGCCGCGGGCCAGGAGAAGGGGTGACTTGGAAGACCACCGATTCCCTGCTTCAAGCTGCCCTTTGTTTAGGATTCATGCTTGCTGGCTGGCTTTGTTGTTATAAAAGAATACGAGGAAGCTTACCCCACAGTATCTCAAAGAAGAGGAAACCATTATTGTAGGATGTCACTAAGGGCTCAGAACTTCTGCACCAAGTTATAAATAAAACACTCAGAATCTCTTCTCTTTCTACCCCCATCCTGCCCGGGGTGGCAGGGCCTTGGTGGTGGGTGGCCCTGACCCCCAAACCAAGAAAACTTCACCGAGGCCCTTGACCATTTGGACAATGGAGAATCCTGCCTTCAAGGCGAATGCAGGAGCACAGCGATTATTATTTGGCACTATGTTTAATGGGGGTGTTAAGGATTGAACAGTGTCCCCTCCTCCCCCCCCCAAATATGTTGGAGGCCTCAGACTGTGACCTTATATGGAGAGAGGGTCTTGGTTTAGGTGACTCCTAAACCAATATGACTGGGATATTTCTAAAAGGGAAATTTGGGCGCAGAGAGACACCCATGAGGAGGATGTTATCAGAAGATGAAGGCCCAGGCCCGGAGGGATGACCTACGAGCCACAGGGGTCGAGATTGCCAGCAAACCGGACCCTGGGAAACCACATTCCCGTGGCTGTGAGTCACCCAGCACCTGGCACTTAGTGTCAGCAGCCCTGGGACACCAAACATAGGCAGGAATTCAAAAAGGCACTTACACCTTTTTATTAGCTTATTTGTATTTTTGCGGCACCCTTCAATTTCCATCATGTGGAAACAAAAAAGAACAAAAGTCAGTTTTATTGAGCAAGGGGGTGGCACCCCTGCTTACAACTGGGCCTGGACCATTGAGGACTGACTGAGGCAGGCAAGCTCCCCAAACTGCCTCGGTGGCACGAGACACTCCGATCGGAGATTCTCACTGTCCCGCCAGCAGCTGGCCGCCCCTCCGCAGTGACTCGGACCTCCCGGGTCCAGTCTATGCCTGCCGCTTCGCCTCTGCAAGATCTCAGGCAACTTGACTAACCATTTTAAAATCCACTATTTGCTTTGTCCTTACACTACATTTTAGTGGACACCAGCGCCACCTCGGTATTTTTCTGAGCTGTAAGTGAGGTCGGGTAGAAAAAGCAGCTTGCGCCATGGATGACACATCAGTCTCCCAGAGAACTACGTTTCTTCTTCCCGGCTCTCCTGCGGCGCCCAGCCTGGATGCTGGGAGGGCTCAGGGCTGAGGTAAATGGGGACGATTGTGGGCCAGCCCTGGGACAGACCTTCAGGCAAACTTACATTTTAAAGAGGAAAGCCATCAACTACATTCCACAAACGATTAGTGAAATAAGGTTCTCCCAGATCAGCAGCTCCCGAACTCAGGGCTCCTGCTCATCCCCCCTCCGGCTTTGTGCAAGGAGGCTGTGATGGGCGAGGACCCCGCAGGGGGCGCTCACAGCCGTTTCTCCAGTTCTCACAAAATGCTCAGGTGTGGACGGGAATCGTGATGACTCGGGTGTGTTTGTCCAGCTGAGCAGATGGGAGATTTCGGGTACTTTTCAGGGGGGTGTGTCAAATCGATGCAAATTTGGGTCTTACAAAATAACACAAAGATGACTGAGTTCAAGGATGTTTTCCTTAGGACCTAATTTCCCTAAAAAGAACAGTGAGAATCATTTCATTGTATTTTTAATAACGCATTTGCTGTGTCAAAGGGGGCTGCCTCAGGGTAATTTATGTGAGACTTTGTCATTTGCCAGGCTTGTGGTTGAGGTGCTACTCTAATGACCATCTTTTCTGTGTGGCCACATCAAATGCTGTGCCACCAGGGCTGTCCAACCCACAGCCCCTGGGCAACATGTGGCCCAGGATGGCTATGAAGGTGGCCCAACACAAAACTGTAACTTTACGTACAACTTTTTTTTCAACTCATCAGTTTGTGTGAGTGTTTGTGTATTTAATGTGCGGCCCCAGACAAACTCTTCTTGTTCCAGTGTGGCCCACAGACGCCAGAAGGAGGGCCTCCCCCTTGAACCAAGGTTCTAAAGGGAAGCTCTAAGTTCGAGTCCTGTAGACTCCAGTCCTGTGGTCCCATTGCCGGACCCTGTCCCCTGACGGCCGCCCCTGACCAACGGAGCCGAACAGGAAGAACGTGAAATGCAGACTAGGAGCACACACATCAGTATGAATGGGCAGTTCCTGCGTAAATGCTAAACAATGTGGTGTGAAAGCCTCGAACTTCAAATACACTATGGATTTTGCAGTAAACAAGACTGATCGTCAAACCGTACTACGAGGACACATTGAAAGACACTGAAGCACCGAAAGACCCGGAAGCAAAGCTGAGAGTGCCCGAAGGTAAAATGGGAGTCGAAGAGGATGCAAAAGGAGACCTTCCTGGTGAGCTTACCTATTAGAAGGCACAGATTACGACACCACCATGTGGAGATGCAGGCCGAGCATCTATGGGAGATGTCCAAGAAACTTGACATTGCAACTGACATACCCTAGGCTACTGATCTGGGCCACTGCTTCTGGGCCACATCAAGGATCCCTGGTGAGACCAGAGATGCTGGTGGTCTCCTTAAACCCAGAGTCCTCTCACTGATAACACACTTGTGTGACCATGCAGATGCCCACTGCGACTCTCCCCACCACGCCCAGCAGTAAGCCACCCGGCGTAAGAATGAGAGGTGGCCCCGTGCAGGACAATACACCACCGCTCCTGTGTATCCACCCTCGGTGCAAACCAGCCTGTCTTCGGGCTTTGCAGGTACAGAAAAGCACGCATCCCTAGGGACTGCTGGTGCGGATCCAAAATGGTCCCACCTTCTGGAGGATCCCTTGCAACTTGTATTAAATTGTACACTTGTAAAGGCTGTTTAAGCCTTTGACCCAAAGATGCCATTTCTAGGAATGTGGCCAAAAGAACTGTATGTGGACATGAACAATCATTTGCCTGTGGGGTATTCATTTTACAGTGGTGAAAAGTAACCAACCACCTAGAAGCCCCAAAACGGTGAAGTGGTTAAATAAATTGTGGTCGCCTGTGTGCTGACATGCTATGAGCCCACCCAAATGATGCTGAAGACTGTCCGTCATGACACACTGAAAGGCTAACGTAAAGTGAGAGAATTTAAATACCAAGTGATGGATTTTATAAAAAATTACCGTGTGCGTATTTACACGTAGGGAAGAGACTAGAGGGCTATAAGTGTTAACAGTAGACATGACTGGCTGGTGGGATCGTATTCTTCTTTTTTTGAGTTTTTGTCTTATTTTTCAAAGTGTGATCATTACATGTTAATTTTGTGTTTAGTCTTTTTAAACATTTTGTTATGGAAATTTTCAATTATGCACAGAGTGTAGAAAGAAGGCAATAATAAACCCTTTATTGATTGATCACTTAGCTTCAACTGCAACCAACGCTTTATGAACAGGGTCCAATCTGTGCCCTACTTCCCAGTTCACTCCTTTTCCTGAAATATTTTAAAGCAAGTCTCTAACCTAACACTTCACCTGGAGATACCTGGGGACGCGTCTCTGATGGAGAAAATCTATTTAAAAAATATCACCACCGTGCCTAACAACATCCACAGTAATAATATCTTAATATAGACGGATACCCAGTCCACATTCGAATTATACCCACCATCCCCAAAATGTTGTTTTACAGTTAGTTGTTTGAATTGAGAGCTAAGCAAGGTCCAAAAATGTCGGGATGTGTCTTAATTCCTTTTATTTTACAACACTCAGTCTTCCATTTTCTGAGTTTTTTTATATCATAAAATAGCTCTCCAATATTTTCTAATGATTAAGAAACAGTTATAGAAAGGACTCTCTCACTAGAAGATACTGAAGCCAAGAGTTGTAGGAGAAATACTAATAAATAAGTTCATGATATCAGAGACATCAGAAATAAAAATGAATATAGATCAGAGGTCAGGTGTTTTCAGAAATGCAGTCTGGTTAACTTCTACACACGGCAGGGCTGTAAACAAGCCGCCTTCCCGCCCAGACCCCAGCCTCACTCCCGGCGCTGCTGTCTGTTCCTCGTGCTCTGCCCTGCGGGTCTCTTGTCTCACGTGGCCTGAGCCCCCTGCAGTCGCCAAGCTGGAAAAGCTCTCTAGCTATAACTCACAATCTAGAAGCCAGAAAAAGATGAATGAATTCAATGAGGAAAAGAATCTGCATAGCAAAAAAGTAATGGCACACAATAAAGAACAAAGTGGAAGAATATTTCCAATTTCTATCACAAAGAACAAAGCCCCCATTATACAAAGAACTTGCTAGAAATTAGGTGTTAAAAGGCCAACAACCAAAAACAAACGTAGCAAAGGCTGGGAACAGTTCATGAAAAAGACAAATGGCTGAAACTCAACCTCCCTTAAAACGATAAAAATGAAAATTAAAACTACTCACATACCATGTTTTACCTAGCAAAACGCCAAACCTCCGAAACTTTGGGAAACAGCACGCCTCTGCGTTCCTGCAGGGCATGCAAAACGGTACAGTCTGCACGGAAAACACTGTGACGACGTCTGTTGTCGTTACAAATACACAGACCCTTCGGACCACCAATTTCATTTCAGGGACTTGATGTGCACATGCTCTACTCACATGTGAAACGATACTTGTTGGTGGGTATTCGGTGCGGCATCACCTGTAACAGCAACACACTGGGAAGAACCAAGTGTCTGTCAATATGAGACTTGACAAAGAAAACTTGGTTCTTTTACCCAGGGCACCTTTACAACAGGAAGAAACAACGAGGAAGCTCATTGTTGAAGACAGGAGAGATGAGAAGACCTCCCAGATGCAGCGTTGAATGGAAGGGGAAGGTACAAAACATGTACACCTGCTACTTTTCATATGAAAAGCAGGAAATGAGGCTCTACACCTGTGTTTGCATAGACACGTACACAGAGTCTAGAAAGAGACACGAGACGCTGACAGTGATTCCGGGGGATTACTGGACGGATGTGGGACCTGGGCAAAGACTCTTCATTGTATGCCATTCTCTTCTTCCCTTAGTAGCAGAACCTTCCAAATTTTAGCTGCTCACATGGCCACCAAGTTAAGGACCACGTTTCCCAGACTCCCTTGCTGCTAGGCATGGCTAGTGACTAAGAAGTGGCCAATGGAAGGTGAGGAGAAGCCATGTGTTCCTGGGACGCCTGTGGCTTACGCCTTCCTGCATGCAGGAATAGGGCTTGCTAACAAGCAGGTCTCTACCATGTGGATGAAGACACTTCTCTAGAATATGGCAGAATACAAGGCAAAGCCTGGGGTCCCAGGATGACCCAATAAAACAGAGCCACCTACCACTCTGGAATGCTTCTCTCCCTTAGGGACTATCATGCTTTAAAAAAAAAAAAAAAAAAAAAAAAGCTGTACTTCTGTCTTGTTTGATTCACTGCACTTTGGAGATCTTTATTAAAGCGACCTTGCCCAACCAAAGTGATACCCAGAAATGAGTTACCACAGTGTCAAAACCATGTTGTGGCATCGGCTTAGCAGCTGGCAAGGGGAGGTGGTACAAAAATGGATATTGCAGACTCTAAAGCTGGTAACCCCTGCTACACTATAGCAAAAAATTTAGTAAAACTTTAATAACTTTTGAAGACAGGTCCTATGTCACCTGAACTTGAAGCTTTAGGGGCAGCCGTGGGAAACAGGATGCTGATTGCTCCCTGCTGTTTTCTAGTGAGCTACTCCAAGAGTAAGACGAAAAGAGGCAAGAACCGACAGGTTCATAAGCCAACGTGGAAGGAAATACAGCCCAAGGGGAGTGTATTCTCCCTGAGCTCTGCCATGTAAATTAAATGAGACTCTAATCATTTGGGACTAGAAAAGCCAATTGCTTCTGTACCCCAAACGCAGGAGATAAGAATTTCTCTCAAAGCCTCTCTAGTTAAGTTTATTCTTGGCCAGACGAAGGAGTCAGACCATTTATAAAAATGAGATTGAGGGTCCCACCTCCAGGGAGTTGCCTTTAAAATGAGGGAAAGATGGATGCGTCGAGAACAGACACCAGGAACTAATCTGCAGTCCACCGGCCTAAAAACCGAGACCCATGAGAGACCCATAGCAGCAGGTACTTACTTCTGGAGCCAACTGACAGCAAACGGACTAGAACCCTATTCGGTTTTTGAGGGATGTGTATGGTCACGTGAGCGGCCTGAAAAGTCTGTGACTTTTTGACCCTTAAAGAAACCACTAGACCCCCGATCTACACTAGCAGAAAAAGTGTCCTAAAGCTATGCAGCCCCAAGAAGCGGTTCAGAAGTGGCATGCAGGAAGGTGGCCGAGAGGATTCTGGAGAGGAGAACCAAAGGTTAGCCAAGGGGCCTCCGCAGCCCCTGCTGGCGGAGCTGTGTTATGGTTATGGACTAACGATGGCATTTCGCATCCCCCCCCCCTTTCAAGCAGGAGTCAATGTGGTGGTTTCTACTCCAGCTTCCATGCAGCATTTGGGAGGTGGGGAATGGATGAACTTGTCTCCTCTTTCATAGGTTTCTGACGGGGAGCAGTGTGCCCTCATCTAATGAGAAGGACTGTCCATGTCACACAGAAGTCCTGGGTTTCGTTCGGCCTGAGGCATTCACTGAATGAAGCCCCGAGTCCCTCTTGAGGTGGGAAAAACGTCCTCCACGTGTGGGAAGGAGAGCACACATGGGAACCTCCGCAGCCAGAGGGGCAAACGAAGGCAGGGGTTGCTGATTTCCCCCACAAATCCATTCTTCCCACTCGCTGTTTGTAACAGAAGTTGCAGGATTTTCATTGGTCAGGAGGCTGCCCACCTAGGGACAACCTTTCCCAGTCCCCTCTGCTGTGAGGCATGTCTCTGTGACCAAGAACGTGACAACGGAATGAGAAGTGATATAGGTGACTTCCAGGTGTTTCCTCTCCCTGTGGGCTGGAATCAGATGTAGCGGCACTGAGTGGCTTTGAGCATTTGAGAAGAACAGCTCAGAGGACAGGAAATGCTCTTAGAACTTGGTGGGACACCCAGAGAAGCAGCATGGGTCCCGGAGTGACTGCAAGGAAGCGCAGGCTGCCCACCCTGTACCTGCCTCTCTGTACACTGTCCCCAAGGAGAAGGACCTTCCGGCTCATCCGCGTCATTGCATCTCGGGGCCTCTGTTACCACCACTCAGCCAGGACCCTGATTAATACCTCCATGTAAGTTTAGAATGTCCTGCTTATTTGGGAAATTCATTTTGTCCAAAAAAATAGTATTTTTTTAAAGAGTCAGGATCCCATTAAATTTTTTTCACTCTATAATATTAATTCTGAAACACAAAACTGAGTATTTCAAATAGAGAAAAAGACATATGCTGGAAGCTGTCCACCATGGCTCCCAAATGTAGAGAAACATGCTAAATGTTCAACTCCAGGGAATAACTGAGTCAACTTCTGGGCCAGCTCTACCTTTATAAGCTATTAAAATAGTCATCAAATGATAGATAATATAATCTATCATTATAGTATGATAGAAATATGGAGAAAACGTATGCATAACTGGTGCTCCCGAAGAAGAAAAAACATGCAATGCAAAAGCTGAATTGTTATAGAAGGAAAGCTTCCTGAAATGAAAAAAAAAAAAAACATATCTGTAGATCCAAGGGGACAAACTATTCCAGGAAAAATAAAAAGTTCAGAAACAACAGAGGTCGAGAAAGAACCTAAGGCACCCGGAGAGCAGCAACTTCTCTAGCACAATGGTGAGCAGAAGGCGGCACAGCCTCCTGAGAGGAAGGAGGAAAGACCCAAGCTCCGAACCAGCTGGGAGGAAAGGTAACAAAAAGATTAAGCAGGGGGTGACCTCAGGGGAAGCAGTACCCACAATCCTTTCATGAGGAAAAAAAAAAGTGCTTGATGGCAAAATCCAACCAACCAAGAGATAAATCAGGTCAGGAACTCAGGAACGGACCAAGCCACATGGAGCCCCGGGTGTGGTCGGAAATACCCAACTGGGACTGGAGAACTGTGGGCGTTATGACTCTGAACTCCATGCCATGGGTCTTGCTCACTGCAGACAGAGACGGGAAGGAGGGGAGGCGCTGGGCAGGCGTAGAAGACGGTGGACTCCGTCAGCAGTTGGAACACTATTTACAAACCAGTGATACCTGTCCAAAGGTTTCTGCACTTTACTGTACATGTTATCTCTCACTCAAAATAGGAATGGCACCATCTCTTCCTGCTTTTCATCGTCTTTTTTCTTAACTTTGGGGGAATGGATCAAGAAATAATATATCTTACTGTGAAAAAAAATCCCCTTGAAGTTTGACAATTCCTTCAGTTTCATTTCCTCTCTTCCCGATAGATACCAGTAAAATTAAATATAGTTCATGAACACAGGTAGCTATTTGATCAAATGAAATCTTCATAAAATATGAATCCTAGTTTTATTTCTATTTTAGAATGGCATTCACTGCATATTGAGAATGGATCTCTCTCCTGAGTGGTAAGATTTGGGAGGATTTTTAAAATTCACTTGTACTTCTATATAAATTATTAAATAAACATGCTTTTCCCCACAAGCAGTAAATTTCATGTTCTTTCAAAGATAATGATCAAGACAGATTATTACATTAAAAATCAAAATGATGATAACATTTTAAAATAGAGTATGATGCAGAGGATGTATTTTTTAAAGCGCACACCTACATAGGAGAAAAGAGGCAAATGTGCTAAAATTTTGACAGTGCTTTAGGGTTTATGGATAGATTTCTCCCTCAAAAATCTGGAATGCTTACATCATGAAAAAGAATACTAAATGACTAATAAATAGCATTGCTAGTTCTACTAAGAACTCCCTATCTGTTACCCACCATAGTAATAATTACCCTAAATAATAAATTATGAGGTTTAAAAGAGGTTAAGGGTCTGCCCACATGGGGCAAGGAGACAATTATTGGGGCAGAAAAACAAAGATTGTGCGCAGGACAGCAAACTGTTTAATTAGACCAAATTGATGATAGTAGCAAAATAACCTGAAACCGAAATCTAGCCCAGCTGTTGTGACAGTGTGAAGACCAGCGTGCAGGGCACTTGGCTGAAACAAAAGGCCTGCACCTGAGGCATGAGGAAATAGGGCCGTGACAGTTCTCGGAAAGGCGCCTGTCGCCTGGGCATGCAACCCGGACCGCCAAGGGCTCACCGGGGCATCGGCCGGCAGGGCCTTGCTGCCGCCCCTCCACGCACCCGTCGTACGTAAGCCACGTACCGAACCTGGTTCTCCAGGAAGTGCATGTACCGGTAGAGCAGCGTGTAGGATGGAGACAGGATGCCCACAGACTTCATGCGTGCTCCACGCTCCAGCTCGCTCTCCACGGGCATGTTGGCGAAGCAGGCCAGGCCGAAGAAGGGCCCCTTCCGGAAATAGCTTCGAAATCAGAGACAGAGAATCTGTGTTGCTTTGGTTTTCCATTTGAGATGCAGCCCCCAAGAAAAGAAGTCACTGTGTCCAGGGCTCTACATGAGAAAGCTCAGCCTAACAAAACCACATTTCTAGAACCTCAGGGGAACAATTAGCCTAAGCTGCTCAGCCTCATGACCGAGACGTCCGAGGCTCACAAATTACGGAGCTCGCCAAGGGCCGTCCAGCTGGAGCCGGGACTGATCCCTGGCAGGCCCGCTACTCCGGCGCCTTTCTCTGCTCCAGCCTGATGACGGATGACCCAGTGCACAGACCGTCTGCGGGCCTGTCTAGAACCAGCGTTCTGCTTCCTCAGCATAAACCTTGTTCACTCTTTCCTCACTTCCTGGGGCTCTGATGCCTTTCACAGAGCACGTGACCAGGGCCGCGGCATTTCCTTCCCCTTTCTCACACTGGCTGGTCAAGGTTGCAGCCCACTGAGAAGATTACAGCCACTTTATCACCTGCATGCTCTTTGCTCTTCCCAAGAACCTTAATTACACAGGACTACAAACTGGCCTTACTGAAAGCTGAACTTTCCCATTTTAGCACATAAACAGCTTGAGTTAACTGAAACTAAACCAAAACGGCACATTTTCATTGGAGCCAAAGCTCAAGGGAGGTCCAGTCATTTCTTAGAAAGGGAAAGATGTTCTAGGGTAGTTCTTAACTTTTTTGGGTCATGAAATCCATGGACAACCTGATGAAAAGTAGGGACCTTCTTGCTAGAAGAATGATATAAACACAAAACTATATATGTTTTTTCCAGGGCATTTACACACATGTCCTGCAGATCCCCGAAAAGAAGCCTTATGCTCTGGGGAAAGTATAGGGTGGAGAGGAAATGATACAGAGAAGACTTACATCCACAAGGACTTACATGAAATCGGACTGGATTTTATGGGACCCACTGGCCATAGACTTGAACTCGACGCCTTCAAGGTCAATATCTTGAGGTAAACACCATTCCACCATGTTTCCTGTGGGGAAGGGAGAACATGAGTTAAAAGAAACAAAAGCATGCAAAGAACAAGGCTGAGTGCAGGGCTCAGCACACACGGCTCCTCAGGAAATGTATCAATGACTTGTAAAACTTCTGTTTACCTCAACGATGTACTGTGTATGCACAGAAAATCTGATAGGAAGTGTCATCGTAACTGCACAGCTCAAAGAATCTCCCCACCGTGCTTATGAAGCCAGCGCCCAGACCAAGATGCAGGCATTATCTGCACATCGGTAGCCCCTTGTGCCCCGCCAGGTCGTCAACCCTCTCCCAAGGGGACGATGGTCCTGACCTCTAACGCCATACATTAGCTTTGCTGCTCTTAAACTTTTAGAAACGCGGTCACGGCTTACATTCTTCTGTGTCTGTTTCTTTTCGCTCAATATATTTTTTTGCAGGACTCATCCATGTTGGTGCCTGGAGCAACAGTTTGTTCACTGATTACTTCCATCCTATGTGTGTGATGCTGTTTACTTAATCGTTGATACTGATTTAGCTTATTTTCAGTGGAATGCTATTACAAATAGCACTGCTATAAGCCATCTGTGGAATACGCACGGCCAGGCCGAGCTCCATTGCTCAGAACTCCCTTCCCTGCAGGTTTCCTGTCGAGACTGGGAAGGCAGAAGTGAAGCAGCGCCACGATGTATTTACCACTGGTTGGTGCGGCAGGAGCGCCAGGCAGCTCACACCGTGGGGTGGCAGCCAGGCCTGCTGAGGCCAGACCCACCTTCCCCTGGATCTTCTTCCAGCTCTTCTGGCCCCTGAGCCAGGAGTGTTTGGTTCCATGGCATTCTGGGTATCAGCTTCATCAGGATACCCACACCGGTGGTTCAAGTGGAGGCAGTGACGGACTGACCCAGGTTTCCTTCCCACCTCATCAGTTCCAGTGTGGTGCTCTCTCCCTCCCTCTCTCCCCCCAATTTTACACCCTTCTTCCTTAACTGCTCAGCCAGAACACACTGAGCTCTATCACCAGACACAAAGACAACAGCCGCAAAAGGGGTCTGCCCCGTTGCCACCTGGTGCAACACCGAGTCCCTGGTTCTGCCTCCCGGACTGAACCTTGGCTGACACCACGTGCACAGGTCCCCGTGGCCTGCACCACGAGACGGGCTGCTGTAAAAATGCGTGAGTCACTGCAAAGTAGAAAATGCCAACAGCTCCCAAAGGAGTGTTTTCCAAAGTTAGATGAACAGGGATTCTGCAAAACGGAAAACATGTTTGTAAAAAGGGATTTCAGCCAAACCACCTTTGTTTAAGTTATGTAAAGATGGACACATCACGGCACTGCGGGACTTCTCAGGGCCTTCATATGTTGCTGTGTGCTGTGAATCTCTATGAAGTGAATACAGTGTTTGAAGTTTCTGCAATTTTTTGGCCACTAAGCCTATTTTTAAGGGGCATCTAGCCCTGGATGCTGTGACTCAGTGGATTGAGCACCAGCCTGCTAACCAAAGGGTTGCTGGTTTGATTCCCGACTATGGCACATGCCTGGGTTGTAGGCCAGGTCCCTGGTGGGGGGTGCACAAGAGGCAGCCACACAGTGATGTTTCTCTCCCTCTCTTTCTCCTTCCCTTCCTCTCTCTCTAAAAAATAAAATAAAATTTAAAAAATCTTTAAAAGAGGTGGGCATCTAAGGCATAGTTTTATAGAAGGCATTTTTTTTATTTATTTTTTTTAACTATATATTTTTAAATTTTTTTTAAAGATTTTATTTATTTATCTTTTAGAGGGGAAAGGAAGGAGAGAGGAAGAGAAACATCAATGTATGGTTGCCTTTCATGCATCCCCTGCTGGGAATTGGCCTGCAGGGAACTGGTCTGCAAACCAGGCATGTGCCCTAACTGGGAATCGAACCGCGATTGTCTGGTTCGCAGGCCTGTGCTCAATCCACTGAGCTACACCAGCCAGGAGAAGGCATTTTTAAAAAAAAAGAAATGCTAGTATTCAAGGGGCTACAAGTTCACCCTCAGTATCCATTCCTCCTTTCTTACAGGGAACGGAACCAAATGGCAGACATGTTTCTCAGTACCTTCTTTGCGTATAGGTATGGCCATGTGAGTAAATTCTAGCCAATGAGCTGTGGACAAAAGTGAGGTGTGTAGTTTCCGAAACGTGCCTTAATGGGAAGGAGAATGCCACCCCTTCCTCCATCCTGCTGCCTGGAATGTGGACGTGGTAACGAGCCATCCTGAATCATGCAGGGGAGGGCCCACCTGCCTATCATGGAGCGGACGAAGGAGCAAGAGACAACATGAGTCTGGGTCCCTGGGTGACCTCGTGGATCGGGGCCCACATGCCAGCCCTGGGCCAGCGATCTCCAGACCGATACACGATAAAGAAGAACCTATCTTAAGCCACTGTCAGTTTGCATCTCTGGTATTCAAGGTTAAACCCAGGTCTTACATAACACAGCTGACCTATAGAATTGAGTCCCCATTCCTCAGCTGCTTCTCAAAGCCTTCCTCCTGGTTCCTCGATGCCCGGCTACTCCTTAACACACCAAAACAGGAAGAGTCAGATGGACTGAACGACCTCCTGTTCATTACTCTTCATGTCTAGGTAGACCCAAGCCCCTCTGGGTTGGGAAGGAAGGCCAGGCCCATCAGGCTGATGAACTGTGGATGGAGCCCAGGTCCTGGAGCACCACTGGGGAGGAGTTCTCCACCCCACAGGGCGTGCCGCTCTGCTGACACACTCCTGGAGTGAGAGGGAAGTGGACAAAGCAACCCCGGCCCTCATCCCGGCCTGCTATCTCCACTGTATTAGCTCGCCGTCTCCCTGGAGACTGGCCCTCTTCACGGCAGGAACTCTGCTTATTGATCTTCACACCCGACACAGCACAGGAATTAGCACAGGACAAACATTAAAAACGAAAGAAAACCGAAAAAAAAGCCTCAGCTTTATTGAAAGCAGGCTTGTTGTTTAGAAGCTAACTGATGGCTGAATGTTCATTTCCCCACAAGCAGTAAGCGTGGTTATATAGGGGAGTGTCCTTCTCTTTAAGGCACTGATGCACAAGTATTAGAAGTAAAGGGTCATCCCATCTGCATTTCCTTTCAAACGGCTCGGGGTGGAAGGTGGGAGGGGGAAGGGTACCCATGTCTGTGTGTGGTCGGTTCTGATGTGATGTTTACCGAACCGTGTCAACACAATGGATGTTTTAGGGAAGAAATGGAGCAGAGGAAAGTTCACATTTGCTTATGCTATAGATTCAAGGCAGTTTCCGTCAAAACCTCAGCAAGTTACTTTGTGGATATTGACCCATTCATTCTAAAATTTATATGAAAAGGCAAAAGGCCCAAAATAGCCAAGATTACATTGGGTTGGCCAAAAAATCCATTTAGTTTTTTTTTTCCATAAAAGACACATTTTTCATTTTCACCCATAACTTTATTGATTTGGATATTCTGAGTACGTTGGCTATCTCTCACTATTGGCTTCTAGTGGGCACAGGCCAGGGGTACTGCTAAATGTCTTCCAATGCATAAGACAGCCCCACTGCAAAGAACTGTCTGGTCAAAATGTCAACAGTACCAAGAAACTTCACAAACCACTTTTGACACGTTCGCTCAGTCACAGCACCTTCACCATACACTGCACAAATCTTTTTTGCATTTCAGTCATGTTTTTACATTTCTTGAAATAATAAAGCACAATACACAGAAAATGTGTATTTTCTTCCATCTTCAATATTAAAATGGCTGTAAAAATTCACCAATTTTGATGTTTTCTTAAATGCATGCTGATATGACAGCTGTCACAATACAATCTGACAAAATTGTCTCAAATGAAGTTAAAGACAACCGAGCGCTACTAGAGCCACTCTATGGAAAAAAACCAAAAGAAATTTTTAGCTAGCTCAGTATTTAAGAAAAACAGTGAGAGGACTAATACTATTCAGTTCTAAGACTTACTAATAAACCATAGTAATCAAGAGAGTGTGAAGTACAAGGGAAACCAAAGGAAAAAAATAGAAGACTACACCAAACTAAAGTTTCTGCACAGAAAAGGAAACCATCAACAAAATGAGAAGACAATTTAATGAATGGGAGAAGATATTTCCCAATGATACATCTGATGAGGAGCTAATATCCAAAATTTACAAAGAACTCAAACAAAACACCACCAAGAAACCCCCAAACAATCCAATTTAAAAAATGGGCAGAGGACATGAGCACACACTTTCCCAAAAAGGACGTACAGATGGCCAACAGACATATGAAAGATGCTCAACGTCACTGGTCATCAGAGAGATGCAGATTAAAACCACAAGATATCACCTCACACCTGTCAGACAGGCCATCATCTATAAATCAGCACGCAGCAAGTGCTGGTGAGGATGTGGAGAAAAGGGAACCCTCATGCACTGTTCGTGGGGATGCAGACTGGCGCAGTCACTGTGGCAAGCAGAATGGAGACACCTCCAAAAATTAAAAATAGAACTGCTCTGTGACTCAGCTATTCCACTTCTGGATGTTTATCCAGAGAAACCCCTAACACCAATTCAAAACAATATATGCACCCCTGTGTCCACTGCCGCCCTCTTTACAATGGCCAAGATAGGAAAGCAACCCAAGTGTCCATTAATCGATGAGTAGATAAAAAAGTGGTGGTACGTATATACAATGGAATATTACTTGGTCATAAAAAAGAAATGAAATCTTACTATTTGTGACAATATGGATGCACCTAGAGGGTATTATGCTCAGTGAAATAAATAAGTCAAAGACAGACAAATGCCGTATGATCTCACTTCTATGTGGAACCTTAAGAACAGAATAAACAAACAAAAAAAGTGAAGCAGACTCACAGATACAAAGAACAGACAGATGGTCGTCGGAGGGGAGTGGGGTTGAGTACTGGGTGAAAAGGGGGAAGGGATTAACAAGTCACAAAACAGTCACTGCGATGTAAGGTCCAGCATGGGGGACACAGCCAATGACACTGTGGTGGCTATGTGTAGTGCCAGGTGGGGGTTTGGGATAACAGGGGAGCACTTAGTAGGACATATGTCTGAGCACTGAGCTGCACACTGGGAACTGGTCCAAAACAGTATTGAATGTGACCTGCAAGTGACAACGAATCCGAGCAAGTCTTTACTGGGTACAAGAAAAGCTATTTTTTAAATGTATTTTTCCCTCGTAGTTTCTTCTCTTCATTTTCTGACATCATGAAATGAACACTTAGCTCCTTCTTTTTAAAAGTTTTCTTTTCTAATGTATGTATTTAAACTATAAATGTTCTTTAATATTCCACCGTGGCTTTCTGTCCCCAATGCTGAGCTTGTCCCACAGCGACTGGTGCAGGAGGGAGCAATCAGATCACAGGGGATTTCATGTTGGCTGATACGTAATTTCGACCACAAGGTTCCCAGTGTGAATGCAGGAAACGGCCCTGAGCTGCACGGAGCTGCATGGAGCTCACACAAGGCACCCCCACACACACACACACAAACCGCAGACACCCACCGGCTCCCTCCGCTCACTGTCACCCACCCCTTCTCAGGAACACGCAACCCCTCCAGCACCCTCCTTCATATGCAAACCTATTGATGAATTTAACCATGGATCCTATGGAAAACTGTCCCACCATTTTTTAATTCAGTTCCCATCATTTTTTTAATGCGTTACTGCCAGTTTTGAGCGATAGGCCCCTGCCCCATTTTCTCCCAAAAACCCGTGACTTCTACTGCATGATTGTCACTTCTACTGCAGTGATTCTGTCAATCAGAGAGACAGGCGTAACTACCGACCATGCCTTTTCCACCCCCTCCTCTCTCTGCTCCACGCCTACCCTTTTCCTGGGCCTCCAATTCTTAGGAACCCACACTGCACCTTAGAGCAGAACAGACCGTAGAAGGCTGAAGTGAGTACAGTAAAATGCCAACAAATGAAGACCTAAGTGAAGGATATACAGGTTTTTACTGTAGTGTTTTTCCACCTGTAGCGGGGGTTTAAAAAAAATCAACAAGCTGGGGGACATAATTGAAATAACCGAGAAGTGGAAAAACACAGGTAAGAGAAAGGCCCTGGTAAAGGGAAGAAGTTACTGACCCGAAGTATTATCAGTAGGGGGATGAACAGGCACCACGGCGGCAGGGCAGCCTTTATCAGAGACACTGCGCTCTCCTCAGAAACTGGACACCCGCTCGTCCAACCTTTTGGCGTCTCTGGGCCCCACTGGAAGAAGAGAGGTGGCCCTGGCCCACACAGTCAATACAATGCAACATGTAATCACAAAAAAATCTCATAATGTTTAAAGTCAAGTCATAATTTTGTGCTGGGCCATATTCACAGCCACCCTGGGCCTGTGAATTTGGACGCCCCGGCACTGAGGCTGAAAAGGAAGTGGTTTCACAAACACGGCAATCCTCGTGGGAAGCTATGTAGCGCTACAGAAACTGAACGTGCCCGCCCGCCCCAGTCTGCACACTCTAAGCCCTGTGGTTTCCCAAACATGCTCACTGCACTTAGGCACTCAGCCAGGGCCCTGGGGCCGGGACAGATTCAACAGAAGGGCCCACCCAGGGGCAGTCAACCAAAGAGGGACATGTCACCATGGCCCTTCCTCCTCCTCCTCTCTCCCTCTGTCTCCACACCCACCCTTTTCTTGGGCTACGGCAGGTACCTACAGGCCCTGTCTAGTTTCCAGCTGCAAAGAGAGCTTCTGGGGAGGGGTCCCCAGGCCCGCACGGGAACAAAGGCGGCAGCCTGCACTGTGCACATGCAGTCGGTCCTTCAGTAAATATTGGTGGAACGTAACCTGGGCTCCTGCAGAGGCAAATATGTCCTTGTTTAAAGGAACCTGGACTAACAGCTCACTGGGCTGGCAGCTCGACTACCCGTGGGGAGCCAGAGGGCAATGCTGAGCCCGGCTGTGGGCGTACCTGCCGCTCCACGGGCAGCCTGGCAGCTCTGTGTGAGGGCCTCTCAGAGCTGGTGACGTGGTATAAGCTCCTCGGCTAGGTGACACACACTCTGTCCTATCTGCTTAAATGGGAAGTGACCGTACCCCCGGGGCATATTCGGAGTTTGTGAGCCACCATTTCTTCAGGGAGAGTAGGCTTTAGCCATGGCTGCCTGTGAGAAAGCTCATCTCACTTATTTAAAGTAGAAAAGGCGATGTTCTGGAGCCAAAGCAGTCTCTTTCTAACGGGAAATAAATACACGGCTTCCTTCCTCCTTCTCTTCCGTGGTTGGGTGTTTCCCAGTCACGGATCCCCCCCTTCCCGAGGTGAGGCCTTCCTGTCGGAAGCAGTTGGCTGCCTCTGCTGGAGGTCCGGGCGCAGCCCCCCGGACCAGTTTTCCCTCCCCGACATCTGCTTTGATTCCCACTCTCCCCACACCCTACACACGCCCGAATTCCACAGGGGAAGAAGACGAAGCCCCAGAGTACTCCAACGCCACGTGGAGGAGACCTCAAAGGATGATTTGGTGCTGACTCCAACATCAGGAAAGGAAACAGCCTGTATTGTCGCTTGGTTTGGGTCTTAGCTCGCTTTAAATATGCAATATGAACATCACCTAGGAGGAGGACCTACCCAAGGCGAAGGAAGAAAGAGGCGGCGGAGAGACACTTGAGGCAGGAGGAAATTCCAGTCAGCCCTCTGCCAACCCAGGGCCAACTTCCAGGGCATGCATTTCACATGGAAAACCACCTCCTACTCCTCAGGCCCCGTATCCTTTTACCCCAGGGCCCGCCCTGGAGACAGGCTGCCCAGGATCACGGCTGGGCTCTGTCCCTCTCTGCTCTGTGATAGGAGATGACTTAGCAGCTCTGGTCCTCGGTTTTTCTCATCATCACAGAGAAGACTGTTGGGAGGATTAGCGGCAAGGTCCTTGAAATGCCCGGCACAGTTCCCGACACACAGTAGGTGCTCAGCACTGGTGGGCGCTAGAATCCCCATTCCTGCTTTACCTCCCGTAGACTTTCAGGGGCAGACACAGAATTCACGGTGGAGACCCACACAGGGACTTCTTTCTGAAAACCACAGCAGGTGAGTCACCAGCGGCCTGGGACAGATCCTGCCAATGTGGGATTGATGAAAGTGACCGCAGTTGTATTTCCCCGCCACCTGATGGAAACGACCGAGAAAGGACCTGGCCACGTTACTCGTCCTCAGAGACCTTCCTGTGAGCTCTCAGACCTGGCCTTCTCTTGGCCTCTGTCAGCCAGCCATTCTCAGGACCGCTCTTTGTATCTCAAACTTACCCTCCAAATTTCCCCTCCTCATTCCACTCTGTCACTGTCCCACCCACGGCTGGAGCCACTCACTGTTTGCACAAGTCAGATGACCTGGGCAGCATCCGGGGCAGGCCGCAGACACCACACCTAGCCCTCATCCCCGGCAACTCCTGCAGCTCCACTGTTGGAAAGAACACCCTCGTGCATCGCCAGCTGCACAGAGAGGGTGTGCAGACTGAAACTCGTGGGAATGATTTGTGTGCACTCGTTTGACATAAACATAAGGGCATTCAGGTGCACCGCATTAAATAGGTGTTTTGATGTGAGTGAGAATCTGGTAGCAATTGAGGGAGTAATTCACCCTTCATGAGGAGAACAAAAGGAAAAGAAACATCTTACAAACCTCAGTGGGCTCTCTGCCCCTCCCAGAGAGTGGGCTCTCTGTATTGGAGTGGGTGTGATCACCCGCTCCAATACAAACACACAGGGCAGGAATTTTCCCCACACACACCAAGAAAACAACTCTGGGGAAACTGTAGCCATTCAAAGTGAACCTCGTGAGTAAACGGCCCAAGGAGAAGGATTCACAGGTGTCTTGCACTGAGGGTCCTCAGCTTTATCTGCCACGAGCACGCACACAAGTGCTCAGTCTCGTGGTGAGACAGCTGTGGCCCCTCCATAGGGAGAGAGAAGGCGGATCTCCAGGTGTGACGGCGCCTCTCCCCTCAATCAAACAGAACAGCGAGAACGTTTTACTAGAAACCCAAAGAACAAAACAGAAATTTTAAATCAGGGCCCTGCGGAGTGGGTTGAACGCATGAGAAAGCGGCCCCGTGGCTGCTACCCTCTCCCACCAGCCTGCACCGCAAGCATCTGGGCCTGGTTTCAATGGCAGCTTTGTGGCCCAGATGGCCAGTACCACCATGCTAGGGACTCCCTGCGCCAGATAAAGACCGAGTGTGTGGATGTCAGAGTGAGTGTGTGTGTGTGTGTGCATGTACAAGCACGCGCACAAGCCCCTAAGTCCTCACATCATTGTAGATCCTACACCAACCATCATATTCCAACCATGAGTACAGTGAAAATAACGTCTTCTCAGATCTGTCCTTGCAGATGCCCAACCCAGCTTTTCAAACCTTGTAACTAACAATATAAAAGAATTACTCTCTTCTTCTGTATTTAGAAGAGTTATGTTCTCACGTATAAATTGGGTGTAAGTGATTGTCCAGTATCAGTGGGGATTAGGATCAAATGAAACAAACAGCCTTATAGCAAAATGCCTGCCTGCGTGAAGTCAATGTCCAGATATCTTTCTCAATCCCTTCTCTCCACAGTGACTCACATGAAAAACCGTTATGCACGGGGCTAGTGCCTGGCTCACACAAACCCACACCCCAGCAGGGCGAGGGTGCCGGCCCTGCTTTTCATATTTAGCCGCTGCACCTGTGGTCCACACAGGACTTTCTTTCCTCCTTCCCCTCCGGGCTGGAGCCACCACTGCTCAGTCAGACCCCCGCTGACGCCCCATTTCTTCTGCTTCTGTCCCACACTTCCCAGAATGAATCTCGAGCTCCCATCAACAGGAAGTAAGTCCTTGCTTAACCTGGACCCTCGGGTCTTGGCAACTGAGGCTTCCAAGTGAAAGGACATATAACAAAACCAACTTTATCAAAGGCTAATAGAAACAAGAGTTAAGTTCCTACAGCCTATTTCTGGTCTCAAAACCATCACCAAACTTCTAAATAAAGGCCCCCCCCCAAAACACTTCAAATATTGAACATTGAAGGCAATGTTAGCTACTCATGCACTTAACAAAGATTAACACAGACAAGTAAAATAACCCTTTTCCAATCCGCTTGTGCCAGTTAGGGTCGCAGGTGGCTGGAGTCTCTCCTGGCAGCCCAGGGCGCAGGTGGGAACCAACCTGGACAGGACACCTGTCCACCACAGGGCACACTCGCACCCACACTCACTCAGATGGGGCCACTTAAAAATGCCATTCACCTCCTGCGCCCATCCCTGGGATGTGGGGAGTCAGAGCGGGGGGAGGGGTGACGAGACTGGAGTTCCAGGAGAAAACCCACTGGAGACAGGGAAAAATGTGACAACTCCACAGACAGCGGCCCTGGTCAGGAATCGATTTTCTTCCCCCTCATCAATGTTATAAAGCAGTTGAATGAAACAATGCTATCGGAGGACCTGCTCTATTGACCTGTAGGTGATGCCACCACTGTAGGGTACCTGTAGGGTACAATGAATATACAGTATCTGTTTTTGTCTAGCAGTAAGGGTTACTTTGGCCAAAAAAGAACAGTTTTTCAAACTACTGGTGTCCGGGAGGCCTAGCCATATGCGAATCAATGTATGGATAGCATAAACATTTTTACAAATGGATTAGAAAGTACCAGTATGCGCTACATACACATACAAAAGGCTGGTACTATTTCATGAAACTTGTGTGTGAGTCACAAATGTACGCACGTGAGGGTATTGATCTGATGTAAAATTAATTAATTTTGACTGTGACCTTGGGTCACAGTCAAAACCGTGCGAGAGCCACGGGGATGCGGCCAAGGACCGGTCCGAGTCAGAGGCCTGCTCTCCCAGCGCGGGACACTCCCTGAGCACAGTCCCATTACCCCGCGGGAACCCTCTCTGCTGCCCTGCCTGCACCCCCCTCTCAGGGTTCTTTCCACCCTACTGTGTGGCGCCCATCAAGGTCTCCAGAATGGGCCCCCGCTCACCGTGGGAGGACGGGGAGGAGAATGCCAGAAAGTAGCAGCTGTGTATCTTTCCCTAAGAGCCCTCCGCACGCCGGCAACTCCGAGGGAGTTACGGACACCAAGGCACACCTGGGCGTTCTTACGCCCGGAGTCCTGACCTCAGCCCTCCTGCCTCCATTACCGACCCCAAAGCAGCCCTCGGCGGGAGAGGCCACGCGCGGGCCGGGACTGGCGGAGCGAGGGATCCGTTCACTCACTTCTGACCCCCGTGACGTCTCTCACCTCCAAAGTGCACACTTCCAGACGGGGTGGCCCGGGGAAAGGCTACGTGCCGCCACCCTGTGGTTCTCCGGACGCCTGAGAGCCCACCTGAGTAAAGCCTACTCCGTCTTTTAATCGGTCTCCAGCTTAGTCCCCCAATGCCGTGCCCCTCCTCCCTCCCAAACGCCGCCGGCATTAATTCCTCAAAATAATACGATAGGAGAAAGTGACTTTGGCCGCTTGGAAAGTTCCGGAGCGGGGACAGGTGGAGGGTGGGGTGGGAGGGCGGGGGAAGCTTCGGACACTCAGTTTCAGGAGTTCACCTGCAGGGCGTTCCTCTTCTTAAAGGGGGGAGGGGGACCTCGTAGCCCAACACGAAAACAAAACAAAAGCCCGTGCGTCCGTGGCCGCAAGCAGGACCCTCTATCACTGGAGAAGCGCCAACAAGGCAATGGGGCCCGGGGCGCCGACCGCAAGCTGCTGAGAAGTCGCGGGGCAGAAAGTAGAGGGGGTCGGAGGGTGCAGCGAACAAAGCCCCGCGCCCCGCGCCCAGACCGCGCGCCCACTGCCCGCTCGCTCCGCGGGAGCCGGGGGGGTGCAGGTGTGTGGGCGCGCGCGCCGCGGGCCCCTCCCCCGCCGCGCCCCACCCGCGGAGCCCGGTGAGGGGGCGGCGACCCTCTCCCCGCCCTCGGTCCCCGAGAGGCTCTCACCCGAGCGGGGATCGAAGGTGACCACGAACACGGCCACCACCTGGTCCTCCTCCACGTCGCCCAGCTCCAGGCGCCCGGGCTCCAGCAGCACCTCCGAGGCACCCAGCTCCTCGGCCTCCCGCCGCCTCCGCGGCTCCGCGGCCACCCGGCCGCCCCCGCCGCCGCCCCAGCCCCGGCCTCCAGCCTGCAGCTCCGGGGCCTGCGGCGGGGAGACGGCGGGGCCCTCGGCCCAGCGCAGCAGCGGCGCCGCGTCGCCTCGCTCCACCATGGCGAAGCGAGGAGGAGCCGCGGGCGGCGAGGGGCGGGCGCCGGGGCGGGCTGCGGAACTCTCCTCGCGGGCCGGCCCCCGGGGCCCGGCGCTCCCGCTGCCGAAGGCCCGCACCTGCCCCGTGCGGCCCCGCCCTGCCCCCACCGCCCTCCCAGCGGAGAAGGCGTCCTCCCAGCGGGCTGCCCTGAGCGGCGCGCCTGGTGTGAAAGTGCCTGGATGCCGATGCGCGCCCCGGTGTGGGAAGTGCGTGGTGACCTGCCGCGCATCCACCTGGATCTGACTACCTGTGCCTGGGTGATGGTGCCGTCTCAACAAGGATTTCGTGGGAAAGCTATCGCCGTGAATTTTTATGTCACCATTATTTTTTCAAAGCACCCCCCCCCCCCCGTCATATGGACCATGACAGATGTGCATTACATAATCCTGGGTGTGCGGCCAAACAGCCGCTGTGCTGGGAACTGAAGCACGAGAGGGAGCCCTGCCTGCCAGGTGCTGTTGGGTTTCGGGTGGGGCCTGGTGTCCGGCCCGGAGCAGTGTGTCTGGAGCCCTCTCGAGTAAGCCCTGGCCTTCCTGGGCCCGGTCTGGAGCTCCCCATCCATCTCAGACTAAGTGTCCACAGAGCGTGGTGGAGGGTCACCTCTCCCTGGGGAGTCGGGGAGAGGTTGAACTAAATCTATATGATGACAGCAGTTCCTATGGGGGAGGTAAAATACTGCATAAATAGATTCTTTATTGTTATGTCACAGATTTTAGCCTCCAAGTAGCAGTCTTGGGCAGTCATTGATTATCTCTCTGAAAAGAGGGGTTAAATCTTATTATCATCACGTCTCTGGCACATGGGATAAGGATCTTCATGACCGCCCCCCCCCCCCCCCCCCGTAAAGCCTAGCATGAATCTCGTGGGTCGTTCCCAGAGGCGGCAAGCTGCCCACTTGCCCACTTTCCTGAACCTTGGATGAATCAGGTGTCTGCACAAGTCTCTCCTCACCATGTTCTTTCCCATTATTTTGATAGCTATTCCTAATTCTTATTTCCCCCTCCTCTGAAAAAGTGATCCAGCCACCAGATTTATCCCAATGGTCGAGGCACTCAAAATGTTATTTTAAAATACAAAATAGGGGCTCTGGAAAACCCTCAGTTTCCAAAGATGTCAGCTTTAGGCCTGACTTGGCTCTTTCTCCCCCAAGGGACTTCAGTTTCCTGATCTTTTGTGTTGAGCCCTGCCCTCCACCCCCAGGAAATAAACACCTAATACCCACCCCAACCAATTTTCTATATACACTGAAGCCCCAAACGTCCAGAACCTAAATCTAGCTCCTCGTCCAGTCTTCACTGATACGCGGGTTCTAGCGTCCCAGCCTTCATGTCTGTCTTCAAATTCCTACTGCCATGTTCAACAGGCGCTCACGATCATTTGTCAGCTAAGCCAATGAAGGAAAGTGGAGACTTGTACCTCTGTGCAGCTGGCCTGTCCTGCCATCTGTAACCTAGTAGCTTGCACATAACAGTGCTCAAAAATGTTAATGATGGCGTCCGACCCGTGTGGCTCAGTTGGCTGGGCGTCGTTCTAAAAAGAAGCAAAGCGAAAGGTCGCTGGTTCTATTCCTGGTTATGCATTTACACAGCCGGTGATGTTTCTGCCCCTCTTTGTCCCTCCCTTCCCCCTCTCTAAAAAGAAGTAAAAAATGTTAATAATGGCGAAGACACACCTCTTCACACATTCGCAGTCTGACCATCTATTATCTTCTCTGTGTCCCCGGACTTTCACAAGATGATAGCTCTGGTGGCGGACCAGTGCGAGGGGCAAGCAGGGATGAAGGGCAGGCCCATTCAGAGGCCCTGGGATAATGCTGCGTTTTTCAACGAGTTCCTCGAAAAACCCCATATGTCAAAAGTTTTCAATAAAAGTATTTTGCTTTCCAAATACTAAATCTATCTTCACTATATAAAATACATTATGTAAACTAAATCCACATTATTTAAATGTGTCTGCGATACATAAAAACGTGGTGCGTATAAAGCATGCATTATATGAAAGTGCTTTTGATCTGGAATCTCACCACTGAATGGGCCCCTTTCAGTGTTTTGCGTATCCCGTTTCATCAGTTCTGGGATGCAGGATTTTTCACTGGCTCTCATTGCCATGGTGACTCACAGCTGCTGCTGGCCTCTCTGAGGCCCTGTCCTCCCCACAGATTGGGGTTCCATTTTGTCGCCCCTTTGGAGACACCACCAACCCAAGCCTATTTTGAGTTAAATTCTCTGCTTGAGGTTCTTTGAATCACACCGGCAGTACGATTTAACACACAAGCCAGGGTGATCCTTGGTTGTAGTTCAAATTCTTCCCCGGGGGGTGGGGGGGTTCCTCCCTCCACCCAATGGCAGGGCTGAGGCGAGCCCGTGACCCTGCCCGGCGCTCTCTGTGTGGGAGGTCGATTTGTCACAATCCCACCCAGGGTGTCCTTTTAGACTCCCCATCTTGGGCCTTTTCTATTCTTAAAATAGAGGATGGATTTACATGTTTTTCTTTTCTCCAGCTACATGTGGAAACCAGACTGCGTATGAATTTCATATTTTTATTCTCTAGCATTTGAACGCAAGCGTTTGCCATCCTATTAGAACTTTTTACAGGCATCATCTTAGTGGTTTCCATTATCTGTGTGTTTGCAAATTTACTTAACCGTCCCAGCTCTCACTGTTGGAAGAGCAAGCTGTTCCCTTTTTGTGTTGCGCCTAAAGCATTGGCCGAACTCCACTCCGAACTAGCATTAGGTGCCTGTCATCTGCTGGTCCCTGCTGTGAGGAAGTCAGACATCCCTTCTCATCAGGCTTACAGCCTCTCGTCGAAGACAGCGAGCGGGCAAGGAATGAAATCCAGGATGAGAGGTGACAGGCAGGGCAAAAGCAACCAGCCTTTGAATCGCTGACTAGGACAGGTTGCCGGAGACGGGAACGCGGGGCGAGACTGTGTTCGTGTTCTCAAGGGTCTTGGTTGTACTGACAAATTGGTGACTCGCAGTGTCTGGGGGCATCCGTTTCCTTCCACTCTGGTCCAAGTGAGATATCGCCGTTCGAAAGCTGTTTTACCGATTTTTCAGGTGAGAGTGACATTTTGTTTTAAGGCAATGTTTCGTGACTGACCCTAATCGAGGTTTCGAACTGCACCCTGAGGACACGTGGTCCCTCTTCCGTGAATTGTCTGCATAGAATGCCTTCCGATCACTCATCCAAGGGGGTCCTTACGCTCTTGCCACCACTTTGCATGGCTCCTATAGACACTAAGAACAGTCATTCTTTGCCTGGTGTAATTTTTGTCAGTATCATTTCTGATTTACTGTGTGGTTTCTATGCTGCTTAGTTGCTTAACAAAATAGTGAAGTTCTAAATTTTATGTAGTCACATTTAGTGATTCTTTTGGTGATTTCTTATGCTGCTTTGACATTTAGAAAGTTGGTCTGCATCCAGAAATCTGACCAACGTTCAGTTTTATTTTCTTCTAGTTATTTGCAGGATGATTCTGATCACAATCTGTTTAATGTTTATACTGATATGTGATATGAAGTAAGACCCTAAAATTTTTTATTGAATAGTTAACCAATGATTGCTACACCACTTATTAAATAAGCCTTTGATGTTCTACGATGATAATTCCCTTTTAAAAAGTGCAATATTGAATTACCAACATTTACTAATCTATGTCTTCTTCCCCACTGACCCCTCTATTCTTACACTAGTACCACACTAATGTATGCAGATAAAATACTATACATGGCCTCGGCCAGGTGGCTCAGTTGGTTGGAGCATCATCCTGTACACCAAAAGGATGCAGGTTCGATTCCCAGATTCCCAGTCAAGGTACATGCCTTGGTTGCAGGTATTCGATCCCTGGTGGAGGCACATTTGGGGGCAACCTATCGGACTGATTTTTCTCTCTCCCTCCCTTCATCAATTCCTCTCTCTCCTCCTCTCTCTCTCTCTCTCCCCTTCTCTGTCCCTCCCTTTCTCCTTCTTGTCCTCTCTCTAAAATCAATAAATATATCCTTGGGTGAGTATTAAAAAATAATATACATGTATAATTTAAAGTTTTATTTCTTGGAAAGGTAGTCTTTTCTACTCTTTAAAATAATCCCCTGCTCTTTTTTCAACAATTATTTTTCCTCATGAAATTTAAAATTACTTTATCCATTTTCCAAAAACACAAGTGGGATTTTTTCCCCATTCAAATGGCATAAGAATTGAGCGCTTCCCGGAGGCACACCAACGCCTTTCTATAACCGAGCCACTGTACTCTGCCAGGAGCAGCCTGGCACGCAAGTGAGGACTGCGCCGCCCTGCCTCCGTGATCCCTCGGAGTCACTAGCCAGCCAGGGCAAACACTGGTGGTCCAGGCAGGGTCCAGATTACGGGACAGGCTGACATGTCACAGGTGCAATTAAGAATGTGAATGCAGGAGATCAGGAAAAGAATCGAATGATTGAGGACTAGCTGCACCCACCCGTGAGCCATGAACTTCAGTCCCACGGTCGGATACCGAGGACCCACAGTGTCCGGAGACACTTCCTGATCCGTTCAGACTCCTGGCTTCCTTCCTGTGTTTATTGCACACGTCGGACTGTGCTAGAGGCCAGGCCAGCGCATCTGCACTCCTACTGCCCTTCACTCCTCCCAGATCGTCCGGGGTGCAGGCACTAGGTGGGGTGCCCCAGGATGGAAGGACAGTAAATCACAGACCCCAGGGCCTGAGCTCAGGTTGGCGTAGGGATTAATAAAATAAAATATATATTCAAAGTCACCAAGTTATTTAAAATCAGCATATTCCTGCCTTTTCAGGCCTCTGAGATGTGCATTAGAGTTGAAAATCAAAAATGGGAAAACTCATGAAAGGTATCACTCTGCGGTAATGCCCATCATGAGGATACACAGAACGCACAGCAGGCGCCTTGATTCTTAGCTCCGGCTACACGTCAAGCCCTGTCCCGGGCAATGGGAATAGGACCTCAAACTTGCCCTTGTGGAGTTTAGATTCTACTGGGGGTGGGATGGGGAGGACACACTTTGAAAGTGAACCATTAACTGTGTAATATATGATGTAGCCGTCAGCACTGTGAGGACTGTGATACGGAGCCAGGGGCCAGAGGATGGGCAGTGGTGCATCTTTGGGGTTGTTGAGGAGACCCCTGCAGGAAGCCTGGTGAGTGGGACCTGGGGGGGAGAGGGGAGGGACGAAGGGAGTCTGGAGCAGAGTGTGCGAGGGGGATGGCAGGAGTCAGACAGGTTTGGGGGCGGGGAGGCCGGAGGGTCTCAGTACGGGGTCGGGGGGGTGGTGTTGGCTTTGTCTTCTCAATGAGCCGAAAGGCCCTGGAGGAGCTCAGGTCAGGGTCCTTTACCATGGGACCCCTTTAGCTGCTGGCTGGAGAACAGACTGCAGTGAGGCCCTGGGAAACAGGCTGGGAATGAACCGGAAAGGAGCAAGAGAGACGGTGGGTTCGGGGGTGGGGGGGAGAGAGAGAAACGGAAATGCTGTCAAGAGAAGGGGACTTAAATTCATTTCAGTCAACATTAGACTCATCCTTGGGGGCGCCTCTCTGGACCCGCGTTCATCATATAAACAATTCCTCACGTGGGCTACCTCCGGAGGGTGGTGGGGATCAGGAGTGTCATTGTCCTTTTCTCATGGATTGCCTGTTACCTGCGTTCTCTGACAAAGGGACAGGGTGGGGTTTTTCTTCAAAGAGTTTTTAAACCTTCCCCTGGGGGACCTCTCTGAGAAAGAAACTGACTAACGTGTGCTAAAGACTCCCAAGCAGTAAGAAAACAGGTTTTTCACAATAAAGCGGGGGGGGGGGGAGCAGACTAATTGCCCCTTTCAAGTGATATGTGTCTGCTTCTATGTGTTACTGATCTTACAAGCTTTTCTTTTGTCAGTTTGAAAATGTGTCCGATTCCTTAAAAACTTTAACTGTCAACACCTGGAGGAGGACAGGGTGCATGGGTGGGGGATGCCTCAATTAAGGCAGGTGTGTCTGGCAAAGATCTAAGATGTGTCTCTATTTGGGAGATGGACTCCAGCCTAGGTGTGTTAGAGACTGTTTAAAGATCGTTATTATATCCAAGTGATGCTGAGTTCTGATGAACTTTTCTTAGCCACTAGGTAGGCGGGGATAGGAAGAGAGGAGAGGGTGAGATTTCTAAATGGTAGGTGTAAAGGAGTGAAAATAGTTTCTTCTTGGTGATGAATTTGTTCCTAGATTGGCTAACTGGTGTCTTTAAATCTGTGCCCAATTAAAGGAACCCACTGCCTCACGAGCATTTTGTAGCCCGTGGGTTCAGGGAGACTGTGTGTAGGATCTAGAAGTGTTTCAACATAACTTGGCTGTAATTGCTCAAAAAGTTGCTGGCGCTTTCTTTAATCAGAATGGGAATAAGGACAAGCTGGAAGCCTGCAGACCTGCGGTACTTAAGGGAGAGACCCACAGGTGTCTCCATGTGGCAGGCGGAGGGCGAGCCGGGCTGGCCGGAGGTCTCCTCCTTACCTGCATCTCCTCACTGCTTCCCTCGGCCAGGCCTCCCGCCTAGTTGTAGAGCTCAGGCCGAGATGGACTACCACAGTATTAACAAAGAACTAAAGCAGAAACTCAACTTCTCAGGTTGTGAAGATGAGGGTGAGAACAGAGAACAGCAGCAGGAAGGCACACAGGGCAGGGAGGCCCAGAGCGGCACCCCAGAGAAGTCCGAGGCTCCGGACTCAGAGGGCGAGTTTATACCTCCCAGGACACCCCTCGGTGAAGTACGAGAACTCCTACTTCAGGAAAAAGATGAAGGGAGTCCAGAGCCTGTTATGAGGACTCCAGTGTCAGAACCTCTCACATGCCCTGCCACGCCAGACCAGCCAGGTGACAGGCGAAATCTGCTACACTCTGACAGCCCCTTCACTCCCAAAGTGAGTAAGTTGTGGGGAGACGGACTCAGGTTCTTTCAGTGCAGCTGACAGAGAACAAGGACTCGGTCCTCTGCGTGTATGTGATAGATCTGCCTCCCAGCCTCTCCTATTCCTTATGTTTTTATTGGCGAAAATGAACAAGAGTTTAAAGTTTTCAGAAAACAGTTCCATGTCTCGCCGCCTGTCTTCTCAAAACCACTGGTGCCAGGGACTGTTCGGTGGAGGCCACGGATGAATGTGGGGTGGGGAAAAAGTTCCTCGCTAAAGACATGGGCCCCGGCAGGCAGGTTGAGATGCAGCGCCCGGGGCCCGTGCATGCCGCTCGGGAGAAATTCAAGGTCTCTGGCGATAACCCGGCTTTTTGCTCAGCCAATGGCAGAGACAGGACTAGAAACCTGATCTTTCGGCCTGAGCCTATGCTTTCCACGACGACAACTGGCTCTATCTTTATGTGATTATTTCCTAGTAGTTCCTCATATAGGAAGGTCCCTATTCTCTGTTTGAGCACGTGCGTGTCTCCTGGCTGCTGCTCTTCCCAGAAGGAAGTCCTCTCCCCTCCTGGGCCTTGTCAAGTTCAGGCTTCTGTTGTATCTGAGCAAAGAGGTGACCTGTTGACACGTCTGTATAAGCTGAAGATTGCAGAAAAGTAAAGGTCCCAAGTAGTTAGCATATTCCTTTATTCTTGTTGCGACTGGTCTCCTGCTACATCCTGCATATGGGTCATTAAAGCCAGGGCGGGGCAGGGTGGCTTCTAACGGGCTGGGCCCCGGTGTATGAGCCTGAGGGCTGGTATTAGCCCTGCTTTCTGCTGGCTCAGCGTGACATACTTCAGATCATCATGATGACATCTGTGCTTCTGAGGGCAGCACAGTCCCTGCCTGCAGGTCTCTCTAGTGCCCGCTGAGCGTGGGCACCGTGTTCACAGGGAGCACTGGGCTTCTTGTCCCCACTGTCAACAAACCGTGCTCATATGCTCACATGTCCCTCTCTGGGTTTTTCAATGGTCCCAATACCAACCAGCCAGTCATCCACTGATTTCTGTTTTGTTGACAACCCACAGTGAGCAAGGAACATAAGACACGGTGTCTGAGAGAGACGAGATGGGTCTACAGACACTAGGTAGTAGTTGCGTCAAGAGCGGTTCTCTGGGTGGACTGCTTCTCAGGAAAGATATGAAGGGGAAGGAGGCGTGTGAAGGTTGATGAAAGCTGGTGTGGTTTTGATGACTAACAAGCAGGTGGAGAGAGGGCTGAGGATGTGGTGCTGAGCAAAAGTACACAGGTAGGAAAACATGGCGTGTATATTTCATTCACTCGTTTAAAACTTAACTGAACACCCTGACATGCTAGCTGACCCTCTGCAGTCACACCCATTTACTGCCTTCAAAGAGCGCCCACAAAATAAAGATTAAGCACACACCCGAAACGATCATTCAAGTTCAGATCAGGTTTGCTAGAGGAGTGGTACCCATGAGGAGAAAGGATGGGGAATTAGGTCTCAAGACATCAGAGAAGCCTTGTCAAAGAAAGTGATGTTTGAGAGAAGTCTTAAAGAATGGGTTGGGGTTCACCTGGCAAAGAAGAAGGGACTGAGACCTTGAGGCCAAGGGAAAAGCGTCTACCAAATGATGGAGGGGAGAGGCCACGCTGCCCTGGGAAAACCACATGCTGCTCCATGTGACAGGTCTGTCCGAGACAGAGGGCAGGCGGCGAGGCCAGAGTCGGCAGGCAGGAGCTCCATCAAGGCTTTATCCTAAAGATGTTGAGAGGGCCATTAAGTGGTTTTGGGCAGAGGCACCTTGGCAAACTCATGACCTTCATATGAAGGACGGGATGGAGCAGGAGAGATTTGGTGGCCGGTGGTATTCTTGGTAGATTTGCTGAGAAAGGAGAAGAGCCTGAATTACAACAGTGATGAACGGAGAGGTGCTTAGGAATTGGTAACTGACTTAATGGAGGAGTCGAGGGAAAAAGAGACCTTGGGTGCAGTCGGGCCTCTTGCTGGTTTGAGTACAGGGTTTCTTGAATCATGGCAGGTGACATGAGAGGAGGTACAGGTTTGGCAAAAGCAGAGAGGTCAGGTAAATACTTGGCTACATGGGTCTGAGTACAGGAAAACACTAGAAGTTGGAGATCTATATAGGGACTTGGGTGTGGATAAGTCCGTGTGGCCTGAGTAAGAAGGGAAGTGGTTCAAGTGAGGGATCTTGGATGATGCCAAGATTTGAAGGTCAGGCAGAGAACAGAGTTCAGGAGGGAACTTGGCCATGTAAACGGGAAGGTACATACTTTATGAAGAATAGGGTTTGGGTCAGGGTCAGAGAAGAGAGGCCAGGGCAGTGATAACTGGGGATGTTACGCCCGAGACCAGGATGCTCAGGAAGGGAATGTTGGTTCAGCTCAGCCTCGCCCAAGGGACAGGACCAGAAATCACGTGAAGTGACTTCGGCTCACCATCAGGACTTCCTAGCAGGACGGAGATAGAGACAGAAGGGCTTCCTTAGGAGGGAGGGAGGCCCTTGTGGCTCTGTGACCACTTGGTGGAAATATAGAAGGGATTCAAGCATCGGGGCTAGTTGTACCACCTGGGCCTTTAAAGTTTTCTTCCCAGTCCCAAGACCCTGTGATGTTGTGCCTTAGTGGGGGGTCGCCACCTTCTCCCACCATCTCAGAAGTCAGGGGGCTATTTCCCCAATTCCCCCTTTCTCCTCTTAACCCTCTATAATAGAGCTGTTACCCATGGAATGAGCTAGACTGTCTGGGGCATATTTATACCCTCAACCTGGTCGTCTTTCCAGAAACTTTCAACCTGCTTCACTTCTCTGCAGTTCCATTCATAAATCTTGTTCCAAACTACATTCTTTTAAGTTTCTAAAGGGTTACCATGATCCTGCTATTCCTTCCCTGGACAGATGTCCTTCCCTGTATTTTAAGTGGGGATCACAAAACCCATCAGTCGTCACATTTTCAAACGAGGCATTCTGATATCGTCTGCCCAGATAGCAACACTTTTCCTTCCTTTTACCTGGAAGATGTCCAGGCCTTATTTGTGGTGCTTGGGATGTGGCAGCCAGAGCGTTCTGGTGGCAGCCGAGTCCCTGCTTCATGTAGGGCAGATGTGTTTACTTTCCACATGATGACCAACATCAGAAAAAAAAAGCTCTTTCTCAGGAATGGCTTTACTGTAATTCTAAATCCACTCCCTGAATCACATGACAACTGCGAAGTATTACACAGTTGCTCATCTTTGGAACCCACACTCGGCCCCATCATAAACGTGCCAGAAGACTGTTGTTGATGGCTCTCCGACAGCGTCCCCAGGCTCGTTTGTGCTTTGAACTCTAAGACACGTGTAAAACCCTCGTACAAACTCTTGACTCTGGCAGTGACATTGTTTTCTTCATTAAAAAAAAATGTTCGGGTGTTTTTGTTTTTTTTTTTGTTCGGGTGTTTTGATACGAAGAAAAATATAGTGTGTGCTCCACAGCTTCACTTCTGCTTGCAGCGATCATGTAGTATGTCCAAGTTCAATATCCATTTTTCTGCAGCCTCACGTTCTTTACGGTTACGTGAATGCTGTCATGTAGAGACTCATGTTGTGACCCACCTTCTGCATCTGCACTGAAAAGCCACGGGAGGGACTCTGGGAAGAGCAGAAATCTTTTAGAAAGAGCCTCACGGCACGGGACCAGGGCCCCCGTGTCCACTGTGTGCTCTCGAGGACCTGTGGTGGCTCTGGGCCCTGGCATGAGGTCACAGTAGCATCCTGCTGTCTCCTGGAGCTCCGTGTCCCTGACCACTCACTCCCCTCTGCTTCGAGGCTTAGTTTCTGGCCTGTGTTCTCCTCCTGCCTCCTGTTCCCAGTGGTTCTGTCCACATGTTTTTCGTCCTAGTGGTATGTCAGTTGCGGCCACTGCAGGGCGTTGAAGCTGAGGGGCTGAGAGTTACTTCTCAGTTTTTTTGGACATTTTTAACCCCACTCTATTTGGTGCCTACATCATAAGGGGAATTGGAAATTTCTCCTTCCATGTTTAGTTTACAAAATCTTTCCCTTAGCAAGTGATTATTTCTGAAACATGGATGAGCCGCTGCCTGATGGACCGTTCATCCCTAAAGAGCCAGAATCCACCTCGGCTCCCCGCCCAGTAGCCAGCCCTGCCTCAGCTCCTTAGTGGGCACCGAGCCCACATTTCGATAAACTGTACATTCTAAGAACACAAGCACCAGGTTCTAAAGTCATTTTCCTTTGTCTAAGCTTAAATGGCATCCTTAAAAAGTTGGAGGTAGGACTGGCGTTGGTGGTTTCCCAAGCTGCCTGTCAGAACTGCCCCTGCACTGGCCGGGGACATGAGAAAGTACAGCTTCCCATGCTGGGTCCACGGTCGGACTCTCAGGAGGCAGACTGGGAATCTGCATTCTTGTCAGAGGACCACTCATGAAGCGACTAGTTTACACGAAGCAGGTCACCTCTAAGGCCCCTTTCAGCAATGACAGTCTTTGGTTCAAATATCAACTAGCTAGCTGGTAGGCAACTTTTTTCTTTTCTGTTTTTGCTAACCCCGTTCTGATCTGCCTTTTGCCGTCCTCCTCCAGGGCCAGCTGAGACAGTCCGTGATCGCCTCAACAGGGAAACTGCCCTCCCGAGGCTCTAAGCACTTCAGGCTCACACCTGTTTCCTTCACAGATGAAGCGACCTCATCGGGTCTGGTTAATATTAACCCCTTCACCCCAGAGTCCTATAGGAAGCAATTCCTTCAATCCAGTGGCAAGAGGAAAATCCGAGGAGATGTGTAAGTATGCTGTGGCCCGAGACCTTGGAGAACTGATGGAGGAAGGGAGAGTGTTAAAGCGAGACCAGGAACAAGAACTCGGCTAGGGTGACCTTGACGTGGGTTACAATATCCCCTCCTTCCTACGTGTCAGCATTGGTCTCCACGGGCTTTACCGTGGAGGCTCCAGCATCTTCCCCTTCTGAACTGTACTGTACGGTGGCTTCCCCATGAAAGGACAGCGTGGAGAAAGCAGTAGACCTCTGACTTCCACTAGGGAGTTAAACGGGCTATGGAATTGCCTCAAGGAATCACCTCTGGCAATAGAAGGGTAGCAGGTGGGGAAGGTGGAGTTCACACTTTGGAGAGTATATCCCATTTCTAGTCTAGCTTGTCTCACTGCTGATGGGAGCTACGGGGCAAGGATTTGAGCTTCTCCGAAGGTGATGGAAGATGGGCTGAAGGGAAGAAGACAGAGTTGCTTTCAGAAGTGCTAAACATGGAAAGCCGGCTGCACTATTGTGCATAATCCTCAGGGGCATCTCTTCACTACGTCTCTCCAAGGCTGCTTTCTTAGAGCACGGAGCCACCTCGAAACAAAGGAGCCAGTCATTTGTGCGGCCATGAACTCAGCAAAATAATGCACTGCTGACAATCTGAAGTTCTCGGAGCATTTCATGTGTTCCCTTGAGCTATTTCTTTTGGGATCAATGACTACATGTTACCCAGCCTTGGGCCCAGAATAGGTTTTCTCAACACTGCCTCCAGGATCTTAAATACAGACTTCAGTGCAAGTAAACCACCCACGCTTGCCGCCAAGAATTGAATTGGTTTTAGCCATTGAGGATTATTTATAAATCATCAGAATGAATGTTTTCACTTGTCACTGAAGCCAGTCTCGGACTAGACAGTTAATCTGAACTCCTGGCAATGAAATTGGTGACAATTTGGTAATGTTACCTAGTGCTTCTGAGAGGGTATTTTTCTTATTTATTGTGTTGTTACTTTCTAAAGTTTCGAGTGTAGTATGATTTTGAGTTAGAAATGTCAAGCATCAATTTATTTCCATGAGTGCGATGCCTTCCCTTTGCCATTACCACCCCGTACTTCTCCAGAAGAAAAATCTCTAGCTTGGCTGATGCAGGCATTAAAATCTTGCAAACAGGATGTTTGTCAGAGACTCCAGCTCACAGGAAAGTAATCGACAACATGTAAGCCAGCGTCAGAGCTCCTTCTGCTGTAGTAACACTCTGCCCATGAACCTCATCCACACAAAGCCAGGCTCGGGGGGAGGTGGGTGTTGGAAGGGGCAGGTGCAGGGTGGCGGTGAGGACCACCGACGGATAGTCTCACGTGTTCTGTGCGCTTTCCCGTCCCCCAGTTCTCAGCAGATGTTCTACTTGCCTGAAACCCCGCTTCCTTTATCTGGCTCCTACCCATTCCTGGAATCCTAGCTTACATATCCTCTCTTTGGGGAAAGACTTTGGCTCTTGAAATAATTCATTGGGAACTGTCTACAGTATCCCTTGATGTCTTGTTCTTATCTTCTTGTATATCTTCAATATACAGTAAGTGCTAATTGTATACCAATAACACTTTTTTTTAAATTTTTTTTTTTTTAGCGAGGAAGCTGATCCAGGGGAAGGCAAGGCAGATCAAGAGCTGCCTGCGAAGGTGAGTGCCATCCTGTGTCCGATATGCTGTAGTGACAGTCATTTCACTCTCTTCCCCCTCTCGTCTGTCCCTCCCCCCTTCCTTTCTTCACTTCTCCCCACTCCCAACACTTTGTGGCAAATGCGCTTTGCATCTGAATTTATCTGGGCTCTCATCAGGGTCTATATTACTAGCTAGTTGTTACTTCACCTGACAGTGTCTGATAGGTATATTGCTGAATCATTACCTTGGAGTATTTTTATATTAAAGGTTATTGCTTTTGTCTTTGATCTGGGGGGAAATTCTATCTGCAGAAGGTAGAGAAATAAAGGGAAAATCAAGATATCTAAGGTCCCAACAAAGAAAAACAGAACAGAAAAAAATAGCATGAAGCCAGAGGTTTCTATGTAAAAATTTTAGCTCTTCAGTATGTCAGTATTGATTTTTATAATCTGACAATTTTTGATTTAGTATTTCTTATTTGATAATCCAACCTGATAAAATAGCACTGTAAATATCATCACCACAAATGTTTACTGTGGCCATAACTATAATAGCGAAAAAACTAAATAAAATAAAAACGGGAGGAGTGCTAAGTGTCCAATAATAGGATGGCCAACTAAATTACAGTTAAAAGTCGGTGGGATATTGCACTGCCATTAAGATGTTTACTGTCAAAACATGGCTGTTCAATGGTCAGTGCACAAAAGGGGAGAGGAGGGGTCGAGTTTGAGGGGTGGACGGCAGGCTGGCTTATTTGGTGTTGGAGGTGAGGATGGGAAGGTAGTGGGTGGGTGATTGGTCGGTGGCCTTGAGGCCTCTGATCAGAAGGGGTCCTCAAATGAAACACTTAGGTGTATCTGATTCTGCAGTGTTCTTCTGCAGAAATGATTCTTACTATTACAGGAGATGGAGGGAGGGCTGGTAGCTTCAGCAAATCCAGACAGGGAGGAACCAGAGCTTGAGACTGGCTTGGGGCAATGGGAGGGGCAGATCTTGCTGATGAAGACTGGTGTTGGATGTCGAAAATGAAGAGCTAGGGAGAGTCAAGGGTTTTAAAACTCAAAGTTAGATGAAAAAGAGTTCTTGTTCACGGAGACACTGGGATCATGCTGACTTTGTGGAAATAAATCAGCTTGGATGGAGATTCACAGAAATTTATGAAAATCAGAGCCACCATTTACTGAGAATTTACTCTGTGTTCTGCATTGTGCTAAGTCTCTCTATCACTCTCTCACTTTCTCTCTCACTCACTCAGACACAAGCACACACCCTGAGATTGATAGTTGCTATCAACCTCATCTGACAGATGGGAAAGCTGATTCACCTGAGGTTATTTACCAGCCAGGCAATCAGTGATGTTGCTACTTGCCCAGTGGGGGAGGTGGTTTCTATATCTAGGCATGCAACCTGAAATGATCCAGTTGACAAGTGTTTTCCAAGCTAAGATTTTCGAGGAAGCAAACTGAACACAGGTATAAGTATGCTTACTCAACTCAAGATAAAGAACATTAGCAGCCAGAGCGTGAGGCATTGCAGAGAGGGTGAAAGGGAGGCTGGTGGGTGATTTGGTTTTGTTTTCTTCCAGCATGCTCTACCCAGGCCTCGGTCAGTGTTTCAGCCAAAGGGCAGTAGCTCCTCCGGCTGTGAGGAGATGCGTCCCCTGCAGACACATACAGGTCTGAACAGTAAGGCCAGCCAGGAAACGAAAGCACAGAGAAGGCAGCCAGCAACTGGGGAGGTTCTTGCTGCCATGAATATTGATACGGACAGAATCCAATGGATTGCCCCAGATGTCTTTTTTGAAAACTTAAGAGAAATTTAGGAATCTTCCTCAATTTTATTGCTCACAGTTTTTTTAGGAAGGACCATTTTAACTATTCTACTAAAATATTTCAGAGATGTGTCCTACGAGAGACTGACATGACTTCCCGCTACGAAAAAGAGTTCATGGAGGTAGAAAAGATCGGGGTTGGGGAATTCGGCACAGTCTACAAGTGCATTAAGAGGCTGGATGGATGTGTTTATGCAATAAAACGCTCCATGAATTCTTTCGCACAATTATCAAATGAGTGAGTACCTTTGGAAACACAGACTTGGATTTGGAAAGCATTTTTCTTGTCAAAATACTTTGAATAATAGCACAGACGTTATGAAAAACATTTGCTGCTTTTAAAGACCACCCTGCCCCCTCCATTGTCTGTTATCTCACATTTGTAACCTTTCTGAGTTTTCCAGAGCAGAGATGAGTTACTTCCTAAAATACACCACGGTCGTTTTGGGTCATTTTGTGGTGTGTGTATGTACATGTGCTTGTGTGGTTTCTGTGGCTTTTACCCTTGGCCTTAACAGCTTTTAAAAAATTAATAGATTTATGGAACTACCTTATGGTGTCTGTTCAGTTCATCAGAAATATTGCCAAGTAGGAAGTTATTGTTAACTCCTTGGTTTATCTCTACTTTGTATTAATGGTGAATTCAACAGGCAAGTTTCAAGAGTTACAAGAAAAGACTAACAGAAATTTAAATTTCATTCCCAGAAGTCATTGTTCTTCCTTTTCCCAAGTAAAACAAATCTTTTCAGACTCAGCCAAAGCTTTAAATGAACTGTGGGGATATAATACTTAAGCCAAATCTGGGATTATAGATTTTGGAATTCTTCATTTTTATACTGAAACTCATCAAATACTGTACTTCGCTTTTCTTGTGTTGGATTTCCTATTCCACAATAAACATTCCTCTCCAAGACTGTCCCTGTGATTCCATATTGGCTGAGTTTAATATTGACTTGGACTGTCTGGCCTTCATGGAGAAGATGGAGGGTCCATGACAATATCCACAGTCAAGTCCACGGTGGTCGTCTTGTGAAGCCCATCAGGGTATTGTGATTATGATACAGTGAAATAAAGATCCAAAGCATATTTGCTGTTGAGATGGCACCACCTAAGCCTCCTCTACTTATGCCATGTTTGACCAAAAATCACAGCCTCTGGTACCAAGATGACCAAGGTTCTGGTCTGAGGCGTCCTATCACTGGCTTGACTTTGGGCTGGTCACTGAATTTTCTAAAGCACAGGTGGCAAACACAAGGCCCGTGGGCCGAATCCGGCCTCCACCTGGTTTTAACCAGCCCGGCACCTTGTTTCTACCCAGTGGCGGTGCCGAGCTCTTGCTTACCTGTTAAGGAGTAATTACATTGAGACAGTCTTAAAATTACATTTGGCCCTTTGAAGGCAACCGAGAGGCTAATGTGGCCCCCGGTGAGAATGAGTTAGACACCCCTGTGTCAACTCAGGGGCTTTAGAATCTAAAGCCTTTATTCTTGCCACTGTATCTTACTGGTAGTTATGAAAATTAGACATAAAATAGTAAGCAAGCAGTAAGCATTCAAGAAGTGTTCTGATGTTGTTAATAATGCTCCGTGTCTTGTCTTTTAAAAACATTTGCATGTCTATTGCCTTGGTTCATTTTTCTCAATGCTTTCCTACCTCAGGAATTCGGCTCTGCATGAAGTTTATGCTCACGCGGTACTTGGTCATCATCCCCACGTGGTCCGTTACTACTCTGCGTGGGTAGAGGATGACCACATGGTCATTCAGAACGAATACTGCAATGGTAAGCATGCGGACTAACAGTGACAGAGAGGGAGATGAACTTGTAAGTCTTTGGAAGAAAATCTCTGCCTCTTCCTTGTAGCTTATGCCAGGTTTGATGCCCACATGTCTGCACTGCCGTTTTGCTTGGAAGCAGAGAGCTGGAGGACATGGGTTGTGTTGGACAGGGACTTCATGTTTATTCTATTACACATCGCTCTTGAAGGTGATGAGTAGCTGATTCACAGAAGCTATCACTCCGTTCACACTTTACTTAATGCTAGAGAACTTTGATCTCAGTGGTTTGAAGGGGAAACCATCCTTTTACAATTTGCTAGGTATTCTGAAGGCATAGTTCCCACCATTTCAGGGGGAGGAGGCGGTGCATTTATACAGCCAACTTTCGATTACTTTTCAAGTGGACTGCTGAGTTTGGGAACTGGTCGTGTTTCCCGCTGCTGCTTTCCTTTGAGCTGTAGTGTTTTCCCCAGAGTAGGGGCGTAGGATGAGGGGCTGGGTCTGAGACTCAGGGACTCCAGATCTGTTCTCCTAGACCCTCCAGGACGGTCCATACAGGGTAACCAGTAAAACTTTTTCTGGACTCCTGAAGTCATGGAGTGGTCTTCTGGTTTAGCGTATTTCTAATCCATGATGAAGGGGCTGACTTAACAGCAGCCATGCGTTGTTCTTGGAAATACCTCTCATCAGAAAGTTCGGTGGTAAAGTATAAAAGTGCCACCGTACTGAATAGAATCTTGCCACCATCTGGGGAGCAGCAGTCCATATTCCAGCCTGGTGATACTGGATAAGGGCATCCCTCCTCCCCCAGCACGCCTCCCCCCGAGCCCCTTCACTGGCCCGCAGTCCATCTTCCCGGAGCATGCACACCCAGCCTGGCTTGTGAGCATGGGGATCGGTGATCGAGCTTCATCACTGCACTGGTAAATACCCAGGTGGGTCAGTAGATGGCATTATGAAATGCTACAATCATATACAATGGTGCAAATGTCCTGCAAAATCATGATTTGGCATTTCTCTTGTTATTTCCTTACAGCCTGATTTCTTTGTAGCCTTGTCTGTGACTTTGTGGGGTTTTCCTTCAATAAGCTCACCCCGAGCTCCTCCTCCTCAGTCTCTCTGAGATAAAAAATGGACTCTTTATAGTGGGGATTGAAAAATTGAGAAGTTTCTTATCACCTCCTCTTCCTAATTTCCCTTATCATGACCCAAGATTCCTTGTTCCTTTCTTCCTTCTCTCTATAAGAATACTGGTCTTATTTCTGTTATTTCGATGACTTTTAGCTACTAACAAAAATAATGTCAAGCAACAAAAATCAATAAAGCAAACCAAAAGAGATTTGGGGCAATGCAAAGATTTCCAGGTGGCAAAAAATGAGATAGAATGATTGTCGCTCTTATAACTCATCTTTTCATTCTTTTCAACATTCCAGTACCTTCTACAGGCTGGACACTGTATTAAGCTCTAGGTAAGGAACACTGTACCTAGAATGAGATAAGGTAAGTCCTTATCTTCTAGGAGCTTTATTCCACTTGCTCCATTACAGTGACTACACAAGAAACAACTAGGTGCAAAGCCAGATGGTACAACTATGGATAAAAAGCTTTCAGAGAGGATGACTGTCAGCACGAGGCATCGTGGAGTGGTGGGAGGGGCTGGGGCTTTTGGGCTGGGGCTTTTGCGCTGGGCAGACCTGGGGCTGAAGCCCAGCTCTGCTGCACGCTAGTTGTATGATCGCTGGGATGTCACTTAATCTTAGAGTTAAGAGACTAGTAAGTATTTAAGGGAGTAGTTTGACAATTAGCAACCATCTACATCAAACGCTAGCACAGTGACAATACCCAATACAGAGTAAGACGTCTGCAGTAGTTGTGATTAGAGTGGTCTCAGAGAATCTCCTACAGGAGGGAAGACTTGCAGAGGATTATGAGAGTTCAGGGAAGGACTGGGAAGACTTCTAGTTAGGGGACAGCCTGCAGGCAAAGGCCATGATGGTAGTGGCAGTGGGTCTGGCCTCACAGACAGTAGGGACATGATGGGACAGAAGAACCCCTATAGCAGGAAATAGCAGCAAGGTGAACTGCAGGAAGACCAGCGAGGGCCGTGAAAGCCAGGCAGTGGAATCTGGACTGGAGGTGACAGATTATGAGCAATCACTGTCTATTCGTCGTGCTGCTCCACTAACTCCACTGAGTACTCACCAAGCAAAATGTAACTGATTTCTCCAGATGTAATTCACATATTCTGAACCTTTCCAGTGTGAACTGATCAGGGGAAATAAGGCGTGCCCTTCTACCTTGTCTTGTCTGTAGCTATGGATACTCCACGTTGAGACTTTGCCCTGTGGCTCTAAATAAAAGATGAGTCTGAAGAATCTGTAAGGCAGCAGAGTAGCCAGTGCCTCATTCCTTCTCCTCCCTTCACTCCCCCGGGGCCCCCTACCTTCAATTTTTCCTCCTCATGCCCACCTTCCCCCTGTGCCTCCAGCCTGTCATAGCATCAGGCCGGATCATACACAGCTATGGCTTTAACTCAGACGGTAAAGAAGACGATTGAGATAACTTCGATTGTAACTACTAAGGACTAGCAGTCATCTATTGTCTCTTCAGAGCCCTGAACCAATGAAGGAAACCAGTGTTCCCTCCTCCTCCCCCAACCCTCGCCAAAATCCCCTACAAGTCACCGCAGGGTCAGCCTAGGCAATCGGAAGGTTTTCAGTAGCAGGCTGATTCTGCAACCACCGGGATCCTACCTGATTCAGGATTGGACGACGGGTCTCTTACAGGCTGTATTTTCTAGTGACATCTGTCTTCTGTCACTGAAGTTTGGCAGAGCATGCTTATCTAGAGGGTGATTCTCACGTTTGTCCGAGTGATGTGACATCCGGAAGTCGGTGTCCCCTGTGAAATGCCATGAATACTGGTGATACTTTCCACCAAACCAGGAACCCTTTACCAGCAGCAAAATAAACTTGTGTTGAAGGCAGCAACATCAAACCAAGATTGTGAGACTACAAGTGTATGAACAAAATATCCTGCTAAATTGTTGGTCTGCATTTGCTATTTCTTACTATGTATTTAGTTTGGTATCAGCCTCATGAGCAGACAGGAAAACGTTGATATATTTCTCTTAAGGTCTTATTTTTTCCTGCCAAGAGGGGAAGGACCTTTATTTTATCTAAAGGAAGGAATTCAGCAGCTCATCTCCTGAAGGTGGTATGAGAAGCGCTCCCCAGAGCTGGCTGATCCGTTCCAGGGCCCAGAGCTGGCAACGGCCACCTGCAGGGCCTACCTGGGGTTTGGGAGCTGAGGCTCCAGTGTAGTTTGGTGAGGTCAGCAGGGGTGATGTGTGATGTTTACTGTCCGTTCAGTATGGCTATGTGCGCGCGCGTGCGCACACACACACACACACACATACACACATCCTTGTTAACACGTGCTGTTTAGTAAAGAGCAGTTAATTGTGCCCTTCTCCGAGAAGTGGACAATCAGCATTAGCTGTAACTAAAAAGGGCTATTCAAATACCTTTGCATACAGCATACAAGGGTACTTTTCAGTAACTTCTACTATTTTTAATGATTGCTTGGCTAACTTTAATATTACCTACAGAACTTCTGAGTAATTATGAGGGCTGCCAGCATGGGTCACCCTCACTAAGTACCTGCAGTTCTTCAAGGGGTTAGAAATGTTTCTGCTTCTAATCCACAAGCACATGTCACTGGGTTTCTGGGTGCTCCCAGCATGCTTCTTTCTTTCCATACCTATTACGGGACCCTTGACTCAGTCTTTCTCGTCTTTCGGTCGCCAGGACAGACATTCTGATCAGAAAATATTTATTATGTGCCCGACCTGGGGAAAGGGGAGAAGCAATGCAGGCCCTGCGCCAAAGGGGCAGAGAAACGAGAGGTCAAGTGGACAGGGGCCTGGACACGGCCCTCCCCCCCTTGTCCAGCCTCAGAACCTCACCTGCAAACTCGGTCTCGTGGGGACTTTGTTTTCAACAAGCTCCAACACATTCTTCACTTAGTCTTCCTTCCTTTGTAATTAATGTCATCTCTAGTGCATACGTTCTTTTCTACGAAGGTTCCCAGGGTGGAAAAAACCACCTTTAGTCCCTCTTTGTGTTTCTGAAAGGGGCTGAATTTATTTCCTTTCTGGACTTATTTTAACACGACAGATCACTCCTCAAATTCAGTTTTTTCATGGGATATTCTTAAGTATGGATTTCCTTAAAAACACCATTGCTGTCTGAGATCCTGTTCTGATGTGCACTCGAAGGGTGGAACTATGGGCTCTGTAACTGCCAGGGAGACACAGGGCTTTGTACTTTTGCCCGAAGGGGCTACTGATAAATGCTAATTAATGCAGTAAGGGGTTCAGACACGTTCTACTGCCTCAGTGCAGGGCCATCAGGACCAGGTGGTCAGGTGAGCCCAGGCCTCATGTCCTACGATGACAGGGACAAAGCAGGAGCCTACAGTTGGGGCACAGACACAGTGACATTTCATATTTCCCTTGGGCCAGCAGTCCTGAAAGGTTCTCATTTCATGATATATTTTTCAAAGGAATTAAACTTAGAATCAATTACATTAAAATTACTCATGGGCTATAATGACTGGATTGACACTGGCATGAAATTAATCATCACGCCAATAGTAACTGTGTGAGTAAGGCTGACTGGCCTTCTGGTTAATGACTGGGCGAGACTTTGAAAATGTTAGTCGAGGCGTACCCAAGGCCACATATTGGTTATTGGGGACACAACACTTTCGTCTCCTCTTTAAAAGCCCTGTAACCCTTCTCTCTAACATGCCTGTGGTGTGGACAGGGGGAGATACTATGTTTTGCATTGACACTGCAGTCATCTAGACTTGCGGGATGGGGTTCATTCACGAATTTATCGATTGTTTACTGTGCTTTCATCTGTGAGATTTCTACCTTTTCTCTCATTCTGTGGTGGTGGGGGGTGCTCTCCTTGCCTGTTCTTTCCTAGGTGGGAGCCTGCAGGCTGCCATAGCTGAAAACACCAAGTCTGGCCATCATTTTGAAGAGTCGAAACTCAAAGACATCCTTCTACAGACTTCCCTGGGGCTCAAGTACATCCACAGCTCTGGCATGGTGCACATGGACATCAAACCGAGTCAGTACGGCTCCCCTTGGCCCCATTTAGTCCTCTCCATGCTCCAGACAGAATCCGTGCCTGTGTGTCTATCCAACGTCAAAGGCGCCACTTGCTGGCCGAATCCTTTCCTTTCACGCATTTCCCCTAAACAAGTTCAGTTAGATGACTTTCACCATTTTCTCCCTGGGCCCAGGGAGAAAAGACTCTTTCCCAGATAGTGAAGCTGAGGTATGAAAATAAGTATTTAATGTACTCCACAGATCTGAGTGACCACATGTTGGGTACGTCCTGTGTTTACTGGTCCTAGCCCTTTCACACTGAGTGAAGGGAGCAGAAATGAATGGTCTGGGCCCTCATCAATGTGAAACTCAAGGGAATGTTGTTACTGTATCCTGGGTTTTCCCCCTCATTTCTTTGTTTTGAGGCCACCAGCCTCTTTGGAGGATGGGGTCATGTCTGATGTCAGTTTCACTTAATGAGGTGTCAATCATTGAGCAAACTGCTCATAGGTAGTGTGAGAGATTCCAGAGAAGCAGGTAAACCTCGTACTGTTGTAACAGCCACACAGAAGAGGAAGAGAGGAGAGTGGCGTGATGGCAAATCCAAAAGGCTGTTGGGGTGAAAAATCTTAGGAATCATTATTTATGTCAATCCTGTATTTTTGCAGGTAACATTTTCATTTGTCATCAGATGCAAAGTGACTCTCTGACAGTCCAAGAAGAGACTGAAAATGACACTGACTGGTTTCTCTCTGCTGATGTGATTTACAAAATCGGTGAGTCTGCCTTGTATCCTCACCTGCATTCTATTTTCCTACAAAATTTATACTTATGACTCCATCTGTTCCCGTTTTAAGAAAGCCATGCTTTTAAGGAGCTCTATTTCTTTCTCTTTCAGGAGACTTAGGTCTTGCAACATCAATAAGCAAACCCAGAGTGGAAGAGGGAGATATTCACTTCCTGGCTAAGGAGATTTTGCAAGAGGTATAGATTAGGGGAATGGAGGCTGTTTTGTAACCCACCGAACCTTCTGACGCTCAAAGGAAAAAAAGGAAAAGTACATATTTATAATTTAAACTCATGTTATCCCTTTTCCTATTCTGAATGGAGACCAAAGATAGGAGAGCAATTTTCCCCAAAAAGCATGAGGGAAGCCGGCTCATTCGTGGATTAATCAGTATCTGTACTGTTCTTTTTAAAGGTTCTCTACTGTTTCTAGTATTTTTTAGAATTCCCAAACTTATGGATTGCCCAGTAGGAAGGCAGACTGTACGGGTCCAACCTGTCATCATCACACTACTTATTCTTTGACAGTGTGCCAGCTCTGGTCATTAAGAAGGCCTTTAGTCACTGCCCACCTCCCAGGATGTCTGTGGGGTCGGGCCCAGCACAGCGGTGTCAGTGGGTGGATTGTGCTCTGCCCTCTGTCCTCCTAGAAGTAAACCTCTCACCACCATGGATGCGCCCTTGCCTTTTGAGTCTGTTTAAGCCCACATGCACTCAGATGAACCTTTCTCACCATGTGTATTTTGGTCTAGACTCATGCCACTCGGCAAGCCAACTGGCCTGCCTGTCTTCTGTTTTGCAGGATTATCAGCATCTCCCCAAAGGAGACATATTTGCCTTGGGACTGACGATGGCAATGGCTGCGGGCGCAGAGCCCTTACCCAGCAATGGCGCCTTGTGGCATTACATCCGCCAGGGTCACCTTCCACGCATTCCTCAGGAGCTCTCAGGAGAATTCTACAGTCTGCTCAAGGTGATCTCTCTTGTGACACGAGGAGATGAAATATATATGTATTTTTTTAAAAATGAGTAATGACGAGTGGGTGGGGGAAGGGAAGTGGAAATGTTGGAAGTGTCACTGACAGAAGGAAAAGGGCTCACGACCGGGAAGCCAGCAGAGACGCGGTGGATCGAAGGCTTCTCCAGGATGTTTAGAGACTATCAGAAAGACAGTTTATGCCACAGTTTAAAAATCTGCTTACAGTCTTTCCATTTGTCTTTCTGAACAACCCTGTGAGGTGGACAGTTGAGAAAGTCAAGGCTCACAGTGGTTTCCTGACTTGTAATCTACCTTCGATAATCAATGAACTCCCAAATCAAACCTGGTCTTTTTGCTTCTATTTTGGGATTTTAACCATTGTCAATGGTAGCAGTGATGTGATCACTAAACAAAAAAATCAAACAAACAAACAAAACCCCTGAGTTTTGAGTATATAGGAGAAAGTATGAGCTAATTTACTGATTAATAAGTGACAATACCACCAACCATTTGAGCTACTGGAAGAAAGGTAATGTCAACTCAGGAATCTGCATGTCACTTGTACTCAGTGATATCTGAGTGTGTGTAGGGACAAGGGAAGGGAGGTCTCACACTGAAAGAGGGTGGTACAAAAAAATCTACACTGGCGAGAAGCTTAACTAAGAAAAGAAAATATGTAAGACTTACTTTAGGGCTTAAGGAACAAGATCCAGGAAGATCCCTAAAACAGCCTTAGAAATAATCTACCTTCTTGGAGATTAATTTTGAGTTTCACGGTTTGCCTGAAAACTTCAAATTTAATTACAAACTTGTCCCGCCTCACTTCTACTTTCCTGACAGGAGGAGGCAAACCCTTCCTCACAGTGGTCTTTGTTCATAGTGCGACCACCTAGTTTTATGGGTAAGTCACCCTCCAGGTTAGCAGGAAATTATTGAGTGCCTCAGTTCCGGCCCTGTTCGAGATGGTACCTATATGTTAATTCACTTAATCCTCACAACAGTCCAGAAGGTGGATATTGCTCTCCCAAATACCAGGAAAGGGAAACCGAGTTTCAGCATAGGGAAGTGACTTGCTCCAGACGACAGAGGTGATGGTGGAACTGGCTCTGAACCTCAGTCCCCAGATGGAAGGTTCATTACATGACACTGCTAACTGCTGCATGTAATTCAGTGTTTTCTCCTGCCTTCAGGTCATTTTAGGTTCCAGACACCCACCCCTACCTGAAGACAAGTGCTGTAGGGATATATTGTCACGGTGCAGTATCTTTAATTAATTTTACGTGAGAAAGGAGCGTGCTGTGGTAGAAAGCAAGCAGACTGGGAGCTGGGTAACCTGGATTGTAGTTTCGGTCCCGCCAAAAACTTAGACAAGCCACTTTTTATTTCAGGACCCATTTCTTCCTGTTGAAAATCAAGGCATTAGACTAGTCAGTCATCCAACCTGCTCCAAACTATGATACTTAAAGATAAGTCAGATCTGGTAGATGACTGATGCTACCAGATGCGGATGGTGGCCTGTCCCAGGTGGAGCAAAGTTGTCATCTATTTCCTCCCTCTGTGCAAAGGAGAAGCAGAGTTTCAGCCAAGCCACCAGCAGAAGCTGGCTCGGAGTTGGCCTGGGTGGGGAGATTCCTCAACACTGAAGCTTCTGTTTCCTTCGGTCATCAGAGCATGATCCACCCGGACCCGAGGGAGAGGCCCTCTGCAGCGGCTCTGGCTAGAAGCCCAGTTCTCCGCTCCTCGCTGGGAAAAGCAGAAGAGCTCCAGCTGCAGCTTAACTTGGAAAGGATGAAGACAGCCACACTGGAAAGGTAGCTGTCGGGTGTTGCAGTGGAGAAAGAACCTGCTTGTGTGCTACTCATACTGATATGACTGGAGTATCTTCTCTATGGATGTGAGGGGAAGCCAATATTACAATACGTAGGTCTCCACCCAGACAGAGAGTAGCAGCATGAGGCACGGGGCTGGAGGCGCAGTGACTGAGCGCGTTCAGTTAATGCGAAGGAAGCAGAGTGAAGAATACAGGGAATACAACTGGGAAAGAAAACGTAGTAGGGTTCTGAGTGGCAGCAGGTGTTCTAGAAACTGATGGATGAACTCCAAGTGCGAGGGGACCTTCGTTAAGGTGGGAAGAGACCTATTTCAGAATTCCATTAAATTTCAGAGACAGGCAGCTATTCCCTGTTGGTATGTGTTCAGAGGAAGAGATAATTTTTCAGACCAACAGGAGCAGTCTGATTACTTCTTCATATTAGCTTGTGTTCATGGGCGCATTCCTTCATTAATGTTCCCTCATTAAACAAATGGGAACTAATGAGATGGGGTGGAGCTGGTATAAAGGGCTGAAGGCACTTAAAAGTGATTGTTATATACACTGTGCATTCCTGAAAATATAAAAGAAGATGAAAAATGGTTCATGTGTAAAATAAGCTCTAGAAGTCCAGCTTCTTTTGGATACACAATCCATCTTAGAGTAATTAACTTGAAAAGGTCCCAGAATGATTTCTTGGCAATGACCTGTGGAGACTCTAAGCTTTTAGTCAGGCAATTCTTCCTAACAAGCAACTTAGTATCTTTTTGCTCTCGTTTTGGATTCCATCTTCCTAGCTAATAAACAAAAGACACACACACACACACACACACAACAAACACATTATCACAGGAATGTAAGTTTTCCTTCAGGTGTGCTGTGTATAACCTATGAACCCACCTATACGGGAACAGGTGACTGTCATCAGTAATGACCAGTAATGAGCACCCATCATAGAGCAAGGTCAGCTGCCTTCTTGCCATTGTCTAGACCAGGGGTTGGCAAACTATCCCATAAAGAGCTAGGTGGTAAATATTTTATACTCTGTGGGCCATTTGATCTTGGCTGCCATACTCAACTCTGCCACAGTAATGTGAAAGTGGCGGTAGGAAACATGCAAATGAATGAGGGTGCTAAATTTTCCAATAAAACTTTATTAGCAAAAGTAGGTGGCTGGCCAGATGTGGCCCAGGGGCTGTTGCACTGTGCTTTCATATATAGCTTGTAGCTCTGCTCCCACCCCCCCAACTTTTTTTTTAAAGACCACCCATGCCCCGATCAGCAGGATTTGGGAAACTAACTGGCTGTGTGTGGTGGCCATGTTCTAAGACAGCCACAGGAGCGGACTTTCCGTTCCGTGTACAGCTTAAGGCTGCTTTGTGTACATACTGAAGTAAAAAGAAATACCTCTTCTTACGTCAGTGTTGATCATAAATATCTCTAATTTAGGATGGAGTAACGTGTTTGTCCTCTTTCATTGCCAGGAAACTGAGAGAAGTCCAGCAGGCCCTTTCCCCCCAGGAAGGCCAGAGTGACCCCAAGGTCTTGGAGACCCCCCCAGGATCACGCACCAAACGCCTGGTGGGAGGAAAGAGCGCGAAGTCTTTGAGCTTCACCTATGAGAAGCCTTTGTCCTAGGGACTCATTTCACACCGACCCATAGTAAACACTGACTGTGCCAGACTCCCTCTTGCAAGTGGAAAGATTAACCAACTTGAACGCCCGAAGATGTCAAAAGTATTCCCTAATCTAGCACTTATAGCCAAGATCCTAAAGCTACTGAGGCATCGTCCTACAGCACTGGTCACAGGCACAGTAATCTCCTGTTGTTATACTCCTAACGCCGCCCACCCAGAGTCCATTTCTCACATTCATTGGGCACAACGGGAAAGCATGGGCTTCTGAACTCACGGGAGAGAAGGAATCAGCAGCCCTTGCTGCAGCCTGTGCATTAAGAGGCTGCTCTAGCTAATTACCCAGGAAGGATCCCAGTGGCTCTCCCTGCACATAGAAAGACACACAACCTTGTTTGAATTGAGGCATCAGCTTACAAGAAAATGTACCTGGATTTCAACAAATGTCTCCTAGGCTGTATGATGGTATTTGTGAAAGAATTCTCAGCCACTTTAGTTTTCCTACTGTGTTCTCTGAATGGAGATGATCTCTTTCTCAGATCCTGTATTTATTAAGTATAAATGACTTCATCATTATTTGAGGCGAGCAGAAATAAGACTACATGTACCTTGAAGTTTCTGAGCTGGCTGTTAACTGATGAGACAAAAGTACTGGGTCGAGGGGATGAGAGAAGTTTGATGTGATTCTCTCTCCTTGGTCTATTCACCCTGACACTCTTGTAAGTGCTATGACTGGTTTTGATTTTTTGCATGTCACCAATTTCTCCTTGATTTTATCAAAATTTGGCTTTGTTTCCTGTGATTTTTATCATATTTTATCTCAAATCCTTTTCTCTGTACATATTTTTAAAGGAATAGAATATTTGTAAATAAAGGTTTTTATCTTGTCCAAAGCCAAATCTGGGTAAAGAACTCTTCTTTGTAATATGTAACTAACAAAGAATGAGAAACTTATGTTGGAAACCATTTCACAAGTAGGTAGGTGACAATTTAGTAGGCTTGTACTGACAGGTCTTGGCTTTGAGGCCCAGTTTCACAGCCCCAAAAGCTTAAAATGGCCAGTCTATGACATAAAATAATGTTGGTCATTAAGGCATTTGATAATTGTGTACCATTAATAAAGTAGCCTATAAATGGTTTGTAAGAATTTTTTAATGCTTTATTTTCTTCTTTTCCCTTAATTTTTGTTATTTTTCAATGGAATAAACCATCATACAGTTTTTCTTCTTTCTTACAGTAGCAATTCTTTCTGTGCTGTTTAGTGGGGGTACAGAGCTCCATATTGCCCATCGCCATTTTTAAAAACCAATCTTTGTTCAAGGTTTCAAAATTAAGTTAATTTATTTCTTGCCTCTCCCAAGCCAGCCTTGTCCTTTGCAGTAGAGTACAAGGTCAACCCCAATTCGTGATTATAAACAGGCAGATTAAGAGTATGCAGTGTACAGACTGGAATTTTTTCGTTATATTTGTCTTCTTAGCCAATGACAACTACTCCTATTAGGGACTATGATGACTTCTCTACCACGTTCCTACCATGACACCTGAATGGACTGGGTGGCGGATTATTGGTTTCTCTCCCTCTGTCGTTTGCTGGTCCCCATGGGGCAGGAAGTCACCAAAAGAAAAGTTGCTACATAGGCACTGCTGGGTGTGGAAGATACTGTGTCTATTTTCAATGTGCATGGTGCTTTTTTTTTTTTTAGACCAACCTTTTCCATTCTTCTTACCACAAAGTACTTGTGAACACGAAGAGGGAGTGATTAGTGGTATAACAGAGAAAGAACTTTTAGAGCCAAATGACTGTATATGGAGGGATAGATGTAGGGGATCAGGGAGAAGTTTTAAAGATAATTTCAAAGTTCAACTCTGGGAGCATCTTGGCACCATTAACACAAATCAGGAGCTTGGAAGGGGAAACACTGTCTTTAAAGGAAAAGACAAATTTAGATTTTTATTTGACTTAACATCTCAAGGGGAAGGAGAATTTTTAAATAGGAAATCAGAGTGGCACTGACGGTAGTGATTTAGTGGGTGGAATGTGGAATGATTCATACCTGCACAAGGCCTAAAGACAGTATAATAAAATGGAATAGACGTTGCTAAGGGGGTCCCTTAAAATAGTCAGGAGGCTATTAAGGAAGTGAGGTACACCTTGTGCCCCAGTTCTCAGAGCTGCTATTAAGCTGCTAAACCTATTTCTAAACTCAGCTCAAGGCCCAGCCATAAACATCCCAGAACAACAGCTGCTACCTGGACCTCTGTGGACCTTCCTCCTTTGTACTTTCACCCCCTCATTTGCATACTGGAATCAACCAATCCTTAATAAACTGGGGGCAATCCTTCATTTGCATAAAAGAATGACATTTTGTGGGTTTTGTCTTTATAAACCCCGCCTCTCTTTGTTCTTCTCTCCAGAGTGCAGTTGGATTACTTCCTGAATCTTCCTTGTTTGGATTGAATCCTTCAATACTCCAAATAAGCTTTTAATTTGTTTTACAGCCTCAAATCATTACTGGTTAACAACAGTATTTCAGGAATTAAACATTGTGAAGGGAGACATACAATGGAGCTAAACATATAGAAATATACTGTGAATAAAAAGGGGACTGTGCAATAAAACCGACAAGCCTTGTGAAGGGGCTGGGGGGCAGGACACAAGGCAGGCCTGACAAGCTCAGTGACCCAAAGTAACCCCACAGGATGGTCTGATTACAAATTCTTAACTGGGCATCCCAGGCCTTTGGCAAAGGTCAATCTTTAAGTGACCTCTGTCCATTGTTCTTATGTAGCTAGCATAATGTACATTTGAAATGTCAGAGCCTATTTCGGTTTTTTTTTGTACCTCAGAAGACACAATCATCAGCACCACAGTGTGAGCCCACAGAATTCCTCATCGTTATCTTGTTCCCCACAACCATCTCTATGTGCTTTGTTAATTACTACTCTATACCTTCCATCGTAAAAAGTTTCTCCATTTGCCTTGTATCTAAGCCTAGAGATTTCCCACTCCCCCCATGCTTTCTTCAACTTTCGTAATGTACCATCAATGAAGTTCATGCACCTTCCTTACATCTTCTTCTTTGATTCTAATGTAAAAAATAAGCTGCAAAACTGCCATTCTATGGAATATGTCACATTTTGCTCCCCAGCATATGTCATCAGTGTAGCTCAATAAACTTCTAAAGCATTTTCACAGGTTTGGGATGTTCTATGTCAATAATACCAACCATTAAGTCAGACTTTTACGTGGGTCGAGGTGTGTTTTGGGAACCATGTTAAGCAGTTCACAGTTTTTCCTTCAGGGGCAAAGGTGGACATTGAAGGGTTTTAAGCTGGGTCCTGAGGAAATTTGCATGTGTTAGAATGATCTAGAGGGTACCTTCCTTTTCTAGAAGCTGGAAGTTGCAAGGACCAGGATAAGGGGGAAACCCTCTCTGGCCTTTATTCTGCAATCTGAGGGGCTCCAGATTCCTCTTCATTACCAGGGCCAAGATTAGGGTGAAGGAGACAAAATTTAAGGGGCACCAAAAGTCAGCCATCCAGGTTAATGATACTTTAATGCAATATTTTAGAAATATTAAAATTAATAAAAATATCCATAATAAATGAAATACCAGAATTTTAAATAAATACAAGATCTGTAAGCTGAAGTTAATTAAAATTATTCAAGATGGCCACTTGGTCAAGAAAAGTTGTCAGACATGACAATTCTTGCAGTTGGAAATAAGCCGATATTATTCGATATTGAAAATATTACCAAGCAGTGTGTGTCCATTAAAGCCAGGAAAGTAAAATTATAATAAAGTGTTATTGGTATAAATAAAATATTTAAACTTTAAACAATATTGTAAGTTTTAATACAGCTACTTTTGAATTATTCACTATTTCTTCAATTTAAAATGTAATAGTTTGGATATTTTTTTGAATACGTAGAAATAGAGGGGCGCATATTTTTTTCCAATTGCCTCAGAATCCAGTATGGCTCAAAGCTTGTATTTAATTAAAATACTAATCTCTGTTCAGCACGAACTTTTTTGCATCAATTTTCGCTTTTTTAAACATTGCATTAAAATACTTACATTGATTGCCAATTTTTGGCGACTCCTTATTTTGCATTCTCAGCTCTATGCCCACTCTCCTTTTTTTAGTTCTTGTTCTGTTTTGGGACGTCTGAATTTTTCTAGTTTTCCAGAGGCGGAGCTATCTTTTGTGTCGCGTACCTCGACCCCTCCTCCAGGGCCCGGTTAGGAATTCCGTTTCATTTGAAACTTGAAATCAGTCCCACTCACCACTTGGCGGCGTAGACTTCCCGGTCGCGCTGGTGGAAAAAGTTCCCGGAACCAATGCGTTAAGGGGGCGTGTCTCCCGCGGTGATTGGCTGGGCGCTTTTGGACCACGCACGCCACGGACTTTCCGGTTTCTCCTTTTTCTCGCGAGTCTTGCGTCACACCTGCGCCGGTGAGCGACCTGCTGTCTCCGCACTGTTTGGCTGGTGCGCCTGGTGAGGATAGGAGGACGGCATGAGTTCTGTGCTGGGTGTTCGTGCGGCCCTGTGTTGGTCGGAGGTGGTGCTGTCGGTGTCTGTCCCTTCTTTTGTCACGCGTGGGGAGGACTTTGCGGTTTCCTCTCATATCTCAGCCCCTCTACATCATTTGCTGGGAGAGCCACTTTGAGAAAGAGCGCCTGCCATCCCCGGCGACAAGGCCGGGGAGCCCAGGACTCTCCTTAGTCTTTGCTAATCGGGATGGAGGCAGTAATTTTTGCAGCAACAAGTTTCAGATTTAAGTCCCTTGCTGACATCGCAATGTGTATGGAGCCCTTCCTATGTGTTAGGAACTGTTTCAGGTGGATTGGATTTGACAGTGAGTAAATCCGACAAAAATCCCTGACCTCCGGGAGCCTGCCTATTAATAAAATTTGAGAAGACTGGAATGGGAATGGGAATAACTCACTATAAGAATTTTTCTTATGAGTTGGAGAACGAGGAAGCTAACGGGGATCAAAAAGATCCAGGTGTCAGGTTTTTGTTGGGGAGGAATCCTCGTCAGCTGTGTAGGACTGTCGACGTGTTATGGTCATAAGGTGGGTGGTGTAAAAGTGAGGAGAGCACGTAGGAATTCAGGATTAGTGAATTCGTGCTCTTGCTATGAGAGGTGGTATTCATTTATCTCCCTCTTTTTTTCCTTTCAGGAAAAGACTAAAGATTGGATTGTGGGAAAAGAAAAGTAGAAGCAATGTTTCGAAGGCCTGTATTACAGGTAATCACTTTTCCACGTTAGTGCCAAGATGGGTTATTATCAGCCTCTGTGGTTAGATTTCTTTAGAAATTTGGCTGCAGAGGCAGAAGACCTTTGAGCCCAACCATTTGATGTGTACTGATTTGATATGGAGGGTCCTTATTTTTGTGTCCAAAATGGAGGGTCCGAAGTGAAACATTATTCCATGACTTAAGAGCCCACCTGATTCATAGGCATACTGAAATTAGTGTACTTCTAGAAGAATCATTATACACATGACTAGTTAGCAGCTTGATTCTTTAGTATGTTCTGACTGGCATCTTTATTTTCTTATCCACCTTTGGCCCCAAAACATAGCAATAGGCTTCATTAGCCAACAGTACCCCAGAAATGGTGGGTGTTTATTTGATTGGTGGACATCTGCTTTATACATGAACAGTGCTGCCACTTGGCATATAGGGTTCCTTTGATGTCACGGTTTAGCACTATGAACCCAGAGATGGGCCCAGTGATGTGTGCTCATATCTTAGCAGTAGCCCTGGAACAGAATGCCTTTAAGGAGGCTCCAGAGGGCACTGGGAAAGCAGCAGCCCTGATGTTGGAAGGTTCTGGGTTCTAGGCATGACTTGCCACTTACTTCCTATAGGGTTTGGGCAAGTTACTTAATGTCCCAGAACTTCATTTTCTTTCATCTCTAAAGTGGGGATAATTTTGCATAGTTCATTGATTTATTCTCAGGATTAATTGGTAAGAGCTAAGGCACTTGGTTGGTGTCCAGTCATGATAGCTGTCATCATCAGTGAGCGCTGCTGTTACATGGCAGTGACTGCCTTTTCTGGCACATGCATTTGGACAGTCACATCTTTGAAATTTTTCAAAGAACCAAATTTTGACTATCTGAGCCTTTTTTCTTTGGCCCATTGAAAACATGAATTTTTCCAGCACATATTGGATTTTACCTTATGCAGGCAGCCACAGAGGCACCATAATCAAGAGTGTTACCACAAAAGAAACAGGAGCAGACTCTGTTCACTGTCTTGGGCATGCTGTCTGGTGCCTCTGTTGTACTGGGTTGGCCAAAAAGTTCATTTGTCTGTAAGATGGCCCTGGTAACACTTAGTTGTCTTTGACTTAATTTGAAACAATATTGTTGGATTGTATTGTGACAGCTGTCATATCAGTGTGCATTTAAAAAAAAACTTACCAAAGTTGGCAAATTTTTGTGTAGCCATTTTCATGTTGAAGATAGAGAAAATATGCGACACTTCCAGCATGTTATTTTTTTGTTATTTCAGGAGAAATAAAAACACAACTGAAATGCAAAAAAGATTTGTGCAGTGTGTGGAGAAGGTGCTATGACTGATCAAATGTGTCAAAAGTGCTCTGAAGTTTTGTGCTGGAGATTTGTCACTGAACAATGCTTCACTGTCTGGTGGACCAGCTGAAGTTGATAGTGATCAAACCGAGACATTAATTTAGAGCAGTCAATTTATACTATATGGGAAATAGGCAACATACTCAAAATATCCAAATCAATAGAGTGATTGGTGAAAATGAAGGATGTCTTCTATTTTATGGAAAAAGCTGAACTGACTTTCTGGCCAACCCAATACCTTTGGGCTTCTGTAGTAGGCCACCCTAAGTGGCGCATGGTCCTTCTGGCGCCATGCGATGGGACATCATGGGAGGTGTGCGTCTTTTGTCTTCTGTGGACGCGTGCCATGGGAGCAGCTGCCTGGATGGTGCCCGAATGTGAGGAGGTCTCCTGTGTGTGTTTGCCTCTCCCCCATATTCCAAAAAATTATACCCATTTTATTCATTTGTTCCACTTTAGGTGTTTCATCAATTTGTAAGACATGAGTCTGAAACAGTAAGCAGCTTGGTTCTTGAAAGATGTAAGTAGTAGCTAAGTTCCAAGTTTAAAGTATGCAGTTTCCAGCAGTGTGCTAATATTTTCACAAATGTGTTGCAGAGGTGCACTGGTTGGGTTATGATCTGTTAGTCATCATGCCTTTGGCTCACATTGGCCTCTCGGATCTTGGCTTGCCCCGTCAGGCTGCAGGGCTGAGTGTGAACTGGGCCCTTCTTCCATTACCAGTCAGTTTTTACTCCCTCTTGTCTCTTTCCTGTGGTAGAATTTCCTTGAGTTTTTGAAGGTTATGTGCTATTTGGCCAAGGGACCGAAAGTTTGTGAAGCCTGTTGTTTCATAGATGCATTTTCTTGTATTTGTAAAGATTTTCAGATCTCAGATTTTTTTTTTTAATGAGACAGTTTTTTTTGTTTGTTTTAAAGGTATTTTAAAGAAGAATTTCATATAAAGAGCTTAACATTGTTTTGTGGGGCTACTCTAAGAATATTTCCTCTCTTCTTGTCCACCCTCTACTCCCAGTCTCTCATTATTTGTCCCTTCGACTGATTTGCCTCTTGTGGATGTTACTCTGGTCTTATTTTACCTACATGTTGCATTTCAGCTCTGAACCGTGTGCAGTTACTCGGGCGAGTGGGTCAGGACCCTGTCATGAGACAGGCAGAAGGGAAAAACCCGGTCACAATATTCTCTTTAGCCACAAATGAGATGTGGAAATCAGGAGAAAACGAAACATACCAAATGGGTGAGTTAAAAGACTGGGTTGGTAATGTTACCAGCAATAAAGAGACATTGTTTACTTCCAGTTCTCTCACTAGAGATGAGCTGCTTTCAGAAAGGACCTTTCTTCCCTAGCTTTGCTCTGTTGTCTTGGACACAGGGACTTTGGTTGTGCTGGGCATGGGTACCTTGGCATTTCTGTGGCCTGCTGGCCTTTGTAACCCTGTTTCCCGTTCTTGTGATTTAGGTGATGTTAGTCAAAAGACAACGTGGCACAGAATTTCAGTCTTCCGGCCAGGCCTCAGAGATGTGGCGTACCAGTATGTGAAAAAGGGGTAAGTTGTGGCAGGGCGAGGCTTACAACTGGAGTGGTTTAAAATCTGATGAGTATTCCTCATGGAGTGTGTAACGCCTTTGTTCCTGAGTACCACTAATTATATGAACTCGAGAGATTTATGCAGTGCTTAATACTTTGCAAGTGCTGCTTTGTGTGAAACGGCGGATGAAACCTGGTTTAATCTTCTGAGACCTTAGAGCTTAGGGAAAACAGGGTGCGTGCATACACAGAAGCGGCTGAGACCAGGGGGAAGGCAGGTGTACCGGGTGCCCCGGAGCACATGCAGCAGAGGTTTATAGGGGTCCCGGCAATGGTGCGTGCGTCTGTCTGCCACGTGACGGCCTTGGCACAGGATCTGGGGTGCACGAAGCCTGACACGGTGAGGTGTTACGGTCACGTTCACATCAGTTATTCCGTACTTGACATTTTTATGTTGGCTTCTTTGCTCTCTTTTGAGTGCTTTTTCTGAACCCACAGGACAAAAGGGCGTGTTTAACAGCAGGAGTGGTCACAGTTAATGTATGTCATGAACAGTAACTTCAGCGGAGACTGCAGTTTCAGTTTCTCTTCAGTGACCTTTTCTTTGTGTGCACCTCCATTGTCCTTTATACATGTATGTGTGAACATCTGCACACACACGCAAATTGGTAGAAGTTTCAAGGAAAATGTGTGCCTGCAGTTCCCCCCCGGCTCGTTCTGACCGTCTTCTGGCTCAGCCTGTTAGCTGGTGCAGAGAGTCCTAGTGACTATGAGTGAAACCCTAAGCTGTAAACCTCCATTTTGAATTTTAATAATTTAAGCCTCTTGAGAATAACTTTAGGAATTGGAAAATAAGTGAAAGTCAGATCTGTTAGGGGTCCAAAATCAAGGGTCATGGGAAATGACACATTGGAGACCAACCCAAGACATTTGAAGGCTGCAACTTGGTCACCCTTCTGCTGTCGTGGTCTTAAGGTTGCTTTTCTTTTTTTTTGTTAATTTTAGCTTAAGACTTTGAAAACAATTTTTTTAAAACTTTATCTTAAGCCCTGGCTGGTGTAGCTCAGTGGATTGAGCGTGGGCCTGTGAACCAGACAATCGCGGTTCGATTCCCAGTCAGGGCACATGCCAGGGTTGCAGGCAGGTTCCCTGCAGGCCAGTTCCCAGCAGGGGACGCACGAAAGGCAACCATACATTGATGTTTCTCTCCCTCTCTCCTTCCCTTCCCCTCTAAAGATAAATAAATAAAATCTTTAAAAAAACACAAAACTTTTTATCTTTATTGTATGTATTTTCCATTTCTATTTAGCCCCCTTATTCCCCTCTTTCCCCAGCAGTCACCACACTGTTGTCCATGTCCACGAGTCCTTTTTCCTTTTCGCTCAGTCCTTTCACTCCCTAATTTCCCTGCCTGTACCCGTAGCTGTCATCCTACTCTCCATCTGTGAGTCTGTCCCCATTTTCCTTGTTATTTCAGTTCTTTAGATTCCACATATGAGTGGAATTATATGGTATTTGTCTTTCTCTGACTGGCTTATTGCACTTAGCTCAGTGTTCTCCAGGTCCACCCATGCTGTTGCAAAGGGTAAAATTTTCTTTTATGGTCAAGTAGTATTTCATTGTGTGAATGTCTGTAATTGTTTTATGTACTCACCTACTGATGGACACTTGGGGGGCTTCCATATCTTGGTGATTGTAAATAACACTGCAATTAACATAGAGGTGCTTTACGTTCTTTCACTTAGTGTTTTGGCTTCCTTCAGATACATTCCCAGAAGTGGGATTGCTGGGTCAAAAGGCAGGTTCATTTTTAATTTTCTGAGTTCTTTCCACACCGACGGCACCAGCCTGCGTTCCCACCAGCAGTGCACGGGGGTTCCCTTTTCTCCACATCCTCTTCGGTACTTTGATAATGTATTGATGATGGCCCTTCCGACAGGTTTGAGGTGGTATCTCATTGGTTTTTATGCATTTCTCTGATGATAGTGACAACGAGCACCTTTTCACGTCTGTTGGCCATCTGTGTGTCCTCTTTGGGTATGTAAACTTTCTTGGGACCCCAGTCAGTTCAAGGATGAAAACATTGTCCTTTTTAATGAGAGGACTCAAGTGTGTACATGCTATTTCAGTACTCGTAATTCTGAGCTTTGCAAAGTGGTAGCAAAAATGAGGTTATCTGTGATTGTATGTTTCATTTTTAGTGTATACTCACTACTGCTTCTGATCTGACTCCTGTAAAGCATATTAATCCCCAGGATAAAAGCCATACATTTTATTTCAGGTCTCGAATTTATGTGGAAGGGAAAGTAGACTACGGTGAATACATGGATAAAAATAATGTGAGGCGGCAAGCAACAACAATCATAGCTGGTAAGAAGCTTGTGATGACAGCTGTCCTCTTTCCCCCCCTTCTTTAGAAGCTTGGCTGTGTTATAAGTGACTTCAGCTGGGCTGGGAGTGCTGATGCTGATGGGATCGTCCTGCAGCTCACCAGAGGGATTCTGGGTGTGGTTTGTGGGCCTGCACACATTTACCTATTCCTTTAGAAAATCATCTCCATGCTCAGACCGCTTTAATTCACAAGCAGTGCTGAGCATAGATGGAACTATCTGTGCTGGTTCTGACTGTGGAGTCAGCTGCGCTGAAACGCAGGGCCTTTGAAGGGCACGGCCTAAACAGGGAGGAGCCTGTGGCAAGGCGGAGCTGCACCGGTGTGCGCAGCATTGGACGTTTGTGCAGATTTATTTAGTAGAACCTTTTTGGTGCTTATGATGCTTTCATTTTAAATTCCTGTTGTTCTCATTAAACAACGTACAAAATAACCTGGAAAAGATAGACACACAGGGTTAAAGAATATTAAGAAGCTATCTCCTAGAGCAGTTTTCAGACTTGTTTCAAAATTCTACGGGAATTTTGAAAACTATACCCCTTTGGACATCTTTAAGTTGACATTAATGTTTTTTCAATATGACATTCTTCTCTTAAATGTATTAATGGATCTCAATACCATAGTAATTTGATACCTGTTGTCGTTTAAAAAAAATCTATGAACAAGCTCTTCAGCATTTGGAAATTTTACAGTCAGGTACCACATAAAGACCTTGGGTCAACAAAGAACCACATGTGGGCGGTGGGGCCATAATATTATAATGGAGCTGAAAATTTCCTGTGGCCTAGTGACGTGGTAGTCATTGTAATGTCACAGCACAACACGTTACTCACCTGTGTGAGGTGTGCTGGTGTCAACAAGCCTGCGCTGCCAGTTGTGTAAAAGTATAGCACACACAGTTATGTGTGTGCTACTTGATAGTGTTAAATGACTGTGTTACTGGTTTATATATTTACCACACTGTTACCATCTTAGAATGTACTCTCTACTTATGAAAAGGAACTTTGATACAGAACAGAAAGTGTTGCACCCAGCACCTCTGGGTTTATCATTTTTTCTCGAGCCTGACGTAATGGTGCGTACTTGGGTACAGTAACAGGCTGCACAGGCTTGCAGCCCAGGAGCACCAGGCTGCACCGCATGGCCGGGCGTGCGGTTGGCTGGGCCATCCGGGTCTGAGTCAGTGCCCTCTGTGGCGTCAGCACCACACTGGGACCGCCCAGCACCCATTTCTCGGAACCTGACTCCGCCATCCAGTGGCACGTGACTGCGGTGCCTTTTCTCTGAACGTGTGTGTCCGTTCCATTTTCTCCTTTCAGGTGTATCAGAATAAACTATAGTTTATATTTGTAAAAAATTACATACTTAAAGAGAAATTAAGAAGTTTTTCCCTAATTCTCTGAAAGGTGCTAAATGTACATTTTTTCTTCATTGGGTTATTACAGTTAGTTTTAGTACATAATTGATTAAAACATAATTTGTACATAATTTTAGTATATAATTTGATATATAAATAGAAAAACTGCCCTGGCTGGTGTGGCTCAGTTGACTGAGTGCCAACCAGTGAATGGAAAGGTTGCTGGTTTGATTCCTAGTCAGGGCACGTGCCTGGGTTGTCGTCCAGGTACCCAGTAGGGGGCATGTGTGTGTGAGAGCCAACTACTCACTCATGTTTCTCTCCCTCTCTTTCTCCCTCCCTTCCCCTTTCTCTAAAAAAGTAAATAAATAAAATCTTTTAAGAAATTATTTAAAAAACCCCAGAAAAACTGAAATTTAATTGACAGTTCATTTTATAATGAGATAAATGGTCCCCCACCCATTCTTGGATAAAGTACTAAAATAAGACATTTGTTAACAATGGACATTTCTGTATCTTTCTCAATTATTTATTTTACGAGCATTTAACACTTTCCTGTTTCTCTGGATACCAAATGTGTGGACTGATTTCGGATTGTGTGAATTGTTATAAACCTAGCCAAACAGATGCATTTCAGATTATCTGCTAATTTGTGTTTTTCCTGTTACAGTATTCACTAGCATGGGTGGTTGAGTAATTAATGTAGGCTTATAGGTCATAGTAAAAATGAATAGGTCTTTAGTGACATTTGAATTGAAGGGAGTAGAGTTTATTTGGTTGATCTGTTTCATGGCTGGATTTTTAATTCTGAAAGGTCATGTCTGTAACTTAGAAACCCCCGCCAGTGGGTGGCGCTCTTGCCTCCACAGTGTCACAGCTCTGATACTCTCCTGAAATAACCATTCTGCCTCAGAATATTCTATTTTTAGATGCATATAGTTATGAACAAATATTCAGTCATTATGTAATAACCATTTTTGAGTAATTTCAAGTTAAAGGAGTCTGGATCCTTTGGAGCTATGCAGGAAGTACTACTTACTTCTTTTCCTTTGCTTGTCCTAAACAAACCCCATCTGGGATGAACTCCATCTGGGACAGCAGTTTAAGAGTAATGTCTGATGTTCTTAGATAAAAATGCTCTCTGTAATACTGATTAGTAAGAATTTTCCAAAGAATAGATACGTAAAACTAAATGTTTTGAAATTTAAAAATAAAATGCTTGTATGTGAGCATTCAAACTTCCTTGAACATGGAAATAAGTCTGTCCTTCCTCACAAGGCCTTGTGTCCAACCCTGCCCCTCCCCCTCCCCCACGCCCCGGCAGGGGGACGCTGGGCCTGGGTCCTTCTGCGGGAGGGTGTGCTGCCTGCTCTGGGCCCTGTCTGAGCACGGAAAGTTTCGGAATCTGTGGCTCATTTGGTAGAAAGTTACTGCTGAGAAGACCTCAGCTCTCCTCAGGGAAACTGAGAAATGTCTCCTCCTCTCGCAAGGCCCAATTGCCTGACAGACAGCTGCAGCCCGGCTGTGAGCTCCATCACGCCTGTTGTATACGCCTCCCGGGAACACCGCAGGGTTATGCAGTGTTTTGAGGATCTGTGTGACATCTTTTTAGCTAACAGCACTGAAGTGTGTGTGTCTTAGAGGGAATGATGAAGAGGGATGGCGACGAGTTCTGAAAGTAATGTTTATGCTCTGGCTTCTTTACAGATAACATCATATTTCTAAGTGACCAGACGAAGGAGAAGGCCTAGAGTGGATCGTTCTTCTTTGGCCAGCGCTTGATAGAGCCACTTTTCCAAATCATGTATAGTCTTTATAGTTCTGAGGACAGTAATTAAAATATTCTTTTATATAAAATGATGGTATTTCTCCTTTCTCCTCACTGTCGCTCCCTGTTCCCCTTTTTGTGCCATCAGCCTTGTTAGTTCCTGTCTGTTTGACATCCACCAGCTGTTTATTCTCCTAGGGATGGTTTTTACGTATGCGTGTACAAAATAGGGAACCGTCCAGCTTATCGGTGCTACGCCAAGGTGATAGACCCCCATCGTCTGTGCGCGCCTCTGTCCCAACACTGATGCGGCCACGGGGGATTTGTGGAGCGTTGCTGTGTGTTAGGCGTCCGTCTCGCTGTTGTAGGTACTCATTTTACTACCTGCCTGCTCTGTGCACTCACACTGTAACCTGTGCTTGGCGTAGAACGGAGGCTGGATGAGTCTGGACAGGCAAGATCCCAGTGGGATATTAAGCTTTAGCCCAAGTTGAAGGGGGTTGCTGAGTGCGTTAGTATCTGACCTAAACAGCTTCCAGACTAATCTACCTTCTTCACATCTTTTGTTTGTGGACCAATTTCATTGGTAGGGTTTACGGAATAAAGCTTACTTAGCAGCAAAGACCTAAAACTGTAATGAGGGGTGAAATCCGTCCTCTGCGGGTGGCGACCCTGGGGCTGTGGTTCTGCTGGTCCTTGTCATTCTCAGCTGCAGTCCTCTCTCCTGTTAGTCTGGCCCAGAGCTCTCCGGGAGCTTCCCTGACCAACGCTATGCTGCCACCGCCTCCCCCAGGTCAGTGCTGCAGGCACAGCCGTTTTACCCATTTTCCCAGTGGTCTGGTGATGCGCATGTGCACATTCATTGCTGTGTGCACACAGTGCCTTTTATTACAAGATTCTGTTATGGTCTCTGCGTGCTGGGATTCTGTGTGATTTCCCTTACACTTTTGTAATTCCTAATATATTTTTTAGAGCATTAAAAGTGCATTACTTTTATAATAAGAACAAATAAACAAAGCTGTTTCCACTTTTGGGAAAAAAGCTTTCCGAGACAGCCTTGCTGTACTCAGTATGTCCTGGAGGCCAGCAGGTCATCTTCGTGTATCTCCCGCCACCTGCACCTTGGCATCTCAGGCTTAGACACGGCTTCACCTTGTTTTGTCATTCCCCTCATAACACATGGACGCAAACCAGAGTGACCCGCTCTAAAGGCCAGCCTACAAGGGACCTGCTGCTCACTGCCAGCAGAGTTTTCAGCCAGTGCCTCATTGTTTACATATCACCGGACGATTAATCCAAAGCGGACATCCAGAACACCAAGGGCACATTTGGCTGTTCAGGGGGTTCTTTGTCATTGCCAGCTGGGATACAGCTTCGCCTTTGCAGCTCAGGAGAAGTCAGTGGTAGTTTCCCCTGTTCCCCAAAGGCCACGCAGTGCTGTAAGCCAGGGTTGCCTTCACTCACACTGCCCGTTGCCCCCTCCAGCTCAGCTAGCACAGCGGCGTTTCAGGGCATGGTGCGTGTTTGTCGTGCAGCTGGAGTTCTGACGCACCGCGGGCAGGATCACTTCCCTTGTTTTCCGCCAGGGTTTGCAGTATGTGCCATGAAGACTGTGGAGCAACAGCAAACAAACTGGCAGTGAGAGGTGATCGTGGGTAACGAGTTGTAGAGAAATCTGACAGTGACCACGTTCATGGCTGGCATTGTTTGTGTGCGTACTGCGTGCCGAGCATGAGCCCAGTGCTTTTTCTCATCGTCTCATTGAACCTGGGCCTCGTGAAGAAGGTAGTGTTATCTCCATTCTACCTGTGAGGGGAGAAACACACTAAGTAGAGGTCAAGTAGCACAAAATCATGCAGCTTGAAAGAGGCAACCTTGAATTTGCATTCAGGTGTGTGAAGTTTGCATTTTGCTTTCCGCCCACTGCCTGCCTCGGCCGCCCTCCCATTCCCATTGCCCCTGGTATCCAGACCCCCCCACTGCTAACCTTTCCCGAATCTCACTGGGACTTGAATACATAATTGGTGGGGGGAGGAGCACACCGGAGGGGGCAATGCCTCCACCTCCTCATTCTCTCTGATTTTCATTCTGATAACCTACAGGAAAATAAGTTATAATTTCTGTACCAGGTTATCACGGCTTACTCTGCTTTTTAACCAAGCAGTGTCTCTGCTGGCTAAAATAAGGCTGAGGGTCTGCCCCTCACTGTCTTTCCTGCTGAGAGATGACATCCTCAGGAAGGTTGTTCTAGAATTTGTCAGGCTCCCTGGAGAATGAGACTTGGTGGGCATCACCCACCTCTGTCCCCTCAGTACTGTGACTGCCTCTGCCAGTCCCAATGTCCCCAGGGTGCAGCTTTTCCTGCTGCTGGAATCAGCAGCCACAGTGATGACGTTTCTCTTTTTGTCTCTACTTTTCATCCTTTTCCTCTCCTGTGCTTTTGACCTCAGGGCCTTTGTGTCCATCAAGTAGTACATGTTGACATTTTGTAGTTTTTCTGCCACACCTGTCATCTGAAAAACGGTGGCCTGTTGTACTAGTTCAGTTAAGGCTGTCCAGTCGAAAGCCTGAATTTGAATCCCTGCTTCCTTCACCAGCTGAGTGGCCTCTGGGGAGGGTCCTCACTCTCCCTGTCTTGGATTTCGGTGGTGTGTTTTCCTGTAAATGAAACAGAGGCCACAATGGTATCCATTTTATAGGCCCGCTTTGATGATCACAATAAATGATACGTGGAGCTTACCCAGCACGTAGTGACTGGGCCAGGTGCTCAACACACGCCGGCTCTTGTTACCACCGTGGTTATATCAGTCAAGGCCTGTGACTCTCAGTCACCGAGCCAGTGCCATTGAGTCCCGTAGACACTTATGAGAGCATAAGCATATTAACTTTAGTGTGTTGTACTTGACCTTGTTGTTACTAACACCTGTGGATTACTGAGTACGTATCCCTCTTGGGAAGTGTTTTTCTTTTGTTTTTAATCTTCTGTGACTTTTTATAATTAACCTGGTATCTTTGTAAACTCAGAAGTCAGTTGGACACCTGCTGTATGCCATGCACCCGAACAGGCCTGGGTCTGGGGATGAATATTCAGGAGTCCTGCATTGAAGGAGCTCTAATCTGGGAAGATGAGGGTTGAGTGGGGACAATAAACGGGAGCCCGTGCAGCTAAGCGTGACACGGTAGAAGTGAAGCCCTGTGCGGGGCACAGAGCGGAATAGTTAGGTTGGTTTTCAGTAGAGGAAACAGCATGAACCACGGTCAGAAACTTAAAAATGTCCAAGCAGTGAAGATAAAGCAATGAAAAGTGGGCGGGGGTAGATCAGAAAGGGCCCGGGAAGCTTGCAGAGGACCGTGGCGTGGGGAGCTCAGAAGGTTTTAGGAGGAGACAGCCCATCAGAAAAGCTTTGCAGTTGCCGGCTTGTTTTGCACTTACTCTTCAGAAAGAGCAGTGCAGACAGGCGGAGGGCCGGAAGGGAAGAGCCCGGAGGCAGGCAGGAAGCTGCTGCAGGCCTAGAACGTAAGTAGGGTGGGGTTGTGGGGAGGGGGAGAGGCGTTTGGGATTCACACTGATGCGGTCATTGTGTGCCCGGTATGTGTTGGGCTCCTGTTGGGCTCCAAGTTAGGGATACTAAGAACACGTACCCACTGCCCAGAGTGTCGTAGTGGTGCTAAGAGAAGAGGCAATTTTAAGGTAATTCTGAAGCACCCGGCTTGGACAGTTGTGTGGGTGGTGGCACTTTGTTTCTGAAACTAAGGACTGTGGATGTGGGAGCATATTTGAGAAGGGGAAAGGTAACGAGTTTTATTTTGAACATCAATAAGGTTAAGCTTCTATTTGCCAGGGTGATGATTGGTGAGTCTGGGGCCCAGCAGAGAAGTTGAGATGAGCAACTTTTTGTTTTTCTTCTGCCAAGCACATTGTAAACAGATTTTGTGGAATAACTTTCAGCTGTTGCCTACATTCCAGCTTTCTGTTGTGGAAAACGATGACAGGGAAAAGCTTTGCAGTTGCCAGCTTGTTTTGCACCTACCTGGGATTTGTTTGAATCGGGTATGGTGAGGTGACACTCATGGAGACCGCTGCCTTGGAGAGACAAGTTTCTTACTGTTCCCGAGAGGAGGGACCACGCCACCCCTTGTAGGACCACATGGGTAGGTCAGGAGGCAGGAGAGAGGGGGAAGTATGGGTGAGAGCTTTTATTATGAATTTTCACAGGGTAGAAATGTATGAGACAGGATAGGCAAGCTGAGCAAGTATAGGACTGGACAGTTTGCATAATTTTCAGCAGACTCTGGGCTGTGCAGGGGGTCCCTAGCTGTTAGGTGCCAGGCCCTGGGGTGATTTGGTACCGAGGAGCAGTGTCCTGTCCTATAGAAGCCTGATTTAAGGAGGCTAATGGGAGTGTGGACTCAGATCGGTTGGTTTGTGTGGCAAAGGCATGTTCATGGGCAAGTCATTTCCTGTTTCTAGGAATTAGCTAAACTTGGGAGGGGGACAGTTTCTCCCACAGTCTACGAGGTCCTGAGATGTCAGTGCATCATGATACAGAAAACATGATTCATACACTACCCGGTATCCATGAACCCTTCTGCACTTACAGAGTCTGAACGTTATTGGGGGTGACTGTGCACAGCTAAAACACTGTGCTCAGTAAAACAAGTGTTGCTCTCCTTTGTAGTTAAGGGTTGCTAAGGGGGTACAAGCAGAAGTCATTTGGTGAAGCTTTTAAGGAAGTTCCTTAAATGAGCTAACTGTCAGGAGGCTCATGCTTTTTGCTTCTCCAGACCCTTATCTGGCTTTTGTCTGAAATGTGGACACGATGATTGGATCTCCAGTAGCCACCTTGGACCCTGAGATGATCTCCAGGAAGGAAGGCATGGATGGAGCTGGGATCTCCAACAACCAAGGAGCCATCGTACCAAGCCGGAGAGTCTGCCTCTGGACTTCTCTGGGAGACCCAGGTGAACCTCTCCCTGTGTCAGCCACTTTTTGTTCTTTGTAGTTAAACCCAATCCTTACGAATTTACACATTTTAACCTTTATTTTCATGTATGTGATCAACTCTATTCTTACACTTTCTCGTAGATGACCTACTGCAAGTAAAATTATAATCTCACCTCTGCCCCCACAGTCCTTTTGGCTTTTAACCTATGTCTTATTTTAAGTTTGGGGGGGGGGGACTGGGATGTAAAATGTACACTAAAGCTTAGCAATGGTGTTAAAAAAAGTGAGTTTAAGCACATTTTTAAAATCAAGTAAATAGTTTAGTTTTGCTCGTAGTTCCCAATGAGGACCCTTAATGAGCAGTCCCGTTATTATAAAGGAGCACTCAGGTTAAGGACAGAAGTATTGCCCTTCCGCTTCCCCTGGTGGAGCGCCTACCAGATCATTCAGAGTGAGGAGGCGTCTGTCACAGAGTAACTGGATCCCAAGTACAACATCGTTTTTATTGCCTCATCAATGTCTTAGCTCAGGCCGTCATGATAAAATACCACAGACTGGCTGGCTTAAACAGCAGACGTTTATTTTCTCACTGTTCTGCAGGTTCAAGTCCAAGATTAGGTGCCAGCCTAGTCAGTTTCTGTGGTGAGGCTTGCTTCCTGGCTTGTCGGTGACTCTCAGTTTGCTGTGTACTCCCATGACCTCTTTGTGCATGCAGGCAGAGAACGGGACTTCAGCATGTGATTTTTTTAAAAAGATTTCAATTTTTAGAGAGAAGGGAAGGGTGGGAGAAAGAAACATCTATGCACGTGCAGCACATCGATGGGTTGCCTCTTACACTTTTACAGCTGGGGGGGCCCGTAACCCAGGCACGTGCCCTGACTGGGACTCGAACCAGCACTCAACCCACTGAGCCACACCTGCCAGGGCCATGTGTGAATTTTGAGGAGACAGTTTAGTCTGTGACATTGAACTTGCAGGAGGAAAGGGACCTTTCCAAGTGCTGAGTTTTAAACTAGGAACTGAAACTAGAGTAGTAAGTGGGAAACAGAGAAAAAGGGAGGTTCCATGCTGACAGGTATTAATCTTGACATTGTGGTTTGGAAACAAAGGTATGTGTCAAAGGTGTGCCTCCAACAGTCTTTGAAAGAAGAAGAGAGCATTTAAATCAGGAACAAGGCACGGTGCCTGGTTATCTCGTTAACTATTTTACTCAGACGCCAGCAAGCACGGTTATGGAAGGGAAAGAAAGAAGAGTATTAAGATTAGAAAGGAAGAAGCAGAGTTACCAATGCTGTGATTCCACACAGAACAAAATCTATAAATGAATAATTAAGCATTGCTGGAAACAAGATGAGTATATGAAAGTCAGTGGCAAACAACAGCAAAGAAAACGTAACTTCAAAAAGATGCCATATACAAGAACATTAGAAAATGAAAGGGGTCTCTAAATGTGTGGTCCCTGGAGAACTTTCTAAGACTCTACTGAAATACATTAGAAGACTAAATACATTGCTAGACCATGCCATGTTTATTGGTAGTGTCAATAAAGTGTCAACCTTTCCCAGATTGATGTTACAGACAGATCAAAATGAATAAAAATGGCCAGCAGTGTTCTGGAGGAACTAGTCAAGTTTAGCATAAAAATTTACTGATAAGCAAGGACAATTTACCCCTGAAGAGGAAGCATGAGTTGGGGAACTTGCTCCCAATTGGCAAGACTATTTAAAAAAAAATAAGGCTGTAGTCAGTCATAGATGCAGCAATAAACAGAACAGTGGTGTTGAAGAGCCAGAAGCAGACCCTGAGTATGTGAAGATGCTACGTGATAAAAATGGCCTTCCAGATCATGAGGCAAAGTATTGATTATTAAATAAGTGATGCTAGGAAAATTTCCATGCAAAAAGATGGAATTAGGTCTCTACCTTATACCTTATGCAGAAATGAATTCTTGGTTATTTACAGACTTGTTTGTGGAAGGCAAAATTTTAACAATTTTGGAAGAAAATACCGGACAATGGTTTTATGGCTTTGGGGCATGGACATTTTCAAAGAAAAATGTGAACACAGAGCATAGAAAACAGTGATTAATTGTACTCTTAAAAATGACCTTCGTTAGTTGGGAGAATGGGTAAGAAAGGTGAAGGGATTAAGAAGTACAAATGGTAGTTACAGAATAGTCACGGGGCTATAATGTACAACATAAGGAATGTAGTCAGTAATAGTCTAATTATGTATTGTGTCAGATTTATTGGGACTACACTTATTAAGTTATGTAATGTCTAACCATTGGGATGTACACCTAAAACTAATATTGTATGTGAACTGTACTGAAAATTTTAAAAATGATTAAAAGGAAAACATGACCCTTGCTTATCAAAAGTCACCAAGAAGCAAAATGACAAGTCACAAAATGAGAAGACACCTTCAGTTACATAAATGATATATCTAGAATATGTAAAGACCTACAGAGCAATACAAAAAACAGCAGCTTAGTAGAAAAATGGTCAAAGACGTAAAGGCATTTAAGAGGGAGGTCAATATAAAGGATCCATTTATGTATGAAAAAATGGTCATTGATAATCAAACAAATGCAAACCAGAAACTGCTGCGAAATTTTGTTTTAAGCCCTTTACACTGGCATGCTTCCATACATCCATTGGAACAAAGCGGGGAGTGGGAATCGGCACCTCCTTTTGAAGAGGCATTTTGGCATTAACATACAGTGTTGAGGTTTCACCTGGTTATTCCACCTTTAAGGTAGACCCTAGAGGAATCTTGCCCATGTGGGCCAAGAAACATGTGCAAGAGTTGTGTATAGCCATGTTGTACATAAGTGTACCAAACTGGAAACAACCCAAAGATTCACCAACAGAGCAAACAGGCAAATGAATGCTCAAACAGTGGAGTATTATACAGCAGTGCAAATGAATTTCAGCTGTTGCTGTGACCAAAGTAACTTATAAACCATGCGGAGTCAATATTAGCTAACAGAAAATATTTGTGTCCCTTTTAACAAGGTTAAAATCAAACACAAGTTGGAAATATGTTTATGGAGAGGCACATATGTGGTAAAAATATTCACACTGGAAAGGGCTGATCAATCCAAAACTCAAGATGAGTTGCCACAGGAAATGGGAAGGCAGAAGGGGGCAGCTAGGGAAGCACTCGGGGTGCAGGCCGCAGCACCACTGGTGATGTCTGACTCCTTAAGTTCGGTGGTGGTGCCATGGGGGCTTATTTTGTTGCTCTACAACTTACATAGATGTAGCATGTATTTTTCTATGTGTTAAGTTTGACATTAAACAAGTTTCCATAAAAATGCTTCAAGCATTGGTAGTGTATAGTGCAATGACCCTGTTAATGCTGATGATAGTAATAGCTAACATTTAAAGAACACCCCCACCTCATACGTTTTAAAGGCACTGAATAGTTCAATCACTGTAACGACTCTAATAAGTAGGTAACTACTATGACTATGCCTGTGTTACAGATGAGCAGATCAAAGCTCAGAGAGTTTAACTGCCTAAGGTCACGTAAGAGTGGCTCTCAGGTCTAACTCCAGGTCTGACTCCTGAACCGAGACTTAGCCATTCATTCATATTGACTGTCAGGTCACTCTTCATGCCATTTGTTTGGAACTTGAGGGTCAGCAGAGTCAAGAAATTTGCCTAATGTCACATAGTTAACGTAAAGCAGGGCTAGGGCAAGGATGCCAGTCTCTTCTAGGGTTTTCTTAACCCACCACGGCAGCAGATCATTACGTGATACAGTGTGTTACACAGACAAGGAATCATGTTGGAGGTGCAGTGGGGGACCCTCAGGGCTGCAGAGATCGCATCAAACACCTGTCAGTTGGAGCTGCATCCCACCAGAAGCCAGAGCAGACGGCGCCATGTGGGATGGAGGAAGAGGGTCTGAGACCTTGCTCTTGATGTAATATTCCTGCTGAAGGCCCTGTTTCTTCCCTCGTATTTATTGGGGTGTCACCAGTAGGTGACCTCTGAGGTCTCCAGTCAAGGCAATGGACCCTGACCCAGGCTGCCTGGGAGAGAACACTTGCTCTGCTGCCACAACTCCGTGAGAATCTCAGCCTGAGCTGCTTCCTCTTCAGAATGGGGCCGACAGTGGTGCTCACCTCATGGTTGAAAATGAAGTGATTGTTCTGAGATCTTAACACAATGCACAGTGTATAGTTCAGCACTGTGTGTGTTTGTTGTTTTCGGGCTCAGATAATGTGTGATCTGTTTGTGGATAGATTATTACTGCCATTCTCCCTCCTACTTCTGTGGTGCATGGAATTCCCTTTTCTTCACCTTGCCTGCCAGGTGAACTCTCACTCATTTATTTAATTTAATTTAATTTTAATTTTAATTGTTCAAGTACAGTTTTCTGTCTTTTACTCCCATCTCAGACCACTCACCCAGCCCTCCCCACTCCCTCCCATTTTCACCCCCTCTGGTTTTTGTCCATGTGTCCGTTATACTTACTTGTTCCTGTAAACCCTTCCCCCCTTTCCCTGAAATTCCCTCCCTTCTCCCCTCTGGACACTGTCAGCCTGTTCTCTATTTCAGTGTCTTTGGCTATATTTTGCTTGTTTGATTGTTTTATTGTTTAGGTTCCTGTTAAAGGTGAGATCATGTGGTATTTGTCTTTTACCACCTGGCTTATTTCACTTATTTCACTGGAAAGCATAATGCTTTCCAGTTCCATCCATGCTGTTGCAAAGGGTAGGAGCTCCTTTCTTTCTGCTGCATAGAATTCCATTGTGTAAATGTACCATAGTTTGTTGATCCATTCATTTCCTGTTGGGCACCTAGGTTGCTTCCAGCACTTGGCTATTGTAAATTGTGCTGCTGTGAACATTGGGGTGCATAGATTCTTCTGGATTGGTGTTTCAGGGTTTTTAGGGTAAAATCCCAGCAGTGGAATTGCTGAGTCAAAAGGCAAATCTATTTTTAGTTTTCTGAGGAAATTCCATACTGTTTTCCACAGTGGCTGCACCAGTCTTCAGTCCCACCAACAGTGCACTAGGGTTCCCTTTTCTCCACAAAACCATTCATTGTTAAAGACCTATCTCAAATACCATCTCTCCTTTCAAGTCCATGACCGTTTCAGACAGAAATTCCCCTGTGCCAACACATGTATTCTGTGTCTGCGTCTTACAGCGCTGGTCACATTGCCATGCAGTCTTTCTGTGGAGGTGTCTCTGGCTGACTAGCCCATGATTTCCTGTCCTGAGTACAGTGCCTGTCACATAGTAGATGCTCAAGAAATGTTAGATGAGTAAGTGGCAGACACAGGGATGGAATCTATGTTCTAGAAGTTCACCTATTTTTCCATTACATTTCCTGAAAACCAACACCATTAGAAGTTAAATGAGCTAAAGACAAAAGTCCAACTTCTAAGACTTCATTTGTTCAATATATATTCGATGAGGTTCTGTTATGCTATGTTCCGAAGACTGACTGTATGGCCTGAGCATTCAGTAAGACAACAAAAGGGGGAATTATTAATAATTTGGAGTGACGGGCACATCTCAGGACTATCCCGGACAAACTGGGAAATGTGATCGTTATTGCAGGGAACTTACACTACCATGAGGAAACTTGTCCAGAAATGACCCTACGAGTTTAGTCTAGTTCGCTAGCACTACAAGCTAGAAAAAAGCGTTTCTGCCAAGTTTTCCAACAGAAAGCGCCTTTCCAACAGAAAATGCTTCACGTAGCTCAGTTCCCATAGAATTGGAGGCTTTCTCCTTCTAGCAGTTGGGACTGTTACATCCTATGGGCTCCGCGTTCCCCAGGTTCTGTGTAGCTGGCCTCCCCAGGCAACTACTGTAATTGCTGGCTCCCCAAATCCAGATTGTTCAGCATGAAGCAGCTTACTGACAGTTGCTCTCACACTCTGCTCATCCGAAGTGTGAGCCCGAGGAGGCTCCCAGCACAGACAGAACCACGCGGCGAAGCCAGCGGTGCCCTGGCCCTCTGTGCACTCACAGGGCGGTGAGGAAGAGCCATACTGCCACTTCTGTGGATGTAAGTTTTCCCTTATTCCAGTAAAACCTGTGCCTCAACTCAAGCCATGTGATATGGTGCAATGTGTCTTGGATCCTGGTACACGCAGGAGGGTATGCAGAAGAGGTTCTCACATACAATTTATACACATATTTATTATATACGATATCTGTCTAGAAGTTATCCAGCCTTGTAATATGAAAAACAGAGGCATTTACTGAACAAAATCCAAGATACGAGAAACATTGTACGTAGGACGAGGATGCCTCGGTCTCCTTCAAAGTAGGCATATTGGGACCTCATGCAGTTGTCCCAACTGTCATTAGTTGCACAGTTGTATTTTACTGAATCTTATTGACAGCCCGAAATCCCTTCTCTTTCAAATGTGATTTTAGTTTTGGGAAAAGCCAGAAGTCACAAGGTGCCAAATCCAGCATGTAGGAGGGCCGAGTCCCCTGGGTGATTTGATGGTTCGCCAAAACACTCTGCACGAGACCTGATGCACAGGTGTGTTGTCATATACAGGGTCCTTGGGGGAATGTTCAAGCCTAATGCAAATTTTTTCTTTTAAATATAGTTTATTGATTATGCTATTATAGTTGTCCCAATTTTCTCCCCTTTATTCCCCTCCACTCTCCCCCCATCCTTATTCCTCCACTTTAGTTCACGTCCATGGGTCGTACATATAAATTCTCTGACTTCTCCATTTCACATACTAACTTAACCTCCCCATGTCTATTTTGTACCTACCATTTATGCTTATAACCTGTAACTTTCTGCCCATTCTTTCCCCTTCCCCTCCCCACTAATAACAGTCTGTGATCTTCATTCCTGTGATTCTGTTCCTGTTGTAGTTGTTTGCTTAGTTTGTTTTTGCTTTAGTTTCTTTAGGTTCAGTTGTTGATAGTTGTGAGTTTGTTGTCAATCCACTGCTCATATTTTTTTACCTTCCTCATTTTCTTAGATAAATGCCTTTAACATTTCATATAATAAGGGCTTGGTGATGATGAACTCCTTGAACTTGACCTTATCTGAGAAGTGCTTTATCTGCCCTTCCATTCTAAATGAAAGCTTTGCTTGATAGAGCAATCTTGGACGGAGGTTCTTGCCTTTCCTGGCTTGGAATACTTCTTTCCAGCCCCTTCTTATCTGTAAGGTTTCTTTTGAGAATCAGCTGATAGTCTACTAGGACCTCCTTTGTAGGTAACCATCTCCTATTCTCTTGCCGCTTTTAAGATTCTCTCTTTATTTTCAATCTTGTTTAATGTAATTAAGATGTTCCTTGGTGTGTTCCTTCTTGGGTCCAACTTCTTTGGGACTCTCTGAGCTTCCTGGACACCCTGAAAGTGTATTTTGTCTGCCAGATTGAGGAAGTTCTCCTTCATTATTTGTTCTCCTTCATTGTTCTCCTTACACCCAGCGACCTCAAATAAGTTTTAAATTTCTTGCTCTTTCTCTTTTTCTTCTGACACCCCTATGATCAGATGTTGGAAGGTTTAGAGTTGTCTTGGAGGTTCCTAAGTCTCTCCTCATATTTTTGAATTCTTGTTTTTTCATTCTGTTCTGGTCAAATGTTTCTTTCTTCCTTCTATCCAGACTGTTGATTTGAGTCCCGGTTTCCTTCCTATCACTCTTGGTTCCTTGTATATTTTCCTGTATTTCATTTTTCATAGCCTTCACTTTTTCCTCTATTTTACGACCATACTCAACCAATTCTGTGAGCACATTGATTACCAGTGTTGTGAACTCCACATCTAATAGGTTGGCTATCTCTTCATCACTTAGTTGTATTTTTTTCTGGAGCTTTGATCAGTTGTTTCAGTTGGGTCATATTTTTTTTCCCCTTGCACACCTGTTGTACAGTCAGGGGCAGAGCCTTGGGTATTCACCAGGTTGGGACAACCCATGTGGCTGTGTCCCGGCACTGTATATGGGGAAGGGTTCCAAGAAGGAACAATGATGCTTGCTAAGCTCTCAGCCAGCTTTCAGTCACTTCTGTGCTACCTACCAGCAAATTGGGCCCTTCTGGTGCTGATTCTGAGGTAGGTGGGATTGTTCTAGGACCTGTGGGTCTCTCTAATGAACTTTCCTGTGAGGCTGGGAGTATCTCCTGCCTCTGAAATTCCCACAGGTTTTTTCAGTCAGAGGTTTTGAGACTTTGCTTTCCCATGCTGGAATTCTGGGTTGCACTATCTGTCTCACTCCCCATTGTTTCTCCCGGTTTATCTGCAGGAAAATGTGGGACTGCCCGGTCCTCCAGCCGCCACCAGTGCTCTCTGCCCAGGCTGCCTATCTCTACCCCTCCTAATAGTCTGGACGAATGTTTCTTCTTTAACTCCTTGGTGGTTGGACTTTCATACAGCTTGATTTTCTGGCACTTCTGGTTGCTTTTTTTAAAAAATTTTTTTATTGATTATGCTGTTATAGTTGTTCTACTCCCCCCCTTCATTCCCCTCCACCCTACCCCCATCCCCACCATTACCCCCCCTTTAGTTTATGTCCATGTGTCTCAAGTTCTTTAGATTCTATATTTCCCATGCTATTCTTGCCCCCCCCCATCTATTTTCTATCTACTGTCTATGCTACTTATTTTCTGTACCTTCTCCCCCCTTCTCCTCCTTTTAAATTCGTTGTTGTTGTTTTGGTTATATGAGGAGGCAGCATGTATCTACCTACTCCTCCATGGTGGCTGGCTGTCCTTAATGCAAAGTTGATGTAGATTTGTTGCTCTACTCACTTAGTTTTTTTTCAGTGTGAGGGCCACACAGTGCACATACTCACTTAACAGTGTCTAGCACACCCACTGACTAGTACAGTGAAGCTGTCATTGTTTGCACATGCGCATTCCAGTCCATTCTCCTTGGCTTCCAGGGTACATTGATGTCAAACAAACTGTTTTCACTATATTAACAATAGTTAGACTTTGTCCAGACAAACCTCATATATTATATACATGTTTATATCATGACATGTATATTTTTTACATAGTGACATGCACATATGTAAAAGTCATATAAAATATTACCGTTGGTCATGGTCAAAATTTGTAAGGCCAGGTTTATATAAATAAGCCACCTTTGCTTGACAAGTAGTATCTGTGTGGGATCCCTGTCAGCTCAACTACTTATCAATATAGAGGTCAAGCACTCTGACAAATTCGTATTTTGAAGAGCTTATATGCTCTACTGCATTAGTGCTAGCATTTGGGTGTTCAGATAGCCAGGATTTCTGAGGGCATGGCTCACTGGGGAGGAACTAGGGGTCCCTCAAGTCAGGCACACCCCAGAGGCACACTGGTGGCAAGACTCATATTTACCAGTTTTGTGGATTTCAGCCTTCCCCCAGCATGACTTTGATAGAGCCTTATGGTGGAGTTCTGGAATTTCCCCCTTTTGTGTGTGTGTCACTGAGTCCTCCCTCTCCATTGTGTGTGACTCTTGTGATGACACTCACCCTTCTGTCCTGGGTGGCTCAGAAATTGAGTCCAAGTTCTCCATCTTCTTTATGGCTCGGCCCTTCCTTGTCTGCGTGACATTGGACACTGCTCTCTTTGCATATTGGCAAAGAGCTGCAGAGTTTAGATCATAGATGGAATGTGACCCTCCATGTCACCTGTGAAGAGGACAGACCAGCCTGAAAGAACCAAACAGAGTTCAGTACACTGTGCTCTACAGCAGACTAAATTGGGAAGAGAGAAGATAAAGGCACAGTAAACCAGCAGGTACAGGCATTAGGTTCACAGGGAGAAATTTCAAATCACAAGGCGACTGTACATCAGCAGAAAGAACAAAGGCGAGGACTGCCTGATAGCTGACATGCTGGGACTCGCCAAGTCAGTGTTTCTGTTTCTCTCCGTCACTCTGTTCATTCTGGGAATGCTGGGGAATGCTTTCATTGGGTTGGTCAATGTCAGCAGCTGGTTCAAGAGCAAGAGAATCTCTTGGTCTGACTTCATCCTCACTGCCCTCGCTCTCTCCAGGATTGTTCTGCTGTGGATTCTCCTGGCTGATTCTATCATTGTGGTGTTCTTTTTCAACATCTATACTGATGGTCCAGCAAGCAGTGTTATTGATGTTTTATGGACATTTACAAACCATCTGAGCATGTGGCTGGCCACCTGCCTTGGTGTCCTCTACTGCCTGAAAATTGCCAGTTTCTCCCACCCCACGTTCCTCTGGCTCAAGTGGAGAGTCTCCAGGGTGGTCGTATGGCTGCTGCTGGGTACACTGCTCATATCCTGTGCCAGTTCCATATCTCTGATTCATGAATTTCAGAACTATTCTCTTCTCCATGAAACTCCTGGCATAGGGAATATGACTGAGCACCTTAGAAAGCAAATGGGTGAATACCAGATGGCCTATGTGTTTAAGATGCTGTGGTACCTCCCTTCTCTAATTCTATCTCTGGCCTCTTACATTCTGCTGATCCTCTCCCTGGGGAGGCACATGCAGCAGATGCGGCAAAACAGAACCAGCCCCAGCGATGTAAGCACTGAGGCCCACAAGAGGGCCATCAGAATTATCCTCTCATTCCTCTTTCTCGTTCTGTCTTATTTTCTTGCCTTTACAATGACATCAGCCAGTTATTTCCTACCAAGCCATGAGATGGTGAAGTTCATTGGACAAGTAATTATAATGCTTTATCCTGCTGGCCACTCATTCATTCTCATTCTGGGGAACAACAAGCTGAAGCAGACCTTTGTGGAGCTGCTGTGGTGTGAGTCTGGTCACCTAAAGCCTGGATCCGAAGGACCCCTTGCCCCATAGACTTGCAGAGGGGACAGGCGGGAGTCTGGTGACCTTCAGCCTGGTTCAAGACTACAGGGCTCTTCTCAACCCTTCTGAGGCACCAGTTCTATGACATCAGTAGGGTAGAGACGGTACTGCTGACCTGACCCACCGAAGGACACCCTGCATGGCCTGCTTCTCTGTGGTTATTTTGGAGAAGGCAGAACAACCTTTGGACAATGTCAATATAGTAAGAACACTATAGCTATAGGGACGTGGAGTTGTATTTCCACAATTGTCAGCCCAACATCATGAGCTGATTACTAGTGTTTATGTGAAGTTGATACTTATAGTGAGAAGTAGATGTGAGCAAACAGTGTAGTGAATTGTGGGACAGAGCAGAAACATTGCAGCCCCCCAGACTGGGTGTGAACTGGTCTCAGGCAAGGTGTTCTAATCACCTGAGAGGTCATGTCTCCCTTTAAAAGTGGGCTGTGCCCCCAGCCTCACAGGGTTTTGGAGATCTACGAGACCATGTGTGCCAACATTTTAGCTCAGCGTACTGTGTAACGTGCTCAGTGGGCGAAGCTCCGATTGTCACTGAGGGTGAATTGTGCAGCAGTTCCCACAGAGGCATTAGTTCCACAAATCCATTGTGTTATCACACAAGAGTGCCAGCTAGAGCCTTGGAGACTGGGCTCCACCCAGTCTTGTAGCGGTGATGTCACTCCTTCCCATTCCTGTTGTCCTTGCATTGCTTTGCCAGTTGCTAAAGTAAATTTTCTTTTTTTCCTGGATTTCAAGTCATTTACTTATGTTTTATTGTTGTTCAAGTAGAGTGCTCTCCATTTCCATCCCACCACTCCTCCCTACCCTGCCCATCCCCATTGCCCTCCTTCAGTCCTTCCCCTTTTTGGCTTTGTCCATGGTTCTGTATACATGTTCTTTGAAGACCTTTCCCTGTTCCCCCATTATCCCCCTCCTCCCTTCCCTCTGGTTACTTTCATTTTTTTTTTAAGATTTTATTTAATTATTTTTAGAGAAAGAGAGGGAGAGAAACATCACTGTGTGGTTGCCTCTCATGCACTCCAAGCTGGGGGCCTGTCCAGCAACCCAGGCATATGCCCTGACTGGGAATCGAACCGGAAACCCTTTGGTTTGCAGGCCAGCACTCAATCCACTGAACCACACCAGCCAGGGCCGTTTTGTTCTTTATATCCATGTGTCTGGTTATATTTTGCTCTCTTGTTTGTTTTGTTGATTAGGTTCCACTTATATGTGAGATCATATATTTGTCTTTCACTGCCTGGTTTATTTCACTTAGCATAATACTCTCCAGTTCTGCTGATACTATCACGAAAGATAATTTCTTCTTTCTTTGATGCCTTTGAGCAGACTCATCAAAAAAAAAAAAAAGAGCACCCAAATAAATAAAATCAGGAATGAAAGAAGAGAGATTACAACTGAAAGCACAGAAATAGAAAAGGTTGTAAGAATTACTACGAACAACAATATGCTAAGAAATTTGAAAAACCTGAGTGAAAAGGACAAATTTCTGGGGAAATGTAATCCACCAAAGCTGAATGAAGAAGAAGCAGAGAGTCTAACAGACCCACAGCAGGTGGTGAGATAGAAGCAAGAATCAAAAACCTCCCGGCACACACATCCCTGGACCAGACAGTTTCCCAGGAGAATTTTGCTGAAGTAAATTTTCAAGTAGCATTTTTATTTCTTAGATTGGACAAAAGTCCAAGGAATTTGTTAATGACCCAGTATGGATATCTGATTTTAACATTTCAGAGTTTTATTTTAAAAAATAATATAACCCGTTATTATAAGTTTAATCATAATTACTTTCATAAAATTACATAGGCGTTGATTTTCTTCCTGTCACTGAACAGGGGTGACTACCCAATGAGCATAGAAGTGCTTAAGATCACCCAGAATTCTCAGACCTGTGAACACACTCGGGACATGGGGCCATCGTGAGTCCAAGTTTCTGACAGTAACGGGCTCTGAGGCGGGAAATCTCTGTGGCAGCAGGTAGACTTTGACAGCTGGTGTTCGCATCCTGAGCCCTGCCCTTAGGGACTGGGTGACTTTGGGGAAGCTCCTTGACCCATGTCTGCTTCCCTTTCCTCATTTGTGAAGTGGGAATGGTACTTTGTAGGTTGGGTTGTTGGAGGGAATGAGTGAGTTGGCATGAAAACTGCTTCAAGTCCCACATGGAGGAAAAACCCTCAATAAATATTGCTCTTGTTATTGCTGTTATTTTGTTACATCTCGACATGGCGTGAAGGATCAGCACATCACTTGGGATTTAGACATATGTGACCAGAAATTAGTTTTGGGATTGTTCTGGAGTTTATATATTCATTTATATATTCAAAGTTGCAAGAATAAAGTCTTTTGGTCAAAACTGTGTGCTTTCAAATCGATGCTTGTCTCTTCAACCTGCCAGGAAAATCCCTAATTTTGAAGTAGCTTAACATTCCCTTTGACAAAGGTGTCTGTTGAAACCTGAAAGAATGACTCAGTGTTCATTCTCATTTCACCAAAACGCAAGGATTCTGAAACGGTTCCTTCTGTAGTTCATACAATGGGCACTTCCTTTCAGCGCAGGGCAGTTCAACTGTGGAAATCCAGGCTGTCTGGGTGGACAGCTGTCTTGCCAACCCTGATCCACCCCCTCTTCTGCAGTCCCCCCTCACCCACGCCTGGACACTCGTTGCTGTTTTCCATTCCTTTGGCAACTTCTCTGCGTGGCTCTGTCCTTTTGGCTCTTCAGCCCTTACCTGCATTCCTGGTTCTGTCTTCTGCCTTACGCGTGGGGATTTTCCTCTCTTCTGATAAGACATAGTATTTTAGTAGAGAGTTTGGCTTGGCTGTTGAGTGGTCCTTGGTGCCTTTGGCCAGCTTCCGAAGGGTCCCTCCCTTCTGTGTTCCCTGTGGCTCCATTAAATCCCACACTGGCCTACCCAACTCAGATATGGGCAGTGAACATGCTGAAGTCCCCACCACTGTTCATTCTGCTGGAGCCCGGAGTGTGTCCGCAAACCTACTGTAGAATTCCGTGTGGCTGAGTGCAGAGTTGCCTTCCCTGAGAGTCAGTGTGGCATCAGAGTCATAGGCAGGACCTTGTCAGCGTCTCCCCTGGTTCCTCTTTCTGGGAGTTTTGGAGGCAGCTCCTGGACAACCTTGGACTTGGTTATGGGACATCAGCCATATTTGGATTGCCATCATCAGAGCTGGGGGGTCAGTGTGGGGACATGGGTGTGCGTAGTGGGTGAGTGTCTGTGGGAGCGAGTAACCTGTGTCTGGAAGTACAGCCATGGAATGTTTAGCCATTATGGAGAGTAGGTGGTCTTGTAAGCCCACCAAGGGACTGCCTCGCCTGCCAGCTCCTCACTGAATCCCAGCACATGGGGAGGAATGACCTAGTTAGTGCCTCAGGCCCAGCTGTGAGAGACCCTCGAAGGGGCTATCCTGTTAGTTTTGTTTTGTTTCCAATGAATGAACTTGAGTTGCTAATCCTTGTTTAACTCTCAAATGTAGTTGTTTGCTGCGCAAGGGACCAGCACTTGTCTTTCTTCCACTACCACTGGGTCCCTTGGGTCAGAGGGTGGGAATCAGAATTGTCCTTGCATTTGGAGTCTAGTTATATGTCACAACTTGTTCCTAAGGCCACGTGGGCCCTCCCAACATGTCTGCTCTTTGGCGTTTTGTGAGGGACAGTGACATGTGACTCAATGGAAGCTTATGACAGTAGCCCATGAGACCTTCCAAGTTTCCCGCCAGGGCCCCTGTGTTCTGTGTCTGGTGGGGCTGCCTGTCATGTGACTGCTCTCTGACCTCTTGGGCCAAGTTCATAGATCTTGACAATTCATGAGATTGAACTGTAGTTTGGGTACAGGCGGATTATCCATAAAAAGAAGAAACAACAACGCAACAAGAAAAATACTTTCCAAAATTTCTCAGTTTCTGTGCCTTCCACTGTTGTTTACTTAATTCAACGCCCCTTATGTTTCCTCACTGGTGATGAATAGGGCTCCGTAGAACATCTTAACATCGTGTTTGTGATTTTCTTGGCTTTTGATGAGTGAAAGATCAATGTTATCTGTTCGTGTTCAACTCCAGCTACTGCTGCTGACCACTGTATATGACTTTCTAGTATTACTACCTTTTGCTGTACTAGAAAGATGTATGATGTAGTGGCTAAGATGGTAGTTCCGGAATCACACACATTGGGGTTCTCATCTGAACCCACCACTATTTAGATGCGTGTTTGTTGAAAAGTTACTAACCTCTTTGGACTTCAGTTTCCTTCAGTATAAAATGGGCTTCATAGGCTTGGTTTGAAGATAGATAAGCCAATGTATGTGAAGTGTTTAAGCACCTAAAGCAGAGTAAATGCACTACAGATATGTGCAGTCAGTATTTTAGTCTGTCATGGTTTTAGTCTGAAGCATGTAACTCAGGGATTCTTGCTCTTGGGACAGTGAATCCTGAAGTTCCTTGTTGCTGGTGGTATAAAAGGTCAGGATGCCAGGGGCCATCTGCTCCTTCCAACCTCCAGGGGCTGGGAAGGTGGGAGGCGTAGAGAAGAGGGATGGCAGGGGGCGTGTGAGAGTCCTGATTGTGTCCCTCTGTGAGGACACGGGCTGAAAGCTGCCTGTTTGCAGTTGGTAGGAGCAAAGCACAGGCACAGTAGCCATGAGAGCTGGCAGGGCAAGCAGCAACCACGGGCCGAGAAGCTCTTTCTGGAAGCCCCAGGAGACTAGGACCGGACACTTGTCTGCCACCACAAAGTAGAATTAGTCTCGCCCCTCTCTCCATACACCTGAGCACGGCACGGGGAGGACGTCTCTGAGATTCCTTTTAGATCCATGGAGACTGAACATTTTTCTGAATGTTCCTCACATTCTTCACATTCTTGCATTGGGTTAAACAGCCCCTCCCCGGCCCCTGGCAGTAGGTAAGGACTCAGGGCATGAACCTTATTATTGGAGACAAAATTCAGACCCTTACTTTCCCTTCACACTTCTGGGTTGGCAGAGTTGGTATATTTCATTGATTTTGCTATAATGAAATCGTCATCGTGACTTGGTGGAACTGGCCAGGTGATCAGAAGTTAACCCTGGAAAATACAATTTTTAGGTTAGGTTAACCTTGGAAAATACAATTTCAGAAGTTCATGAGTGGACTTTCTCAGCATGTTCTGTCTGGCCTTGATGTCTGTTTATTGCCAGATAGGGTACTTTCCAGCCAGAGAGGGATGATGTATGAATTATTCGTGGTTGCTCAAGGTGGCGCTCTTACTGCCCAGCTGGCCCAGCTCCAGGAGAAAGGAATGGCTTCTGGCTTACTGCTGCCTGCTGCTGCAACAGTACCCCTGACTCTGGCTTATCTCGAATCTGGTTTATCCATTCACAGCACAGATATTCATCTAACACTTTGCACCAAGCACTATACTAGATTAGTTCCTGTTTTCAAAATCATCCTATTTAGTGGGCAAGACACAAGTGTTTCATTTCTGCACCATTGAAACAGACGCTTCCCCCATGAGGAAGGGAACATCTTGTCACAGAGGGTCCTGGCTCAGGCGATCTTTGTGTCTAGCTCCCTGTCGTGGCAGCCATGCAAATGCATTGCTCAATTCCCCTGCAGCGGGGCACATGATTGACAGGTAAGGCCAGCTGCTGAGATCCACCAGTTTGAGGCCACAGGTCCTGCTGGCCACTCTCAGCCTGTGATGGATCCCTGTGGGGTACAAAGGCAGGTCTATTCCCCCAAGACATGAGGCTCTTTCAACAGGCAATTTTGGCCCAAGGACTCTCCAGAGTCCTTGGTAGAATATTCTGGGGGACTTTGCTGTAGCCTGGGACTCTCCTTACTGAATTCTTCCTTCCCCTTCCTTTTTTTTTTTTTTACAGGTATTGTACCCACTTTACTGTCTGAATACTCTGTCCACTTCCTCTTCCTCCCTACCACCTGCAGTCTTTTGAAAGCCTAATACCATTTCAGCCTATGCTTCCTGTCACTAAAAGGCATTTTCTTTAGGTGCACTAGAATTCTAGAAATTGTCCCACATTCTTTCTTCTCCTTCAGATTCAATATTTATCCTCCATGTCTATTTGGTCACTAGATCCATTTGGTTGTACCTTGTAAACATTTCTCCCAAGTGTTCCGCAGTCTTGATTTCTACTCTTTAATCCATCAGAGGGACTGCAACAGGATTCTGACTAATTTCGTATTTCCAGTTCCATCCCTTTCCAGCAAAACCTTTTTATGTTACTTGGATTATGTTCTTCACACAGTGAAAAGGCATCATAATACTCCTCTCTTAAAGTCCTGCAATTCTCTTTATTGCTTTGGTTAAAGCCCAAACTTCTTAGCTTGGAACATAAAGCCATTCCTTATTTGGCCCTTTGTTTCCTATCTAGATTCATCTTCCCATTTCTTACTTTTCAAAAAGAACCTTGAAGTGCTTCATCAAGTTAAGCTAGGTCACTCTTTTGCTTTGACTCTTTGCCCTTAAGGTTTCCCTGCAGGGAAGGGTAGGAGCTCCCCTAAAACAAAACCTGCCTGTACCAAAGGAGCCACTATTTTTAGGGATGATTTCGCAGACATAGCTTCTGGGGTTGAGCTAAGGGACAAACTCATGAGAAGAGCCACCACTTCTAGGGGGTCAGAAACAGGGGTCTTTATGAGATATTTATGTTTAGCTGAAGGTCAGATGCTCATGCAGAGGAAGAAAGGATTTTAACACCTTTCCTATGTTGACTCTTTCAGAAATGGCTTCTGACAGAACCAGCCTACTCAACTGATCATACTAACGACATGATCATATCATAACTGTAGTCTCCCCGGCTACTGAGAACCCCAAACCTGGTGTGTCACACTCTGAAAGCAGTCAGTCACTGCCCATAGTGGGCACCCCCCATCCCCCGTTTGGGGAAAATTTAATTTAATATCTTACTGTATGTTATTCATTTTACTTAAATGTGGTATTTATAATATTTCAACTTCATTACTTTAAAGCAGTAGTCTGTTTTACAGATAATTAAGTGGAAATATGTGCTTTGTGACATGTATACTCTTCCCTTTAATCAGTGCCTTGCGGCTCTGTGTGACTCAGCTGGGTCTGCCCCTGTCAGTGCCTGTTAGTTTTGTACCAAGAGCTCTTTGTCCAGAGACCAGTTGGGCTCCAGTCCAAGGAGTTCTCCAAGGCTTGTCTTCCAGTCATCCGGGTGAAAGGGCCTCATGAATTTATTGCCTCTTCTGGACCAAGTAGTCTTTATATTTTACCTCCTTCTTCTTGCCCCTTCCTATCTCGGTTTGGTAACAGGACTTTGGATGCTTTATGATGCTGGTTTGGTGACCTAGACTGGTTCATGCAGGGTCGTGCTGTGGTTTCACCTGACTGCTAGAGTAGACAAGAGGTGCCAGACTCTTGCGTTCACTCAGGGTTTTCGATAACATCATTTGCTCGAAATAGTGTACCCTTTCCTCCCTGAGCAATTACAGAGAAATCGGGCAATGAGACGCCTGTGTATTTGGTCCACAAAACTATAGCTAAAGTGTTGCATCTGGTACCAGAGTACTTTGATTGGCAGCTAAGTGCCTGGGATGGAATAGCCACGTGTGAGCCAAGCGTCAACCCAGATCTATAAAGGAAACACGAGATGGCTGGCAGTTCTTTTCCAAGAGAAAGCAGATTGCAGCAAATGAGCATGGCCCCGATCCCTTTATGTGACTGGGAAGGGAACGCAGAGTGAGAATCATTCTGAGAGGGTGGAATTAATTGAAAAAGACTTTCTCAAGGATGCCTCAGGTCCTTGAACTTGATCTGTTGGACAGCTGTCAGTTACTTAGTAGGTGCTAAGGGATGAAAGAGGAATATTGGCACGGCCAGAATGGCTGCTGTGACATGAGCAGATCAGAGGGGAGAGAGCAGGTGGATTCAGGCAACTCTTGGGTGTGCGGATGGGGGTGGATGGGATGGGACGAGGCATGTTCTGGGGTTGCTGTGAAGAAAAGCTGCCTTCACTGTGATACAGTGACCGAAACAGTGCTGGATGGGAACTCTGTCACTTGGGTTTGATGTCCTTGGAGCTTGCCGATACTGCCCCTTCAGCTGTCCTTCTCTTGGAGGAGTGGACTCCCAGGTTCCCCCAGGCTGTTTGAATTAGGCATTTCTAAGGAAAACAGGGCACCAGTGAAGAGAGAGTAATGTGATCCTCGGAAGATTTGCATCTCAGTAAAAGCAGCGGGCTCTTAGACCACTAATGGCTCATTTGCCACACTGGGGAAAATGAAAAAAAGGAAATGTTCCTTCTGGCTGGATATGGTGCCTCCTTGTACATTTCAGTATTTCTCCTATTCTCAACATCAGCACCACATCCACTGAACCCTTTAAGGAGAGAAGATGCCGGAGATACTCTTTGCTGTTACTGTTTCAGCAACTTTGAATTTTGTAGGACTCATTGTGAATCTGTTTATCGCAGTCGTCAATTGCCAGACTTGGGTCAAAATCCACCGAATCTCTCCTTCTGATAAGATCATGTTCAGCTTGGCCATCACCAGATGTCTTACGTTGGCTCTTTCTGTCCTGGCCATCATCTGCCACTTCACCTTTCCACATGTCAGGCCAGTCAACCTGTTTGCGGTCCTGCTGTGCTGGGTGTTTTTGGACTCCAGCAGTCTCTGGTTTGTAACCATGCTCAATGTTCTGTACTGTGTGAAGATTACCAACTTGCAGTACTCAGTTTTTCTCCTGTTGAAACAAAATCTCTCCTCAAGGACCCCGAGGCTGCTGCTGGCCTGTGTGCTGATTTCCACCTTCACCACCCTTCTGTATGCTGTGCTCAGGTGGACGCTACAGTTTCCTGAATTCGCGACCGGGAGGAATGGCACAGAATTCAGTGGCCATGAGCACATCTTGTCTTTGGTGATCTCTTTGTTCTTGAGCTCATTTCTTCAGTTCATCATTAATGTGACTTCTGCTTCCTTGTTAATAAACTCCTTGAGGAGGCACATACAGACGATGCAGAGAAACTCCAGTGGCTTTTGGAATCCCCAGACTGAAGCTCACGTGGGTGCCATGAAGCTGATGGTCTGTTCCCTCCTCCTGTACATCCCCTACTCCATGGCTGCCCTGTCCCTCCACCTCCCATCTTCTGCAGGGATGGATCTGGGAACCAGATTTGTGTGTATGGTTCTGTCCGCTATTTACCACCCAGGACATTCTGTTCTCATCATAGTCACGCATCCTAAACTGAAAACGAAAGCAAAGAAGATTCTGTGTTTCAACAAATGGTGGACTATCAGTAGGGAATAGTGGCTGCAGTCATTTCATAGTTGGGGAGCAAGATTGTTCTCTGTTAGCAGTTTTGCCGTCAGTTCGAGGGCTTCGTATTTGTAATTGCTGATATGATCTTAGGCATTGTAGAAATCAGAGCAGCAATGACATCTGCCTGTAGTTCAGTTAATGCTTCAAATTTTTGCTAGTATTTTAAAATTAGGCCCTTTCTATTAGGAATTTGTTTGGGGTATTTTTTTTTATCAGCTACTGAAATATAATGGAAGGTTTCCTCAAATTGACCAATACATTGTAGTTCACATGTAGTGTGAAGCCCTGACAGTTGTTTATCTTTTTTTTGTACTTCAAGTTCTTGACTTAAGCTCTTTTCTTCTTCTTTTTTTTTAAATTGAGGTGCCAGTGGTTATTAACATTATGTAAGTTCCTGATGTACAATATTGTAATCCGTTGACTGATACACTGCAGTGTGCTCAGCACCAAATGACTGGTTCTCATCTGCGAGCAAATAATTGACCTGCTTTACCCATTTCACCCTCTCACAACCCCCTGACCTCTGGTAACCACCATCTGTTGTCTGTACCCACGAGTTTGTTGTGTTTTGTTTGTTCATTTGCTTCTTTTTTTGTTTTATATTCCACATACCAGTGAAATCGTAGTTTTCATACTTTTCTGTCTGACATATTTCACTTAGCACAATACCCTCAAGGTCCATCTATATTGTTGCAAATGGCAATATTTCATCCTTTTGATGGCTGAGTAGTATTCCATTGTATATATGTACCACATCTTCATTATACATTCATCTGTCCATGGATGCTTCATTGTTTCCATATCTTAGAAAACAGTATGGAGATACTTAAAAGAAATAAGAGTAGAACTACCAAATAATCCCTCAGTACCTTTGGTGGGTATTTATCTGAAGAATATGAAAACAAAAATTTGAAAACATATATGCATCACTATATTCATTGTAGCATTGTTTACAGTAGTTAAGACATGGGGACAACCTGCCTTAAGCTTGGATTGTAAGGCATCCACTTCAGTGAATAACTACATTGCTAGTCACACAACTCGATCAAGAGTGAGGCCACCTCCCTCATTGAGGCTCCTTAGTTTCAGAGATCTTGGTTGGTTTTAATAATGATCATTGGGGCCACACTTTTTCTTTTTCTGTACTTTAAATTCCCACTCCTGTGTTTTAAATTCACCAAAGAGTGAACCCTCAGAAACCCTATGCCTCCACCCCTCAACCTCAGTAAAAGCAGAACCCTAGGTCCCTTCTTTGTCTGTCCCTCTCTCTCTCATTCTCTGCCTGTGACCTCATTGTGTGACCCCAAGTGTCCTGTGTGACTTCCAGGTTCTCTAAGTAATAAACCTTTATCATTGCACAGTTTTCTGCTGGTTTTTCCTAAAAGGTGTCTTGCAGTTACAATAAGAACTCAACCGCCTGTCCAGCCACAATTTTGGTTATCGATAGGCTGAGACCGACACACAACATTTTAGTTAAATTTTTGAGGTTTAGCTGAGGTGTTCTGTGTAAGGACTCAGCACTGGGAGTCCCTGGATTGGCTTAAAAAAAAAAGCATCACCAGAGAGTGAAAAGTGGAAAGGACAAAAGGGAACTTTCAGAGAGAAAGCGGAACAAAGAAAAAAGTGAAAGAAAATAGATGTACATTGTGGCCGATGCACATAAAAATTGTCCTCAACTTGCTGGTGATAGTAACTGAGCTATGTATATATGAACACATATACATACACACACTCACATACATACACATACACACACACACTCACACACATATACATACATCCCACATCTTCTTTATCCATCTGTTGATGGACACTTTGGTTTTTGCCATGTCTTGGAAAACAGTATGGAGACTGATTTTCTAGTTTTTTTCCCTAGAAAGAAGGGAAGGGTCAGAGTTGTTAGGTGGAGGGAAGTGATTAGTATTAAAGAAGCTCAATTAGTTCCAAGCATCTTCAAATCCAGGTGGCTAGCCCAAAGTCAAGGTCGAAAGCAAGTTCCAGAGAGTACCCATCTAGTTACTTGATGGGTTGCTGACCAGTTCGTGACTCTCTTAATCAAAGCCAACTTGATCTTCACATTTAGAAAAAGCAAGCTCTAAATAGTGGCATTAACACAGCCCGGGTGCAGCTTTACTAAAGATCGCCTCAGCATGTGACGGTGGAATCCAGAGGGAGCCAGGTGGAGCGGTGGGGCTGGTGGTGGGAGTGCCTGACTTTTGGTGAGTTTACACCATCCCGTGTGCAGTCACGCATTAAGTCGATGGGCACTGCACATATCCCCGGGAGAACCCGGGGTTTTCTTTTTCTCAGTTGGAACGATGGCGCTATGGTTCCAGAGAGACAGGAGCATAAAGATGAAATATCGGGGTAAATTTTGGAATGGAAATTGGAAAATAATAATTTATACAGTTTTTCGGTGTGTATAAAACACTTATATATTTTTAGACCTGAAAGTAAATAGTCTTATTAAAATAACCTTCTCTTTATTAACAACACAAGAGAATCTGCAAATTTTACAAATTATCTGAATTTTTTCACTGTGGCCTCTAGAATCTTGACTGCAATATTTAGCAAGGATTACCCAAACCAATATTTTATACTAGAAAACATGGAGGTACTCCTCACTTTAGAATCTTAGCACTAGGAGAGGAAGGATTACTCTGAGTGACGAGCTGCCCGTTATGACATGAGAACCCTGTGTGAGTAGCAGGAACCTTGTGGTTCCTCAGGATCCGTAATCTTCCCTTCTCTGCTGTAGTAACGGGTTTCTGGCTACCCAGAATTTTGGCAGCTAATTGCGTTGTACGGCTTTCTCTTATAAGTAGGTGTTGCCACGTGGTCCAGTTCTGCCAACAGACTATGAGCAGGTGTGAGGTATAATTTCTAATGGACGACCCCATACAGGTATGTCCTTCCTTCTTCCCCTTTTGCCTTTTTTTTTTCCTGTGTGCTGGACGGTAACAGTTGGTCATCTTGGACCATGCAGGTGAGGTGACCACCTGGGATTTGGGGAACAATTATCCATCCTAGAATTGGTGCCACATGTTCTGGCACTGAGGAGCTTGCCACAGCAGCTCTGGACTCCTAACTTCTTATTTGCAGGACTGGTCATGACAGATAGACATCTCCATTCTTTTTGTCCCTGTCTTTCACTTGCCGAAAGGCAATCACAAATTATGTAATTTGTAATTACAAATTATGCTATACCATAATTACCTACAGTAACATAGATAGATATTCGCGATGAAGCAGTTTGTAGTTGTTTATTGTCCTATAGTCAGAGAACATTTTCATATGACTTGTAAGAATACTTGTTATAAGAGAAATAAAGATAAAAACATGTATATGCCGTATGATACCACTATTTGTAAAAAATATGTATATCCAAAGAAAGTGGCAAATAGCAATTTATCTTCAAGTAGAAAGTTCTGAGTAATGTTTTTTCCATTTTCTCAATTTTCTATGATGAACATAGATTTCTTCTGTAATCAGAAAAATTACACACTTTAAAATATGCATGGTGTATAAATATCTACTTGTCTTTTGGTCTGTCTATAGGTCTACCTATAGGTTTATTTAAAGGGCATGTTGAGTGTTCTGATGTAACTCCCAGTCCCTCCTGTGTGGGAGAGGCCCAGTGAATAATCTTTCTTCCCGTTAGCCCGGACTCTTTGTCTCGTATTGGCAACATGCTACTGTTTCAGTTTTTTATTTTCCTACATTGTTTTTTTCCCCCCTCATCGGGGCTAGATGTGCTGTTTTTCCATTAGGACCTATAGTAGCACTGTTTTTGCTGTTTGAAGGAAGTCTTGAGTCTTTGTTTTTGTTTTGGAACTTTAAAAATTATTTTATTGTTGTTCAAGTACAGTTGTCTACCTTTTCCCCTACCACTCCCCTCCGCAACCCAGCCATCCCAACCTCCCTGCCCTGATTCCAGCTCACCTGTGGTTTTGTCTATGCGTCCTTTGTACTTCTTCCTGAAAACCCTTCTTCCCTTCCCCCCTTAATCCCCTCCCATATTCCTTCTAGTTGCTGTTAGAGTGTTCGTACTTTCAATGTCTCTGGATATGTTTTGCTTGCTTGCTTGCTTGTTTTGTTGATTAGGTTCCAGTTAAAGGTGAGATCATAAGGGTATTTGTCTTTCACCACGTGGCTTATTTCACTTAGCATAATGCTCTCCCATTCCATCTATGCTGTTACAGGGGGATGGAGCTCCTTCTTTCTTTCTGCTGCATAGCATTCCATTGTGTAAATGCACCATAGTTTTTTGATCCATTGAGTGTTTAGGCGCTGGCCCCAAGTTCTCCTTGGGCACAATTTTAGCGATGCTGTGGGTGTGGGTTTGGAGTTTTGCTGGTTCCAGTGTGTCCTGCCGTTAAATACTTATTAGCCAGGAATTTTAAAAGAATTGGAGTTTGTTTCTTCAAACTCATAGGCTCACTAATGTGATAACTCGTAGGCTCACTAATGCTATAGTCGCTGCCTGTTTAGGCAGGGAGAGGAGGTCTAGAACTCTCTAATAAGACGAGTCACTTTTGGAAATAAAGTGGGTGTGCCAGGGCAGTGTCTATATGACATCACGAGACTCTTTGGGAGCTCTGACTCTGGGGCATTGCCATTAACTCTTAATTGCTGCTAGCACAGTGTTGTCTTAGCTATATTTTTCCATGTAATTTTATTGTTGTTTTGTTTTTACAACTTCTTTAACAGCATAGGTATTATTATACCCATTATGCAGATGAGAAAGTTGAGACACAGACAGGAAAACTAAAGGGCCCATTATAGTAAGTCTAGGAAGGAGTAGACCCAAGGCCCCAGTTCATCTTCTGGCTCTAAAATCCAATCTTTTTCTACTATGTCAGGATAGGTTGAGAGACATAGGGATGGAGTAGTATCATGCCCAATAATAAAGCTTTATTTTCTTGAGGAAGGAAATATTCAAAGTGATGTCCAAAGCAGGATTTGCCTAGCCTGAAAACCTACTTAGGGCTACTGAGACAACTATTTATCTACTTATTTCCTTCTGTCTGTCTGTCTGTCTATCTATCTATGTAGGTTGGGGAAGGAAGGTATGAAAACCTTGTGGGTGTTTAGTTTCCTTAGGTGAGACAAATGTCATGGTGTTATGTAAATACTGGGCTTTTAGTTCTGAAATTTAGGTGAGATACAATTTTAAACCCAGAAGTATTCACATTAGAGAAGAAACCATTTTAAAATTTCTTTTAAATGCTACTACTGGGAAAGGAACACCCTAATAGATGCTGAGAAAGTAGAATTCATGTAAGAACTAAACGAAATTCTTAGGCAGTTAAAGGATTTAAAGCATTTATTTATATTACCACATTACACTGAACCATGTTACTTTGGGCGCCCCTAATACTATTACCAGCATTCTGTTCATGAGCCATTTCCAGTTGTTTAAAAAACAGACAACAGAAAGAAGGAATAAAGAGGAAGGAGCATTAATCATGTAAAGCCCAAAGTGAATGTAGGTGCCACTGAATCTCACTGAAGACATTTAAAGTCAGTTTCCCAGGAATGTGCCTTTTCAAAATGAAAGCTGGCGATGGATCTTCTAGGCTGGCCCACTGCTTCTCAAAGAGGGTGGTGGGAGAGGCAATAAGCAGTCTGTTGGGAATTTTCTTAACATTTTGTATTCCCTGCCTCCCATTGAAGTGGTCTGACGGAACACTCCAGGAATTTGGATCACTGGCCCATAGCCAGTTAAACTCCCAGAGAGAAAAAGGGTGAAGGGAACTCTGTGTGTGTGTGTATTTGCCTGGCATGGAAATTAACTGGGAAGTGATAGGATCCATGGAGGTCAGGGAGGAGAGGGGACAGGGAGTGTGAAGGGTAACGACAAGGAGGGCAGGGCATGGACTGTGCCCCCCCACCCCCCCACCCCTGGGTGGTGGGTGCGAGGTCGGTGTTCTGGGGCAGCACAGTGGTGCCATCGCATCAGGACAGCTGGACTGCGTGGTGACAGCTGTAGGGCCCATGGGGCAAGGCCATGCCTATCTCTGCCTCCTTCCGAAGGAGCGAGAGGCCCTGGTACAGGACTCAGCATGTGTACGACCTGCTGGCAAGTGAGCCATCTAAATGCACGTGCATCCTTTACGGATTTGTTCGATAGTGTTTCTGACCTATTTTAAAAGCAGGAAGGTTCTTTGTCTCAACTTTGCTGCTTTCCTAGTTGGGACAGTGACTGAGAATGATGATCTGGATGTCAAGAGAAGAAATAGTGAAATATACTGATATTGGCTCAGAAAATCTTTTGCCCTGGCCTGTGTGGCTCAGTTGGTTGGAGTATTACACCAAAAGGTTGGGGGTTTGATTCCTGATCAGGGCATAGGCCTAGGTTGCAGGTTCAATACCCAGTTGGGTGCATATGAGAAGCAACCAATCAATGTTTCTCACATCAATGTTTCTCTCTCTCTCTCTCTAAAATCAATAAACATGGTTTTCTAAAAAATAAAAAAAGAGGAAACCTCTGTATCTTCTACTTCAGTGTATATTTTTAAAGACCTGAGGTAATTAGTCTTCCATCTTTATTCTTGCTTGCCAGAAACTCTGGAATTCTGCAGATCGCCTTTCTTTGGAAGCAGCGGCTAGCCACAGCTCAGTTCTGCCTGTGACTAAGGAGACTTCAGGTGCCCTCTTACCTCAATGAAAGGAGTGATTATGGAAAGAAATCACCAAGGAAGGAAAGAAAGGTTACATTAATTATAGTATTTGCTAGACACCAGGCTGGGTAATTTCATATGTCCTTGTACCATCACAATAACCCCGTGAGGTAAACACTATCACGCTTTTTATAGAGAGGAGCCTGGAGATCTGAGAGGCTAACTAGCTCATCTAAGGACAAGCTACCAACTGGCTGAGTTGGAAAGCAAACCCACATCTGTCTGACATTGAAGTCCATTACCTTTCTCTGAATGGCCTCAGTGTCCCCTTTGTAGGTCCCCTTCCCGAGGAGCTAGTCATGAGGTTTGTGTCCCAGGGGGACGGGTGCAAGCCTGAACCTGTGAGTTCTTGCCTGGACGAGCAGACACCCAGAAAGCCCTGTCTGCGGTCACTCTGGTCTGACCCTTTGCTCAGCATGTTCTTACAACGCAACAGGGAGGCCTCAGTCTCCTAGGTTCCTCTGGAAACACACAATTCTCAACTTGTTGAAAACGTAATTTTCATTCAGTTGTCTGGAACTGAGTTTTATATAAAGTTTGAAAACTAAAGTTGGAGTTTTTTATTTTGTTTTATTGTATGGAAAAGTTGCAGAGAGTACCGAGTTGCCCCATTTTCCTCCTTCAGTTTCCTAATGTTGCTGTTCGAGGTAACCTGGGACGTTTGTTAAAACTCAGAAACCAGCACTGACTACACGACAGACTTTGTACAGATTTCACCAGTTTTCCCATCCATGTTCTTCTCCCCCCTCCTGCCAACATCCAGACTAGGATATCCTGTTCCGTTTAGTCATCCGGGATTCTTAATCTACTCCAGTCTGACATGTTTCTCAGTCTTCTCCTGTTTGTTTGTGGCCTGGAGAGTTTTGAGGATTACTGTGTAGGCATTTTGTAAAATGTCCCCACCCCACCAATCGGGTGTGTCTGACATTTGTCTTGTGGTTGGACAGGCATCATGGGCCCTTGGCGAGGGTGAGCATGCTTCTCATCAAGTCTCCTCAGGGGTAAGCGGTCTCACCATGACTTATCGCTGGTCACGTGACCCTCATGGCTGGGTGAAGGTGGTATCTGCCAGGTTTCTCCGCTCTCCCGTTATTCTAGTTCCCTTTCAAGACTTTCCTGGTTAGGAGTCATTAAGTTCAGCTCACTCTGAAGGGAAGGCGCATTAAGCCCTGCCTCATACAGGGTCTCCCAAATCTTGTCTACTGTGCTTACCTCTTCCCAAATCTTTGTACTGGTGGAGGCAGACAAAAAGACTTCCTCACTCCCCCATCTGCCAGTTGCCCGCACTGCTGCATGCCCACCCCACCCACGCTGTCCACCCCTGCAGTACTGCTGACGCTCAGTCTCCTTCCTCAAGGAGCGATCATGCTGTGTGCGGCCAGAGCACATTCCTCCAGCCCTTTCCAGTACCTGAAGTCTAGGACCCAAGATGGGTACCGACCCAGGGAGCCAGAACCCCACCTCCTTAAAAGGTGGTGGTGAAAGAAGCTGGGAAGAGTTTGAATATACTTGTTGTATGTATACCCACAATTTTTGTTCCCGTTACACATGTTTGTTAAAAGCATAATCTCAGTTTCTGAGATTCTGGACTCGCATGGTGCCTTAAGGAAGAGAAGAATTAATTTGCCCAGGTCAACCCCTGCCAGCACGGAGTTGCCCTGACGCCTTCTGGGGGCAGTGCACAATTCCAGGAAGCCTAGACAAGGGCCGCCTGTGCGTGGGAGTGCACAGTGAGCTAGTCCCTGGGACAAGTCCCAAGTACACTATGGAAGGAGATGTACTTAGTCTTGCAACTTGGTGGGGGAGAGCATTTCTAGGGGGAAAGTTTCAGACCTGAGTCTTGGAAATCGGAGCCTTGCAGCTACCTCTTTCGCCTTTACTTGGCTTTTTGTGCCTTGGCCAGCCTTCTTCCATAATCTCCAACCCTTCCTCCTGCAAGCTCACTGCTGTCTCAGCTCTGAGACACTCCTGGCTGCCTATACTTCTCTCCGTTCTGTCATGATGGCCACGAGGAACCATCTTTGGTGTGGATCCTAGAGGCCAGGCCTGGGAAAGGACCTCGTTAGCCCTTACTCCAGACTATTGCCAGCAGTAACATTAACTAGAACTTTTGTTCTCAGTATTTCTTTGATTTTGAAATAAAATAAGAGGGTGACATGAAAAACAGAATAGGAACCAGAGCTACTGCACTCTAAGCAATGCAAAGTACATTATTTTAATAAACTCCAGAAGTCAAAACTGAGTTTTTATGTTTTGCATAGGAAGTATCACATTTTTCGAAACTACTCTAGACAATTTAATTTTCTTTGCCAACACACTGTATCTCTCATGATGAAAGGAAGTAAAAAATACCTATTATTTTGAAATAAGATGTGTTTGAAAAAAAGACAAACTTGTGCGGCAATTGCTAGATATTTTTTAGGCAAGCATTTTTCTTACTGGAATTAACTAAATTATCTCAATTCTCCACGTGGTTCAGGCTTTCTTAATACCAGTAACAAAGTAGTCTGTGAAGAAACATTCTTATTTATGGGAGTTTATTTTTTTCTCCTTCCCTCCCTCCCTCCCTCCCTCCCTCCCTCCCTCCCTCCCTCCCTCCCTCCCTCCCTCCCTCCCTCCCTCCCTCCCTCCCTCCCTCCCTTTCCTCCCTCCTTGGCCAGAATAGGCTTTCTGGATACATGTCACTTGACTCTCACACTTCGTTTGCAGTTCACTGCCCAGAACCTAGAGCGCAACAGGGCAGGGTGGCCGACAAGGGGTAGCTATGTCTGCTGTCAAGAAGTCACCTTAGAAACCTGGTTTTTATTTTTCTGGGACTGGCCTCTTTCATTTGGCATAACACTCCCCAGGTTCATCTATGCTGTTTGTGGAAGGCAAGATTCCCTTCTTTTTATAGCCCAGTAGTACTCCATGGTACAAATGTATCGCAGCTTTTTTTTATCCGTTCATGTACTGATGGGCACTTGGGCTGCTCCCATATCTTGGCTATTGTAAATAACACTGCAATGAACCAATGTCACACCAATAAATTCAATAAAATGTTTTTTAAAAGATGAGAAACCCTGCTCTTAGAGAATACATGTCTCATCCAGGTTTTCTGGCTTGTGGCAGATTGTGACCTACTCTGTGTCTCCACAGCCACGACCAGCACCTTGAGGCACCAGGTCCTGCATCTGAGTGGAAAGAGTACACAGGCGTCCTCCCTGGAAGCGGGGCTGCACATGCTCACTCCCATGTCCTGCACCTGGTACACTGCCTGGCACATAATGAGCATGTTATCTTAATCTGAATGAGGGGAAATCTGTCCCACAGCCCATGAAATTCTTAGCAGCCCAGCTGAGGTCCAGAGAGGGTGGCAGTTTGTCTGCAGCTTCACAGAGCGCCCAAGGCCACGCTGGGGCCGGATGCTGGAGCTCCTGACCCCTCCTTGTGCAGAACACTTCCCACTACACTGCCGCTGCCTTCCCAAGAAGCTAGCCTGGCCTTCCTCCTCCTTTCTCATCTAATTCTTCTTGCTCCCCACTTGCTCAGATTCATGTCTAGCCTGCTTTGACTGCTATATTTTTTGTTTTGTGTTGCATTTTCTGTGTAGCAACACAAACTTAGCAGCTTCAGAGCACATACGTGTATTGTATCGCAGTCTCTGTGGCTCCAGAAGTTCAGGCACAGCCTACGTGGGCCCTGTCTGCAAGGTTTTGGAAACTGTGGTGAGGATGTTGGCTGAGCTCTTCCTTCCGTGGAGCTCAGAGTACTCTTTCAAACTCAATGGTTGTTGGAAGAATTCAGTTCCTTACAGTTGTGGGACCAAGGTTTTCTTACTGGTTGTCAATTGCGAGCACACTTCAGCATCTAGAGGTTTTGTGCAGTTTATCACCATGTGGCAGCGGGACTCTTCAGGGACAGCAGGAAGGCCCAGTCCCTTGCCCCAGACTTCAACTGATTGAGTCAGGCCCACCCAGAATGATCTCCTTTGGAAAAACTCAACCTTGCATAATTTGGGATCTTAATTACATCTGCCAAAGCCCATCATCTTTACCACATAATGTAAGCACAGAAGTGCCATCCCATTTTGTTCACAGTCCCATTGCAGCTCAAAGATTATTCGGGGTGGAAATCACGGGGGCTGTCTCAGAATTTAGTCTACCACAGACACATCTGCGTGGGGCTGGTCCCAGGGAAGTTGGAATCTGGATGATAAATGAAGCTTCTCTTATGTTTCTTGATATCTGTACTTATATATATATATTTCACTTCTTGCAGCTCATCTTCTTCCTCATCTCCTTCCTCTGCAACCTCGATGTGAGATATATGCTAAGTCAAATGCATGAGAGTAGCTGGTCATCAGGGCAGGGGACTTTGAAGACCCCGATTAACAAGAACGTCTTCTCTACCTGACCTACACATATATTTTTTATTTGGCACTTAATATAATGTTTTAGCTCTCTGGTTGTTTTCTGCCCCCAAACTTCCTCTACTTCTCTCTTTGGTAATGAAATATATTTTACATTTTTGTGTTTGTTTGACTTTTGTGCTTATATTATTAGCTGATGTCTAGATGTCGGCCTGTGAGCCCAGAGAAGGAAACTTGGTGTTTGCGTTGCTGTTCCAGGTCTTTGGGTCTAGGCTCAGAGTTCACTCACGTGGATGCAAATGCAAAGGGGAATCATAGCTTCTATACTCTGTTCCTGGTCACAGCTGGTCAGTGTCTGCTTGAGGACAGGCTGCAGAAGGGCAAGGCCAAATCCACATTTTTGTGGTGAGAAAATTCACCGTGAGTGTGGTGTCACGCTCAGGGGTCCTGAAGCCCCAGCTGGAGCTGCAGGCATTCCTCAGCACAGGAGCAGGGCGCTTCCTGAGACAACCAAGAGGACTCCCTCCGCAGCTATGTGGACTGCTGTCCTAGGGCTGCTCATGCTGGTGGCTGTGGTGGAGTTCCTCATTGGCCTGGTTGGAAACGGAGTCCTTGTGGTCTGGAGCCTTCGAGAATGGATCAGAAAATCTAAGGGGCTCTCCTACCACCTCATCATCCTGGGCCTGGCTGGCTGCCGATTTCTCCTGCAGTGCCTGATTATGGTGGACTTAATCCTGTGTCCGTTCTTCCAGAACAGCCCTGGGCTTCACTCTCTCAATGTCTTCTGGGTTGTGGTAAGCCAGGCTAGCCTGTGGTTTGCCACTGTCCTCAGTGTCTTCTACTGCAAGAAGATCACGACCTTCGAACACCGCGTCTACCTGTGGCTGAAGCGGAGAGCTTATTGCCTGAGTGGCTGGTGCATTTTAGGAGGTCTCATGATCAATATATTACTTGTAGCCCACATTGGCTCAGAGTTCTACAGTCCTTCCCAAAGAAACAGTAGCATTCTGTACCACATTTCAAACTGGCACTACCAGCGTATAATGAATTTCAATTCGGGAAATGCGTTGCCTTTTGCATTGTTTCTTATTTCCTCTGGGATGCTGATTGTCTCTTTGTATAGACACCACAGGATGATGAAGGTCCACACCGCTGGCAGGAGTGATGCTCGGGCCAAGGCTCACATCACTGTCCTGAAGTCCTTGGTCTGCTTCCTTATACTTTACGTGGTTTACTTCGTGGTCAGCCCCTACTCCATCACCTCTAAGGCCCCTCCTGCTGATCTCTTCACCGTCTTCATCTCGGAGATACTCATGGCTGCCTATCCTTCTCTGCATTCTGTCATAATAATCATGGGGAATCCCAGGGTGAAGGGGGCTTGTCGGAAGACCCTGCGGAAGACAGTGTGTGCCTGGCGGTCCTGAGGCCTGCACGCCCAAGGGAGAAGAGTGGTTGGGGTATCAGACAGTCTTTGGACAGCTCTCTATGGGGGCGTTGACTCTTACAGCTTCTGAAGTTTTCCTTCTTTGACAGAAACGGGCAACAGGAATCGTAGACTAAAAATACTGTCTCTCTCTTGACAATGTAGAGTACATTATTTTAACATTATGGAAATCAGCGCTGGGGCTTTAGGTTTGATAAAAGGGGTGTTATAGTCTGTGTACAAATAATAAATAATACATTTCTTTTTAAATTACATATGTAAGTCACATTTTTTCTGTTGTAGGAAACAGAGCTGAGGGACAGTAAGATGAATTTTTGTGAACTTTCGTCTATCCCTTAATGTCAAGCATTTTGGATAAGCTTTAAAAGAATATGTATCTAATTTTCTTTTGCCATTTCTTTAACATAGTAGGTGTAGTTATCTAACTAAAAAACAAAATAAAACATCTTTATTATTTCAGGACATTTCTTTGAGCCCTAGAAGTCACTTGGCTCCCTTGATTGATACGAAGCTTCACAGCCTAAACCTGGAGTGGGGCAAGAAAGGAGTGAGGGTCATTTGCTTCTGCTCTTAAAAAGAACACCTCTCCTAGACGAGGTTAAGCCCCTCATCTTTTGTGGTCATTTAGCCTCCCTGAGGGTCCACTCGGGCCTCCCCACAGCCCTAATTCAGAGTTTTTAAGCTGGATAGCACCCTGGGGCAGACAGACAGCACCCTGGGGGCAGATGACAAGCAGCAGGAGCTGTGTCTGTTTTTGATACATCCTAGGTTTGGAGTGCTGGGACCCCTATCTCAAATGCAGCTTCCGGACTCCTGGTGTGGGGCTCTGTCCTTGACATCGTCCTGCCTTCCTAACGACCTAGCTTCGCCGTACCTTCCTCCGAATCCCATCCATCTTCTGTGTGCTTTTTTAGCCTCAGTTTTTAGCCTTGTATTAACACATTGCTTTTGGTTCAGTTCTAGGGCATCTGGAATCTAATGGACAATACCTAAGATGCTTAAAGTCTTTTTCCACTTCCTACACATCATGCTACTCTACTTTCATTAATTTATTTTCTCTAACGTGTCTTGCCCTTGCTGAAAGTTGTGAACTGCGGTACGTGGTAGCCACGTGTGGGTGTTTGTCACTGAGGGGAGAGCTGGCTCCGCCAACGTCACAGCGAGTTGTTGCAGTCAAGCACTGTCTTTTGTTCTCTGGGAGTGATAGTCCGTTCTCCTCAAGTAGAGAGCAGCCTCTCCTTGGTCATGTTTTTAGCAGCAGCGTGAATTTTTCATTATGCCATGGCCATGTTTAGCCAGATGTTCTTTGTGACCAACCGTTGTAATGGCAGTTATAGCACCTAACATTTCTGCGGGGGGGGGGTTACATTTTATCAAGTATTCTTACATATAGTCCACCATTCCATTAGATTTTAATAGCAACTCTGTGCAGTTAGCTATTCTAACTCCATTTTACAGAACTTAGGCTGGAGTGATAATTTGCTTAAGATCATCAACTGTCAACTGGTGAAAGTGCAGATAAAAGAGTGACAGATGTTTGGGCTCCCAAGTCTCATGGCTGTCCAGTAAACCTGGAGTCCCTCTTGTTCAGACTTCATGCTAGCAGGCCTTGTAGGAATTTATGCTAGCAGGCCAGTAGAGTATTCAAGTTGATGAGTATTTTTAAACAGATGAAATCAGCAGCAAATCCTGCAAGTCTGGTGTTGGTGGGATGCATCGGAGCACGATCCAAACTCACAACAATCTGATGTTTCTACGACTCGCTTTTCTGAGGGACAAAACCCTAGTGTTTTCCCAGTCACCTTTTGGGATTAGATTTCCTTCCGTCTCTGCACATGATTTAGCTCATGATGGGTATGAGGTTGCTTTGTGTTTTATCCAAAAAAACAAATCTGGAGGCAAATCTGTGTTCTTGAACTGATTCCTATGTAATTAAACCTTCTGTAGTTTGCATTCTGAGAGCCGCAGCTGGATCCGTGTGCACGTGCATGCGTGTGTGCTCGTGTGTGTAGATATCACTAGCCCTCCTTTTTGTTATGGGGAGTGACCGTGTAGCCCAGAGGAGGACTCAGAGGGATTGAAATGGTACAGAAAGATAGAAAATGAACTGCAGCATGTGCCTCTTTCTCTCTCTTGTTAGTTTCACTGACCAAATGTAGTCAAATTTCCCATTTGTTTTAGTTCTTCTAGTGATTATTTTCACAACTCTAATTAAGGTTTGCCCCTCTTACTCATTTTATCACATTTGAACTATAACTTCTGAATCCCATTCATTAAAGTTTGGGGATTATCTCAACCCCAAATCTGTTCCCCTCTCCAACATTTGACTAGTTTTATTTATTTGTCATTCCACCAGTCATTAATTTTTAAACTTTAAATAATATGCTTTTCAACTTAGTTTTTGAACCATAACTTATGGCAGTATCTAGGGAATCTTAATTAAAGTAGAAGGAGGAAGTTAGTGTTTCAACTCCTGTACTTCTCCCAGGACTCAACTCATTGTTCAGCTCCATGTAGCTTAAGGAAGAGATCAGTCTGCTGGAAGAAAAGTGGCTTTCATCAAGGATCAGGGAAAGGCTGCAGAGTCAGTGTCAAAATGGCAACCAAGATGGTTTAAACAACCGAGAACACAACTAAGTTACTCGACAGGACTGGCGCTGGCACCACCCCCCACATCCCATCTGTCAGCACTGTATCCTCACCCTGCCACCGTCTCTGAAAATATGTCCCTTTCGGGCATAGCTCCAAGGTCCCAAATCCCGGTGAAGAGCCTCTGGGTGGCTGATTCCAGCTCACACTCCTGCCCAGAGGACAGGTCTTGGGGTGGAGGGGAAGGAAAAGTCTGATTCCCCTTTGGCTTCTGAGCGATGTCACCACAATGTTCATAGCAGCACAATTTACAATAGCCAAGAGTTGGAAGCAACCTAGGTGCCCATCAGTAAATGAACGGATCAAAAAATTGTGGTACATATACACAATGGAATTCTATGCAGCAGAAAGAAGGAGCTACTACCTTTTGCAACAACATGGATGGAACTGGAAAGCATTATGCTGAGTGAAATAGGCCAGGTGCTGAAAGACAAATACCATATGATCTCACCTTTAACAGGAAGCTAAACAACAAAACAAACAAGCAAGCAGAAAAAAAAAAAAAAAGACACTGAAATAGAGAACAAGGGGACAGTGACCAGAGGGGAGAGGAAAGGGAAGTTAAGGGGAAAAAGGGGGAGGGATTTGGAGGAACAAATAGGAAGGACACAGGGACGAGAACTAAGGGGGGTGGAAATGGGAGGGAGGTGAGGAGCAAGGGGTGGGGGAGGCTGGGATGGGAGAAATAGACAAAAAAAACTGTACTTGAAAAATAACTAAATAAAATTTAAAAAATAAATAAATTAGATGCAATAAAGTACTCATCAACTAGCTTAAGCAGCAGAATCAATACAGCTGATGGTGAATTAATGAACAGGAAAGTCGGCCCAAAGACCTCTCTTAGAAGGTACGGGGATGCAACAGAAAGATGGAAAATGTAAAAGAAAAGAAGCTATGCGATGCACAGAAATAACAGGGTAGAGTCAGAGAGCTGCAGCGCAGGGCTGTTCGGGAGCAGGAGGGAAGCAACACCTCCATCAAAGGAACGCTCTCTGGCAGCCATTCCGACAGGGAGGGACGCTGACAAAAAATTAAAGAGGAGAAAGCAAGTTTCTTCAGAAAAACATATAAAGAAGCAAATTCTGGCGAAAGCTCAAGAGCCCTGTCACTGTCTAAGGCATACCCTCAGCAGCAGAGTTGGCAGCATGTTTCAGACTGAGGAAAGGACGTATGCCAGTGTCTGGGATTTAAAGCAAAAGTCCTGATTAACAGCAGAGAGTACTGGATGGATGCAGAAGGTGGAGTGAAACAAGGAAGAAAAGGCATTTCTTTCAATCCTGAGCGGTGGAGCCAGCAGAAGGAATAGATTTCCGACCTTGATGCTGTAGCAAGAAAACTATGAAATCAGAGCCAGATAAAACTTGTACCGTTCTAATTGTTTTAATCTGTCTTTCTACATCGGCTTTTGTTTTCTAAACATTTTCCAAGCTCTTGTATATTTGGATTGCAGAACAATTTGCAACAATATTTTTAATGTGCATTATTAAAAATGTTCGGAGTAAAGCTACTCATGAACTTCATTAAGGACAATTGCTTTGTGCCCACAACCTAGTGTAAAATAAAATCAAGTAATACAAAAGCAAAAAGAAAAGAAGGAAAGAAAGAAAGAAAGAACAGGGTGTTTGTGTAAATGGAGTCCCAGAAGGAGATGGTAAAAATGAAAAGAAGGAATAAAATATTTGAAGAATTAATGACCAAAAATTACACTGAGTTAAAGAAAGATTAAAAAAATACTAGATCAAAAGGTTCAAAGTGTGTTAAACAAGACAGATAAGTTGGGGGGGGGGACCCTTCACACTTACGCACATTATAGAAAAGTTTAAGACTCATGCAGATGGAAGGAAAGTTTCCAGAACTTTAAGAGAGAAAGAGCAGATCAAAAACCAGAGTGACATGTCTCAGCAGAAAACAGAAAAACAAGGTTTGGCATCACATTTTATTCCAGCAAATGTTTTATTCTTAGATTCAAATAACACCAAGAAGAAAAGTTTAGGAATATTTTTTTCTGGCTAAAATAAAGTATTTACTTTGCATTAATCGCAAGGAGTTAATTTTTAAAACGTCAGTGAAAGCTTAGTGGGTTGATGATTACGAGTTAGTGAGAAATTTCTGAAGCATTCTAACAATGAAAGAAAATCTCGAAACTCTGAAGACTTAGAAAGACTGTGGTGTGACTTTATGACTGAATTAAAGGGGTCGATTCTGCATGTAAATGAAGATGAGTCTAGGTGGAAAAAATCATCTAGCACAAATAATGATCAGTGCTACAAAATGTGATAGAACGAAGTAAATAGGATAAATAGACCAAAAAATTAAGCATATAGACTGAAGACAAAATAAACTGTTGGGGTAATTTACTGTCCATTACAATGGAAGCCTTAGCAATATCTGGGTGTTCTAAGAAGGGAGCTGAAAAGTTTGCTGAAGTGCTTTCCTTTCGTGGGAGCTAGTGGATTAGTAGCTTCACGAATCTACATTCTACACAATACTGAGTTACTGGTGAAATAACGAGTGAGAAGTCAATAGCTGAAAAACATTCCTTTTGTGTGTTTTAAAAAGTCATTGTTAGGTGACTGGTTTGTATTCTTTTTTTTTTTTAAGATTTATTTATTTATTTATCTTTAGAGGGGAAGGAGAGGGGGAGAGAAACATCAATGTATGGTTGCCTTTCATGCGTCCCCTGCTGGGAACTGGCCTGCAGGGAACCGGCCTGCAACCCAGGCATGTGCCCTGACTGGGAATCAAACCATGGGAATCGAACCTCCTTTGGTTCGCAGGCCTGTGCTCAATCCACTGAGCTACACCAGCTAGGGCTGGTTTGTATTCTTAATGGTAGTGAAACTAATCGTTAGAAAGTAGTGCCCTCAAAGATTTGTTCTTTGAAAGAGGAACAAGCCCTAGTTTAAAAGCTGTGAGTGATGGATGCTGAGCACAAAGGCTAGCAGAAATACATATCTTTCCAGGATTCTTACTAGGATTGTTTTTATTTCGGTTGGTGCTGGGGTTACAAGGTTGCATAGGTTTTCAATAGTCTCCTCCAATATTATTTTCCTCATAAGCTCTTTTAATTTGTGTGCGTGATTTTGAAATATGTTTTATGAGAACACATATATCACTTTATAGCAGGATGACTTATTTGTCATAAGTTTGTCTTGAGGATTAAATGAATGAATATATGTGAAGTGCGTAGAAGAGTGCTGGCGCATAGTAATATCTATAAGTATTTAATATTACCATACAATAATACCTTTAGTATTATAATTATACTACTCTTCGGAAAAGTAGCCAAGTATTTGCCCTGGCAAGGAGTAGTTAACGCCAGAGCACATAGGATAGAAATGCCTGATAAATATGCTTTGGCAGTGGCTTCCCAAGTATCTGTGTACTTCACTGTACCTTGCTAGTTTCTTTAATCCTGCCCACACCTTTATATAGGGTTAACTTCTCTTCAATTATCTCTTTGAGTGTATTATTCTTTTGACTCCCATATAAGTCAAATTTTGTTCTTCGAAGAGACTAAGTAGAAAATCTACCGATAAGATTACTAAAAGAGAAAAAATATTATCATGATCTTGTATATAGAAAATCCTATGGAATCCACAGTAAAACTATTAAATAAACAACTTAAACAAGGTTACAAGGATGCAAGATTGATATAAAAAATTTAATTATATATTTGTACACTAGCAATGAACTTTCAAAAATGAAGTTGAGAAAACACTTCCATTTATAATGACAGGCTTTCTATTTATAGAAGAAATAAAATACTAAGGAATGAATTTAACAGAAGTGCAAGACTCATACATGAACACCATACATCATTGCTGAAAGAAATCAAATAAGACCTAAATAAATGGAAAGAGATTGCATGTTCATGGATTTGAATACTTAACATTGGTAAGGTATTGGCACTCCTCACACTGATCTACAGATCAACACAATTCTATCTGAACCAAGTTGCCCCTCTTTTTTTTCAGGTATTGACAAGCTGGTCCTAAAATTTATATGGTATTGCAAGAGCCCATCATTACCAAAACAATTTGAGAAAGAACAAATTTGGAGGACTCTCACTTCTTACTTTCAAAATCTACTACAAAGGTATAGTAGTTAGAACAGTGTCTTCTTATTGGAAGAAGGAGAGACATATAATAAATGGAATGAAATTGAGGGTCCAGAAATAAATCCTCATAATTAAGGAATTATGGTCAAATGATTTCAGTTAAAGGTGCCAAAACGATTTTGTGGTGAAAGAAGTCCTTTTAACAAATGGTGCTGGGAAGTTGGATCCTTACCTCACATGGTATACAAAAATCGATTATAAACATATCATAGACCTAAGAGTAATTCTTATGACTATGCATCTCCATATCTCTCAGAAACAACTTCTATAACTGTTGGTAACCTTAGGTTAGGCAATGGTTTCTTAGATTCACACCAAAAAAAGCAGCAACAACAACAGAAACAGAGTAGATCATTTGGATTTGAATAATTCGAAAAGCTTTTGTGCTTCAAAGGATACCACCAAGGAAGTGAAAAGACAAACTATAGGAGAAATATTTGCAAATAATATATCTGATAAGAGGCCTATATCCAGGAAATAGAAAGATTCTTACAACTCTATAGTAAGAAGACAATCTAATTAAAAATGGACCAAGGGTTTGAGTAGGTGCTTTTCCAGGAAAGATATACCAGAGGACAACTGACACATGAAAAGATGGTCAACATCCTTAGTCATTAGGGAAATGCACATTGAAACCATGATGAGATGCCATTTCATATCCATTAGGATAGCTAAAATAAAAAAGACAATAATACCTGTTGATGAAGTGGAGAAATTGGAACGCTCATTAATTACTGGTGGGAATACAACCTGATGCAGCCACTTTGGAAAAAAATTCAGAAGTGCTTCAAAATATCAAAAACACACAGTTACTGTATGAACCAGCAACTCCACTGTAGGTATATATCCAAGAGAAATGAAAGCATATTTTCACACAAAACTTGGGCATGGATGCTCATGGCAGCATTGTCCATTATAGTGAAGAAGTGGAGTCAACCCAGATGTCCATCATCTGCTGAATGGATACATAAACTATGGTGCATGTATTCATAAGTAGAATGTCATTCAACTATAAAAAGGTAAGAAGTGCTCATACGTACTACAACATAGATAACATTTGAAAACATAATGCTAAATGAAAGAAGCCTGTTGTAAAAGACTACATATTATATGATTCCATTTACTATACAAAAAATCCAGAGTAGGAAAATCTATAGGGATGGGAAGTAGATTAATTGTTTCTAGGGGCAAAAGACAAAGTATTTTGTCTTTTGTCTTTTGGGTAATGTCTGCCTATGTGTGCGGGGATTCTTTAGGGGTCATGAAAATGTCCTAAAATTAAATAGTGGGGATGATTGCTTAACTCTGTAATTATAGACAACCCACTGAATTATACACTCCAAGACATATTACAAATTAAAGATGTAAAGATTGTTGAAAGGTTTTGGAGGTAGACCTGGCAGGATTTCTCTATTGATTAAATATGAGGTACGAGAGAAGTGATTCTAAAATTTTGGGCCTGAGCAACTTGCAGGGTCATCAGCTTATCTGGGGAAGACACTGGGTGAAGAACGTGGGTCTGGGGGTAAGGCTTGGAGTTCAGTTTTGGGCATGTTAAGTCTGAGATGTATATTGGGTATCAAAGTAGAGGTGTTGAGTGGACAGCTACACCTGAGACTGGAGGTCAAGGGACAAGTCTAAACTGGAGATATTCAAGTACATTTGGGAGTTCTTAGATTGTATATGGTATTTAAAATCACAGGGCTGGAGAAGTGTCTAGATCTTTTGTTAATTTTTAATTGCATTGTTTTTTTGGTGTTGAGTTGTTAAGGTTCTTAATATATTTTGGACATTAACCTCCTATCAGAGGTGTTAATAGCGAATGTGCTCTCCCATGCAGTGGTTGCCTTTTCATTACATTGACAGTTTATTTTGCTGCACAAACTAAAAGCTTTTTAGTTTGATGTGATCCCATTTGTTTATTTTTTTCTGTATTTCCTTTGTCTGTAGAGATAAATTGGTAAAAATATTGCTATAAGAGATGTCTGAGATTTTACTGTCTATGTTTTCTTATATGATTTTTATGGTTTCACAGCTTACATTTAGGTCTTTTATGCATTTTGAGTGTTTCTGGTGTGTGGTGTAAGTTTGTGGTGTAGTTTCATTTTATTTTCATGTACCTGTCCAAATTTCCCAGCACCATTTATGGAAGAAACTGTCTACTCCATTGCAGGCCCTGGTCTCCTTTGTAAAATATTAATTGGCCATAAAGGTGTGCCACTGTGTTCATTACAGTGTTATTTACAATAGCCAAGATCTGGAAACAGTCCAAGTGTCCATCAGTAGACGAGGGTATAAAAAAGCTGTGACACATTTACATGATGCAATACCACTCAGCTATAAAAGTGAACAAATCTTTGGAAACAGCATAGATGAACCTGGAAATTATTATGCTAAGTGAAATAAGTCAATCAGAGATAGACAAATACTATATGTTCTTACTTATATGTGGAATCTAGTAAACAAAATAATTTAATGAGCAAACTAGAAACAGAAGCATAGATATGTAAAACAGGCTGACAGCTGTCTAAGGAGCAGGGGGGTGGGAGACTGAAAAAATGAAGGGACTGAGCAAAAAAAAATGTGTATATATGCCACACAGGCATGGACAGCAGTGTGGTGATAGCCAGAGGGAAAGGGGGGGAAGGTGGAAGAGGGCAAAGTGGGGGTTGATGGTGGCCGAGACAGACTTGACTTTGGATGGTGAGTGCATGATGCTGTGTGCAGATGTTGTTTTATCGAGATGTACATTTGAAGCCTGTGCGGTTTAATAAACCAATGTCACCCAATAAATCCAATAATAGATAAATGAATAAAGTCATAAGACTGGTATGGGTCACTAAGAAAGTAGGTGTATATAGGTAAAAGAAGAAGTCCAAGACTAAAACTTGGGGAAGTCTGGTGTTAAGAGGTTAGAGTGGTTGCTTTAGTAAAGGAGACTGGAAAGAGGTAGCCAGAAGGGCAGATGGACAAAACACAGTGATGTCCTGGAGGCCAGGTAAGGATCTTTTCAGGGAGAGGGAGTGACTGACTTTGTCAAATGATGCTGACAAGGTCAAGTAAAATGAGATCTTTGAATTTAGAAATATACAAGTTGTGGGTGACTTTAGAAAGAGCAGTGTTAGAGCAGGTGGAAGTCCCCATTTTCTTGCTAGCTGGTGGCTGCGGGTCCTGCCCAGTTTCTGGATTGTTTGCATTACTTGCCTCATGGCCTTGCTTCTTCCATCCTCAGAGCCTACAGTGGCGAGTCAGGTCCTCCTCATGCTCTGAATCTTTACTGCCTCTTTTTCTGTTGCCATGTTTTTCTGGCCAGATAGTCTGACTTCCTCTTCTCCTTTAAAAAGCCCATGTGATCACATTGGTTCCACTCACATAATCCAGGATACTCTCCCCCATCTTAAGGTCCACCAATATAAGCATATATCTGTAAAGCTTCATTTTCCGTATAAAATAACATATTCATGGGGTCTTGGGATTAGGGTGTGGATACTTTGGTGAGGAGCGTTTTTATACCTAACACAGAAATTGTTAAAGGGTAGATTGTATTTGAAACCATAGGAATACAAAATATTGCCCAAGGATAGTGTGTGGTTATTTTCTGTATCTTCTGCTGGGAAATTACTTTATTCATCCTTGTTTTATATGCCTCAATCTTGGGTACCCAGAATTCTTCTATCACTTCAAGATTTGGGATATATGGAGAGGTATTTTACCAAGTTCTCAACAAGAGGACTGGTACCTGCTTTCTCGACCTTGTTAATCTCACGGATCTGTGGCCAAGCCCAATTTCTAACCATCCTTCTCCTCCTCTCAGCCACCTCTGCCTCTTGAGCTCTGCTGCTGCCCCGAGATTACGCCCCTCTTGGATCTAGGTGACTTATTCACCTTGCTCTGGAGCGGCCAAGCCTCCTTTTAGACTTTGTTCATTTTTGTTGGTAACGCTTTCTCAAAGTTCTGTTTTTTACTTTCTACCCATCCACTGGCTCTCTCCGTGCTTCATGCTGCAGTCAATACATCAGTGAGATCAAGCCTGACCAGTCTTAGGGGAGCTCATTCCAGTACCCGGGATCTTGGACTCAAGTGAGAACCTTAAACCCTTTGAGTGATAAGAGAGATGGCGGGAAAATAGAAGTCAACATCTGTTATGATGCCACGCAAACTCTGATTTTGAGGCTAAGAGCATGGGATTGAGAATCTGACATAACGGGGTTGCAGTCCCGGGCCTGGTATCCACCAGCTATAGACAATGTTAAGTAACCTCTTTTAGTTCTAATTTTCTCATTTGTGACACGGGGATAAAAAGATACCCTCAAAGGTTTGTTATGAGCAGGTGTACCCCGGTGCAGTATAGTAAGTTTTCGTTTCATCTTTTCTTTCTGGTTCTTTTAGAATAGGAAACAAAAGAAGAAATTAGAGTAAGAACAAAATAAGACATTTAGAATAAGAACAAAAACAAGAAAACATAGCTTATTGGTGTGATGCATCCAAATGTTTGTATTTGGATATTTTGAGTTTGGGGAAAAGAGCGCTTACACAGTCAGTGGCAGAGCTGGTGGGCCCCAGAGCAAATAGCAGGGTCTCATCTGTTTTTAGTGACGCTCTCAATCCAGGATATGTATTTGTAAACGTTGGTGTAGATGCCGACGTCCCCGCCCATGAAGTGTCCGACCTCGATCCCCTGGAGCTTGTTTTTGCAGACAACAGTCGCAACGGCCACCTCCTACCAGAGGCGGTACAGTGAGAGGGAGAGAGAGATTTGGTCAGAATCAAAGGCACACTTTAGTCCCCAATCTGGGTGAGTGAGCCAGTACTCACTGGCTAGAGGTAGCATGCTGGGTACTGAAAAGAGTACGGAAGGAGGAGACAGGAAGCTTGAGTCATTTATCTGGCTTGGCTGTCATTATCCCTGTGTGATCTTGAGAAGGTTAGAGAAAAACCTTCTGAAAACTCACATGTAAGATGAGTCAAATCCCACTTATCTGAACTAGTGAAGCCGGTTTCCATTTGTGAAAAGTCTGAATTATTTTTTTTTCAGCAATGCCCATTTTCCCTTACAGCTATGAGAGTAACAGTATGATTAACTGAAGGAACTGCAAGAAGCCCTTAAATGGACCAAGGCATTGGTACGGAGAGCCCATTACTGAAGAAGCCACAGCGGCTTGCTGCAGCCTTATCAGATTCTCCAAAAAAAAAAAATTGAGAGGATGAGGGCTTTCCATTTTTCTCAGTATCAAGATTAAGTAGTTAACTAGACACATACAAGTTCATGAAAGCTGAATCTAGAGGAAAGATTACCCCAAAAATCCGGCTGAACACTTTGACGAATTTAACACATAAGGAGTTCCTGTGGCTTCTCCCTTGCTCGGTGTTTTGGCACTCTTTATCGGACATCACAGGGGCCTCCAGGTTCTGCCTTAAGTCGGGGTGTCGGCCTGAGGGAATCAGGGATAAGGAAACCTTCCTGTTCACAGCTGTTACTTAGCCCCTCTGGCCACCACCCTCTCCTACAACTGGTGTTTTGTTTGTGTGTCTGAAGAAAATAAGGAATGAAGAAACAGGAGGAGATGACCCTGGGCATGGTTATGAGACTCACTCCTGAGGATTTTGAAGGAGCCTTTTTGTCTCTGTCAGAAGCAGAGTTTTCTTTCTATTCTGTGTCCAGTCTTGGAGGAAGAAGAGGTGGCTTGACTCAGGGTCTCAGAGGCCTTCTCTGTACGTAACATGAGCCTGTATGGGATGGAGGGGCATGGCCTCTTTAATGTGAACCATGTCTCTGACCGTCAGGACCCACGTCCTCCATACAGTTAGACAAGCTGTGGGTGGGGCATTAGACATCCTGAGAAAGGAGGAGCTTCAGACTCTGAGTGGGTCTCTTTTTGCTAGACCACTTGTGTAGTCTCTCCCTTCAGTCTCCCCAATCTCCTGTCCTCTCTTCTCAGTTATGTAGACATGAGTGCCCCTCTCAAGGTATAACTGATGACCCCAACTTGCTGTGGGGGTGCACTCACCAGTGTTGTCTCGGCTCCAGTCCAAACCCGAAAGCAGACAGACAGTGCCTGGCCGGACGTTGCTGGTGGCGAGGTCAAGGGGCTGGACTTTGTGGCTGAAGTTGGCTGATTTAGACAGCTTAATGAGCATGAGGTCGTCCTGGGGGTAGCTATCACTGTAATTCCAGTAGCGGATAATGTTGATGGGGCTAATAATCTGCTCTGTCCCATCTCTGACTCTGATCTTGAAATTTCCCAACATCACTTTCAGGCTTCTGGAGGGAGAAGGGTTTGGAAGTAATCACTATCAATACATCATCATCATCATCATCATCATCATCATCATCATCATCACCAAAGCCGATATTGAATGTTACCATGTGCCAGGAACTGTGGCAAGCTTTCCATCTGGATTTTGAGTTACCTCATTTACCACTCAACACATCTGTGGAGAGAATTCTATTTTTAATGCCCATTGTCTAAGTCATGGAGGCAGGTGAGAGTAATCAACCTTGCTCACACAGTCAGTAGTGCAGTCTTTAATTACTAGGTTCTTCAGAAGCGCCCTTAGTGCAGAGGAGAGGAAATTTACTCATGGCACCCGTTATATTACTCTCCCTCCCTTGCGGCTCCAGCCTATCCAGTTGGGCAGTTCCTTTCTGCTGCGGGTAAGGGAATGGCATGACCTGAGTGTTGGGTAGCTCCTGTTTGCTTCATCAGATCCACACCCAACCCTATGTTATCCTGCTCTGTACCTTTGGAAAGTGGGCTTTCCAAAGCCCATATATCGATGGGCTTTGTCCAGTAGGAAGCACTGCACAGTAACTGGAGGAAGAAGCCTGAGGCTGGAGTATTTATCCTCCCAGCTCCCTCTTCTGCAGCGTTGTCACAGATTGGCTGTTGGCTGTGTCTCATGACCACAGGTTACAGCTCATATAAGGCTGTCTCTCCATACGATTCCTTTCTCTCTCCTTTCCCCTACCCCCTCTCTAACCCCACTTGTGCTCATTTTCTCCTCGCCCATTCAGGTCTAGGGGTAGTAACTGTACCTTTCTAATACTAACTGTGGGAGTACTGAACCTATCTTTGTGTTTTTACTATTTCCTTTGTCCACACCTTTGTCATTAGTTCTTTTTAAAAATTCTCCTGAATTTATCTAATTTGAGCCTTCCTAAGTTAGCTACTGGTCCCTTAACTTCTGAAACGCATTCATACCACATATTGCTAGTACATAACTTGGACCAGCTGATGAGAGACTGAAGAGGCATAATATCTGGAACAGGGCTCTTCAATGGCAGCACTATTGACATTTGGGGGCTGGATATCTGTGTTGTGGGGGCTGTCCTGTGCATTGTAGGATCTTCAGCAGTATCCTTGCCTTGCCCTGGCCTCTGTTCACTAGTTGATGCCAATAGCACTGTCCCCCCAACTCCCAACTCTGTGATGACAACCAAAAATATTTTTGGGCTTTGCCAAACGTGCCCTGGATGTGGGGAGCATTGCCTCTATTTGAGAATCACTGACGTCGAATGAGTAGTAGCTATTTCAGGGGCGAGGGGAGGTGCCCAACACTCACGGTAAGTAGCAGTGAGCCGGGGCCAGCACCCAGTTTTCTCTGATGAGGACACCCACACAGGGGTTGAAGTGGGACCGGAGGTATGCCAAATAGGGGGCGTGGTCTTCCTGCTGCACAGCCAAGAGGGCAGAGGGGAGTGTCCCTGAGGAAATAACATTCTCCATACATCAGACATTCTTAGAACAAGCAGTAGCATCAACTGTTTCCTAGTCGAAAAGGAATATGTACAGTTTAAAAAAGTAATTGATTGGCCTGGAAATGTTTGTCATTTTCTTCTAACAAAAACATAAATTAAAATGATGTACCACGTTACCTAATATTTATAATAATCATTTTTCTTTAATGTTGATAAGATTCAATCCCAGAAAGCACACTGAAACTCTCATTAACTGCTCCATAGGAGTGGCAATTGATTCTAACTTTTTGAAAAGCAATTTGGAAATAGACATCAAGAATTACAAACATTCATCACCTGTGGCCTAATAGTCCCAGCCCCAAGAATCCATTCTACTGAAATAATCAGATGTAGATAAAGATTATGAATAAGTCTGCTCATATCAGCACTATCTATAATAGGTAAACATTGGAAACATAAATGTCCAATACAGTAATGTTGGACATTGAAGTGAAAAAGTACATGTACAAATGGAACCCCATACATATTCAAATTGTACAAATAATATTTATAAATATTAAACAGCAAAGAACATATTGGTACATTTTCTTTAAGTTAAAGATAATTAAGTGTACTAATTCAATTGTCTAAAAATAAGAAACCAAAATTAAATCACTTAAATTAAAAAAAATATATAAATAAAATAAAGTCTGGGAGTAAACTCAACCAAGTATTAGCATGCATTGATTGAGAGGTGGGATTATGAGTAAGGTTTATCTTTATTTTACTTTTTAATATTTCTAAATTTCTTGATGTGAATATGTAATATTTTTTATAAATAAATTATTTTTAAAAACTTGAGATGAAAGAGAAAAAAGGCTAATCCTAGGATCAGAAATAAAGTCCTGTTCCTGTGTGGGCTGCCCTCAGTACTTCTTTAATCCTCCCCAAGTTTAGCTAGAACGGCTTCTCATGTAAGCTCCTCTGTGTGGTCACAGTGAAAAATCCAGGGGAAAAAAGGCAGAGTATTAACAAGGATAAAAGACACTGAGCTCTTGGATTTGTTTAACCTTCACCATGACCCTATTATGTAGGCAGGAATATCCCTGTTTTGGCCCCAGAAACTGAAGCCTAGATGATTGATTAACTTGTCCAGCTGGTGACGTGACCCAGGCAGTCCAGTGTCGCCAGCGAATCCTGCCTTCAGAACCTTCTGGAAGTCAGGGAGTGTGGGGACAGGGCTCTTGCATTTGATCTTTTGTTCCCCCTTCTCCCTTCCCAGCATTCTGAGTTTCTAAGCTTTTGATGTCAAAATGAGCTCTGTCCTTAGGGCTACCTGGGACTTTCCCGTGGGTGATAAGGCCCACATTTTTAAAAAACCAGAGGGAACACTCACAGTTGAGTATTCGTCAAGGTGGGTGTACACCGTGAAGCATCCCACAGCTTAGCCCTGGAAGAGTGGCCTCAGCCTGTCCCGAGCGCTGTGGATGGGGTATAAGAAGCAGGGGGGACCCTAGTTCTGCTCATGACCCTTTTTTTTGCGCCCTCCACACATCATGCGCCTGTTTGCCTCACTTCATCCTACATTAACCTCTGCCTTATGGAGCAGAAGTCATAGATACATACCAACAAGGACACTCAAACAGAAGATAAATCTCATGGCGGTCCAGATCTTTCCCTGTGACATGTAGAAGATCAGCATAGTATGGAACTTGCGGCTCAGTCTTCTCCTTGAGAACACCTGGGAGAGTCAGTGGCTATGGTTAGGCACAGGGGCACATGACAGCGCGGGGCGGGGGGAGAAAGAGGGTTCTAGATGGACAGCTGGAGGCCCTTCTGCTTCAGGGGGTGGGGCACTGCACCTCTCTTGGAGCCTTTAGGGAAGGAAAAAGAAGCCTAGTTCCCAGGCTTCTCAATCCAGGCCCCTCTCCCTGCTGTTCCTGGAGGCCCCTCTGACTAAAGGCAGCTCAGCTGTCTGGGAAAGGGAGCTCAGGCTCAGGACTAATATTCCGCATGGAATTTCTGAGGCCAGGACTGTGGGGGGCAGGATTCTGCACCTTAGCTCAAGAAGACAGTGTCCCCAGGTTTGCTCTGAATCCCCTCATAGTTATTTATACTCCCCCTCGGCCCCTCCCTTCTTTATTACACTGGCTTCATCTTTCCCTGTTGATCACTCTTTCATCACTCAGTCATCACCAGCTGGGGTGGGTGGTCCTGACCAACAGCCTGGAGCTAAGGAAATGTGGAAATGGGAAGCACTCACTGAGCAGTTCTGATGTTTGGAGAATGTTTGAATTCCAGATTACTTATGTTGGTGACAGTTAAGAAGGCAAGACCTCTAAGCGCTTTTTCCGTGCTATCCTGGGATGATTGAGAGCGCACGCAGGAAGAGAAAGAGCCGTCCTGCTAACAGCTGACACCCACTGAGTACTCACCGAAGGCCGTGCACCGGGCTCAGTTCTCACAGACGTTGTTAGTGATCATTTTATAGTAAGTTAGTCTAATATGATGTAAATCAGTCACACTCCATATCACTATAACCCTTTAGATTTTCTTAAACCCATAACCTCACTCCGATATCTCAACAACCCTAGAAAGGGAAGACAGGGCTGGGCTGGTATCATTTATTTTTTCCAGAGCTGTAGGTGACAGAACTGAAATGGAGAATTTGAGTAATTTTCTCAAAATCATACCTGGCTGGGAAGACTAGATGGAGAATCTAGATCTTATTAGGTATGCGCGACTTTTCAACCATTTGCATACTCACTTGCACATTTGCATACAGCCTCTAGGCTGTAGCTGATCGACCACTGTTGCGGATCTTCCCAAACTCCCCGTTCCCGCCCACAGAGTCCCCCAGGTGTGAAATGAACACCAGACATGGCGAGAACTTTGCTGACATTTCAGTGGACACAGAGGTGCATCGTGGAGTAGGGCTGGTTTATGAAACACAGGGTGGGGCAAAAGGAGGTTTACAGTTGTTCACATGGAAAATAATACAATAATTAATAAACAACAATGCAAGAATAAACTCTGTTTCACATACTCACAACCGCAAATCCACTTCTGCCCCACCCTGTATGCCGAGGTTTGAAGACAGCATGGAGTCGTGAAAGGTTTTCTGTGGTGGGTGCCAGGATTAGTTCACACAGGTAAGAAGTTGAGGAAGAGATAGGTTTACTCTACGGTTGTTTTCCCAGATCTTTGGGAAATACTGTGGGCCAGGAAGGGAGTTGGAGGCCTGGTTCAGGAGTGTGAGGGCTAAGAACAGAAAAAGCAGGGTTTCTGTCTAGGAGGAGCTCTCTAAAGACAACAGACTGTCTGCAGGAGGTTGGCACTGGGAACCACTTCGTGTCTCTGAAGTTGACATTGGCATCCAATTCCGCATCTTCGAATGCCCCTTAGAGGCCATTGCTGGCATCTTCAGGCCCCTGAAATACAGCACATTAAAATGATACCCCTCTTTCCTCCAGCCTTTCAAATGCATTCTTTTACCTGCTTTCCTTATTTTGGGAGATAAATGTGCCCTGCTTGTTAGATTCCTCTCTTTTTCTCACCACTGAATCCCAAAGTCCGTGCTCATTGGAGGGATCTCGAAAATCCACTCATGCCTTTCCATTCTCGCTGTTGCCTAGTTTCCTTCTTAAAACTCTTTGGTAGCTCCCTGCTGCCTAAAGACTAAACATTAAGCTGTGCCTTAGGGGCCTCCCCTGGACTCTCATCTCTGTCACCCTCTCTTCTCATCCCCCTGCCACCCCTTCCCACCTGCCCACCTCACATGCTTTTTTTGAGACCTACCAAAAGTGTGAGTTTTCTTGTTTTAATGCCAATACCTTTTTATATGACTTTAGCCTTTGAATTCTTCCTTTAGTTTGTCACTCTCATTTGTTGTTTTCATTTTTGTCTTTGGATACTGATAGCTGATATGGACATTGCTCTTCAAGTTTCTCTTTGAAAAAATAACTTGAGAATCTGATGGATGGATGGAGAGTGTGTGTGTAATAGTCAATTTTTCCTCATATGTTTGTAAGTGATTTACTATTAAGTTCTTTGTCTATTAATGTTATAACAGACTCTGCGTACATACGGAGACATATCAATCCCTGGTCCCATTCCACAGGATATCTCAAATTTATAGGACTCTAAATCTATTCTTGTTTCATTCTGCCATCCGATTTTCTATTTAAGTAATATTCTTGTTCTATTTTGCCACCAGAAATAAATTTGAAAAAGACAGTTACTGAGAAAGTTGAGGGAGAGAGAGCATGTGCAAGTGAGTATGCAAATGAGCATGTGTGGACCGTGTCCGGGAGGGCAGTGTGGTCAGGACGGATGGAAGGATCTGATGGGCCACTGCTGTGGGCCTCGGTGGGGAACTTTCATTCACATGAGGTGTGTGGCTGTGCGATATGAATCTGTGCAGGTGAAGCAGTTCTGAGGGGCATGGGCTGAGTGTGACATGTGCATAAAGGGGAACGGAGTCACACAGAGGGTGGGGACAGCTCTGCTTCATCAGAGTAGCCCAGAAAGAAGAGGGGTCAGGGGGGACCCCTCGTGTAGAGGGAGGGGTGCAAGTCACACTCTGTGAGGAAGGAACTGGTGAAAAGAACTGTGAGGCAAAGGAAGGAACTTGGGATGAATTTTAACTCCACGGAGGGTTCACTTGACTCCTTTGGAATTCTTTCCCATAGACGAGGCAGATACAGCCCAGGTCTTGAACTCATCATCCCACTGGACAGACTTCGCTTGGACCGAGAAGATTTCCATGTGTACTGTCCTTTTTTTACACTGAGGCTCAAGCCTGGAAGGAAAGTCTTCTAGACTACAGACTTTCATAGAGCCCTCACTCCGGTTCTATCCCCTGCACTTTCTCCTGCTCTTCAGAATCCCCACGATAAGTTCTAAACCTGCTTTGTGTCGGTTGGTTTCCACTAGGTCCTTATCTTCGGAACAGGATTCAGGCATCGACATGAAGTGTGTGCTAGTAGTCTTGCTGATGGTGACGGGTGAGTGACTGAAGCTATCTCTTTGTCAAGTTGATTGGGACTCTGTGGAGGGAGGGTGAGGCTGTGGTGCTTTAGTAGAGGGAGAGCTGGTGGATCAGAACATGAGAGCTTAGGAAGTGAGTGATATACTAGTCATCTCATGTCCAGGCTTGGCCGTTTGTTGTACCTGAGTAAACCTTTTTATTATGGGCTGGAAACCTCCTCTGAGTTTCTGATGACCTTCTTGGGCTGCAGTATGGAGGCATGCCAGCAGCGAGGATGGAGAGAGGATCCTGGAAGGGGGAATTGGAATTTATAAAAGACATAAAAAGCAAAAACAGCTGATATTTTGCTGTAAGGTTCAAAAGGAAAAAGTAGATCTTGTCCTTTGGGCATTAAAACATAATGTATAGTAATAATCACCACCAGCACCATAAAAGCATATACTTATATAGCACCTATATAATGGACGCTGCCCTGTTTTCTACACATTAACTCATTTCATTCTTATTTACAACTTTGTGAGATAAGTGTTCTAATTTTATCGATGAGGGAACTGAGGCCCAGAGCAATTAAGTAACTTACTATAATGAAATTAGTACAGCTCTGTAATTAGGCAGTAATGCTCTTCTGCTTCATAGTTAAGTGGTTTTGGACAAATAGCCTATCCTCTCTGATCCTCAGTTTTCTTATGCAAAACATGGGAAAATAATGTCTATCTTTTAACAATGCATAATGCTTCCTAAACCTATGTTAGACTGAATGTGGTGAACCACGTTAAGTACGGTAGGGGACCGGGGTTTTTTTGTTCACACAGAGAAACCAGCAGGTGTGAAGGTGGGAGGGGTGACATGATCAGAAGACCACCTGTGCAGCTGGAGTGCAGAAGCAGCAAGTGGAGTGAGAGTCAAACCGCAGAGGGTCTTTCGTCCTTGGTTTTAGAAATGATCCTGGTGGCAATAGAAAGCCTTTAAAGAGTCTTAAATATGGGAGTTACATGACCACATTTATGATTTAATAAGGTTCATGTGACTTCACTCAGCATGATTCTCTTGAGATTTTCCCAAGCTGTGTTCATATCAATAATTTGTTCCTTTTTATTGTATTATTCCATGGTATGGATGCACCACAGTTTGTTGAATTACTCACCCAATAAAGGACATCAATGAATAAATCTGCTACATTAAAAAAAAAAGTTATTGTTGTTCAAGCACAGTTGTCTGCATTTACCCTCCACTCCCCCCACCCCAGCCATCTCCACCTTCCTCCCCTGCTTCTACCTCCCCTTGGTTTTGTCCATGTGTCCTTTATAGTTGTTCCTGAAAACCCTTCCCTCCTTCCCCACCATTATCCCCTCCCACCTCCCCTCTAGTTATTGTCAGATTGTTCTTAGTTTCAATGTCTTTGGTTGTATTTTGCTTGTTTGTTTTGTTGATTAGGTTCCACTTAAAGGTGAGATCATTTTCCCCAATGAGGAAAGGACAGTCTTATCAGTGAAGGTTGTTAGGTAAATGGGATAACCACAGGCAGAAACATGAAAATGGACCCCTTGTCTTACACCACCCACAAAAATGAACTCAAATGGATTAAAGACTTAAACATAAGATCAGAAACAATAAAATTCCTAGAAAAAAAACACAAGGAAGAAGCTCCAAATTGATTTTCAGATGTTGAGAGATAACATTATTGAACATTCATTATATGCCAAACCTTCTTCCAAACAACTTAAATATATTAACACATTTAATTCTCAAAACAACCCTAGGATAGAAGTTTAAGATCTCAGTGTACAAATAAGAAATTAATATATAGAGATTTACATAATTTGTTTAAGTTCATACTAATAGTAATGATAGAATCTCAACGTAGGCACCTATTTTCAGAGAATAAGTATTGTACTGAATTTAAGTGCTCATCTGTACCAAGTATCTCTTCCTACATTCTCACATCAGAATTAAAGTTTAAATTTTCATTTCTGGAGTCATAATAACTGGCCCCAGAACGACCCTACAGTTGATTAATAGGAAAAGTCAAGGAGATGTGGGAAAGGCTGCATTGCTGAGACTGGAAGGAGCCAAGAAATAGTAAGCTCTTAGGAGACTGGACATGAACAAGGATGTCTAGAAAGAAGTAAGGAGGTCATGTAGAGAATAAGTGCATACATGGGATTTGGAATTCGATAGACCAAAGTCTAAATCCTTGAACCAGCCATCATACACTATTTATATGGCCTCAAGGAAGTTTCCTAATGTTAGGTTCTTAATCTGTAAAATAATCTAAAATTGATCCACCCAACAGTTTTTTTGTTCTGTGAAAATTTAAAAAAAAATTTTTTTAAAGTATGGGGCATGCTCAGTACAGTGTTTTTATAGTATGATCTTCTGGCACCATAAAGCATGGTAAATGTTGATATAGTCTGACACTGGCATCCCAAACTCTCCATAACCACCCTGTTCTCTTTGATCAGCTGGAATGTCTCTTGATTCTCTTCTCTTCCTGTTCCAGGTGCTGTTCCATGTGCAGGCACGGGAGAGTTCAATCATATGTTCTACGTATTATATCTGAAGTCTAGTTACCAGCCCTGTGTGGGGACTCTGATTGCCCCTCAGTGGGTCATAACAGCTGCACACTGCTTCTTACCGTGAGTAATGGGGACCAGTCCGCTCTGTTCCAAAGCTCCAAGGCCGGGACTCAACACCCACCCCCTGGGGAGTTATAAATAACCTGTGCTAGTCAGGAAATCCTAGGGCTGTGGTGGCTAACAGGGCCTCAGTTACTCCGATAGAAATGGGCTGAGGAATGCCCCACATTTTTATGTTTAACATGTGCAGAAGGAAAACTACTGTGTATGACATCTTATATATATGTAATAATAATCGCGCAATCATTCTATTAAGATTTATCCACAGTGCTAGGTGTATGACTATATTTCATTTTTTATTGCTGTATAACATTTCAGTGTAAATATCACACAACTTGTTCTTCCTTTTCCTGATAGAGATTTGAGTTATTTCTAGTTTTCTGTCACTGTATTTTGAACATAGTTACTGTAAACATATCTGTACCATGTTTCTTAAGGATATTCTTGTATATACATCTACAACATTTATATGTGTTGGTGTATACATGTATTGGTGTTTATCTACAAGTATTGCTCTAGAGTTATGTACCAGTCATATATACAGTATATACAGTCGTCCTCCTTATCTGTGGTTTTGCTTTTCATGGCTTCAGTTACCTGTGGTCAACTGTGGTTTGAAAATATGAAATGGAAACATTCAGAAATAAGTAATTCATAAGTCAAGGCAAACATACTTGTATTCTAAAATAATTATTTTGTGATCAGACAGTGTGATGTTTATAATACTGTGTTTTTTAATATAATTAAAACTTGCTCTTTGGACCAGTATGGAGTCAATTTTTATAAACCTTCCTCATGTGCTTGAAAGAGTGTATACTCTCTGATCTTAGGGTGGAAAGTCTTAATATGTTAAATGTATTAAACTCTTAATTGTGGAGTCCAAATCTATAATCTTACTAATATTTTCTTGCTTGATATTAACAATTGAGAGAACTGCATTGAAATATTCTCTAGTATTAATAGAATGGTCAAAATAGTTTCATAAGTTTATTAGAGATATATTTCAGGTTATTTTGTTAAGTATCTGTAAATTTAGGTTCATTTATAAATTATGTACTTTGTACCTTCTTGATAATATTGAATATGTTATTATGTTATTGATTTTACTCAGAGAGACAAGTTTTTGTCTTAAAACCTTTTTAGCTAGACATTAACATACCAGCCCTGGTTTTCTTTTGCTTAGTATTGTCCTGGTATATAATTTTACATCTTTTCTTTACATCTTTCTGTATCCTTTTGATTTAAGCATGTCTCTTAATTTACATGTAGCAGGATTTTTGAAAAGTGCTATATTACAATTTATGTCTTTTAACTGGTGAGTTTAGGCCTTTTATATTTATTTTGATTATTGCTATATTTGGACTTGTTTCTGCCTATTATGAATTTCTATTCTGTTTATGTTAATCTGAAAATACTTTTTGCCACTTTACTAGATTAATGTTTTTAGATAACTTTCAAATTTAATTTTTTAGGAATATATGCACGCTATTTCTGTTCCTTTAGCCATTGCTTTATAAATTTTAATATGGTTATTTAATGTAGCAAAGTCTAAAGTTAAACAATATCTTGATGCCTTCCTCATGTCCCTTCTCAGGTATATTCCATCCATATCCCTCAGAGGCAACCATTATTCTGGTTGTTTTTATCCACCATAGTTTATCCACTCATGCTTTTGAGTTGTTTTAAGCCAAAATTTACTCACCATAATTTACCATAATGAGATAGTCATCTATTTATCATGAACTCTCTTCAATATAAACTTCTGTATTTACTTACAAACATATTTTATGGTAAATTAAAGTAAATTCTTAAAAGAAGGGGAAAAGGGAAATAGAGGAAGAAAACAGAAATTGTAACAGGGGACCCATTTTATATAGTTATTAAATTAACACTGTAAACATGAGTGCTTTTCCTTCTACAAGAAAGGAGAGTAATCCTAGAAACAGAAAAGGCCAATTTGACAAACACAGGCATACGAGAGACCTGTTACAGCTGATTTAAACAGTAAGTCAGGCCTAACGATTTCATGATTCCATCATGTTCTGTCATTGAAACGCCAGTCTTTATTAATCCCCCAGGGCATGGAAATGCAGGAGGTGATCCAGTAAGTGCTGTCTGATTTAGATGGTCAGGAGAGAATCTTATCATGAGGGTTTCTTTCCTTTTTGTTCTAAAGTGTGTTCAAATGAACAATCTTGCTCTTGTCAAAAGTTCCCCTAAGGGGCTGCTGCAATTCCCTGTTGTCGCTGGGGAATTACACCATTTAGAGAGGCATTTACATGTTTGCTACTGAGGACCAGACAGACTGAGATGATCCCACAAGAACTACAGCGGTCAGTAAAAACAACTTGGCAAAGACCAGTCACTCACAACTGGGGCCCCGCAAAATCCTTCACCACAAAAAGCAGATGAACATAAAGACAAGGTAAAAACAAGACAAAGGAGAGCTCTTAGAATGTACAGTGTCTTATAAAATTGACCCCGAACAAAGTTCATCTAAAGGATGCTGCTTTGATGAGATCTCCTAAGCTTCTTAGACCATGGGGTTGCCTGAAGGATAGTCTTATTGGGCCCATTCCTGTCTTATCATCTTAGACTGTATTTTATGTACTCTCAATGGAATGACAAGAACACACTGAGAGGCGAGTGGTATTGTTGTTAGGAGACAAAGTAAACTTGGCATTTGGAAGGTTAGCAAACAAATTAGTGCTCAGTTCCCAGTGTGGTACTCAACCTTACTGTCATGGTTGCAGAGATCCCTGAGTCAGAGACCCAGGGGCCTCAGGGAAGTATCCTGTTCTGCATTTAGGGTCCTGAGCCATGGTAGTAAGTGGATATTAAATGGATCTCAGTGGAACATCCAAGATTTTTTACTGTTGTTCTCCTAAAGGACCACCAGAAAAAGTTGTTGATTCAGCAAAGTTTTTATAGCAATCAGTAGAGCATAATTGGGGGGGGGGTCTGCCCACAGGGCCACCTGGCCATCACAGATAAGAATGAGTCTACCAAGACATGATCTTCTTGGGGAGGAAAGGTGGCCAATCTCTCAAAGGAGAAGGGCCAAGAGCCTTTTCCTCAATGGGCTTTTATTGGGATCAATTTGCACAGGAATATAGGTAAAGCTCATTAATCATTGTCAGGCAGTAAGGATCAAACAATAGATAGCATACTAAGAACTATGAGGGCTTATTCTGAGTCAGGGTCTGTTAGCTAAAGGGCTACAAAACTTTGGGAAACAAACTCATTTCCTGCTTGGGCCTTTATCATTTAACTAAGAGCATTCTTAGCAAAGCAGATTTCACAGGATTTTATATATTCTTCCTTAGGCCTGATCACCCTGAGGAACCCACTCTTTCCAGCACAGGACTATACCACCCTCTGTCATTATATCAGGCAGGAAGTAAGGCCGCCAAGAGAATAGGAGACTATTCTATTCGCAGACAGAATGAGGACTCAGGCTATGTCAATGATGAGGGGTGAGGGTCCATCACCCCCTTTTGCTATAGCGCCCCAAGTCCTTCCCTGGAGTCCCCCATGATCATGCCTGTCTTAGGTCATCCCTCCCTTGAGAAATCTTACCCATCATTGGCTAACCCATCATGCATTGGGGCCAAGCAGGGTGAAGTAAAAGGGGCAGAGGTGGTGCCCCACCAGGGAGATAAGCTTTGTCTCCTTTAGTGGCTTATGGTCTGAAGGTTGCTCACTCAGCCTTAGCCATGTGGGGGGTGGAGGGTGGGGGGTTACAGCTTTTGAAACCAGAAAGGGCAGTTCCCAACACATAATATATTCAGATGGTCTTCCCTGGCTTTAAAATATTTCATCTCTCTCTAAGCCATAACCTATTTTCCTTGTACAATCACACATTTATTTTTCGCTCCTACTTTCAAAGAGCACTCTAATAGAATTTACTACTTTCATACAAGCCTTGACTATGTATTTGCATGCTTCTTTCATCTTTCTTGGTCTGGAATTGGAGCTACTCTCTGGAATTACTCGAAGAGCAGAGCCCAAGCCATTGCACTGATTGACTGCTCAATTTGTAGAGTACACAACCTACATGACCACCTGTGATAGCTACACATAAAAGGCCAAATGGACAGAGATAAGAAGAGAAGGTCAAATGGGTTATTATAGAAGAAAAACGGTGTGCATGTGTTTGAGTGTGTGTGTGGAAGAGAGATTAGCCTCATGATGTATGACAGCATCAAATTTTTTTGTGTGTCCATTTTCCAGAGATCTTCAGGTTATCTTTCATGGTGGTTATCGAAGTTTCCAAGACACTACTGGGGAGATGATACCTTATAAGAAGATCTTCATTCACCCAAACTTCACTGTTACATCTCCAAAAAGTGACCTGATGCTGATAAAGTTGTCTGTGCCTCTCACCTTCTTCTCCAATGACACTTTGCATTTACCTGCTCTCCTGAATGATGAGGTTAAAGATTGCATGATTCACACCTGGTTACAGACTACAGATTTTTTTGGTGAGTGGCTATCGAAAGGAAGAGTTAGTTGTGTTCTTAGGTATATTGCATCTTTAGGCTCTCTGAGGAATTAGGGGAAGGACTTGAAAATTGGAGGCCTGGTGCCAGATTTCTAAGCACAGGTGTGAAGCTGAAATAGAGCAACACTATTGGCTGTGTAAAGTAGAAGGGTGATCTCCTTTAAGCCTTTGGGAATCAAATCCTAAATCGAGCTGTTACGTGTATGTATCACATTGGCACACGCCGCAGAGGGCTGGGATCCTGGGGTCTACATTTGAATATTGGTTCTGCCATTTATGATAGGGTTATTGACACATCACTTAACTTCTTTGAATCTTAATTTGAAAATTTGTGAAAGTCCTATTTTCCTTTTGCCTAACAGGAGTGATATTGTGATGATTACATCAATAATAACTACCATTTTTTGAGCACTAATTATGTACTAGGCACTAAGTCCCCTGTACATATTATTCAGTTGTTATCATGTAGATGTGTTATTGGGGTATATATCTTTTAAAAAATATTTATTTATTTTTAGAGAGAGGGGAAGGGAAGGAGAAAGAGCAGAATAGAAACATCAATGTGTGGTTGCCTCTTGTGTGTCCCCTACTGGGGACCTGGCCTGCAACCCAGGCATGTGCCCTGACTGGGAATTAAACCAGTGACCCTTTGCTTTACAGGCCTGTGCTCAATCCACTGAGATATACCAGCCGGGGCTAGGGTATATATCTTTTAATTGAGAAAATCAACACTCGAAGATTAACAAATTGTCCAAGGCCATCACCTTGGTGATGGCATAGCTTGGATTCAGATCTTGCTTGCTGTCTCTTTACCAACCACCCCTGGAGGCTGCTGGCCCATTAGCGATGATAGACTGAGCAGGAGGATGTGTTTAATTCATGGGATTTCCACTAGTTCTTCCCCTGAGTCCATTTCAACTGAGGAGAAGCCCTGAGGGAGGCGGGGGCAGCATGCCTTATGATAATGCAAACCGGAATGAAAATCTCTTGTTTCTCGCGCTTAGGAAATACAGTCAGCACCCCATACAGCATGCGAACTCAACTGAATCCTCATTTAAACTGCAGAAGATTACTGGATGGAAAATTCCTTCCAGACATGTTCTGTATGGGAAACACACTAGGCAGCAGGGATCCATGCCAGGTACCTTTCCTTATCTCATTTGTCCATAGGCTCCGTAGCTCTTTTCTGTCTTTGTGTCTGTTACCTGTCATCCTTCACCAAGGGTATGGGATTTACAGTTAGTTTAGAGCTCAGAGAGAGAGGAGCTGAAGACAGTGCAAAGCTACCTGCCAGCTACTGCTTTGAAATGTCTGTCTGGGGACTGCTGGGAGGTGGGGGCAGTTAGTGCAGTGGAAAGGAGCTGTCACATACTTCCTTATATGCTGGGCTCCTTTGCATGGCAAAGAGAGTGGCTCTGATTTTTGTTCGGGTGTTGAGCGATCCTCAGGTGGGAGGGAAGTTCTGATCTCCTCTACTCCGTCTGGCAGGTGGTCGCCGCTGCACCTGCCATATGTGGCAGTGAATTACAAGGAGTTATGTCCTGGGCAACAGGATGTATTCTGACAGGACACACCATGGTCTTCACTGACCTCCACAGCTACAGTCCGTGGATCAAGAACATCATTTCCACAAAATAAGCTCACCTCATGCTCCACTGACGCCCTCACACACCAGCCGACCTGTGGCCACTCCATGCGTGTCTCCATCCCAGGCTTCCCTGGACCTGGGCTGGACTGGAGTTTCAAAAGAGATCAGCGCTGACTCCTGGGTGTTGTCATGGCTCTGGTTTCTTTAACTGCTTGCTTGCTTCCCCCCAACCCGTGTGAGTGAGTGTTTATAACACCAAAAACATAAATGTTGGTTTCACGAAGTGGAAGCCACCCAGGAAGCTTTTGGGATTCTATTAGCTCAGATATGTCTTTTAAAATATTATCTGCTTTATCCTAAAAACAAAAAGGACAAGTAGAAATGAGGGGCAATAAGCTACCAGGATTCTATTGGGGCAAGATTATAAACCACATACCGCACGGCTGAACAGTGATTTGCTGAAAATTGATTAGATGTTTTAGCAATTCTTTTAAAGACCTTTCCTGGTTCAGCGTGAGTGTGTGTGTGTGTATGTGTTTGTGTTTGTGTCTATGGGTGGTTGTAGTGGTTTTCATTAGCTACTTAAAAGATCTATAGAACTCAGGTTTTGCTTACGTTTGCTGAGGCTACACCAAGGTCAGTGCAACCACAGCGGTAAAGCAGATCCCTCGTTCTGAAGATCACGATGCATGTCTGTATATATCAAGGAGCATTGGGATTTTCAGTTGCCAAAACTTTTCTAGAAATGAGGATCTGGGGGATTTCTTGTTTATTCATTCACACATTTATTTCTCTCTTAACAAAAACTTACTGAAAAATTACACCATGTTAAAAAGTGCACCGAACCTGTATGAAGACTAGAAAAGTGAATCCTGTCCCTGAACGGAACTATGAATTAGAAGCCACATAATTAGGACGAGACATAGTCACAGGTACCTGTAGTGCAGTGCTGAGCCTGCAAAGTTCTGGAGGGAAGGTAGGTACAGAGCACTTGGGCACTTCCAGAGAGGAAGGGATTATAGCTGGGAGGAAGAACAGCTTACTCGAAAGAGCTAGTCCATAAACTTCAGGTACAATATTAATGGACAAAGCTGGGCGGAGAGGGCATTCTGAGAGTCAGCAAAGTCTGAATTCAGGGAGATGGGGGCAGCATTGGGTAAGTAAGCATTTGGCAAACAGTAAACAGTCCAGAATGGGGAGAGTCAGGGTAAGTGAATGCAGAAGATTAGGTGCATATAACGAGGGTGGGTTTGGGTCACAGGGTGTAGGCTTAAAGGGGTGTAGACTTAATGGGGCATAGGCTGAGAGGCCCCAGAACCCCCCACGTCTCACTTGGGGGCTGGGAAAAGCAGCAGCACAGGGATTGAGAGTTATTTTGCACATCAATGATGGCAGACTAGCCTGTAGTCTGTGTGGAGCCAGGAAGGTATTTATGACTTTAACCCCTGATGTGGCTCAGGAGCAGCTCCTAGGTTACAGCGCCTGTGAGACAGCTTGGAGCTGGTTTGCCCCAAGCCACCGCAGGGCCACACCTGCCCGAATAAGTATGGCGGCCAAAAAAGGCAGAAAAAAATACGGGAGTGCTGGCAGGTGTAGCCGATTGTGGGAGGAGTCGGAAATGGGGTTATGAGGAAGAGCCTTGCCTGGGATTTAAACCCTGGTAAGGCAACCATGTGGAGACTTAACCACACGGTTTTAGGAGCAGAGAGGGGGCTCCTTTAACCATGTGGCTTAGGAAGCAGGAAAGCAAGATGCAACAGCGTGCAGAGCCCTCTCTTAGCTGTTTGAAAGAGTGCAGAAGAACTCCCTGGCTCACCACGAAGACGCGGTTTTGGATTAACAACGTGAGCCTAGCCAAATTCAGACTTCTGCTTTCTTTTCCTGAGATAGGATACCCCTGACTGGCCTGGTTTGGCAAGGGGAGGCTGGATTGTGTGTGTGTGTTTGTGGGTGTTTTAAAGTCCCCTAAAGGGACTTTAGGCTTTAACAGCGAGATTCTGCCATTACTTTAACTGGTATAACTTTTGAGTAACTAGTTCCTTTACTTTTCACTAAACTCTGGCATTGAGACCCACAATTCCTAACACTCAGTGGCAGGCAAAGACAATATTAATGGACACAGCAAAAAAAAAAAAAATGACCTCGGGGGAGGTGGGCTTGTTACAGCTGTATGATAGAAGCAATAGGTTATTCTTACGGTATTTGACATTTGCTCATCTCACTGGTTTGTAGGAGGGGTTGTCGCTAAACACTCCTGACCTCTTACTCTACCCCATCCTCTACTCCTAAAGGGAGGTAGACAGCTCTGTCTGTTTGATGAGTCCCAGGCAGAAACCAAGCTCATCCCCTTTTCCCTCCCTTCTCTGGCTCCTCTGAGAGATGATGCCCTAGCGCCCCATTGTGTGGGTGTTGCAGGGGCAGAGCTGCAAAAAGGTGGGCTCCGAGCCATGGAGGAGGAGGGGGGAAGCCAGCAGGTTTTATTTCTGCCTGAGGTGCATTGATCCCACCTATCCAAGCCTTGCATTTCAGCCAATTTTTATCAGTGATAGGCTGCAATATATTTATTTATATGCACCTGTTTATCTCCATCAGTCTCTTCCCCTTTTATGGGTGTTCTTGAGATGTGTCATCACAAGACATAATCCAAAAGTGTCAGTTTCCTATTAGCATAGAGCAGAATGAACCTTAGGCAGCCTCTGAAGGCCGAGGGATGGATGGATAGACACCCCCACCCTTCCCTTCCCTCTGTGAGCAGCCTTGAACCTGCCCTCAAAGGAGTAGGCTGTCAGAGAAAGCAGTTTTCTCTGTTCTGTCTGCCTCCGTCTCCCCGACAAATCATTTTGCCAAAGTTAGAGATGAGAAATGGTATCTCATGTAATTTTAATGTGAATTTCTCTTAAAATGAGTGAAGCTGAACATTATATTTGTAAGGAATGTTTGTTTATTTCTACTGCTTATTTTTATCAGCTTTTTGGTCTATTTTCTTGATTTTAAGAGGATTTTATAGATATTAATATTAGCTTTTTATTTGTGATATATGAGGGGGCATCCCCCTTCCGAACTAGAATTTATTTATAAAATGTGTATTTATTCTTACATGCTTAAACTTCAGTCACCTTCAGAGTACTCTCCGTTTGACACAATACACCTATGGAGGTGTTTTTCCACTGCTCAACACAGTTTTTAAATTATTGATTTTGATGCCTTTTAGTGCTTCTGCCATTTTTTGTTTCACCTCTCCCGCATCGGTAAGATGTTTCCCTTTGAGAAATTTTATCATCTGGGGAAACAAACAAAGTCGGTCCAGGTGAGATGGATAAATAGGGAGGATCTGGCACGGGGCATCTGGGTCACATGCTGTTTTTGTTCAAAAACTGCTGACCACTCAGTGCAGTGTGGGCAGGTGAGCTCGTAAATCACCCATCAGGAAATGGGCAAATGTGTTGAAAGAGTTTTCAAAAAAATTCACTGAAGCCAAATGCAGCCTCTCACAACAATACCAGCTGGTGCACTGACACAGACGGGTTCCTAGAACACTCACCTAGTCAGGGAAGCCTGTACTGCAAGGGGCCCACCGTCCAGAAGATAATTCCATTTTGGGGAGGCCCCCCTAGTACTTTACCAATATTTTCTCCAATTTTATCATTTGTGTTTGACTTTGCTTAAAGTTATTTTGACAGGCAAAAGTCAAACTTTAAAACCTTTTTCTGTAGTCAAATCTGTCATTTCTTTTATGCTTCTAGATTTTGTATCGCAGTGAGAAAATCTTTTTGTACTCTCAAATTTAAAGGAAATTTACCAGTTTTTTTTCCATTTTCAGGTTTTACATTTAGCCCTCATATCTGTTTGGAGCTTACTCTAGGATAAGATATATGGGAAAAATTCACTCAATATCTATTATACACCAAAATGAAACCATTTGTATAGGATATCTTTGAGTCTAATAATTTCAAAGTTTGTAGGTTCTAAGGGATCTTCTGGGACAATTTATTATTTACAGAAAATGCTCTACAAAACAGTATTTTGTATTAACAACGAACACTAGTCCAGGAGTCTGGAGACCCTCATCATTAAATCTGTTTTGCTATTCAATTGCTGTGTGACCTTAAGTTATGAAGCAATATGTTCCCCCTCATATTCTCCAATATTAGATATTGCCTATCATACATTTCAAAGACTTCCTTATCTACATCTGTAACTCAAATGCTTCCCGATTTCAGAACTTAACTGCAAATCTTCAATAATCAAAATACTAGTACAAACATATGGATAGACATATAGATCAATAGAACAGAATTGAGAGTTCAGAGAAAGAAACTCATGGGCAATCGATGATTTATTTGTTCATTCTTTGTTATTTTTTTTAAAGATTTTATTTATTTATCTTTAGAGGGGAAGGGAAGGAGAGAGGGAGAGAAATATCAATGTATGGTTGCTCATGCATCCCCTGCTGGGAACTGGCCTGGGAACCCAAGTATGTGCCCTGACTGGGAATCGAACTGTGATACTCTGGTTTGCAGGCCTGCGCTCAAACCACTGAGCTATACCAGCCAGGGCTCACATTCTTTATCTTTCATTGTTGATACTATTACAGTTGTCCTGATTTTGCCCACCTGCACCCAGTCCCTGCTCACCCCCTCAGGCCATCCCCACACCATTGTTCATGTCCATGGGTTATGCATGTATGTTCTTTGGCTAATCCCTTCACCTTCTTTTTTCCAGTACCCTCTCCTCTCTGACAGCTGTCAGTCTGTCCCATCTATCCATGCTTCTGTTTATATTTTCATGAATTTATTTTGTTTATAAGGTTCCACATAAAAGTAGATCAAATAATATTTGTCTTTCACTGACTGGCTCATTTCACTTAGCGTAATACTATCCAGGTCCGTCCTTGCAGTTGCAAAAGGTCAGAGTTCCTTCTTCTTCTTTTTTTATTGCTGTGTAGTATTCCATTGTGTATCCACCCATTTACTGATGGGCACTTGGGCTGTTTCCAGACTTGGCTATTGTAAATAATGTTGCATTGAATGTATGGGTGCATATATTCTTTTGAGTTAGTGTTTTGGGATTCTTAGCGTATATTCCTAGAAGTGAAATGGCTGGGTCAAAAGTCAGTTATATTTTTAATTTTTTGAGGAGACTCTATACTGGTTTCCACAGTGGCTGTACCATTCTGAATTCTTACCAACAGTGCACTAGGGTTCCCTTTTCTCTATGCCCTCACCAGCACTTGTTTGTTGATTTATTGATGATGGCCATTTTGACAAGTTTGTGGTGATACCTTGTTGTGGTTTTAATTTGCATCTCTCTGATGATTAGTGACACTGAGCATTTTTTCATATGTCTATTGGCCATCTGTATGTCCTTGTAGGAGAAATGTATATTCAAATCCTCTGCCCATTTTTTAACTGGATCTCTTCTTGGTGTTGAACTGTATATGGTCAGTTAATTTCAACAAGGTTCCAAAAACATTCAACAGGAAAATAATGACTACTAAAACCAGTGGTTCTGGGAATGTAACATTTCTTAGTTGCCTTTTTCTTGAATCAGTGTCTGCTTGGTTGCTTGGCAGAGTTCTGACAGCCTCCGCTTGTCTTCTGTCTCTGTGGAACTCCTGCCTCCTCCACCCTTTCACTGTGTCCCTTGCCCATCCCCGGTGTCTGTCTTTTTGATGTATATCTTAGAATAGTTTGTGTATCTTCTGCTTGGGGGTATCTGTAGTGCTAAATAGAATGAGGTAGATGCACAAGAGAGAACAGGAGACTGGTTGGGACTGTTTTGTGGTAACTAGGACTTGTGGTCTGGGAGAAAGGCAGCGTGGGTGCTAAGAAGCTCCTGATAAGGGAGATTTCAAGTTTTCCCCATTAAAAAAACCTCTGAAGAGTTCAACCATCTGATTAGCCTCAGGAGAGAAGGGCTGAATGTTTCTCTGGCTTTCCCTTGGCTGCATCCCTAGGGTTCCTTAGTGTGTGCCTTTCCTTGGGGACACCTTGGGGAGGGAAAGAAGAAGGGAAAAGGTCAGAGACAGCTGGACTTCCTGCAGCCCTGTTATTTCTGGATTTTTCCCTGAGTACCTATGTGAAGACCGTTTTCCCTTCCCCTGAGAGTGAGGGCAGCGGAGGTTTGCCCTGGCCCCCAGAGCCTGCTCAGCACAAGTCAGGTAGGAAGTGGCCTGGTCTGATTCTAGGAGAGCCATAGAACTTTCCAGTCCAGTCCAGTCCCCTTCTCTGGAGGTGAGTGTCTTTCAGGAGTTGCCCTCTGTAAAGGACAGAGGAGGAGAAATCAGGATGGGAAGTTCTAGGCCTGCCTGCTATCTTCAACAAGGACATCTACAGCGGGCCTGGGGAGCAGCCCAACAGGTGGGCTCATCTCCAAATACCCTCTGCACAGAAGAGAGTAGACTCAGTGCTTCCTTAACTCGGTGTCAGACAAGACACAGCTCCTTGGTTTTGTCAGGACTCTCTTCTCTCCTTGTCATCGGGTCCTGGTCAAACAGAAATGATGGAAGATAAAATAGTCTCCCAACAAGTCTCTCTTTGGTCCTTGTTACCCAGTTGCCAGTTCATAAGGGATCTCCAGAGGGAGGACTGCGGGTTGACAGGACAGTGTTTCAGTGAAGACTGAAGGCAAAGTTTGGCTCAAAATCAGCCATAGTCAGGACTAGATGAACTTTGTTCATAGGTTCATCCCTGGATTGATTCATTCATTCATTCACTTAAAACTGTTCATCACCTATCAGAAGCAGTAAGTAAACATGACAGAGTTTCTGCTTTCATGAAGTTTACACTGTAAAATGAGAGACAGAAAATAAAAAGTAAACATAATTTTAGGCAAGGAAAACTAAGAAGATAAATTGATCCTGGTGATGTGACAGAGTAAAGAGGGGTTTGTGTTCTTAGGATGGTGAGAAAAGGCCCCCTAATCTTGAGCAGTTGAGCTAAGACCCGAAGGAACTGAGGACCAGATCCCAGAAATCCTAAGGGGCTCAAAAAATTTTGGAGGAAAACTTTGGCTGTAAAGGAACTTTGGCTCTGGAGGACTTGCCTCACTTTCTGGTCACTTTCTGAGATGAACACATACTTGGGGGGCTTGGGCTGGACCCAGAGATCACATCTGGCTGCTTTGATTCCCTCCTTTATCTAGCTTTTGGAGTTCTTGCAAAGACAGGGGATGTTGAACTTGGATCTTTAGCCTCCTGTCTGCCATTCCCAGCATGAGGTTGATGTCAGACAGGTGGAGGTTGAGGGACAGGTGGAACCTCCTCCCAGCCCCTTCTGGAGACCGTCCTCCTTTGAGTCTGGTGATTGTTGCTATTAGACCTGGCTGACTGAGCTCAGATGCTGAGTAGTCCCTCTCCCATGAGAAGACACATTCACTGGGGAGAAAAGCCAAGTAGACCTTTTCTACCAAGAATAAGGAGGAAGAAAGCAGTAATTCACTCAGGGAACTCACCAGTAGGCTGTAAAAGACTCGGTCCTTGCCTGCGAAATCTTACAGAGCTCTTAAGTGAGTTTCCCATACCCCTCCCCTCAGTAATACCAATGATGCCAGAGGTAAAGGAAAAGCCTTAAAATGACTGTTGTGGAAATGGTCTCTGGGTCATGAAGATATAAAGGAAATTCATAACGAGCTCTGGGTAGGATGGGGCCAGAAAACATTTCTGTTGGATGTAATACTGGAGGACTCATGGGTAAAATGTACTTGGTGGACCAGGTTGTTTATGACATTCCAGATGGAAGGGAGTTAGTGGTACAAAGGAGCACATTATACTGAAGGAGGCAGCCTTGAATGGCTGTTTGGACCAGAGGGAGAGACCGGATGGCCTGTGGATTGAGAGATGCAGGTGCTGTGTGCTGGGCAGAGCTTATGAGATGGCACTTTGGTGACTGGGCTCTTTCTTGGCCAGGTTGTTTTCTTCATGTATTGTGTATATTCTTAAAAAGATAGCATTGACCACATGGGGGAGACATTCGAACACAGGCCCTTCCTAGTCATGTTGTAGAGCCCGTGAACAGGAGGGAAAGATACTGTTTCTGTACCTGGAATTGTTTCTACTCCACTTGACATCAGAAGCAGAGTTAGCTCTCTCTTGCTCGCTAGATATAATAAGGAACAAGCACTCAGAAATAAATGTTGGCAAATCACCCCAGTGTCACTGAATTTTATCTCTTAGGCTCCCTTGGCTCCCAAGCATTCTGCCATATCTTATTTGTACCTTCTTCTATTTCTACTTAGTGACAGGAATGGGAAACCTCATCATCATGACTGGGTTGATAAACATCTGCAGCCCCCTGTGCATTTTCTCCTTGGCTACCTCTCTGTCCTAGAAACCCTGATCACATCCACTGTGGTCCCCTTGATGCTCTATAAATCACATGGTAACCACAGGCCAAAAATCTGTCAGAAATCTACTAAAAGTAAAATGATAGAAATCCAAAAATAATGCTGTAAAAAGTCATCAACATACAGGACAATAAGAAAGGAACAGAATTACAAACACAATCAGCAAACAATTAAATGGCAATAAGTATGCACTATCAACAATTATTTTAAATGTAAATAAGCCACATCCTCCAATCAAATGACATATGGTGGCTGAGTGCATAAAAATCAAGACCCATATACATGCTGCCTACGAGAGACCCACTTCAGACTGAAAGACACACAGAGACTGATAGTGAAGGGATGGAAAAATATACTTCATGAAAATGGAAACAAAAATGCTGGGGTAACAATACTAATATCAGACAAAATAGACTTTAAAACAAAGGCTGTAACAAGAGAACAAGGGGATTTAGTAATGATAAAGAGGACATAGCTTGTGAACATCCATGCACCTAATGCAGGAGCACCTAAATTCATAAAAGCAAATATTGAAAGACATAAAGGAAGAGATCAGCAGCAGTACCCTAATAGGAAACTTTGATACCCCATTGATATTAATAGATATTCCAGACATAAAATCAATAAGGAAACAGTGGCCTTCTATGATACATTAAGCCAGATGGACTTAATAGATATTTTTAGACTATTTCATCCAAGAGCAGCAGAATATACATTTTTTCTAGTGCATCTGGAATATTTTCCACATTAGACCACATGTTAGACCACAAAACAAGTCTACAATTTAAGAAGATTGAAATTAATCATGTTCTTCAATCACGATGGTATGAAATTGGAAATCAATTACAAGAAGAAAACTGAAAAACATGTAGAGGCTAAAGAACAATCTATTAAACAATGAATGGGTTAATAAGATCAAAGAGGATATCAGAATATATCTTGAGACAAATGAAAGCACGATGACCCCAAATCTATGGGACACAGCCAGAGCAGTTCTAAGAGGGAAATTCTTAGCCATACAGGCCTACCTCAGAACACAAGAAAAATCTCAAATAAACAATCTAACCTTACACCTAAAGAAACTTGGAAAAGAAGAAGAGCAAAGAATGAAGTGAATAGAAGGGAGAAAAATAGTAAAAATCAGAGCAAAAATAAATGAAATAGAGACTAAAAAACAATATAAGAGATTAATAAAACCAAGAGCTGGTTCTTTGAAAAGATAAACAAAATTGATAAACCTTTAGCCAGATTCATCAAGAAAAAAGATAAAGGGCCTAAATAAATAATTCAGAAATGAAAGAGGAGAAGTGACCAGCAACACTACAGAAATACAAAGGATTATAATAAAATACTACAACAATTGTGTGACAACAAATTGGACAGACTGGAATACATGGATAAATTCCTAGAAATATACAATCTTCCATGACTGAATCAGAAACAGAATGATAATTACTAATGAAATTGAATCAGTAATCAAAAACCCCTCAACAAACATGCCACAAATCCTGGACCAGATGGCTTCACAGGTGAATTTTACCAAACATTCAAAGAAGAATTAATACCTATTTTTCTCAAGCTATTCCAAAAATTTAAAGAGAAGGGAAGCCTTCTGAACTAACTTTTTAAAAAAATATTTTATTTATTTATTTATTTTTAGAGAGAGGGGAAGGGAAGGAGAAAGAGTGGGAGAGAAACATTAATGTGTGGTTGACTCTCATGTGTCCCCTACTGGGGACTTGGCCTGCAACCCAGGCATGTGCCCTGACTGGGAATCAAACCAGCGACCCTTTGCTTCACAGGCCTATGCTCAATCCACTGAGCTACACCAGCCATGGCTGAACTAACTTTACATTACCCTGATACCAAAACCAAAGACCCTAAAAAAATAAAAATTATAGGCCAATATCCCTGATGAACACCAATGCAAAAATTCTCAACAAAATATTAGCAAACTGAGTTCAGCAATACTTTAAAAAGACCATACAACATGATTAAGAGGAATTTTTTAGGGGAATGCAAGTTTGTTTCCCTATCTGTAAATTGGTTAATGCAATATACCACCTAAATCAAATTAAGGATAAAAATCCTATCAATAGGTGCAGAAAAAGTATTTGACAGTATCCAACATCTATTTATGATAAAACTTCTCAGCAAAGGGGACGCAGAGGGAACATACCTCAACATAACAAAGGCCATAAGTGGGAAACCCATAGTTAACATATTCAATGGTGAAAAGCTGAAAGCTTTTTTTCTGGAAGATGAAGAACAAGACAAGGATGTCCACTTTCACTCAACCTGGTGTTGGAAGTCTTGATCACAGCAATCAGACCACAAAAATAAAAAGGCATTCGCATTGGAAAGGAAAAAGTAAAACTCATCATTTGCAAACGATATTGTATAGAGAGAACCCTAAAGATTCCACCAAAAAACTGTTAGATCTGATAAATGAATTTGGTAAAGTAGCAGCATACAAAATTAATGTCTAGAAATCAGTTGAATTTTATATACCAATAATAAACTATCAGAAAGAGATATTAAGAAATCAATCCCATTTTCAATTGCATCAAAAAAATACCTAGGAATAAATTTTACCAAAGAGGAAAAAGACCTCTGCTTGGAAATTTATAAGACACTGAAGAAAAAAATTGAAGAAGATAACAATCCTTTGGAACAAATCTGAAACACCTCATGTTCATTGCAGCATTACTTACAATATCCAAGACATGGAAGCAACCTGTGTGTCCATCTACAACAAATGGACCAAGTGAGGAAATGGATGAAGATGTGGAACACATACAGTGTCCCACAAATAATCAGCCATAAAGAGAATGAAATTTTGCCTTTTATGATAATATGAATTGACCTAGATAATATTATGATAAGTGAAATAAGTGAGACAGAAAGATAAATACCACATATTTCACCTATATAAGGAATCTTAAAAAAAACAAAATACATGAGCAAACAAAACAAAAAAACTCATAGATACAAAGAACAATATAGGTTGCCAGATGAGAGGGGGACTGGAGGAATGGGGGAAAAGGTTGGAAGGGATAAAGAAGTACAAATTGCCAGTTATAAAGATAGTCACAGGGATATAATATACAGCATAAGGAATACAGTCAGTAATGTTGTAATAACTATTTATGGTGTCAAATGAATATGAGACCTATCAGGGCGACTACTTTGTAAGGCGTATAAATGTGTAATCACTATGTTGTACACTAGAAACGAGTGTAATATTGTAAGTCAACTGTCATTGAAAATTTTAAAAAGAAAATGGCATTTAAAAAATAAAAAGATAAAAATGATCAAAGGAAATGTGATCAATGAAAACAAAAAAATAATCAAATGCAATTCAGGAACCTTGATAAGATCTTTGGGTTTTTAAAAAGCTATAAAGGTATTTTAGAAAATTTAATACAGACTATACATTTTATGTTACTGCAGTGATGTTAATTTTCTCATGTGATAATGGTATCCTTGTTATGTCAGAGAATGACCTTATTCAACATAAAATGTATTCTCAATATCAGGAGCACAGTGGATACTTTACACTCTTCTTTTATTAACCAGGAGGCAGATGAAGTACGAGTATGGGAAGCAGAACGACCCACTGTACTAAATTCCTGAAGGCAGTTTAGGCCACTTCGGCAGAGGAGTAGTGAACAGTTTCATGTGAGTCATCTCCCTGCGATGTTCCCCATCAACTGGTCAGATAAAGAACAGAAGTCAATGCTGACCTTTGCATTTTTAGGGAGACACTATGAACCTGGTCCAAGAATCCCATTCAGCAAGCTGGTCTATCCAGGGCACATTCTTCTTCACATGCCAACACCATCCTAGAATTTTTCACATGGCCTTCCATATACTTACGGGCCCTGTCAAATCAAGAGAAAATGTAAGGGGACCAGCATATCTAAGGATCCATCTCACTAGGACAGGTTTTTCTGCCAATTTTCAAGACAGCCTATCTTGCCATTCTAATGAGATTTTGGATGCTGAATTACTTGGTCTAACGTACCTAACAAGTCACTGCAAAACTTAGGTGAACATCCCTGAGGTTCTAACTCTCAGACTCTACCTTCAGCGGTACCATTTAGAAGAATAATCACCAAGGAGAAACGTCTTTAGAAAATTAATGGCAAATACTTCATAAAATACTCTTTTAGCAGGGTCCTTCAGGTTACAAGGTTAAGAACACATCTTAACCTAATAGCACCATAATAAAATGTATTTTATATTCATAAAGTCTGAGGCAGAGTTGTTGCTGTGGGATTCTGGGGATGATGGGGTGATTCTTTTACTCCAAACCAAGTTCCCAAGCCCAGAAGTCAGGAATGCATCACTTGAGAAGAGGGGAGGGGGAGCAAGGGTTTTGTGCTTGGTCTGTGAGCAGGAGAAGGCCGTGAAGATGAGGCCAGGAGAGCAGCAGCAAAAAGTCTCTCGGAAGAAAGCTCTGAGTGATTGGAATGCTCTTTAGACTTATTTCATAGGGAACAGGAGCTGAGACTGAATGATGAGCAATTACTCTAGTGCCACTGAATTTTGTCTCCTTGGCTTCCCTGGCTCCCAAGGACTGCATCACATGCTCTTTGCTGCCTTCCTCTTTTTCTACTCGGTGACATTCATGGGAAACACGGTCATCATCGCGGTGGTCTGTGTGGATAAGCGTCTGCAGTCCCCCATGTATTTCTTCCTCAGCCACCTCTCTGCCTTGGAGATCCTGATCACATCCGTCATCGTCCCCATCATGCTCTGGGGCTTGCTGCTCCCCGGGAGGCAGACAATATCTCTGGCAGGATGCATTGCCCAGCTCTTCCTGTACCTTTCTTTGGGGACAACGGAGTTTGCATTACTGGGAGTCATGGCTGTGGACCGTTACGTGGCTGTCTGTAACCCTTTGAGGTACAACATCATTATGAACAGCCACACCTGCAGCTGGCTGGTAAGTGTGTCGTGGGTGTTTGGGTTCCTTTGTGAAATCTGGCCAGTCTGTGCCACGTCTCAGCTTATTCTGCAAAGCAAACATGCTAGACCATTTTTTATGTGACTGAGGGCAACTGCTCAAACTCTTTTCCAATAATACTATTTTCGTAGAGTTCATTCCCTTTTTAATGGCTGTTTTTGTTCTTTTGGGTTCTCTGGCACCAACAGTTGTCTCCTACACTTACATCATCTCCACCATCCTCAAGATCCCCTCAGCCTCCGGCCGCAGGAAAGCCTTCTCCACGTGTGCCTCCCACATCACCTGTGTGGTGATCGGCTACGGCAGCTGCCTGTTCCTCTATGTGACACCCAAGCAAACGCAAGCAGCTGAGTACAATAAGATAGTTTCCCTGCTGATTTCTGTGGTAACCCCTTTCCTGAACCCTTTCATCTTCACCCTCCGAAACAACAGAGTCAAAGAGGCCCTTTGGGATGGAGTGAAATGATGCTGTGAGCTACTCAGGATCTGGCCTTCCCCTAAGCCATTTTGTGTGGGAAAACTCTCATCATGGAGCCAGGAATAATCTGAAAAGTACTTATTCATCTCTGAGCTGCATCTTGTCATCATCAAATCGTCTGTGTGCAACATGAGTCTAACAAGTCATCGCCATGGTTTTCATGTGGTTGTTTGGTAGCTCAAAAACTTATTTTATTATCTTAAAGATATATACACACACACATACATATACAGGGTGGATCAAAAGCAGGTTTACAGTTGTTCATATGGAAAATAATACAAAACTAGTAAATAATAATACAAGAATGAACTCCGTGTTTCAGGTACTTACAAGTATAAAACCTAATTTGCCCAGTCCTGTATTCGTACACATATAAATATATGATTTTTCAAGTTATGGTACAGTTCACAGTAAAACTTAAAAACTAAGTGTAAAAAATATGTGTGCTATTTAGATTTCTGAACAGAAAAGGCTAGCTGCCTACTTAATTACAGGTTTTGAGCATTTTCCTAGGACGTGTCCCGCTCTTTGTGTCCTGCATGTAAATCTCCCTGCTCCTTGTCTGGCTCAAACGTATTCTCTTGATTTCCTGTCCGAACGCCCTGGGGCCTCGTTTCTTCTCCACAGAGTGTAGAGAAGGAAGTCATTTCACAATTCCAGACGCCTTTACAGCACCAGGGTGGCTGGTTTTTAAACACCAACACACCTGTAACTTGTGGACTGCCTCAGGGAGAGAGAGGCAGGAAGTGTTCTCTCACTCAGTAGCATCCAGACCATGCTGCCTGCCACGGGGTGGAAGGGGGGCAGTGGAGCAGCTGTGGGGCTGAAGTGACAAGGGTGGGCGGGCTCTCTGGGCTGAGGGGGCGTGCACTGGGGGCAAAAGCAGGGGCAGGCTCTGCTGCCTCTCCCTGCAGTTCTCACATTCTCCAGTCTATTCATGGTCTGTGGCTTCCTGTCCTGTCTCCTCTTGGTGACAGAGCCTGCGGCTCTGGTTCTCCAGGGCATTGCTTAGTTCTCCTTTTCCTCTGCCCCCTCAGCATCCCAGAGTTTACCCTGCTGTGACCCAGCTTTCCACTGAGCTGTCCCCATGTTGGTTTCCTGTGTTTCCCAACCTTGACCCACCCTGTTTCCAGTTAACATTTCCATTGCTATGTCATAAGCACAATTTTACCCACTACCACATTTCTGTAATAACAAAATACTGATAGCTGAGTGGAATATGCATAGGTGGTTGGTTAAAGAAACATGTTTTATCTGAACAATGGAATATTGTGTAGCTATAAAAAGAATAAAGAAGCTCTGTTTTCAATGACTAGAAATGACCTCCAAGCTATATTGTTAAACGAGAAAAGCAAAGCTCACTGAAGTTAGTATTCAGCCTTCTGTGTAAGGAGAGAGTGGAAACAGATGTACAGTGAGTCCTCACTGAACGTTGTTGATAGGCTCTTAAAATTGGCAAAATGATGTGTTATAAAACCAGTTTTATTGTGAGTGTAATGATATACATGAGAATTCAATTTCTATGGCAACTTTGCCACAAAATGAGGAGGACCTGCTGCACGTTTATACTTGTGTGTGCTTATATTTGCATGTCGACAGCGTGGCAAGAATCTAGTGGGGGATTGGGCCCACGGAATGGGGAAGGGAGCCTGGCTGTTCCCGGTGTGTGGCTGTGTGTGTCTTGCCTGCACAAATAAAATAGTTGCCTTTCTTCATGTCTTAGAAACGTAGTAATTTAACCTCTTATCTTTTATTTATGAACTAATGTATTTATTACTTCTGTTACACAGAAATACCTGCTTATGTATTGATATATACATATATTTCTCTGACAGGAAGATATTTAGTAAGTGGAGCCTCCTCTAAAAATCAAAACATTTTGGGAAATATTTTTAGAACGTAACATAAAAGCTGGGAGCTGAAGAAGAATATCAATGTGGCACAAAGCCAGGAAGGGACTTGCCCAAGGTCACACTGTTAGTATGTAGGACCCAAACCTACGCAGTCTGGCTTCAGAGTTCATCTTCTTAACCACTGTGCTGAATAGCCCACATTGCCGCATTGTGCAATGCTAATTGTCTGTCTTCATCTGAACTACTCGTTATTCACTCTTGTATCAGGATAGTCTAGGTTTTGTTATAATGATAACCTCAGAAATCCCTGTAGCTCACAATAACCAGTGCGTATTGTTTTCTCAGTATTGGTCCATCATGGTCAGTGTCCCTCTGCTCCTGATGGTCTTTAGTATAGTCCAGGTTAACAGGGGGAGCCCCATCCCTAATGGGACGGGGGGACAGAGTGGGGTAAACCGTGGTCAGATTTCATTGGCCAAACCAAGTGACAAGGCCAAGCCTGCTGTCAGCAGGGTAAGAAAGGGTTCTCCTCCTTCTGGGAGGGACAGTGAATTTGTGAACAATAATATCATCTACCACAATGTCTAACTTTTATCCAAAAGCATAAGATCATGAATGTCTAAAAAAGGGTAACTTTATACATTGCACTTTTCTTAGATTGTTATAGTCTGTTGCTTCTATCATCTGGATACGTGCTTATAACTAGATTCAAGAAGGAAAAAAATCGGAGAGAACATTGCTTTCAATCCTGAAAGTTTAAAAAGTCAGCACCTGGAGAAACTGGATATCCACAAGCAGAAGAATGGATTTGGATTCTTATCTTATACCATATACAAAAATGAGCTCAAAATAGATCAAAGATCTAGATATAAGAGGTAAAACTATAAAATTCTCAGAGGAGATCATAGGGGAACTGCTTCATGACACTGTATTTGGCAATGATTTAATGGATATGACACCAAAAACATGGGAAACAAAAGGAAAAAATAGGTAAATTGGACTTTATCAAAAGTAAAACCTTTTGTGCATCAAAGGACACCATCAAGAGAGTGAAAAAGCAAATCGAAGAGCCACTTCTAAGAGAAAGATCTCAGCCACAAATCTTCCATGAAGGGCTTCCCCTGTTGTTATTGCCATTGAGGTCCATGGTGGGGATCATTTAAGCATTTTAAATGACACAAGCATTTTGTATGAAGGGCATTACTTGTCTGTTAAAACAGTAAGGAAATTAAGGCACAGGAAGGATAAGGAATTGCAGATTCACATTGCATATTGGACACAAAATCAGAAATCTAATCCAATGGTGTATTAGATTTCCATTGCTTTTTTTTAAAAACCACCCCACTGCTACCCTATGAAGTGACATTGATCTATTCTTCAAATTATCTGGCCACCCCTGTCCCTCAGTAATAAACTTCTGGTCCTCACATTTCCTTTGTACTCCCTACCCGCACCCCAGTCCAGCCCACGAGGCCCCTTTCAGAACTGTGCAGAACACTTGTTCATCTTGGGGAAAATTTGAGCTGTCTGTCACCTGGAAAAATCACTGGGTGTCTACATTTCCAGACTCTGAAAGTCTGCAATTTACTCTGTCATAGAATAGGAAGTGTGGCAACCACAGTTCTGCCTTTTCAAAGCAGAATGGTTGTTTTTTCTTCTCTGTAGTCTGAATTCTGGGGATTACCTTTGGTTAGAATTCTGCTTATTCTTTTTTTTTTTTTTTTACCACAAACTCAGCTCCTCTTCCCTTCCCTAGCTGTGACACTCTTCTTTGCTAATACCATCAGATTACTGATATAATTCCAATGTCCGCTCTACCCCAAACTTGAATTATTTCTGGCAATCTCCTTCAAGCAAATCCTAATACCCAATGCATCATCTCATGTTTTAAAATTATGAATAAGTGGCATGCTAATTAATAAAAAATCATGAAGCATAGAAATACAGGAACAGAACTTAGTGGTGTAATAAAAATAAAACTGACACTTTAATTCAACACCCATCTAATGACAGAACCATTATGACACTTTGTCATTTGATGTAAATAAATGGTAAGCATTTTACTTAGGCGACTATAATCTCCGTTAATTTTGTAAGTCTCTCCTATGATTTACTTCTTGTCACTGAAAACCCACGGCATCTCTTTTCTTCATGCCATGCACTGAGGAGGGTGTGTAGCCAAAGATGACTCGAAAGTCATCTTTCGAGTATGGAGAAGAGAGAGGATGCCCTACAACTCTTCTGCCTCTTTCTTGCCTTCCTTCCTGTCTTGCCAAGTGAACTCATTGTTTTTTTCCCATATGATTTCCATTTGTCCCTGGTGTCCCTTTTCCCCAAATGCCCACTCCTTGCCTCTATCCAATGTTTTCTTGAGCATCCCTCCCCTTTTTCTGTTTTAAAGATTTAATTTATTTATTTTTAGAGAGAGGGGAAGGGAAGGAGAAAGAGAGGGAAAGAAACATCAATGTGTGGTTGCATCTTGCATGCCCCCCATCTTGCATACCACTGGCCTGCAACCTAGCCATATGCTCTGACTGGGAATTGAACCGGTGACCCTTTGTTTGAAGACCCACACTCAATCCACTGAGCTACACCAGCCAGGGCCTATCCCTCCACTTTTTCTACTTCTTGATCAGCTGGACCTGTCCAGGGCCAGGGTGATGCCAACCAGTGCATGGCCGTGGTGTCTTTGGATCAGTAGGCTGTCCCCGATAGCCGAGTCTCTACGGAACTGCAAGGAGGAATATGTGATCACTAAGGCCTAAGAGATGATCCCAGTTTCTTAAAATATACACAAGAAATAGGATCAAATAGGATATAACAAATAGAATATGTTATAATCAGATATAATCAAATATAATCTGTTAAAGTGAACATTCAGGTCAAGACCAAGAAGGTTTTTAGCTTGAATCTCTCTTAGGACTTTGCTAGAGAACAGGAATTCAGTCATCTTGGCCACTGGTTGTCTTAAAAGGAGTTTCCTAGCAGATTCCTGCCTGCCTGGACCCCTTCTTCTCCCCTGGAACAGTGCTTTCTCTGCTCCAAGCCTGGCTCTAGGAGCCCTTCCCCAGCTCTGGCCTCAATTCAGGCTGAGGAGGGCCTGTGCTGTCCCACCTAGGGTGGGCTGGGGTCATGGGACAGGGGCCTCTTGGGAACAGATGAGGTCACAGAGGTAGCAGGAGAAACACTGTTGACTCATCAGAGATGCTCAGTTCTATAGAAACACACCCGACTTAATACCACCTGAGGTGCCCCTATAAAACCGACCCTCTTCCCTGGATATGGCTGGTCTCCAATCCCCCAAGGTGGAGTTCAGAAGCCCATTCCCCCCACCAACAGTCCAGGACCTGTTCCAGTTTACAGATGGATGAAGGGGGCTTTGACTCAATGACCCGTTCGGGTCCAAAAAGAATCACAGGTGTGACTGTCCCAGGAAATGGGATCTTGAGGAATTGCTGGGTCAGAGTCGGGAGTGCACCTCAGCTGTGTCTATGCAAGTTAATTTGTGGAAGGGCCTGTGCGTCCACTCTGAGGATTCATTAGGAAGCTCTGCCCATAACCTGTGGGAGACAGCACAGTAATTTGATGTTTGGTATTTTCTTCTGCTGTCCTCATAGGTGTATTTCTTGTTCTTGTCAGAGACCACAGAGAACAGTCATTTGGTGGGCTTGTCACAGATCCACCGGTGTTGGGTGTCACACAATGCAGCATCAAATGTCTTTGTTAGGCCCATGGTCACACAGTTGAAACTTGGAAGCTGATTGGTGACACTAAAGGGGAAAAGATCGTGTGGTTACAACCCATCATGCTAGCCCTGTTTTTTCCTGATTTCAGTTCTCTTAGGTCCCAAGTTCATCTCTAACTTTCATGTGAACTCTCCTGTGAGCTTTTCTGGACTCACAGCCTTGGATTAATTCACTCTGTGTTTGGTCAGAAACATCTCATGGGTCATCTGTCCCATTTCCCCCCAGAAATAATATTCTTGTACTGAAGGTACTGTGAGCACAGCGGGAGGCCTGACAGGGGGAGGAAGAGATTTCTCTTTCCTTTCTGGGCAGCAGGCAGCTTTAGGAAACACTTGGTTGGACGTCTCCCACCTCTTTTTCTATCATTTAGTCCCTTCCAGTTTGACTGGAAAGAGTCTGGTTTCATGGAAAGGTCAAGAGTTTGAGAATCAAATGGATATGGCATCAAATTGTGGCTCCACCCATTCTCAGCTTGGTGACATTTGACACATTTTTAAGTCTCTCATCCTCCAGTCAACTGCCTATTAAATGAGGATTAATAAAAGCTTTCTCTACAGCATCACTGTTAATACTACAGAAATGACATGTGTAAAGGGCCTGGCACATAGTGGACAGTGAATATGCATTTCCTCTCCTCTGCAGGATGCCCACTTACAGGCTGGAGGGCTGACTTGCTTTCTGTCTGACTCAACCTCTCCTGACGTACACTGCAGTGTCATGTTGTCCACCAGTGCTCTGTCCATGTCAGGGCAGATGGGAGATAGCTCTTGGGAGTTAACATTCATAGATATAAGGTGCAGGCAAATTGTTTATGATTTCCTTTCTTTTAGATAAAGAAGTCACATCTGGGGAACTTGTAAGAACCTAGTAATAAAATGTTATCTGTGGGTTAAAAAAGACTTATGAGCTATAGCATGAGAGACTTACGAGATATATTTGGATCCTGATTAAAAAAAATTGAAAACATAAAATAATTTGTTACAGGAATATTCTTCGCTCTACTTAGAAATGTTTGATATGTTCCACAATAGTAAAGCATTTACAGAAAAATGTGTCTCTGGGAATAGATGGGTTGGAAGAAAGGAGAGGAAGAGAACAAGGAAAGATGGAGAGGAAAGATGTAGGTCCCAGCCTTCGTGTCATCCAGGACAAACCCACCGAATCTCAGGTCTAGACTCTTGAGCCAAACAAAGATCCCTAGGAAAATGTGAAATGTTTACATACTTGCCGTTGAAAATGGAGTTGTTGATCCAACGCCACCTTTTCTCTGCTTGCTGGTATTGTAAGCCAATAAAATACTTCTCAGCTCCAGTTATGTTCTGGAGAAACTTCTAGAAAACAGAAGGTTCTTTGCTGTCATTTCCCTTGTGTCAGGGGGCCCATGATTATATCCGATTCCGGGATCAAGGAAGACTGGCAGGGGACTCTGGGACCGGCTACTGCTGGCAGCCAACATAAACCCCAGAGAAGTAATTCCCAGTCTACCCAGGGAATTGGGATCCCTTGGAGACCTTGTCAAAACAGGCTGTGAAGTCTGCTGTAGGGGACCAAGGATTTAGATTCTAACATATTCCCAAGTGATGGGCAATGACAGGGGAGGGTTCTATACCATCTAAAACAAAGTCATTTCATATACATCCCCTGTCTTGGCACTCTCTGCATAGGATTGTTTCACTGATTGCCAGAAATTTTATATTCCAAACGAGATTTGGTCAAGTGAATTTGTCAAGTACTTGGCAAGAGAGAACAGATTTAAAGTGTATTGCTAAAGCATATAATTCCACGAGAAATAATCAGTGCTTATTGAGTATTTGTTGACTTGACACTAATCCAAGACATCTTAGTTTCTATATTAAATTAAAGAATAACGTATCTCCCAGCCAGCAGGCTGGGAACTCCTGGCCTCTTCTATACTCTTTACATACTCAGTGGACATCCAAGTCCACTGGGCTGTTCTCTGCCTTAGTCCCGCCTTTCCCAATGTTCTCCTTCCTGGAAATATCCACTTTTATTATTTTTAAAAACCAATGACCAAATTTACTCATTTAACAAACATTTCAGTGTCTATTATGTGCCAGACATTGTATGAGGCTGGGGATATGGAAACAAGTTTGTTTCTCCTATAGAAATTATTATCTAAAACAGCGGTTGGCAGGCTAAATCCAGACTCTAGCCCATTTTCATAAATAAGGCTTTGTTAAAACATAGCCAGGCCCACTTTAAAAAAATATTGTTTAATGGCTGCTTTTGAGGTACAATGGCAGCAGCATTAAGTAGTGTGACGGAGACCTTATGACCTGACAGGCATAAAATATATGCTATCTGACTCTTTAAGAAAAAAATGTGCTGACCTGTGGCCTAACACAAGGGCTCTTAACTCTTTTGCTTGGCAAGCTTTCTAGGGGATCTATGAAGCTGTTAGAATTGTATTCAAAATATCAGGCTCATATAATGTTTCTGGGAAGAGGTGCATAGATTTCACTTCCAGTTCTAAGACCTCAGTCATGCCAATATGTTGAAGATGCAGAGCTATATTAAGAGAAGGTGGATGAGTCAACCTACACAGTGTGGTGCCCCAGGAAATACATGCTAAGTTGGGCACAGGCAGAAAGAGGAAGTGATTGATTCTGCGTGAATTTGGGGGTTTCCAGAAAGACTCTAGAAGAGGTGATGCTTGAGATGAATTTTGGCAGATAGCTGTCTATTAGGCAAATGCTAGGCAAGGGCGTGGGTCAAGGTTTGACTTTCTGGAAGAGGGAGCATCTGATCACAGGTAGACTGCAGAGCAGCCTGGAGCATTTGAGGAACTGCTAAATGTTTGGTGTGGTTAGTGAAAAGGTAGGAGGGAGATGGCGTGGGACACAGACCTTGAGAGGCTGGGCTGTGTGTCCTGCTAGGGAAGCTGGACCCTCCATGGCAAATGCCTGCTGCACAGGCAGTTTGGAGCCATAGAGATTTTATTAGATCAGTTCCATGGAGGGTAGGTAAGAAGGGTCAAAACTAGAGGCAAAGTGAGGAGTTAGAAGAATTTTGAAGAAATCTAGATGAGAAGTGAATTATTTTCTATAGGGATGGATAGGAAAGGATTTGTTTAGTGACTAATTTAAGAGTGAAGAGAAAAGGTCCGGTCCCAGCAAACTGTCAGCACTTGATCTTGGGTGGCAGGATTACTCACCAGTGTTTGGAATGTAATAAGAGGGGCAGGTGGGTAGAGTTTAGTGGACTCAGTTGGAATATGGTGAGTTTGTGGTGCTTCTGAAACATCAAAGGGCAATTTGATGTACTGTCTGGTCTGGTCTTCAGCTAGCCAGAAGAGGCTGGGCTGCAGATACAGATGTGAGAATCCTCAACGAACCACTGGTGTGGAGCTTTTTCTTGGCTTAGCATGGAGTATGAGTGGTAGAAAATGCCAAGGATGATGCTTGAGATGCACCAAGACTTAAGGGTTGAGTAGAAGAAAAGAGGCTATCAACTTTCTGTCCCATTCCTTGCTTCTCTTCTTTTTTCTCCCCACTCTTTTGCTCCTGGTGTTCTACCATAAAGTATTTTTTCTTCCCACAGGGGTCCTTAGCCTTAGAAGATCTATCACTGTTTGTTGGATGGCTACATCCAAGATTCACAGAAGATCCTCATAGAAATTCTAAAAAGGGTGAAGGGACAAAGGGGAGGGAAGCAAGATTACTGTATGCAGCACAGTGTCTAACTGTCTACGAATGCCTAGGATTTGCAGGAGAGGCTATTATAAACTAAAATGTATTATGGTCTAAAATTGAATAGAGTGTAGGTTTTGGAGTTAGAGAGCTCTCAAGTCCATACACTTGGTAGGTGTATGACCTTGGTCAAAATATTCCTCTGTGCCCTAGTTTTCTCATATATAAATTATGGATAATAATATCTCCTCAGAATTGTTCTGACAATAAAGGAGATAATAAAACAAATATTTTTGCATAGTGTTAGCTATTTTCATCGTAATTGGAAACTGAAATTCCAATTCTATGACCTAATTCTTTGTGTTTCTTATATCACTCATTTTGTTAATTTGCAGCTTCCATATTACGAGGCAAACTGTGATGATACATTAATTAACAGCTCATATCTTTGCAGGTCTTCCATAATTCTTAAACAACTTTTATACACATTAGCTCATTTGGCCATTCCTTGCACTTCAAGTATTCTGGTCCATTCCCAGGATACTAGTCTGTTCTTGTGCCCCCCCGGGAGAAACCACAGAGGGTGGGTTTCATGAGCTCAAGTAGTTCGAGGAGCACATCTCAGAGCTACCGAGAAGGGTCTCCCATCTCCCTGTTGAGGACAAGGAGCTCGAGCTCCCAGCCAGCCACCTCTCCACCCTTCACCCCCAGTGTGCCCCTGCTCCGCCAGTCAGGTTGCTACCACCTCCTGCCCCTGACGCTGGCAATAGGTAGGCTGCTTTATGTGCCCCCTAGTACTCTCACCAGTTTCTCTGGTGTGTTGACAATGGCCAAAGTCGATCCTTCTTCTTCACAAATGGCCCTACTTTCATCCCAGGACATTTCAGACGTGGACAAGAAAAAACATCTTCCTTGATGAAAATCCCACCTCCTGGGGCAGACTAAGGAAATTTAAGGGAAGAGAGTATGAGATTAGTGGTCGAAGGTGTGAGCCCTGGAACCGAGTCAGAGGACACAGGGACATGGGTTTGTTTATGATTATGTTCATGCAAATCAGCCTCAACCTAGGAACAAGTTTTATCTAGTTGAGTCTCAATTTCCCTGTCTATAACATGAAGGGAATGAATTAGAAGGTCTTTTTCCATCCCTTTGAGCAAAAATGTTTCATGAGAAAGGGGGCATTGGAAAAAGTTTTTAAGAACTCTGGACATGAGCTGGGACCAGGTGACTCAGTTGGTTGGAGGGTCGTCCCATACACCAAAAGGTTGTGGGTTCCATCCCCGATCAGGGCACATATGGGGGGGGCAACTAATTGATGTTTCTCTCTCTCTCCCCCTCTCCCTACCCTTCCCCTTCTCCGTTTTATCCCCTCCTTTCCCTGTCTCTCTAAAATCAGTAAGAACATATCCTTGGGAGAGGATTAAAAAAAAAGTCAGTACCTGAGAACCTGGGGGTGGAGAGGAGGTAGTAACTCTGCTCTTTACCTGCTCCAGAGCTCTCTGTGGGAGTGAAGCTGATGTTACTGTTCCCAAAAATCTGTGGGACTGAAATGAGAAGAAAACCTGAAGGTAGGCATGTGATGAATGCAACACACAGACATCAGACATCAGCTGTTCAGTCCCTGTGACTATTGTCTCTGGACAGTGGAGGTGACAGGAGGCTCTCGGCCACTCTGTGCTAGAATTTTTCAGAGATTTTCTTCCTTGGAAACTTCCATCTAACTACTACCATTATTTGTCATGCCCCACACCCCAAATTCTAGTTCATGTCTTATTGTTTGTTTGTATTTAGGTGTGGCAATAGGTGTAAAATGCTGAGAGAAAGAACAGGAGAAAGGAAGAGGAATGGATGAATTTAGTATCAGAAGGAAATCTCTCCCTCCCTTCTCCTGTCCACCTCTGACAGTATTTTCCCCAAAGGGCTATTTGGGCCACTTCCCCTGCAGGCACCACACAGCATCTTCGCTGCTCTCCCCAGGCCTGGTGCCTCGAACCCTGTATGAAAATGCATCATCTTGGCCCTTCTTTCAGGCCCTTCTCTGAGCAGTGCTCAGCAATAAGGACTATGGCTAACTAGAACAAGATTCAAGATCAGGGGCTGGCCATTGGCAGACAAGAAGGCAGGTGAACATTCCTATGGGCAGAAAGGAGTGAAATATTTCTTTGAATAGAAATAAGGAAGTCTTTAGATTCCAAGAGGCCTCATTTGTCCCGGATGCTGGCTGTTGGAGCAAGCAGGCGCAGTGGCTCTGGGGGTGACCAAACACATCCTCAGTGGCCTAATTATGGTGGAAGATGCCTTTAGTTCACCCAGATACCACATTAGCTGCTTACAATTATATTAATAAAACAGACAAGTTTGTACTCTCCTTTTATCTCAGTCTCCAGTTCAGAGGCTCTTTGTGATAGGTGTGGGATAACCTGGTTTTCACCAGAAACTGAACACCACTCCATAAATACTTCATGAGCATCTCTGCCACATAGCTCAGGCCACTGAGAGCCACGGTTGGTACAAAGACAAACAAGAGATTATCCTTCTCCTAAAGATGTACATAGTAGGAAGTGTCTTCAGAGGAATTGAGGAGATCCTCGGGAAAGGTTCAGGAGGAGGTGGGTTTAGTGGGAAGAGCTGTGCCTCCCATCTCCTCACCCCCAAAGCTCTGCCATCGCACCCTGTACTTTATAGTCAACCAGTGTCCCCTGTTGTTATTCTTCTTCTATGGCTTGTCTGCTCTAGTGCTCGGCACACACGGAGATGCTGAATACATTTTTCCCCCAGGGGAATGGGCTTCTTTGTAATAATTCCTTTTTTTTTCTCATTGATTATGCCATTACATTTGTTCTATTTCCCCCCAGTTCTCCTCCACCCTGCACAACCCTCCCCACCATTCCCCCCCCTTTAGTTCATGAACACGTGTCTCGAGTTCTTTAGATTCTGTATTTCCCCTACTATTCTTACCCTCCCCCTATCTATTTTCTACCTACCAATTATGCTACTTATTTTCTGTACCTTCTCCCCCCTTCTCCTTCTCCCACTCCCCTGTTGCTAATCCTCCATGTGATCTTCATTTCTATGGTTCACTCCTGATCCAGCTGTCTTCTTAATTTGCTTTTGTTTTAGGTGTGGTTGTTGATAACTGTGAGTTTGCTGTCCTTTCACTGTTCATCTATTTTATCTTCTTTTTCTCAGGTAAGTCTCTTTAACATTTCATATAATAAGGGCTTGGTGATGATGAACTCCTTGAATTTGATCTTATCTGAGAAGCACTTTATCTGTCCTTCTATTCTAAATGAAAACTTTGCTGGGTAGAGCAATCTTGGTTGTAGGTCTTTGGTTTTCATGACTTGGAATACCTCTTTCCAGCCCCTTCTTGCCTGTAAGGTCTCTTTTGAGAAATCTGCTGACAGTGTGATGGGAACTCCTTTGTAGGTGACAGTCCCCTTATCTCTTGCTGCTTCTAGGATTCTCTCCTTCATTTTAATCTTGGCTAATGTAATGATGATGTGCCTTGGTGTGTTCCTTCTTGGGTCCACCTTCTTTGGGACTCTCTGAGCTTCCTGGATTTCCTAGAAGTCTATTTCCTTTGCCAGAATGGGGACGTTCTCTTTTATTATTTGTTCAAATAAGTTTTCCACTGGTGGCTGTTCCTCTTCCCCTTTTGGTACCCCTATAATTCTGATGTTGGAACGTTTAAAGATGTCCTGGAGGTTCCTAAGCCTCTCCTCATTTTCTTGAATTCTTTTTTCTTTATTCTTTTCTGTTTGGTCATTTTTCCCTTCCTTCTGGTCTACTCCCTTGATTTGAGTCCCAGTCTCCTTTCCATTACTATTGGTTTCCTGTGCATTACTATTCATTTTGATTAGTTTAGCTTTCATATGTTCCTCTAATTTGTGACTAAAATCAACCAGTTCTGTGAGCATCCTGATCACCAGTGTTTTGAACTGTGCATCTGAAAGTTTAGCTATTTCTTCATCACTTAGATTTACGGGTTCTGGGGCTCTGAGTTGTTCTTGAGCCATGTTTTTATCTGTTTGTGCCTGTTATGTATGAGGAGTGGAGCCTTAGTTGTTTACCAGGGTGGGGCTACCCAGGTCGCTGGTTTGTGACTCTATGTGTGGGGGCGGGGTCAGAGAGGGAGCAATGGCGGTCCTCTCTGCTTGCCCAGTCCGTCCCACCGCTCGCCTCCACCTGTTTATCTGAGCGGAAATGTGCAAACCCACAGCCCTGCGCCTTGCAGTCTCAATGCTCAGCTCTTCACTGGTTTATCTGCACGCAAATGCTCAACTGACCGCAGATAGCCAGCCATGCCTCTTCCCTGTGTCCGCCTGTAGCTAGCCCGCACCTGGGATCCTTGCCTTCCGCTGCTTGCACACCACCCCGGTTGGGGATCTTTTTGGCCAACCTGCTCCGCTGCTGGCTTCACCCCTCTTACAGGTTTAGCTGAGCATTTCGTTGTTTTCTGACTCCGTATTGTCGATTTTCTGTGTGGTTGCGTTTATTGTTGTTAAAACTTTATTGTTTTTAAATTTGGTTGTGCGGGGAGGCAAGGTGTTTCCACCTATGCCTCCATCTTGGTGGAAGTCCTGTAATAATTCCTTTAGGGGCACAACGTGTTGGAGTTTATTAAGAGCTTTCCCATTACATTGCAGTGATTCCATCCAAATCCTCCTCATGCCCAGGAGGGAAATGGAGGATCGGACATTTCACTCAGTCTAGTCTAGGATTCCCAAGTATAAAAGGAAGGGAACGAATTAGAAGATTGTTTTCTGGGTGTGCTGCACTTATTTTATTTTATTTTTCAGTTTCGTAGAACTATAACTGACATAGAACATTGTGTAAATTTCAGGCATACAGTGTGATAATTTGATGCATGTATGCATTGCAAAATTTATTACCACAATGAGATAAGTGAACACCTTCATCACTTCAAATAGTTGCCCCCTTTTCACGGTAGTAAGAACATTTAAGATCTACTCTTTTAGCAACTTCCAGGCATCGAATACAGTATTGTTAACTGTAGTCAGCAAGGTTCTCAGGTTGCTGTACCTTAGATGGGCATCCCTAGAGCTTATATATCTTATAAATTAGGATATTTTTATGAACACTTCCTGACAAATAAATCCTTGGGAAAAGTCCTCGAGTGAGGTCTTTAGGAATCCAGCACCTAAGAACCTGGTAGAGAGGAGATTGTTGTCCGCACGTTACTTGTTCCATAGCTCCTTGTGGGGCTGAAGCTGTCATTACTTTCACCAAAAATCCATGGGGCTGCAAAAAACCCCAGCTGTTGGCTCAGGCCCATCTGCAGGGTGAGTATAACAAACATCCCCCATAAGGGCTGCTAGGCACTGACTACTCATGGAAAATTTTGAACTTTTTGACTCTGAGGTAGGTAAACATATGTACATATTTCTGTGGCTATGTTTATTCATTCCTAATTGTATTTTCGTCCTGCTCTTTGCTGTGACAGGAATGGCACCTTCAGGCTGGGCCATCAGGAAGCCAGCTCTTACCATGCCTTCTAACCACATTCCCTCCCTCATTTATTTTCCCTCCTGGAGAAGATTCTACCTGCTGCAATCACAGCAAAATCCCTCAATATGAGGCTTTTCTTTCTAAGCTTTGGACGAATAAGCTTCTATGCACACAGAAGAAAATTTCTGCCTCTGTGAAATCCTTTATCTTAGATTACTGCTTTTAGTACAGCCTATCATCAGGATGAACGGTGGCTGAATTTTCACATTTTAGCAACAACAACAAGCACGGCTGAGTATTTCAGCTCAGATTAGCCAACTCGTACTCCAGGGCAAAAGCTCTGTGTGTGTGTGGGGGGGGGGGGAGGTTCTGCATGTCTAAGGTAGACCAAGGAACCTGGCCCCTTGTCACTTGGAGAAGTGAGAAGGGTCATGTCCATTGCTCACAGGTGGAAGGACTTGGGCACTTCATCTCACCTTCAGAGAAAAGAACAAAGAACAAGACAGCATGGAGCTGGAGTAAGAGGTTGCTCAAATACTCACAATAAAGCAGAAATAAGGTCATTCCGGCAACTTTAAGCGCCACCACGATGAGCACAGAGATGGTCATGTGCCAGTTCATGATGAAGGAGCTGAGGAGGCCTATGGGGATTGGAGCACAGTGCCACGATCAGTGTCTGGGGACGAGAACTCTTTCCACCAGGATACCTGCCAGCATCTTCCTCAGGCACCCTTGGGAAGGAGACTTGGGAGACAGGCGTGACATCGACAGGTGCCAGGAGGAGATACAACACAGGCCCCGAAGATGGGTAGGATTTGTGCTGGTTGGGAGCCTTGGAACTTGGCATGGCATCTCTCCTTCACCCATCCTTTAGCTCTGGGCCTCAGCCCTGTCCCCTTCTGTGGCTACTAAGTTCTGTCTAATAAAGTAAATCCTTTCCTGGACTTTGAAAACCCTTAGCCTTGAAATGATTCCTGTTCCTTAGCACCTTCCTTAGTTGTCTTGGCCACACTGACTTCAGCTGTCAGAAGCCTTAGTCTTAAGGACTGTGCTGGGAGCTGACAGATAGGATGGGTGTCTTTGAAGGTCTTGATGCTGGGGAAGAGCCAACCATCTGTGCAGAGAACAGACCGGTGGACTTACGTGTTCCCCTCCTGGGAGGCTGAGCTTGTTGGCAGGTAGGGATCTTCCCGGTGGTGTTATTCCTGGCACAGTGGGCAGAGGTCCCTTTTCCTGAGAATACATTCCTTCTGCTCAGGCAATGTCCTTCCTTCTTCACAGTCTGTCTGTCTTGGCAGCATCCCCAGGAGAACCCTTCTTCCTGTTCAGTGTTCTTGGCAAAGAGAGAGGGTGGGGCAAAGAGGGGAAGGGAACTGACAGCTTTTGCAAGAGGAAGGTTCCTGCCAGAGCAGTTCCAATACAGAGGACCATTTTTAGGAGAATGTGGAAGACAAAATACCTCAATGCAGATTAATCCTTTCTCTGTATCTGAATGCCATTGAAATACAGTGGGAAGGAAATGTAGTAAACTCTTAAACAAATAGGGAACCTGCATGAACCGTATCTGGAAATTATTTCTACTCTCTTTGCCACCTTTTTGCAAATCTGAAATCACAAATATTAGTGAGCAAGTCCTCATGTGCCCCATTCTGTAGACTCACTGCCTGTCATACAGCTTTGCTCAGTCCCTTCTGGCCCCAGTCCCTCACCCAGTCCATACAGGATGGTGTGCCCTGTGATGATGATGACTCCTCAGTATTTTTTGAACATGGTGCTCTGCTGGGTACAGGGGACAAAGGGAGGGCAAACAATGCTCAAGTCTTATTATCAAAGAGTGTTTATTGCCTTTTAAATTTGAAGTTTTCCTTTTATTACATTTTCCCTTAAAAAGCTACATAGATTCATTAGAATATATTGGTAAAGAAACTCGAAAAAATGAGACATTCATATAAGTTCACACATTTAACTGTGGTCATTGTTAACACCTCTGGGTGTATATTCTTCCAAGATGACTAGGTAGGTAGAAAAAATGGACATTGATTCATTTAGAAATAGAATCATATTGAACATAGGGGTGGGGAAAAAGTATGTTTTTGGAGCATATAGTAGGAGCAAAGCACCAATAGAACCCTCTCCCTTTGCCCAAGCACACCCATACACCTGTATACTTGCTTAACTAGATAATTCTGATTCATCCCTTGGGTCTTAGGCTAAATGCCACTTCTTTCAGGAAAATGCGTCTACTGATTCTCCTTCCCTGCTCCAGCTGGCTTGAGGTGCCCTTTATTTATGGTCTCATTATATCATGTCCTTTTTCCTTGAGAGCGCTTATTGCATGATGATGCTTTTGTGTGCTTCCCCTGCTGGACGCTAGGAAGCCCTGGAGGTGGGGCTAAGCATCTCTCCACCTCTGTGACTCCAGCACATCCACGGGGCTCAGACATGGCAGCGCCGCAACGGGCTTCTAGACTTGTTGGGTTTCATTATTTATGGGAGAGAGGGTAGCAGGGCCCACAAAATATTTCTAATCAATTAACATTTTTTTGCAAAATTTCTTATACTAATTAATAAATTTGCTGTTGTAGTTTTCAGTAAGGATAATTTAAGGGCTAAACCATCTCTGAAGGAGTCGAGTTCTGATGAGAAAACTTCACATTTTAAATAACCACCCTGAAGAAAGGATTGTGATGATAGTACTTCTGTGACAACTAACCAGCCCCTAGTTCATAGAGTTAATTTTTATTCATTTATATGTTACTAGTACTGTGTTATTTTAAAGTAGATCACCACTCGGACCATGTGACAAGCCAGAATTCACAGAGCGAACAGAATAAGGAGTCACTAAAAGGACCCCCTCATGGAACTTGGTGACATACACTCACCTGAAGAGTCAGGGCCTATAGGTGAGGGGTGGCTGTGGGAAGCAGAGACTCCAGGACAACTGTCACAGTTGCACTTTGAGCAGTGGCTTAGCGAGTCAGTTACAAGCTGTGCTGCAGAGGAATAATGAGGACACAACTCCATTTCTGTCCAGCGCCACAGCACAAGGCAGAGGGAAAATTGGCTTAGCAGTAAGACTTCCTGCTAGGTTGCCTCTAGCCCGGCAAAACAGAATGAGAGGGAAACAACCCTGTTCCCTCCCTGGCCCAGCTTCCCTTATCAAGTCCTCTAGGATTCAACTCTTTGGATATCTATCAGGTCCCATCTCAACTTTGAATGATTAAAATGGTACCTGTGATATTTACAACATCGAGAAATGACCTGTACCTGTGTGCTAAGAAAAGCTTTGACATTTTCCTCTAGAAAAGCCAAATTCCTAGGCGTGACCAGCCAGAACTTCTGTGACGGGACTTGTTAAAGTTAGACTTCTTCGTGAGCTGAAAACTGCCAGGATGGCATTTTGCAACGGCAGGGCTCTGAGGTCTGCTCATTGCATCATTCATCAGGAAGCCCTCTGCGCTGGGAGATTCATGGATGTGGCAACGCAAGCTGTGTGCCACACATGCCTGAATGTCCAGAAACACAGAAAAGCCAGGGCTTGGCAGGGTGAACTGGAGGGTGTGTTGTACTCCATGCATACACTAAGCAACACTGAGATGAACAAAAGGAACACAGACACCGCATCAGTCCCAAGATTCCCTACTTGCTTGGTTATTGAAATGACTAGTGGGCTCCCCGGGGGAGGTGATATTTGAGTGCCTATAAGGCTGTCCACAGCTGAGTGAAATGTTTCTACCATCTTTGTATCTGCTCCGGGGCTTACTGGTTCCATTTACAGATTTTGGCCCACCCATTATATTATAGATCTTCTGGTTTCAGGTGTGAGAACTTCCCCACAACCAAACGTAGGCAAGAGTGGTATGTACTGACTCATGAAATACAATAAGGTGTTTTACAGTGAAACCAAAGCAGGGCAAGGATGTAGCTGGACCTCTGGAACATCAGGAGCCAAATGAGGCTTGGTTTTGCAATATTTTTCTCAATCTATGCTCATTTCTGTTTGTGAGAGGAACTAGGATGAGAAACATAGCCATGACAAGCTTTTGGATTTTATGTCTTATACATTTTTTCTTGCATTAAGACCTGGAACCGAGCCATCAAATACGGTGCAGGCAGGATTATGGTAAACATCTTAGATGGAGCCAAGGAGGAGCAGTTACCTGCAGAAGTAGGTGGTGGTTCTCAGAAGAAAGAAGGTACTAGGAAGGAAAAAATTCTGGTCCATTCCAGCCATCCTCATTACCTCTTATCTACTCACTCCTCCTAGAGCTATGGCCTCCATCCAGCCTTGCCTTCGTCCCTACCTTTATAACCCAATTCCAAATTTACCTTTCCCAGACTAGCTTCTCTTTGGATGAGCACACATCTATTTCCACTTCTATTCTCTAACCTGAATTTTCATTCTTCATTTTCATGAGTTGGCTGGTATTTTACAACAAGGTGACATGATGTCAACCCAGTTGCATTATGCTTCAAACCACATTTACTTACCATTTTCCCCAAACTCAATCCAACTTCCTTTCTCCACTTCTTTATTTTTGTTAATGACTGTGTCATATTGCAACACACTTACACACTGAAAACATCTTTGATTCTTCTTTTTCTATCAACCACACATTAAAACACTTTTGATGTGTTTCAAAAGCTCTTTTATACTTTTGCCATTTCCACTACTCCATCCAAGTCCAAATCTTTAATCACAGTTGGGGTGCAAATGGCTCAAACCCTTTGCGTCCTCTGCTTCCAGTCAGTGTTAGGCAACACCATTAGACAAATCATTATAAAATCACTGTGATGGTCACGTCACTTCCCTATTTAAGATTCTCTTATAGCCATTAGCTTAACAAGCCTCTTGAGTTGGGGAGAAAATACTTGTAAGCTATATATCTGATAAAGGATTGATATCCAAAATAGGTATGCAACTCATACAACTCCACAGCAAAACAAAACAAAACAGAAAGCCAAACCTTATTAAAAATTGGCAGAGACTGTGGATTGATATTTTTCCAAAAAAGACATACAAATGGCCAACAAGTAGTCCATGAAAAGGTCCTCAGCATCACTAATTACTAGGGAAATGCAAATCCAAACCGTAATGAGATACCATCTCATATTTGTCAGATGGCCATTATCAGAAAGACAACAGCAGTTGCTGGTGAAGATGTGGACCTTTGCACACTATTGGTGAGGATGTACACTGGTACAGCTCCCATGAAAACAGTGTCAGGATCTTCAGAGAGTTGAAGTAGAACTATCACATGATCCAGCAGTCTCCCTTCTTTCTAGGAATACCTCTGAAGAAAATGAAGTCACTGTTTTGAAGCACTACCTGCACTTCTTGTTGGTTCCTTGCAGCGTTATTCACAATAGCCAAGAACCGGAAACAACCAAAGGTCCGTCAACAGATAAATGGGTACAGAAAATGTGATATATATTATTCAGCCGCAAAAAAAAAGAAGGAAACCCTGCCCTTGGAGACAACATGGATGGACCTCGAGGGCATCGTGCTAAGTGAAGTGAGTCAGAGAGAGAAAGACAGATACTGTGTGATGTCACATTTGAAATTTAAAATCAGTGGACTCAGAAATGGTGGTTGCCAGGGGCTGGGGGTGAGGACAGTAGGGAGATGTTGATCAGAGGGTGTAAACTCTCAGTTATAATGTGATTGCATTTTGGGAACCTCACACAGTATGGTGACTATAGGTCATAATACTGAATTGTATATATATTTGAAAGTTGCCATGAAGGTAGAGATTTAATAACTGCATCATAATCACCACCAACAACAAAATGGTAATTATGCAAGGCAACAGATGTGTTAACTAACCTTATCATGGTAAACATTTCACAATATATATGTGTATCAAATCATTACATTGTGTACCTTAATCTTACAAATATTATATGTCAGTTATGTTTCTCAATAATGAAGGGATGCAGTATATTGAAATTTGTAGAATATGGCAAAAATAGCAGGAAACTTAAAGCTTAAAATGTTTACATTAGAACAGAAAAACAGAAATTAACAATATCATTTTATGTCTTAAGAAGCTAAATGAGGGAGAGAAATTAAACCTAAGAAAGTAGAAAAAATGAAATAATGAGCAATAGAAAATAAGTAGAAGAAAAGAAAAGAAGCAAGCTTGGAAATATCAATTAATTAATAAATCTCTAGGTAGAGTGATGAATTAAAAAGAGAACAAAAGTTATTAAAATTGGGAATGAAAGGGGATAGCAAAACAAATACTATAAATGCTAAAATGACAATAAAGGGACATTATAATTAAATTTATGCCAATAAATTAAAAAACTGAGCTAAAATAGACAAAGTCCTTGAAAAATACAACTTACCAAAATAGACATAGGAGAAATGGAAAATATTAATAATACTATAGTTATTAAAATAGAAATAAACTCACAGAGAGCAGGATGACAGCTAAGGGGGAGGGGGGAAATTAGACTGCAGAGAGTTTGAGCAAAAAGGAAAAATGACTCATGGGCATGGACAGCAGTGGGGTGACTGGGGGGAGGGGGTTCTCAGGGGACTAAATGGTCATGGGAAAAATACAATAAAATAACCTAAAAAAAAGCTGTTTTCTAATAATGGAGATCTAACAGATCTAACTTATATTAGGTCTATAAGTATAATATATAGTCATAGTTAACATTGTATTTAATGATTAAATAGTGGATGTTTTTCCCCTAAAATCAGGACAGAGGCAAGGATGTATATTCATATTCTTCTAATCAACATTGTACTGAATATTCCAGTCAGTGAAATAAGTTACATAAAATGAATAAAGGGCATACAGATTGGGTAAGAAGAAGTACAATTATCTTTATTTGTCGATGACATAATAGTTTAGGTATCGACTTTTGAAGAACCCACAAACAAATATTAGAACCAATAAGCTAATTTAGAAAAGTAACAAAGCACATGGGTAATGCACAAAAATCAATTCCATTTTTATATACTAGCAACAAATAATTAAAAAATAAAATTAAGAAATTTACATATAATAACATTATAAAGTATTACTTAGGATAATTTTATCAAAAGACAAGTAAGACCTCTACACTCAAAGGTATAATGCATGGCTGAGAGAAATTAAAGATGTAAATAAATGAAGAGATATATTATATTCATAGATTTTCAGACTGAATATTTTTTAAAAGTCAGTTCTCACCCTGGCTGGTGTACCTCAGTGGATTGAGCATGGGCCTGTGAAGCAAAGGGTAGCCGATTTGATTCCCAGTCAGGGCACATGCCTGGGTTGCAGGCCAGGTCCCCAGTAGGGGACACATGAGAGGCAACCACACATTGATGTTTCTCTCCCACTCTTTCTCCTTCCCTTCCTCTCTCTCTGAAAGTAAATAAATAAAAATATGAAAAAAATAAATAAATAGAAATAAAAAGTCAGTTCTTCTCAAGTTGACCTTTGGATTCAGCATAATAAGAATTTTAATAGTATTAAAGGAAATAAACAAATTAATCCCAAATTTGTAAATTTGGATGAGGCAAAACAATTTTGGGGAAAAAAGTAAGTTTGGAAGACTCACAATATTTACCATTAACCTACAGTATTCAATATTTACCATTAACCTACAGTAATCAAGAAGGCGAATTTTGGTGACAGACAAATATAGTATATCAATGGAACACAATATAGAGAACCACAATATGTATACGACATATATATAATATATATGGAGAGAGATACCTAAATATATAGTCACATGATTTTTGACAAAGGTGTCAAATCAATTCATCAAGGAAAGGAAATCTTCAAAAAATGGTACTAGAATAACTGGATAGATGTATGGAAAAATACATCTCAATCCCTGATGCTTTTTAACATTAGATACAAAAATTAATTCAAAATGAATTATGGTCTTATATATAAAAATGAAAACTATTAAAATACTAGAGGAAACTGTAGCAGATTATTTTTGCATTTTAGAGGCAGGCAAATATTTCTTAGAACACAAAAAGCACTAAGCATTAAAGAAAAATATATAATTAATAAATTGTATTTTATCAAAACTCAACATTTCTGTTCATCAGAAGACATCATTAAGAAAATGAAAAGGCAGATCATAGTCTAGGTTGCAATAGTCACAATACATAATCTATCAGATAAAGGATTTATATCCAGAATAATTATACATACACACAATGCTATGAATCAATAAACTCCTACGAATAAATAATAAAAGCCAACTCAATATTAAAAAGGGCAAACATCACGTAGTTACTTTATAATAGAAGATACACAAATGACCACGTGAAAAGGTGCTCCATATTATTAGGTATCAGGGAAACACAAATTAAAACCACAATGAGATAGCATTTACCCCCGCTAGAATGGGAATGGCCAAAATTTCAATCCTGACAATACCAAATGTTGATAAAACTGTGGAACAACCCCTCCGCCTTATTTAGGGGAGCATAAAATGACAGAATCACTTTGGGAAACTCTTTAGCAGTTATTTGTAAAGTTATATGTACATCGACTGTATGGCACAGTAATTCCACTCCAAGGTATTTACTAAGAGAAACCAAAACTGTAGCCACAAAAAGATGGATTGGAGGATGTTTATAAAAACTTCATTCATAATAGCCTCAAACCGTAAACAATACAAATATTTATTATCAATGAGTATACAAACAAGTTGTGACTCACATACTACTAAGGATGAGTCTCAAAACACTGTGTGGAGTGAAAGAAGCAAAAACAAATTTACTATTTCACAGCACACAAACACAGGTAAAACTATTCTATGGGAAGAAATCAGTGTAGTGGTTGCCCATAGTGGGTGGCACACACACAGAAAGTGCTGATGGAAAATTTATGTGTCTTATGTGGGGTGTTGGTTACATGCCTGTGTATATTATCAAACCTCACCAAGTTACACATTTAACCTTTGGGCATTTTGCTGTATGTAAATTTTAAAAGTGAAAAATTGCTATAAACAAATACTAAACTTTAGTTAGTTGTTTTGCATTTCGCATTGTTGTAGGACAGCAGTTCTGAAACCACTTTTTCTGTATTCTGGTTGTAGGTAAATAAGGAAATATATTGAGCATGGATAGAAGATATTTCTCATGATTAGAGAAGGAAATTAAGTGTGGAAAAGAGAAGACTAAAGCAAATCATATATAATTGGGTGAGAACTGGAGGTATCAGCATGGGATCGGAGGGAAGAGAAGAGAAAACGGAGCAAAATGTCAATAATGGGTAAGTGTGGGCAAAAGGTATACGGGAATTCTTGCAAATTTTCTATCAATTTGAAATTGTGTTAAAATATAATGTTAAACATAAAGCCACAGAGAACAATAAAATGTGGAGACCTATCCAGAGACAACTTATGCAAAACGAGGAGAACACAATGAAAATGTCCTCTAATGTTTGTCTTTTATGATGATATTCCTCCAAGTCTTCAAGGGGGAAATGGAATTATAGAGTCCCATCACCCAGGTCGAGACAAAGGGCACCTAGGACAGAGGGTCTCAACATTAGCTGCACCCTAGAGTCACCTGGGGGAGCTTTAAAAATGATGCCTGGACCCCACCTCCAGAGATTCCATTCCAGTGACCTAGCATGTCACCTGGGCATTGAGGTTTTTTTTAAAGCTTCCCAGGAGATTTTACTGTGCAGCTAAGAGTCAGAGCTACTACTTTTTAAAGGAAACTGAGGACAACTTGGGTGTTCATCAAGGCAAGATGAAGTTGTAATCCATGGCCACGGAGGTGACGAAAAGGAAAATCTGGGAAAATCCAGAGGAAGAATTGGATTTATCAAGGCCGGGTGCCTGAGAGAAGGAAGCAGTTCTGTAGCAGCACCCACAGCTGGCAGTAGTAGGAGACACTGTGGATGTCCTTGCTCTGCCTTTGAAGTTCATCAAGATCTATGACGATTGTCTGGAAAAAGTCCAGCCACTGTTAATGTAATGAGAACAGGTTGCATGACACTGATGTAACCTGGCAGCAAATAGAGTGGACTGGAATGCACATGCGTGAACAGTGGTAACTTCACTGTACTAGTCAGTAGGGGGCAGTAGATGTTGTTGAGTGAGCATGTGCACTGTGTGGCCATCACATTCAAAATGAGTGAGTAGAGCAGTGATTCTGCATTAAATTTTGCGTTAAACTTGAACATTCCTCCGCAGAAACTATTTGGATGATCCAGAAGGTCACAGCTATGGACAGCTGGGGATTGGCAGCTTCATCATGACGATGCACATGCTCATGCATCATGTCTTATGCAGAGTTTCTTTGCAAAACATCAAATCACCCAAGAGACTGAGCCCCCCACTACAGCCCAAATTTGGCACCCTGTGACTTCTGGCTTTTTCCAAAACTAAAATCATCTTAAAGGAAAGAGATTTCAGATCATTGATGAGATTCAGAAAAACACAGTGAGGCAGCTGATGGCGACTGGGAGAACTGTGTGAAGTCCCAAGGTGCTCACTTTGAAGGTGACTGAGGCGTCATTGTCCTATGTACAATGTTTTTTGTATCTTCTTCAATAAATGTCTCTATTTTTCATATTACATAGCTGGATACTTTCTGGACAGGCCTTGTATGTCTGCTATATATATCTTGATCAATGTTTGGTACCAGGCAAAGTACTGTCTTCAAGGGCCAATCAAGCAGAGCAAGAAGGCACTCATAAGGCGCTGGGGTGTCTACTGAGGAAAAGTCCCCCTCCCTTGCCCCCTTGGCCACCACTGCACAGCCGGTTGAGTGTGCTTTTCTGAGTCAGTATATTTTTAGACAAAATGCCCTCTATCCTCTGGTTCCTGCAGAAGTTTTAATGAAGGTCCCTCTTAATGCCGACATCACTGTTCTTCCAAGTTTGTTTTTTTTATACCTCATAACGCTGCGGAGCTGGAGCAGGATTATCTAATTGTCATGGCGGTGCACACTCTCAAACGCTATGATAGCACCTATTCTAAGGAATAGGCTCAGCAGTCACTTGAAAAGTCAGCCATGTTATCTTGGGAATTAGACATTATTTCAGAAGGAACTGATTTTTCGTGGTTTTGCTCATGCCAAACACCGATATGCTATAGCATACAAGGCATTTATACTGAGTACCTCATCTTTCTATTTTGTTCCTTTTATCAAAAGAAAACTAGAGCCCTGGCTGGTGTAGCTCAGTGGGTTGAGTGCAGGCCTATGAACCAGAGGATCATGGTTTAATTCCCAGTCAGGGCACATGCCTGGGTTGCAGGCCAGTTCCCAGCAGGGAGCAAATGAGAGGCAACCATACATTGATATTTTTCTCCCTCTCTCCTTCCCTTCCCTTCCCCTCTAAAGGTAAATAAAATCTTAAAAAAAAAAAAAGAAACCTAGGGAAGTACTATGATTCTACTTGTTTAGGCCATCTACAGGACTTCATTATTTTATTCTTCTATGGGCGAGTCCCTTGATGTAGAACAAAGAGACTGCTCAGTTGTTTGCAGAAGAAATTGGAATAGGCTCCTGAATTATCAGAGATGTGTTCGTGAAGACCCCACTTCACATTCACCCTCAGCAGAGACCTGGTGTCCTGGGTTTGCCTTGCAGTCTGCCCTTACCTTTAGGCATCTCTGAACCCAGAGCAAGATGCTGTCCACAGCTCTCCTCAACTTGGCATTGCCTGAGATCAGGATGGCCGCGTGTCCCGAGGGGCAGGCCGCCATCACCCCAACACACACCATAACGCCGAGCTTGTTATGCCACAGCACCAGCAGCAGCACGGAGAGGAGGGCTGCACCAAATGACACCACATAGACACCGAGAAAGGAGATGAGGGATTTGAGTGCTTTGATGTGGGCCACGAGGCTGGGGTCGCGATAGTCGCTGGTCTTGGCCCTCATGGTCCGCATGTGGCGCCACAGGGACGCAATCAGCACCCCAGAAGAAACCAGAAAACACAAGAAAGGCGGGGTGGAGCCCAGGCTGCAGAAGAGGAAGGACTGACAAAAATCGAGTTTTTTCATTTGCAAATTGTGTTCTGTATAGTTCGTGGATAGCGTATACGTGGCTGTGATGTGAGATTTGCTAACAAAGTCCCAAGAACAGATGGCGGTGCAGGCCAAGGTGGAAAGGACAGTAGTAGCCAGGAGCATCCGGGAGATCCTTCTGGAGATCCAGCTTGCCAAGCAGAGCAGGAAGCCGTGAGAGAAACGGACAATCTTAGAGCAGTAGAGGAGGCTGAGGCAGGTGGCGAGCCAGAGGCCCACCTGGTTTGTGATCATCCAGAGCATGATGATGGTTTCGTAGCTGCTGCTCAGTGGGTCCTTCATCTGCTGGAACAGGGTCAGCTGGAGGGCTTCCAGAAACAGCAGCCCATGCAGAAAAAGCCGGGTGAGGCTGAGAATCAGCAGGACAAGGTCACAGTCACTCAGGGGCTGCCTCCTCACCACATCCCGAAAATTCACCAGGAAAATGAAGGCGTTCATCAGAATCCCCACTGCAAACTCCAGAACTGAAAGGAAGAGAAATACACTCTTGATTCCATAGGACACAGTTATGTTGGGAGTCAGAGTCCACATGATGCCGCTTCTTCCTAAGACTCACACAATCTGCACAGGAGAGAGGATTAAGTGTCTATTCTCAGCCAGGACCTTTCCTTCACAAGGCATTTGGCTCTTGCCCAGAATCTACGCCAAAGTGAATTCACAGAAAGTTCTGACGGGATATTGTTGCTTTAGGATACTTCATGGATACACATGAAGGCTCACTGTGAGAGTACAGAAATGATGGTTGTATCCCTTGGGCGATGCAGAAGCATTTTAAAAAAACCTTGGTCTTCCTGTGCAGCAGCCTGCCCAGGGGGCCACGACACAGCATCGTGGCTGCAAACCAGGCAGCCTTCTTACCCAAGCCCAGTTTTGCATGCCCGACTGCACCTGCATAGGTTAGGAAGAGAGTAGGATTTGCTTATGAGTTTCAAGGGAACGGGCAGCAGGCCAAGCATATGTCTTGATGAACCGTGGCTTGAAATGGAACCCCGTTGTATTTGCATGCCTCCCATTACCTCTGGGCATGACTCTAATCATAGACATTGTTTCTAATATGGACAAGTGCATGGTTTCTTCCCAGGTACCAGTGTATGACTGGTGTGACTGTGTTTGTCAGAGATGTCGTATAGACATCCTTATTATGCCAGGCACATTATTCTGAGTGGATGAGGGAATGGTGGTGTGTATTAGGTTGGCCAAGAAGTCCACTCAGTTTTTTCCATAAAGTAAAAGACACGTTTTTCAATTTCACCAATAACTTTATTGGTTTGGATATTTTGAGTATGTTGGCTATCTCCCGCTATTGGCTTCTAGTGGGTAGAGGCCAGGGGTGCTGCTAACCATCTTCCAATGCAGAAGACAGCCCCTCAGCGAATAATTATTTGGTCAAACTGTCAACAGTACCAAGAAACTTCACAAACCACTTCTGACACATTCGATCAGACACAGCACCTTCTCCATACACTGCACAAACCTTTTTCTATGTGTTTCTGTTGTGTTTTCCCTTTCTTGAAATCATAAAGTAAAATATGTCGAAAATGTTGCTTATTTTCTTCCGTTTTCAATATTAAAATGGCTACCCCCAAATTCAACAATTTTGATAAATTTTTTAGATGAATGCTGTTGTGACAGCTATCACAATACAGTCAAACAAAGTTGTTTCTAATGAAATTAAGGACAAGTAAACACTACTAGAGCCATCATACAGAAAAAAACTAAGTGAACTTTTTGGCCAACTCAGTACAGACAGTGGAATATTATTCAGCCCTGAAAGAGGATGTTCTGCCATTTACAATAACATCAGAGAAACTGGAGGACATTATGTAAGTGAAATAAGCCAGACACGGCAAGAAAAAATACTGCATCATCTCACTTATGTGTGGAATCTAAAAAAGCTGAATTCTTAGACACAGAGAATTAACAGTGGTCACCAGGGCTTGGGGAGGTGAGAAGGTGGGGAAAATGGGGAGATGTTGCTCAAGGAGTAAAAGGTTGCAGTTATGTAGCACAAATCAGTCCCAAGGATCTAATCTGCCACAGGGTATCTGTAGTTAACACTGAATCAGATATTGAAAGTTTGCTAAGGGAACAGATCTCAGGGGCTCTTACCACACACCCGCATACACTCATGACTGAGGACATGGACATGTTAATTAGCTTGACTGCAGGAATCATTTCAGTGTGTGTATCAAAGCATCATATTGTACATGCTAAATATATACAGTCTTCATTAAGAAGAACTCAAAAGGTTAAAATCTACAATAAAACAAAAAAAACATATAACATTGAGGAATAAATCTAACATAAAATATATGACATTATTGAGAAAGTGATACAAGTTATTAGTATATATATATATTGGAGAAGCCCAAATAAATATGTTCCTGTGTGGAAAAAATAATAGATACTAGTTGTTATTAACGTTGTAGTACATTTGTCCTCGATGGCCTGCATCATGCCTTTTTTTTTTTAACTTTTTTTTATTGATTATGCCATTACATTTGCTCTATTCCCCCCTCCATTCCCCTCCACCCTGCATACCCCTCCCCCACCATTTCCCCCTTTAGTTCATGAACACGTGTCTCAAATTCTTTAGATTCTGTATTTCCCCTACTATTCTTACCTTCCCCCTATCTATTTTCTATCTACTGTCTATGCTACTTATTTTCTGTACCTTCTCCCCACTTCCCCTCCTCCCACTCCCCTGTTGCTAACCCTCCATGAGATCTTCATTTCTATGGTTCTGCTCCTGATCTAGCTGTCCTCTTAGTTTGCTTTTGTTTTAGGTGTGGTTCTTAATAACTGTGAGTTTGCTGTCCTTTCACTGTTCATCTTTTTTATCTTCTTTTTCTTAGGTAAGTCCCTTTAACATTTCATATAATAAGGGCTTGGTGATGATGAACTCCTTGAATTTGGTCTTGTCTGAGAAGCACTTTATCTGTCCTTCCATTCTAAATGAAAGTTTTGCTGGGTAGAGCAATCTTGGTTGTAGATCTTTGGTTTTCATGACTTGGAATACCTCTTTCCAGCCCCTTCTTGCCTGTAAGGTCTCTTTTGAGAAATCCGCTGACAGTCTGATGGGAATTCCTTTGTAGGTGACTGTCCCCTTAGCTCTTGCTGCTTCTAGGATTCTCTCCTTCATTTTAATCTTGGCTAATGTAATTATGATGTGCCTTGGTGTGTTCCTTCTTGGGTCCAACTTCTTTGGGACTCTCTGAACTTCCTGGATTTCCTGGAAGTCTATTTCCTTTGCCATCTTGGGGAAATTCTCCTTTATTATTTGTTCAAATAAGTTTTCCACTGGTGGCTGTGCCTTTCCCCCCTTCTGGTACCCCTATAATTCGGATGTTGGAACGTTTAAAGATGTCCTGGAGGTTCCTAAGCTTCTCCTCATTTTTCTGAATTCTTATTTTTTCATTCCTTTCTGTTTGATCATTTTTTTCTTCCTTCTGGTCCACTCCCTTGATTTCAGTCCCAATTTTCTTTCCATTACTATTGGTATCCTTTGTATCACCATTCATTTCAATTAGTTTAGCTTCCATATGTTTCTCTAATTTGTGACTAAAATCAACCAGTTCTGTAAGGATCCTGATAACCAGTGTTTTGAACTGTGCATCTGAAAGACTGGCTATTTCTTCATCACTTAGGTCTATCGGTTCTGGGGCTCTGAGTTGTCCTAGAGCCATTTTTGGTCTATTCGTGCTGTTAAGTGAGCGGAGCGATGCCTTAGTTGTTTACCAGGACGGGGAGACCCAGGTCGCTGGTTTGTGACGCTGTGTGTGGGGGCGTGGTCAGAGAGGGAGCAATGTCGGTCCTCTCCGCTAGCCCAGCGCATCCAGTCACTCCACACGTCTGGGGCTCGTTTATCCGATTGGAATTGTGCAAGCCTGCTGCCCCGCTCCCTTCTCACTGGTTTCTCCGCACGTAAATGCTCTCGACCGACCCACCGCGCCCGACCCACCGCGCCTCTTCCCTGTGCGCTCCGGCAGCCAGCTTGCTCGCGATCGCGCCCTCGGTTGCCTGCGCACTCACCGCGCACCGCCCCGGGAATTTTTTCTTGCTAACCTGCTCCGCTGCTGGCCTCGCTCCTCGCTCCTCGCTCCTGGTCCAGCTGAGTATCTAGTTGTCCTTTGGACTCCGTATTGTCGATTTTCCGTGTGGCTTGGTTGTGACTGCTGTTAAAAATAGTTGTTCTTAGATTTGGTTGTGCACAGAGGCGAGGTGGTTCCTCCACCTACGTCTCCATCTTGGCGGAAGTCCTGCATCCTGCCTTTTTTCCTGCATGTCCCTTTAAGCTGTTCCTGAAGCTGAGAGTTACCTGGGAAGTCCCACTTGTTTCTGTAGACTCTTTTGTCTTTGATATGTTTTATGTTAACTAAAGCTCCTCCCTTTTGCTTATAAGTAATGTGACATAAATCAGGGCTTATTAAACATGCTCCGCTCCTCTCGTATTCTGAAATGTTTTAGTCAGACGGTCCTTCACTGTACAAGGTCACATAGCATTGAAGTTATATTTCATTCACCTATTCTGAGCACCTCATTCCGGTCTTTTTTTTCTTTTAGAATGCCAAGTCCTGAGACAGAGTTCTCTGCTTCCAGCAGAAGCTTGTTCCCGCACCACCCCTCTTAGCCCGCCAGGGGGCGGTACTGTACCAAAGGTGTTCTAGAAAGGCTTTCCTAGAGTCCAGACGGTAAGTACTTGCTCTATTGCACAAAGAGCTGCAGAGATATGTAAACACAGAGTTACAGCCACTTTTTCACGGTTATACCCTTTTATATCAAGAATCAGTAATATCCTTATGAGCACCAAATCCCGCCGCAGTCTTTCAATGATCAATAGCTATTTTAGAGATAAGTAGCAAAACCCTCATAGGTATCCATCCTCCATTTAATGTATGTGCAATCAGTGCTTGGGATTAATCTGTGTGGATGGTCTTCACCATCTGGCCGTTTTTAGAAAACTGGTCCACTCAGGAAGCTAAGAACGGCTAAATTAATCGCAGTGCTAAGAGCAGTGGCCGGAACAAAATCCTCACCAGATGTGATAAAACATTATAGTCACTTGAATTTTGCAAATAAATGGATGTTACAAATTGTATAAAATACACGTGTTTGGACATTTGCTGCCATTTCTTTTTTGGATGTTGGAATTGAATTCTCTGAAATGATCTTTAAAAGTTGCTATTGGTTGGCTTGACACAAAAAAATGTTGTTACCAGTCATATTAAACCTTGTTCCTTTAGGATGCCTTACTTAAGTGTTTCCAATGACTCACTTAAATAGAGCCAGTGGCTATACTGAATTATGTTTATTAAGAGCAAAAGTATATTTGGGAGGTTGTGATGGGCACTGAAGATGCCCTGAAGAATGAGCAATTATTTGGGGACCTGAGAGAGCACAGAAATAGGGTGCAAACCTCAGGGTAGGAGGCAGCGAGGAGCTGCCCAGAGCTACCACCTCACGCCTCACAGAATGGCTGCCACCAAAAAGACCAGAGGAAACAAGCGTTGGTGAGGATGTGGAGAAAAGAGTCCCAGAAGTTCCCCAATCCTGCTCTGCCCATCACTCCTGTCATCTGAGAACAGCGGTGAAATGGAGTGTAGGGTACGACTCTGTTCAAAGCTACACCAGCCCCCAAACGAACAGGGTTGGAACGTGCAGCGGACCCAGGTGGAGTCCACACATGTGCCTCGCCGCTCTGTTCATGGCAGATGCTGATAATGATACAGGGTGCAGCCGGGGGGGGGGGGGGGCCCCCCAAAAAAGATTTGGAGTGGTGTCCAGAATTCAAAGTGTATAGGAATATTGGAGAGACATATAAGATGTCCTCCCCCCTCCCCCCAGGGGGAAGAAACGAATGGAGCCAGGCCATTGAGAGCTGTTTTGCATAACAACAGTTTTGGAGCTAACCTCTGGAATGGTTATTTAACATATGTATAACCTTTAACTGGTTTCATAGATATGTTAAATAGCAGTGGCCAAGTTTGGAGCCAGGAAGAAGGTTGGGCCTGGGACTCAGGAGAATGTAACTAGGGGCTGCTCTCCTGAGTGAGAAAGGGCTTGGACTCAGGATGTAACGAGGGGCTGTGCCCCTGAGTGGAAGGGCCGGTGTGTGGGAGCTTGGAAAAGACGGGCTCCGGGACATGAGGGGATAGCTGCCCAGGTGAAAGGGAAAACCAGGTACCTTTTCCAGAATGGAGATCCCTGCAGCCAGGTGAAGAAGAAAGCCACATGCTTTTGGTGGAGTGTGAACTCCTGCAGCTTTGGTAGAAGAGGCCCACACGGCTTTGGGGTGCCCCCTTTGGCCACGTGGCCTGAAAAAGCAAGAGAGACTTTGACTGGAACTGGGTACAAAGGACTCTTGCCAGTGGACCATGAGAGGGTACCACAGTACTTTGGATTAACTCGAGATCCTGCCTGCACAGTGACACAGCTGACGGTGCCAGAGGCCTGCAACACAGACGTGTGCTCTTTTCCTGATTTACGGTACCCGGAGTTGAGACAGTGGGAGAAGGGAGCGCTGTGTGGGTGTAGGTGTATACCCTAAAGGACTTTGATATTTTAGTGGTGGCATTAGGCCTGAATAGCATTAAATAAACATTTTGTTTCCTTTTCACAAATCTCTGGCATTAAGAGATGTCTTTCCAGTTGGCGGCGGACAGAAGGGCCCAGTAGATTTTAGTATTCTGTTTTGGGAGGGGCCCCTGTTGTATAGCAGTTTTGGGCATCCCTAAGTGGGCCAAATATTGTATTGCCCCTCCCTTGGACCTCTTGTTCGGTAACAATAATGCTACACCCATCGTCCACTCTCCTCTTCACTCCAGAGAGGACTCCTGTGCTGTTTGGAACACCAGGATTCCCACGGGCACTTCTCTTTCAGGTCAGAGTGGCCAACCAGATGCAAGAAGGCGTCCAGTGGGAATCCTTAGAGAGCCCTGGTTGCCTTTTATTCTCTCTGTGCCTGAACTCAAGGGTTCTGTTGGTGCTTCACCCCTGAGGGAAGTTGGAGAGCATCTCCAAGCCACCACCCTCCCTGCCAGTTTTGGGTGCTTGGGACCTACTGCATTAGCAGTTCTGTGTTCCAGGCTCCTCCCGTTGTGTGAAAGGCAATCTCTGTGCGTCTTTGAGTCCCAGTGCTCGGGCCACTATTCCTGGAAGCCGAATGCAGTGGCTGACTGGTAACTGCTGGGAAGCAGGGCCGGAGTCTATTTGCCTGTCTGAGCAGGGCACACCAGGGAGTGCCAAGGAGAGGAGGTCGGCCTGCTCTCCGTCCATGCCACTTGTCATGAAGAGGCACTCGATAGAAAGGGCCAGAAAGGAAATGAAGGGAACGTTGTCTCTACTTCCTGTGTTTTAAGTTCTATTTTGTGCATCATAACAGTCACAAGGAGGTGGGATGGCTGGTACTCATATGTGGCGATGAGGTTAAAGATGGTCTCACACAGCTCTTCTTTCTGCCTCGATACCATTTGGTGTTGCTTTCGCTACTCACGGATCCTGCTGATTCATCACTTACTAATTGATCCCCATGGGTCTTACATTCAGAAAGAGAATCTGAGTCATCCAGTGGCCATGCAGCAAGCTGCTTCGTGAGATGCAGGCCGGTTGAAAGACTGGCTGTCTGCATTGGGTGCCATCCTGGCCCAGTGGGCTTTGGTACCAGCATGGAGTCTTGGGTTAGGGACATCGTAGTAAGGTCACTTTCCTCAGCAGGCACCTGTAGGTAGAGATCCCTTTAGAGGAAGCTCTGGACCTTTTCTTAAACTTCATTTTTTCCACTAACATGAATTAGGCGAGAGGAGGTTTTAAGTAAAAGCTGATAGAGCTGTAAGACATTGGATGATAACCAGTCCTGTTCTGTTTCTCTCTAACATGAGAAAGCAAGAGAACATTGTGCAGGGTGGACACTCTGGGGGTCCTTTGTCTGTCGGAGACAGGGGACAAAGTGTCAACATGCTGAGTGACAGAGTGCAGAGCAGAGGGCTAGTGGGGGTGAGGCCGACCCACAGGAGAGAGTGGCCATGACAGAGTCTCTGGACGGCTACAAGACACTGCCAGTGCCTTGTGGACATTTCTGGTGGCATTTCTTTCATGTTTCCTCCCCTGAGAGGGTTCTGGGGAGAAGCAGGCTCACCAGGGGCTCATCACGGGGAGACTTTCTGTAAGAGTTAGTGTTTCGTGTTGAAAAAAGCAGGCAACTTTGCATGCCATGACACAATACAGCCACATTTCTTATCATTCAAAGTATTGGTTCAAACTACTTGCACCTCTCCAATGATCTTCGGTTAAAACTGAACTCCCAAGAAGATGTGTCATGTACCTCTCAGTAGGTCACTGTACACCCCTAAGTTACGTGTGTCCTGACCTAAAAATTACAATTCTATGGGGACACCAAACAATTCAGAGAGACTTCATGGGGATTTGAAGGTCCTACGATTGCAAGTGATTGTAGAGGCAGCGACACAGAGGTCACAGGGGGAGGATGCATGTTGTCCTCCTCCTGCAGGTTCTGCTGCAGGGGTTAGAAGTTTTGGTGAAGGTATTTCCACTGGACAAAGGGAAGCAATGGGAGCCTATCAGAGGAGGGCTATCAGGGACTACTATTTAGTTGCCAGGCAGACAAACCCACAGAGCCTGGCTGATAGAAAGGATGATGATGATGATGATGATGACAACAAGGATAATGACGGTGATAGTGGTGGTTGGTGGTAGAAGTGGTGGTGGTAACAGTAGAGAAAGCATTTTGGTCAAGAAGCAGGAGCATTACATGAAATTCAGTTGCACATCTGCCTTCACAAAAACAGGAAAAACACTGGCAGCTGGGCTGTCTGTTTTTCCTTCTTTGGGTTTGAATGGTCTCTTATTTCTGCTACTTTCTACATGTCTATTCCATTCTCTTTTGGGAAAACAAGTATTTTCAGTAAAATGCCTTAGTCTTTGCCTCTCAATACTTAGTGCCCAACATAACATGAGTCAGACTCTTTGTCTCAGATCCTTATTTCTGGTTGGGAGAATCCAGCTGGACCAGGCTGGGTCAACTGTCCAGTGCTGGTCCAGTCCCCCATGGCCATTGGGTTAAGGTTATGCTGGGCTCCCTCCCAGCAGTGGGCTGGTGTTCTCTGGGCGTGGGGGAGGGGAGCCAGGCAGGCAGTGATGGGAATCTCCAGTACAAGATTGAGGCTTGAAGAGGAGTAGCCATCCGTGAGGGGTGATGGTAGAATTTGATAACTGATAGGGTCACAGGGATGGTCTCCGCTTTGAGAGACATGGTGGGGGGTGAACTTGGACATTTTTTAATGAATAAAGCAATATTTAGCCTGAAAAGGCAATTTTCTAGATTTATGGACTTCAGACTCAGTGCACGTTGGATTACTGGAATGAAGTTAAATTCATATCACTTTGATTCTGCTGTGATTGGACTCACTTTTAGCAAGTCACTTTTCTTTATTTCCTTTCCTTGTTCGTACGTGGGGATTGAAAATACCTACCCTATCACACAGGGTTGTGCTTAAAGAGATATTGTAGATTAAAGTGCTCTGAAACCTGCTACGTGCTCCGCACAGGGAGAGTTCGATTACTGACACATGGATGCCAGGTAATGCATTATTGGTATGAACTCTCTCCTTGGACTCCCCTCTGTGGGTCCACGGGTCCCTGACTGTGCAGGTTAGAGGCAGGAAAGAATGGAAGGTGGTGTAAAACTGCTGAATAACAGACATTTCACCAGAGAAGGAAATGTTGTAATGATCCATGTAAGTAGCTACTGCTCTCATCTTCCTCTGGACATTTCTGGGCAGAGAAATAACTCCTCCCCCAAACAACTCCATTTCTCCCTTTTCAGGAAGCCTCTGATGTGAAGGGCTTACATTTGGAATCAAAGAGGGAGAACTAACCTGGCTGCAGAAAAGGAGAAGGAGGTACGATTTACAGTGTGTAGGCTCAATGGAGACTGTTCGAGGTGATTGGTGACAGGAAGGGATGTAGCTGGTGGTGTGTGCTGTGAGGGCGGGTAGTGTGATACAGGGTGTGTGTGTGAGTGTGTGTGTGTGTGTGTGTGTGTGTGTGTGTGTGAATGAGAGAGGGAGAGAGAGAGATGCAGAGAGGGAGAGAGTACTGCAGAGCCACATAGAGGAAAGCGATGGGCTAGGCTTCACTTTCTTTCATTGGCCGTGGAATCTGTCTGGTGTAGGATGCTCTGAGGCCCTCTGCTTGTCTGATGTCAGTGGTCACGGCTGGAAGAGACCACCTCCTCCATCCCCCAGCTAAGTGAAGCTGTTTCTGAAAGTGGATGACTTGGAGAAAGAATTCTCAACAACGTTTCAGTGAATGGCATTGTTGGCTGGATTTTCTTTGACTTTATTTTGAGAAAAAACAAGTTGGGAAAGGACTAGAATACTGACTGTGGCATGCATATCACCATGTCTAATACCCAGAGAAAGCAGCGGAGCTTCAGAAAATTTAAATGACTGCCTGAGGCTTGCAGCAAGGAAGTAGAGACTTTGATAGCCAACTGCAGGCTAGTTTGGTTCCAAACCCCATGCTCTTTCTGTGGTATTACACGGGGGAATATTAAATCACCATCTGAAGCTTTAACAGGGGAACAGTCTCTGAGAAATGGTTGATCTTGAGTTCAATGTGATACCCAACTGTTTCAGATTAAAAATCAAGATAAATCAGTTTCAGAGCGTCCTGGTTCTGTAACTGACCGTGGGACACACTGGGCTTCGGCGATGCCTGGGGAGGCTCTCAGGTAGCTGACCTCTACACCTTTGTGCCACTACAGTGGGCAGGCCGGTTGCACAGCTTCCAGAGTTCCCTGCTCACATGCACTTGTTCTGCTTGGAGGGGTCGGAACTCACAGAGACAGATAATCTGGCACTTTGAGTCCTCAGCAAAGACCTCGGAAATCTCTTTCATGCACTGTTCTGGGCACGTTCTTAGCTGTGATGGGCCCTTGTTGCTGCAGAAGTCTTCTTCCTCACAGGCTGGAATCTCCATGATGCAACTCTGTACTTTTCCCACAGTGCCCCTGACCTGCCCACAACTGCCATCCCTGTCGGGGCTGTTTGCTGCAGCTTCTACCCAGGACCCGAGCTCCCTTGCCTCTGCGCTTTGCTTGTGCAGATCCCTCAGCCCACCACGTCTTTCCTGCCCTCCTTCCTTTTGCATTCTCATCTGCCTGTGGCATTCTTCCCTGTCCCCGCCCATGGTGTGTGCTCTTTCCTTAGTGGCACTTGTCAGTGCTGTCTTTCTGCTGCATCACAGCCATTTGACTTCTTTATTCTTGGCTGTGAGGCTATCGAGATATCGCTTCCATTTGTGTTCAAGTTCAGGCTTAATTGCATAACCTTGGGAAAACTGCTTTTTGTGCCTGGGGTTTCTCCTCTATAAAAACCGGGATAATAACAGCCTCTGCCTCACAGTGTAGCTGTGAGCGGGAAATGAAGCCATGGGTGCTACTCACTGAATGCACAGGCCCTCTACACGTTCAGAAATGTTGCTGTTATTGCTCTTCGGAGAGTCCCTTGTTTATAGCGCACCTGTAATAAATACACATTGAATCAACTTGTATTGAGGAAGTGGCTGTTGTTGCGTTTTAGGGCTCAGAGGCTGAAAGGCTGCCCAGGAGCTGATGCGTGATCCAGACACAGAGTCACTAGGGTCTGAGTAAGGAATGGGGAGGGGGGTTCATCACCATGTTGTTCATTCTCACTGTTGCCTGGCCCCCAAGGCTCCCAAACAGACCTGTTTTCTTGACACCCTCATGCCCAGGTGAGGCTGTGTGGCCAGGACAGCGATGCATTTATGGGCCTCGTTCTTCAAATGGGCCTGGATCATCTCTCGGTTTCAACCCAGGGGCTGCAGTTGGGCAGCGTCACTGGTATTAGCAGGTAGTACAAGGCCTTACACAAAGTAGGTGCTTGATGGTTTTCCTTGTTGAGACATCAGTGAGTGCCTACTGCATGGAGAATTCTGATTTAAGAGAGCAGGACATGTTGGCATAGTTGAAGGTAGCTTGGGTTGGGAGTCCGGGTTCTGGGTTCCAGCCACAGCGGTGGCAGATGCATCATAATAGTTATTATCACAACTGACACTTAACTGAGTAGTTATGTGGTACCAAGTCTTTTACTTGCACCGTTTTGTTTAACCCTTACAATGTGACTGGATAGGTAACCAGTTTTATCTTCACCGAAGTTCAGGAAATGGAGGCTCGTTAGGTTTTGGATCCCCAGCCGGTCAGCAGAAGTGACCTTTGAATTCAGGTCTCCTGACTTGAGATTGGCACCTGATCGCGGCTACACTCGTGCAAACCTCACAACACCTCCAGTCCCAGCTTCCTTATCTGTAAGATGAGGGGCAGTGCTTGGCCATCCTTTCGGGCTCTACTGAATGGGCTTTGAGCAGAGTGGACCTCTCCTCCAGACTCTGCCAGGCTGCCAAGAGACTGCCTATGCAGCAAATATTAAAGACACCTCTTCCAAAGACAAGGAAAAAAAGACAGCTACTTTGAAACACTTTGGAGACGATTTCCTTCAAACAAAAATCAGCTGATTGGATGACTAAGTCTCAGTGGGCTCCTGGGAGGTTAGGGCTCCCTGAGAGAGAGGGGACTTTTCTGGGACACTGAGTCCATTGGTTTTTGCTCTTGATCATCTGTCTACAAATTGAGTGGGCTGTGTTCTCTTACCAGGCACCTGGAGTGTCCTCCCTGCTGAATAAACATTCAGTGCCCAGGGAGGCTGGAGGGGGTCAGGGCAGCTGCAGTTCACTCCATGCCCTTAGGGCTGTTCTCCTCTGGAAAGCTGTGATTACTAATTAACTAGTGAATCTGAGCCCAGGGATGCAAGCTGGGTGGTCATTTGCATTTGAAATCCATTAAGCGAAGAACGCAGTGACCAGTTACGGGACTGAGGTGGCTTTCTCTGGACTCTGTGCCTCTGCCTTTATTGCCAGGTGGTCCTTCAGACAGGGCGGGAGTGGCGGTGGGCAGCGACGAGGTATGTTTGCAGGCTCTGCTCACTGTGGCTTCAGATGTGTGTGTGCAAGTGTGCGTGGACTTGTGTCGATCTCCTTGCTAATTTGTTAAACACAGACAAAAATAAGCACCCACATGAGGCACGAGTTGCACAGACACGTAAAACTAGATTCAGCTCACTTATCTCTTTTCTTGTGGAGCGTGTGTTCATCTGGCACAAGGCTGGATCTGCAAGCCCTGTTGTAGCTAAACCTGTGTTTGTGTGTGGAGTGATAAACTATTCAATCCTTGGGGAGAGGTAGCTGGTGGAGATTCTTTCTGATTGGACAGATGAGGCCTAGGAGTTAGGTTAGAGAATGTGGGGACTTTCCTTCCCAAAGGATGTAGAACTGTGATGAAGGAGTGGTAATTAGAGAATGTGTCATCCTCAGAAATTGAGAAAACTGTGACAACCTCTGTGAGTTTTGGGCTTTTATCGATCAATCCCAATCGAAGGATTGCTACAGGGAAGCCTACAAGTGTGCATGTGGAATGTTTGGGGTGCACCGTGTGCAGCGGGGGCTGTGAGAGGTTTTGGGTGGTTGGAGGGTATGAAGGGGAAGAGGCAGCATGCGGACTGGCAGGCAGGTGTGAAGGTGAAACGGCAGCACCGAGAGAAGGAGTGGAAGGTCATGGGTTATTGCTGGTCCTCCTCTGATAAATACCTACAATTAGTTGTCAGAGTCTAGCTAGACACACGTGTGGGCATTTCTAGTTGGCCACTGAGGTGGGGAAGGGAAGGAAGAGTTACCCTTGGGGAAAGGGAGGGAGGCCAAGGTCAAGTGATGGGTCTCGCTGGAATAGGCTGCCGATGGTTCCTGACATAGGGTCTGAGCTAAAGCGACCTCCTGGTGTCCTGTGTCAGGGAGTGTACGGTGCTGGGGAAGGAGAGAGGGAGGTCTTTGGGTTGCTGTGCTGGGTCAGGGATCTAATGAAATAGAAGGACCTTCCATCCCATTCTCCACAGTTAAGATAGCTCGTCGTTATTTTGCTCACACTTACACTGGATGCCTGTGATTTTTCACTGGCATTCTCTCACAAATGAGCTTCGATGGGTTGATGAAGGAACTTTACAAACTGCTCCACAAGCATGGGATACTAATGGATTTAGAAGAATAAAATTTTCATTTAAAAGTGGTTCTGCAGGGAACCACTGAATGCGATGAGGAGGATAAGCCCTGGTGCCCAGGTCACAGTAGGTCACAGCTGTCTGCTAGAGGTGATGTCCTTTGTGGTGCAGATGGAGACGCTGAGGCTCAGAGGGCTCAAGCAGTTTCTCCAAGGTCACCAGCTAAGGAGGGTCATTGGAGCTGGCTTTCCGGTCTCTGCACTTTGGATGTGCCCAGACTTTCCCCTTCCTGTTCTCTAAGTGGCTGGTGACAATGGACCGACCCAGTCGCTTTTGCCCAGGACTTTTGAGGACTGGCCATGGCTTGCTGGGGTCCTCTTTGCAAGTCATTCTCAGTCTCTGTAAAACTAACCCTCTCTGTTCCACTAGATCTCTTGCCTTGCGTTATCAAAGGATTTTTAAAGGAAGGGCTTAGCTCACCACACGGGAACCAGACACCAATATAATTCATAAAAGAATTATCCAGTTCCTCCCAATGAAGTTAGGTGGCTATTTCCAGAAGTTGAGCCCCCACCTGGCCTACTTTGCCTAAATAAGTATAACAGTACCAGCCTTGGTGGTTTTCTTTTTTAAACCAAGAGGAAAAAGTGACTGTTGAAGTCTGTGCAAAGTATATACGACCATCATTTGCAGCTTTTCAGTGATATTTTCCCTGACAACCTAATAAAAATAGCAGTCCTCGTCCACACATTCCTCATCTCGCCCCATGCCCACTTTATTTTTCTCCGTAGCATTTTATTACAGTCTAATTTATTGTACGTTTATTTGGCTTATTGTCTCTTGTGTACCCACAAGAATGCAAGGATTTTTATCTATTTTTTATAACTGGTTCCTGGAAGAATGCTTGGCACTTTGTAGGAGCTTAATAAATAATCAATGAATGAGTACATAAACTTCATGAGGTCCCCCATTCCTCTGAAGACAAAGCATTGATAATTCAATGAGAGTTGTAGTGAGTCAGCGACTTGCAGAGAGTTCAACACAAGGCTGCTGTGCAGTAAAGTGCTCTGACCTCTATAGATGCTTACAAAGGCACTCTGGGTCCCCCAGGTGAAATGTGGCAGGACTTTCATTTCCTTTTCTTTCCATAAGCCTGCTGACACCATGGTGGTCTTCAGAAAAACACAGGCACCTTCCTGCCCTACCTCCTCTTAATTGCAACTGTAATCAGTTTTGAGTATATCGAATTTCTGCATTTGCATTGCATTGTGGGTTCAGATTGCCTGGTCTGAAGCCTGGCTCTGAGGTGTGGACCTGGCCAATCTGGCCTCCATCAGGCTCAGCTAATTTACTTACAAAGCATGGATAACAGCAATCCTGGCTTGTAGGTGGTTGAGAGGATGACACGAAATCGCACGTGTAAGGGCTCTGCGTCGTGCCACACACCCTCTAAGTCCTTGGTTAAAGACCCAGGCATTCTCTGATAAAATCACATTGCACAAAACGCCTTGGCTGGTATGCAGTGCAGGGCATTATAGCCTAGAGCATAGAATGATGGTGAAGAGCTCTGGCTGTGGGGTCAAAGGGCAGGTGTTCCAGCTGTGGCTGTGTTCCTTATCAGCTGTGTGACATCAGACAGGGATTTGACTTTGCAGAAGCTTAATCTCCTTGTTTGACAGGGATGGTGACAGTCATTATTTTGGGGTTGTTAGGAGGGTTGCCTGTGACAAATTCTGAAGTCTCCCAGCACATTCACTCAATTGTCATTAGCTAATATTATCTTTGTCATTAAAGTCACACAATTTGCCTTTGTCATCTGAAACAGAATATTCAAAGATTAACGACAGACTTCCAAGTGGGAGTAAAAAACAGAAAACTGTACTTGAACGATAATTAAATAAATTTAAAAAAATGTTTCTTCTAAAAACAATTAAGGCTAGCTATTTAAATTACTTCCTAGTTGATTTGCATTTTGCCATTTTTCTTGATTTTGATCTTTCCTAAATTGCATTCCTGTAAATTGGGAAGGAAGGTCAATCTGAAGATGCTGAGAAGGGCTTTTCTCCCCCCTCTTACTGCTAAGGAAATATTTCTCCTTTACAGCTAGAAAATAATTATTATTGTACCATGGAGCAGGTAACCATTTTTGATTATATGATGCATGAGAACTTTTGATAAGCAAACAGATACTTTTTAAATGCAATTGATATATCATTCAAAAGTCATATTTACCCCTGCATGTAAATTATCCACTGTGGAGAAACAAATTACCCCCAAATTTAACAGCTTGAAACAATAATCACTTATATTATCTCCCTGTTGCTATGGCTGACGAATGCCGAAGCAGCTTAGGTAGGTAGTTCTCAGTCAAGGTCTCTCAGGAGGTTGCAGCTGAGGTATTGCCTGGCAACAGTAATGTGAAGGCTTGACTGGGGCTGGCGGATCTGCTACTGAGATGCCTCCCTCACAGGGCTGCAGGGCCTCAGTTCCTTCCTGGCTGCTGGGCCTTTCTACACACCTGCTTGAGTATCATTAGGAAAAGAAACAAGGACGTGATCTTGGGCAGCATCAGACTGCTCTTATTGCTTCATTTAATCACACCAGGCACTTAAGGTTATTAGTCCTTATGGGATTTTGCATGGGAGATCGACATTTCGGGATGTCTTGTGAGGATGTGAGGCATTGAGGGCAGGGGTGGTAAGAAAGACTAGCACTGGGGAATTTATTTTAGAAAGAGAGAGGCAATCCTTGTTGTTGAGGAAGGTATGGCCACATTTCCTTTACAGCAAGACAGCATTACATTGACAAACAGCAATTTCTCATCCAGTGCATGGGAAACAAAACCTCTTGCCATTTAATTTTTGGGCAAACGACTGAGGAAGGCAGAGAAGAAAGTGGAGGTTGGGTGAGGAGGCTGCAAACTAAGGCTGAACTGTGATTCCCAAGCTGGGGAGTTTTGAATTGAGGCCCGAGGTATGAAGGAAGAAGATGGGCTTTCTGAGTGAGGATCATGTGATTTGCAGGCCTCCTGGGAGAGGGTCAGTGGATGCATTGTGGGGGGAAAGTGGACCCTGAATGGGCAGGACTGCTCGAGGCTCCTCCAGTTTCTTCCAAGCTCTCTGCACCTGCAGCCCAGATGATGTGTGAGTCACCTGGCCTGTGAAGCCATAAAGCTTTTAGCTGATAAGGAGCCTCTGTCAGAACAGGCTCCTGCAGCCAGCAGCCAGGAACACACATGTGCCCTTCATAGGGCGCTGGGTGCGGGCCAGCGCCACACCCATGGAAAGAGGGTTTTGACCTGTTTCTTACCCAGCACTCCCTGTCTTCTCCATGGCAAATAATAACATAATGGTATGTGGTGCTTCTTATTTAAAGTAGTTCCATTTGATCCTCACAATAAGGTGGTGATCGGTAATATAACAGTAGGTGTTATTAATTCCATGTTCATGGATGAGAAAACTAACTCTAGAGCATTAAGGACATTATTTAGGCATTGCAGCGAGCAGTGGGAGGGCTGGGGATCAAACTCAAGTCTTCTCATGCTGTGTTTAGCATGTTCGCTGTTCTGAGAAGGAGAATGTGGGGATATGATGAAGGAAAATGGTAACAAAATATTTAGCACAGGAATCTTTTGTGGAATGGATGAGTAAAGAAGCAGCTTGTGTGATTCATTCAAAAAATTGTGTATGAAATGCTGGTATGAATTCTATACATCTCCTAGTCCAACCTCTAATTTGTTTTTAAAGATTTTATTTATTTATTTTTAGACAGAAGGGAAGAGAGAGAGAGAGAGGGAGGGAAACATCAGTGTGTGATTGCTTGTCATGAGCCCCCTACTGGGGACCTGGCCCACAACCCAGGCATGTGCTATGACTGGAAATCGAACAGGTGACCCTTCGGTTCACAGGTGGACACTCAATCCATGAGTAACACCAGCCAGGACGAGCTCTTTAATTTGTAAGTGAGGAAACTGAGAACCAGAAACCTTAAGTGAATTTCTCAAGGTTGTCCAGCTAGTTACTTTCAGACTGTGAAATAAAATTTGGATCTTCCAATTCTCCAGGCAGAGTGCTCTTCCTACCAAACATTGCTTTCATTGTGTAGAAGGAAATAACAGTTCCGGACTTCAAATTCATTGAAGGCAGGTGCCATCGTGTCATCCTCTGAAATAGTTGCATGGTGCACCATCAGTAGGAAGTATACAGGTATTTTGCAAATGTTTAATCGGGGAATAAAATATTATCAGTCAATAAGTATTGATTATGCAGATATGACTACTAAGTACTTAGGAGGAAAATAAAGAGGAATAAGCAGGCATATAGTCTGGGAACTCACAATTTGAGAAAGAGGAGGGCCATTGTCAACCTAGGGAAGCAGACATGCCATTGGAGAAAAAAGCCTTAGGAAAACTTGTTCTCAAGCTGGGAGTAGAGGGTGCATTGAAATACCAATGATCCTTGTATAGACTTGATCCTCCTGTAAAATGAACAACAGCCCTGTAACATACACTGTTTTTAAAATCCAAATGTTCTTTCTTCTTTTTGCTTGTACTTCCACGGATACTGGTGAGGCTCCTGGCCCACCTCCCACCTCCTCCTCCCCTTACCTTTTGAGAAAGAGGAATGCGACCCAGCAGTGCCTCTAGGGCACTACAGATTTGGTGGGGGTGTTTCCACTCAGTTTTGCTCCCAAACCAGCAAACGCTCATTCAGAGTACAGGCAAGGCAATGTGGGGTTCTCTCCAACAATACTCCTCACACCATGAACACACCAGGCTGGCCGAGAGGGATTTGGATTTCCAGAGGAGGCAACTGGCAGCAGAAGAAGGCACCAGACTTTCTGTCTTGGCTTCACTGCCCAGCTGCCCACAGAGCAAAGGAATCAGGAGGGCAGGCTCTCAGGCCAAGAGGGGCCACTCTAGGAGGTGGGGTGCTCTGTCTTGCTCACTGCTCTTTAGTGGCTTAAAGATCAGTAGGAAGAAAGATGGATGCTCCTCAACATTATACTTTATACAGTGTAGATGCAGATAGAGTTCTTGTGAGAAAGAGAAGGGGGAAGGCAGATTAGGTTAAGTCCCTGAGGAGATACAGTTTGAATGGAACAGGATTCTGATCAGTGAAGTCGGTGGGGTGGGGGAGGGGATGGGCTTTGATGCAGGTGGGAAAGGAAGCCGCCTTTGGAGCAGAGGCGGGGAGTGGATCTCAGCTCTGCTAGCCTCTCAGGATTGCCACAACTACTTCTGTTTCCTCTTGCAAAATAAAGGTGAAGAATGGCTGAATTACAGGGTTTAAACGTGACTAGTAATATCTGGAAAATACCCAAGACATAGAGGCCATCTCCCGCAAAAGTCTTAGCTTCTTTTTATTAAGACACTGTAGGTGGCACCCTCTGGTATCACAAACAATGAAGCCAGTGCAAGCTCTTCAGGTCTCAAGACTAACCGCCCCATTCATGTAGATGGTTGTTCTACTTGTCTGTTCTCTCCCCCTTTTTCCTTTACACTTTTACTTAAATCTGATTCTACAGACGAATTAAGGGGATCCAAGAGGTTGGCTACATCAATGAAACTCATTTTAGAAATTATCCCAACACCCCACCCACTTTTACAATGGATTTGTTTAATTCTTCTTACACGGCACTAGAAGTCCCTCCCTCCATTCCGATTTCTGTGTTGATTGCGACTTGCTGTTGGCTGCATTCCCTGCTGAGTGGCATGTTTCTGCATTATACTCTTGCTCCACATAGTTTCTTATGCTCTGGGAGAAGCGATATATTAGTGTCCACAGATCTGTATTCCCACACAAAACGTGAAAGACAGATGGGCCCCTACCTAACCTGAGGTCATCAGGAGAATTCCTGAGGTGGAAGTCAGGGCTATTGATTGTCCCACTGGCTGGTGGTCAGCTTTGGGCAGTGTCATTAAAGCGCCCCCGTCCTTGCATCTGCACGATGGAAAGATGAGCCTGACCATTCTTATATCTCAGTGTTGTTGTGAAGATAGAATGCAGCCAGTGCATAGTATTGCTCTCCTAGTTAACGGGGGCCATCCCCGGCTTCTCGGGTCTTAGCTAAACCAGTGGCACCAGATGGCGAGGTTTCCCTTTCTAAGATGCTGCTGGAATTGGCACGAGTGACCAGGGAATGTGTTTTGGTTAATGTTAGTTGATATACAGTGCTGACCTGCGAAGAGCAAACTCTTTAAAGAATGACAGTAGTAGGAGGGTCAGAGGAAGGAAGGGGTAATGGCAGTGACATCTGGGAAAGCCATGGGAGGGACAGACATGAGTGATGAGGCTTTATATCCCTTGCTACTGAGGCAGGTTGGTGCCTCCACTAAGCCGAGAGTCAGAGTTGTCTCTAACAGAAGATGAAGCCCCACGATGAAGGCACTAAGGGGGATTTCTGGAGCGGACTGCATGTGAGGCACGCATCTCATCCGAGGTGGGCATGGTGGCTAACTCCATTTCAGGAACAAAGCCTTAAATGTGGCCTGTGCCGTTCTGGTTAGAGACTGGGGGAGCCAGCACAGAGGCCTTGAAGGTGCTGACCCTCCAGTGGGCCCTGCTGTGACAGCTGCCAGTTCTTCCTCCCTTTAAATCCTGAGTCTGTGTCGGTCACAACACTCAGAAATACTCAGGAATGGGGTACTTTGTGTCATGATTTGAACATTTGCTATGTTTCTAGGCTCCATATCAGGGCAGGTGATATCAGTGTCCATCTGTCTGAGCCGTTCAGCCCATCTCTGGGCACAGGCTTCTCTATAACTTCTCACATCACAGAGAGATTGAATGAGTGTGTGTGACTTTGCTGAATCCTTCCTCACTAGTGAGAAGAGACTTCAAAGTCCAGTGTAGGGTGGATCTTTGAATACAAAGGTACTGTTTTTAGGTTTTGAGCTTCGTGGATCTTTATTGAAGACACAATTTTTGACTTAGATTTGGTCTAAAGTGAGCGTCTCAAGCAGATGAGCTTTATGCATTTGATTTCAGTGTGCTGGGCTTCACAAGCTTCTGGGGTTCCCGAGGCATTGTGGGAGTACTGGGGTCAGTTTGGCAGAAGCACTGAACTGGGGAATCACACATGCTGCGTCAGGTTCCGTGAGGGAGAACACTATCCCCGTGGACAGCTCTGTGGTTGGAGGTCCTTCAAGTCCGATGTATCCAGAAGGAGGATATTCAACTCCAAGGCAGCTTATAGTAGTCAACTGACTACTTGTATCAAGTCCTTCATAGTCGGGAAGGCAATACCTTGAATCCAATCTGATGGAGGAGGTAAGGACAGACACAACCTGTGAGGACAAAAAGGAATAGCTTGAGGAAAGTTGTTGAAGCCTGAGGTTGTAATAGGCCCCAGAGTGTTCCATTCATAAGTACCCACCTATTGAATGGGTACCTATGCCAAACAGACAGACATTGTAGCCAAAGAAAACTATATTCATCTGGACAATCTGGGCTCTGGCCACAGACTATGAGACTCTGAGCAAGGAAGGCAGTTCACCCTGCATATCTCACTTTACTTATCTGTGAATGAAGGGATTTGATGAATCCATTAGTTTCACTTCTATTTTTCAACTTTGTGGATACGATGTTTTAATATTTTTGCCTAATAAACATGTTTATTATAATTTGTCAACCTATAACAGGTTCACTGTTTCTGAAACATGGTTTCATATCAGAGTTACGTATAGAGATTAAAAAATAATCAGATATGCAGGCCTAACCCCAGAGATACCAATTAAGTGGGCCGGGGCAGGGAGTAGGTGTGGGACATCTGATGTAAACTTCTTGACAAAGTATCCAAACCCTGAACTAAAATTCATAACAAGTCTAACATAGGTAAATGTGCATTTTTTTATGTTTTTGAAGTTGAAAATCCTTAAGGACTCCAAAGGTAAGCCACAGGTCAAGATGACCTGTAGGTACCTTCCGTTCTAGAAGTCTATCTAGGTTTCCTCCAAATTATGGTTGCTAAACCCTCATCCCACTAAAAAGAGCAGCAACTCCTTGGAGATGTTTGGTTTGGGAGTCAGGGTGGGAAATGTAGTACATGAGCTGAGGTTACCGGGTTGTAGCAGAAGGCAAGGAAACTACCAAAGGCTACTAGGATCTGCCTTAAAGACACTCATACCGGATAGAGATGAGACACGAGCTTTAATAATAGTAACATCAGAGAACTGATATGGATACAATGCATTTAAGCCTGTGAGTTCGTAAAGATCTCAGACAAATCATCTCACCGGTCTCCTTTGGGGGGTGCTCAGGAGAAAGCTCCTAATTTTGAGAAGCGGTCAATAAAGAGCCAAACATTTATCCTACCTTCCCTATATGAACTGTACTTTTATGATCCAAATAATAGGTGAGGGGAAGTGTCTTTCTATAGGAATAGTTCTTCCAGTAAGTAAAACATGATAGAATTACTGCACCACTATTTCGTAACTCCTAATCAAAGAATGGATGTTGACAGTGCTCACCAATGGCTGTTACCATAAAGAAGAGAGAATCTGCTAGATAATACTCCTCCTGCTGGAAATCCCTATACCACCTATGTGCCATTCTTGGTTTTGGTCAAAACTTTAGATCTAATAATTAATTTATAGAGAAACATATTAGCATGCATTGGGATACAATTGATGAAACCCAAATAGTGGAAAAATCTACAGACCAAACCCTACTGATTAAAAATTAATCATAATATATGAATTCACTTGAATACTTATGAGAGTAGAACAAACTGTAAAAAATTTATCAGACAATGGTGAAAATTTCGACATTGACTAGATATTTGATGATTAAGGGATTATTTTAAAAATAACTTAAATGGGATGATAGTTTACTTGTCTTCTGTGACATTTCTTATTTTATAAATATACTTCGACATTTTCAAATGAAAACATACAAAATGTGAGATCATTAAAATAATACGAGGTTAGGGAGAGAAGTAGGACTAAAGACAGAATTGGCTGTTAGTAATTTTTTATTCTAGATGATGGGTACATGGGATTTGTTATTCAGCTACTTAGATATACATTTGAGCTTTTCCGTTAATAACCTTACTAGCTGTAGGTTAAATAAGTACAGGAAATTTAAAACGGTTTTCAAATCAAGCACCGTTTTCTGCTCCCACAGATGGCAGGAGAGAAGCGGCAGAACTTCACCACGTTGGAGCTCACGCTCAGCGCCCTCCTGCTCATCATGTTCGTCGTCATCATCCCTGTCTTCGTGCTTTCTGCCAGAGAGTGCTTGGGGCCCAAAGGTACCCAGGACTCCAGGGCACGCCCTCCACAGGCTGCTCCTATCAGAGCCCAGTCCTCACAGGTGGTGGGGGAGGGGTGCTCCGTGTTCTTTGCTGTGAGCGCGCCGGTGCACGTGCGTGTGTGTGGTTTGTAGGTGTTGGAGAGCATTTCACTGAACGGTGGCAGCTCAGTGATGAGCTGTTGATCACTGAGGCATCACTGTTGGTTCTGACACTTTCACTTCCCACTTCGCACAGTGCAGATTCCACGATGGACATGAGACATATTTGCCACATTTTATTGACTTACTCTACTTTTGTTAACGACAGTGATGAACAATACCCTTATATGGAAGGTGGTCTAATAAGCATATAATTCATTAAAATATTTTAGGCCAAAGTTTGGTTCCTTAAAAAAATAACAATGATCCCTGGCTGGTGTAACTCAATGGATTGAGTGCAGGTCTGTGAACCAAAAGATTGCAGGTTTGATTCCCAGTCAGGGCATGTGCCTGGGTGGCAGGCCAAGTCCCCCATAGTGGGTATGCGAGCGGTAACCACACACTGATGTTTCTCTCCCTCTCTCCTTCCCTTCCTCTCTCTGTCTCTTGAAAGAAAGAAAGAGAGAGAAAAGAAAGAAAATAACAATGACCAGAGTTACTTCATTAAAAGTTTATTGTAAAGTCCATGTTTTTCTAACCACTTTGCTGTACACCTGAAACCAAAACAGAATAATATTGAGTGTGAACTATAATTAAAAAATTAGAAGTTAAAAAGTTTGTTGAACCATTTGATTATAAAAGAGAAGCTGGATTGTGCTGAGTCAGCCAGGATTTCCCACCCTCCAGTGGGGGGCGGGGAGGGGGGGTCAGTCTGTGGCTGGAGTAAACCCTCCCCAAATTCCTAGTCTTGGCAGTTTCCACCCCCACAGGAAGTTAGATTAAATAACCTCAAGTTTGTTCACTCCCTAAAACTCTCTGAGTGGAACTCAGGCCCTTGTGCAGAAGCTGGTACAAATGTGGAGTTCTTTTAGTCCAACACTTTTGAATTGGAAAATCCCAATGAAACGAAAATGAATGAAAAGCCTTGTTGTTCCAAATTAATGTCATTATTTGTTTACTGCAGTGTCTCCAAGAAATCTCACTTCCTTATATTAGAATGCATTAAATGTGCCTTTTTCACTTTGACTAATTTAAAAATGTGCATCACAGCCCTTGGGCAAATTTTAGCTGCCATTTCTAGACTGGGGGCCCCCTTTACATTTTATGTCAAAGGAGATGTGAGGTCGATGAAAGATTGCCGTCACTCAGACGAGCTCCTTGCTCTGAGTGGCGGCATTCAGGAGGGAGCCTGCTGACCCAGCCGGCACAACTGAGGTTGCCATGGTGACAGTGGTGCTGTTGCAGATCACAGCATGGGCTGCATGTGTTCTGCATGCAAACCTAGGTGACACAGGTGCTGGGATGGCAGTGAAGGACCCTGGCAGAGTCTGCAGACTTTTCTGTAAAGGGCCTGATGCTGAATACTCCAGGCTTTGTGGGCCACAGGGTCTCTGCGTAACTACTTAACTCTGCCAGTGTAGCGCAGAAGCAGATACAGACAGTGTGTAAAAACCGATGCAGCTGTGCTCCAGCAAAGCTTCACATTGAACAATCAGGCAGTGACCTGCTTTGGCCCAAGGCTGTTGTCTACTGATCCCTGAACTGGAAAACGTAGACTCAGTTTCTGCCTTGGTGAGCTTCCAATGGAATGGCAGAATCAGGTCTTGGTTTGTATTTTTTAAATTTTATTTATTTTATTTTCAGAGAAAGCAAGGGAAAAAGAGAGGGAGAGAAACATCAATGTGTGGTTGCCTCTCACATGCCCCCACTGGGGACCTGTCCCACAACCCAGGCATGTGCTCTGACTGGGAATTGAACCAGCGACCCTTTGGTTCACAGGCTGGTGCTCAATCCACTGAGCCACAGCAGCCAGAGCAGGCTCCCTGTTCGTATAGCACTGTCTCCTAGGGGAGGGCCTTGGTGGCAGAAGGAGACGGTGCAGGTACGTGTGGAGGTAAATGCAGTCAGTGAGAACAAAGTGAGGCTTTAGAAAGTGAATGCATTTCAAGGACATCAGAGTGCAGGCCAGTCGGTGGTAGAGTTAATTTAATTGGAGGTATTGAGAACTACAGGGCTCTTGGATGTGATATTGTCTGTGTAACGGTCATTCGTGTTTGCTTTTGGGGTCATCCCAGGTGCTGGGGCGAGTACTCCTGACCCTGCCCAGTGCCCAGCAGTAAATGAACTGGAACGGATAAACTGCATCCCTGACCAGTTGCCCACAAAGGTTTGTGTTATGGGTCTTGTTTTCCTTTAAGAATTTATACTGGTAGACAGTCGTTTCTTGTGGGGTTTTTTTTCTGTTGATAATTCCCAGAGAGTTTTTCACACTGCAGCTCTTGGTGGCTCAGGCAAATTCATCCTGTATCCATGCTTATGGTAGTACAGCTTTGGGAGAGGAAGAGCTGGAAGATTCTTTTGGGTTGACAGATTCAGCAAATGAACGTACAGGCTGCCTGATGAAATTCGAATTTCAGATAAACAATGAGTAATTTTTTTTTAAGTGTAAGAATTGAATATCTCCCATGCAGGACTTGGAACTCACACTACAGTGGTTTTGTCTTTCGTCTGGCAATACTACTTGGTTACTGGTTCTCTCTGACTCTGGTACTGCCTCTGTTTCTTGCCCTTTCTCTGTGTTTCTCACAGTTCCAAGAGGTTATCTAGGATCAACAATAAAAAGTCATGAGCATGCATAACACATTCAAGACGAGGACAAAGTTTCGAGAGACACGCTTTGAAAGAAGAAGGCAATAAATGTGAGATTAAAGATAGGGCTGGCATCTGGATATTTATTTACTTTAGGGCAGTGTTTCTTGATCACCAGCTGAATGAAGTTCAGCTGGATATTATGATCATAAAATACACTGTACCTACCATATCAGCCCCTTTTCGTGTCAAGAATGAATAAAAGCAAAATGTGGCCTTTGGGGTGAAGTGCCACTTGAAGTGGCAAAGCTGGATCAGACACAGATAGGGTGCTGCTGCAGGTGACACCTGGGTGCATGGCACTCTCCCATGTGTCCCTGAGGCCGTCCTGTTGCTCCCGGGCTGGGACGATGTGCAATGCGCTCAGGGGTTGATGCTATGGCTTATCTAGGGGTCCTGATACCAAAAGACAGTTGTAAATTTTCTGTTTTTTTTTTTCTTCTCACACATCTGGAGGCTAAATGTCCCAAATCAAAATGAGGGCAGGGCTGGTCCTGCTGAGGGGTCTGAGAAAGACTCTATTCCTTGATTGTCTCCTCGCCTCTGATGACTGTGCTGGGTGTTGACATTCCCTGGCTTGTAGCCACCTCATTCCTATCTCTGCCTGCACGTTCCCATGGAGTTCCCTCCCTCAATCTCTGCAAATCCAAACTTCCCATGTTTAAGGACACTGGCCACATTGGATTATGAGCCCACTCTACTCCAGTATGATCTCATATTAACTACATTTACAATGAGCCTATTTCCAAATAAGATCACATTCTGAGGTGCTGAGGATTAGGACTTCAACATATTTCTCCCGGGGACACAATTCAGCCCATAATCTGGACAAAGTCATAGAGGCAGGGGCTGTGGAAAGTGGAAATTGTTTTAACCTGAGCCTTCGGTATTGGCTGAATTGGCGCACATGGATGAGGATGGGGGAAGCTGGAGTGAGGGCCCAGAAGGCAGCCAGAGCCAGGTGAAGAGCTCAGGGTAGAGAAAATGCCGACGAAGTGCAGACTGGAGCAGAGTGAGGGGGCAAAACTAATTAGAGGTTGTTTCAAAGGCAACAGAGAGATGCAATTGGATTGATAGTTAACGATCAGGAAATCCCCAGGACGGGATAAAGCAGTGCCCGTACCGGCTGCTAGGACACAGAATAGCAGCAAGCCTGCTAAGGTGGGAGTCATCCCTGTTAGTCCTGCTGACCTTACCGAGACTCCTGTAGTGTTTGGCTCCTTCCCTCATCTGACATCTTATCCTGACCTTCTCTTGGGTTAGTCTGGAGACCTGCCTGCTTGCAATAGGAAGAGATGAGGCTGAACAGAAAGGGTGGATTTGGAGTTTGGAAGACCTTGGGAATCATGTATAGGAGGTTGGTTTTTGATACACAGCAGCTGGGAGCAGCCATTTAAGGATGAATGAAATCATGTAATGAGAAAAAAAGAGAATAAAAGACTTAGAAATAAAGGAAAAAGAAGAATATAAAGGGGAAAGAAACAAAAGCACTTCCATATGGGGTCAAATGCCACAAAGTTTAGCATTTTGGATTGTGGGTTCAAATAAATTAACTTCCTCTCTTTCTCTCTCTCTCATTCTTTAAATTTTTTTCTGTAAATATTTTGAGTCTTTATTATTAGTTGCATATCAAGTTTCCGGGTAAATTGAACCTTTTATCATTGAGTAGTGACTCAATGTCTCCTTAATAATGAATTTTTACTTCAAGCCTATTTGTCTGATATTACCATAGTTGTACTGCCTTTTCTTAGCATTCTTCTCATATATCTGTTATACCCACTTTTACTCTTGGTTCTTTGGTGAACTTCGATTTTTGATGTGCCCTTTAAGCAAATTTAGCCAAATTTGTTTATTTAAACACAATCAGAGTATCTTTATCTTTAGAGTTAAGTATTTAGAACAAGATAATTGACATGACAATTTTTTCCTAAGGTCTCACTTTGTGTTATTCATTTTGCTTTAATCTACTACTCTCTACCCCTCCACTGCCCTATACACGTTTTCTTACCTTAAATTTTAAATTTACTCTTAGACTGTGATTCTCATGTCCAACTGAAGGGGGCATTTCTGTGTGTTGGGACTCCTTCTTTCTGCTGCCTTCCCTCGGTTCAGGCCGTCATGTTTTTGAGCTCCTTTCTCCCGGCGTTTCCTGGGTTTGGCATTGTGTTCATGCTGTTGCCTGTGTGCGACATGCTTTGCTTCCCTTCCCACGTCTCCTCACAGCGACTCAGCCACACTGCAGAGGCTGGGCATTCCAGCCACACTGCACTGGCCAGCACCCACTGGTCCCTTTTCTTCCTGCTTGGGCCCCTCTTTGATCTTTGCCCTTCCCAGTTTGCCGAAGAGAGGGTGAAGCTCTGGGGAGCGTAGGGAAACTTCTACCTAGCACCCTTTTCAAACACCTACTCTTTTCCTGTGATACTGAGCTTACATCTCAGTGTGTTTTTAAGGGAAAAAGCAAAAACTGCTGGTTGAAGTTGAGTTCACAGTGACACCTGACCTCACAGCAATGTAAACCACAGATGGATGTAGTTTTTCCATCCTTGATATTGGCTATTAGCTTAAAACTTAGCATGTGATTAAATCTAACTGTTCATAGGTCTACACCATGTCCTCCTGAAAAATGTGTTCAGCAGATACTCAACCCCAACTGTAGACAAAAGGAAACCAGCAGAAGAGAACGAGGCTTGGCCTGGGCCTTCTCCGTAGTGTAGAAACTTTGGTAGGCCACTTCACCCGTGTGAACCTTTACCTCGGCTGCATCGTCTCTAAAATGCTGAAACAGGATGTATTCCTTATCTATTGCTGCAAGGTGTGTTATCAAAAACTTAATGGCTTCCCACAGCAAACATCATTTCCTCCCAGTTTCTATGGTCAGAAGTCTGGCCTTTGTCTAGCTGGGTAATTTTGGCTGGAAGTCTTTCAGAAGACAGAATCATGGTGTCCACTGTGATTGCGGGTGATCCCTTTCCAGCTCACTCATGTGACTGATGGCAGGATTCAGCTTGTCACGGACCAGTGGAGTGGGGACCTCGGCTCCTTGCTTGCCATAGGCCATGGACCTCCCTCAGCTCCTTGCACCACACATGTCACTTCTCCCAGAGCAAGGCTCCAACCGAGTGAGAGGAGGAGAGCCGGCCAGCCGGCGGACACCATCTTCCTGTGGACCGATCTAACACGTTATTTTTGCTACATTCTACGGTCATTCAGTCTAGCCACATGCAGGAAGAGAGGCTTCTTTGTACTTTTTAGTATTTAACCTGGTTGCTTTTCCCAAATTAAAGGAGGTGGGAATGGGTTGTCTTCATTTTAGTCTCCACTTGACTCAGTCACTAACTGTGGTATGAGGAGGCCCCTTTCTCAAAGAAAAATTGGAATTATTTGGGTTTCAAGGGACAATTACTTTCCGTGGGAAGAGTTGAGAGAGTAAATAAATAAATAGATGTCATATATCATATATGTCATGTGTATATATATATATATATATATCATTTATATATATTCCTGTATATGGTAAGATGCATATTAAAAGTCATAGCAAATGTCAGAGCAAATTGATTTTAAAGCTTCTGAATACATTTGATTGCAAAGCTGCTTTCTTGTTAAAGCCAAAATCTATATACGTGAAGCTCCGATGGTAATTTTGGTTGCTGGTGATATAACTATATTGCAGTTTAGAATGCTTAAACTCCTCAGTTTTGTTGTAATGAGAGCTATGGACTGCATATGATCCCTCTGTTGTGATGTAATGACAATGAGAAGGAAGGACATTCGCCAGAAGAATTGGTTCCGAGTACAAGTTCTGCGTCAACTGGGACATAACACAATTTCTCTAAATGACAGATCCCTTATTTGTAAAATGAAGTTAATGGTATTACATGCTCAAATGATAAGTGATAGAGCTCTTGTCACAGATGGGGTCACTTTGACTAAATCTCTCACTGCAGGCCACGTGTGAGCAGCGTGGCTGCTGCTGGAAGCCTCAGGGGGCCATGCGCGTGCCCTGGTGCTACTACTCCAAGAGCCATGGCTACAAGCTGGTGGGCAGCCTGGCAGACACAGACGCAGGTAATCCGGGCGGGGCAGGGTCAGGGGTCGGGGTGGGCGAGGGGCAGGGGCAGGAGCTCCTGACACCCCAGGGATCAGCTCTGCTTGCTCCAGGTGAGAGCCCAAGCGACCAGCAGAGGTAGCTGTGCCCCTCTTCATGGCCACACTCAGGCATGTGACGGAAGGTGGACTGAAACTTATTTTGGTGTCAAGGAAAGGTCACTGGGTCTGGGGCTTTCAGAGACATACTCAACTCCTGGCTGTCCCTTTATGTACCTTTGTAACCTTGTACAAATATCATGGCTTCTTTGGTTTCCAAGTTTCTAACTTTTAAAGACAGGGATTTGGACCTAGTAATCTGAAACTACTTACAATGCTAATATAATGTGGTTTTAATGGTGGGAAAACAATTCCAAGTTTTACAACCTTTTAGAAAAGTTAACCAGTGTCATTGTGCATGGACTAAACATTCCCTCTTTTCCCTTCCACCCTAAAATGCAAAACATACTAATGACCATCCAGGGGATCACAGAGGGTGACTATATACTTTGGGGGGACTCTTAGTATAAAGAAAGAGATATGCTCCCCATCTGGAGACTCTTCTAAGGTCTCCACTCTCACCTGGCTTACCTAACCAGGGAGATGGCATCGGTGTGTATATCACCTGTAATGTAATGTGAAAGTAATCAGGACGGAATATGGTATATATGCACATTGAGGGCTGAGAGTGTGGAGGGCATGTGATTAACAGAGTCCCTGTTGGGCCGGTGGAATGAGAGTTAGGCCTTTGGGGGGAGGTTTCCAACAAAACTTTGTGGAAGAGAGGCGTGGCTTTTGGACGAGGTAAGGACAGTGTCTGGCTTCAGATTCTGGCCCAAGACTGTGTGAGTGCACGGTGGGGTCTGTGTCCTTCCCTTCCCTTCTCCCGTCTTTCGTGAGTGCACACAGCCAGCTGCATTGGTCTTTTTCTCTCTGTATTTTAGGATTCAGAGCCCAGTTGCAAAGGTTGCCTTCTCCGTCCCTGTTTGGAAATGATGTCAACAATGTCCTTCTCACAGCGGAATATCAGACGTCTAGTCGTTTCCACTTTAAGGTTACTGATGGTTTATTATTTTTTTTATCTTTGTTGTGCGGTTCTGGCTTCCTACCTGATGACTGCAATTACTAGAAGACAGAGAATTTTGTTAATAGCGGTATATTTTTCTTCTGCCATTATTCTTACTTCACACCTGTGTGTCGAGGGCATCTTAGTCTTACCTCAGTGGGACTAAGACTTCTTAATATATATTACAGAGCTGACTGGTGAGCTTTGGTTTTCATTTATTTGCCCTTAATACCATACGAAATGTAGTAGGGAAGGAAAACATGATCACTTCTTGGAAAATTCTAGAGACTTCATCTCTGTAGACTTGGAGTGTATATTTCTACCTAAAGACTAACTTATACCCAAGTGTTCAATATCTGAATTTGATAATATAATGTATGCATGCACCTTAGACATGGTAGCCTTTGGACCCAAGATCCACTACCCTGAGCCCAGATATTGGGAAGCACTGGTGTTGGCAGTGAGGTTTCTATTTTGGGAAAACAGACATTTTCATTTTGGTTTTCTTTTCCTTCATCTCTCTGGACAGTTAACTGACCAAAACAATGACCGGTACGAAGTGCCCCATGAACATGTCCAAGCCTTCAAGGGAAATGCTGCTTCTTCCCTGGCTTATAAAGTCGAGGTCTCTAAACAGCCATTTAGCATCAAAGTGACCAGAAGAAGCAACGATCGTGTTCTGTAAGTTCGGAAAACCCCCCTGGGGGACAGAATAGGGAGGGGAGGGAGCTCCACCAGCCCCAGGAAGGGGTAATTCCAACAATGTATTTGAAGGTTACCGGCACCCTGTTGGAGACCAGACTCTCTGCCTCCTAATGCATATGCTTCTTTTTCAGCCTGCCTTCCTCCTCCCTCCACCCCTTTTAATGCTATTACTACGCCTTAATTATAAACCAGGCACTGAGCTGTGCCATTTCCCCGCCACCCTTTTCCTTCCATTCACTTAACCACATTCATTCACCAGCAGCTGTTTACAGAACGTCTACTATAATGTAAGAATGGTATTCAGGTCGTGTGATAGGGTGTCTATGGGACACATCTAAGAAGTGTGCCCCATGGCATCTGCCCTCAAGAAGTCCTGATTTCTTGGTGTCCCTGGGAAAATGCACGGGGGGACAAATGGGGCCAGTTAAGTGGGGGTACTGAGTCACTGACACAGAAAGACCACTCTTCTAAGCAGCTGTGCTCTCTCTCCACCCCATTTGCCCACCCATCACTGTGTTTTCTATTGGTGTCCAGGTTTGACTCAAGCATTGGGCCCCTCCTGTTTGCTGACCAGTTCCTGCAGCTCTCCATCCGGCTGCCGAGCGCCAGCGTGTACGGACTGGGGGAACATGTGCACCGGCAGTACCGCCATGACATGAATTGGAAGACCTGGCCGATCTTCGCCAGGGACACTACCCCTAATGGGGTAAGCTTTGGGGATGGCCTGTCTGCACTGAACATGGCAGCCTCATTCTTGAAGGTCACTCCCAGCATCACAGTGTAATGGTTAAGAGTAAGATGCTGGGGGAGGCCCCCTGGGTCTAAATGCTGGCACTGCCAGTTACCAGCTATTCGGTTCTGGGCTGGTTTACCTCTGTCTTCAGTTTTTCATCTGTAAAATGGGTGCAATGTACCTGCCCCAAAGGGCTGCAATGGGAATTGAATGAATTGGTGCTTCTAGAGTCCCTGGATGAGCGTTTGCCACGTAGAAAGTGACAGTGAATGTCGACTACTTTTCATTGTATCTTCCTTTTAGACTAACTAGTTTCGGAGAGAACATTACTGATATGGACTCTGCACAAAATGTTTGTTATAATCTGCATATTTCAGATTGACCTTTACCAATCATGGACTACTGACCAGGTTTGTCAGCAAAATAGGACAAAATGTCAACTAAAAAACTGCTGTATTGATCATTCTTCGTGTGAAGGATATTTAGGGCAGTGAAAGAACAGAGTTTTATGGTTGCTTTTTTTCTGCTTTTTTTGTTTTTGTTTTTAATTTTTATTTTTTTAATTGATTATGCTGTTACAGTTGTTCTATTCCCCCCTTCATTCCCCTCCACCCTACCCCCCCATCCCCACCATTACCCCCTTTAGTTTATGACCATGTGTCTCCAGTCCTTTAGATTCTATATTTCCCATGCTATTCTTGCCCCCCCCCATCTATTTTCTATCTACTGTCTATGCTACTTATTTTCTGTACCTTCTCCCCCCTTTCTCCTCCTCCCACTCCCCTGTTGCTAACCCTCCTTGAGATCTTCATTTCTATGTTTCCGCTCCTGATCTAGCTGTCCTTTTAGTTTGCTTTCGTTTTAGGTGTGGTTGTTAATAACTGTGAGTTTGTTGTCCTTTCACTGTTCATGTTTCTTTAACTTCTTTTTCTTAGATAAGTTCCTTTAACATTTTATATAATAAGGGCTTGGTGATGATGAACTCCTTGAATTTGATCTTATCTGAGAAGCACCTTATCTGTCCTTCCATTCTAAATGAAAGTTTTGCTGGATAGAGCAATCTTGGTTGTAGGTCTTTGGATTTCATGACTTGGAATAGCTCTTTCCAGCCCCTTCTTGCCTGTAAGGTCTCTTTTGAGAAATCTGCTGACAGTCTGATGGGAACTCCTTTGTAGGTGACTGTCCCCTTAGCTCTTGCTGCTTCTAGGATTCTCTCCTTCATTTAAATTTTGGCTAATGTAATTATGATGTGCCTTGGTGTGTTCCTTCTTGGGTCCAACTTCTTTGGTACTCTCTGAGCTTCCTGGATTTCCTGGAAGTCTATTTCCTTTGCCAAATTGGGGAAATTTTCCTTTATTATTTGTGCAAATAAGTTTTCCACTGGTGGCTGTGCCTTTCCCCTTTCTGGTACCCCTATAATTCGGATATTGGAGCGTTTAAAGATGTCCTGGAGGTTCCTAAGACTCTCCTCATTTCTTTGAATTCTTGCTTCTTGACTCTTTTCTGTTTGTCCATTATTTGCTTTCTTCTGGTCCACTCCATTGATTTGAGTCCCAGTTTCCTTTTCATCATTATTGGTTTCCTGTGCAATTCCGTTCATTTCAATTAGTTTCGCCTTCATATGTTTCTCTAATTTGTGGCTATAATCAACCAGTTCTGTGAGGATCCTGATAACCAGTGTTTTAAACTGTGCGTCTGAGAGTTTTGCTATTTCTTCATCGCTTAGGTCTATGGGCTCGGATTTTGAGAATTTGCGACATTTTTGGTCTGTTCTGGCCCTTTAAGTGTGAGAAGAGGCGCCTTGGACTCCCAGGTCGCTGGGTTGTGACGCTGTATGTGGGGGCGTGGTCAGAGCGAGGAAATGGCGGCGCCCTCTATTGCCGCTTGCCGCGGGGACGCCGGGCCCCGGTCCAACTGCCCACTCCCTTGCCTGTCCGCTCGCGCACAAATAGGCGACCCCAGTCAACACGCAGCACCGCTTCCCCGCTGTCTCCTCCGAGGTCGCTCGCCTGGTCACTCGCTCGGTCGCTCACTAGGTCCAACCCTGCGCCTGGATTCTGCGTCTGGATTCCGCGCCTGAGCCCGTCTGACCGAGTCCTCCTGTGCAACCCTGCTCCACCAGCCACTGGTTTCACCCCTTACCGGTCAGGCTGCAGAATTTGTTGTTAACGGACTTCTGAAAAGTTCAATTTTCCGTGTTCTGGCTGTGTTTTGTGTTGCTAATATTTAGTTGTCCCTAAACTTGGTTGTGTGAGAAGGCACGGCACATCCACCTATACCTTCATCTTGGCGGAAGTCCCCTGATTTCTTTTTTCTGTTGCTCGTATGTTTTGTTTTGCTTTGTCTGCTAACTCTGGGTAGAGGTCCTTTCTAGGATTAGCAGTGTAGGTCTTACTCAGCAAATTTCCTGACTAAGCAGAACCAGTGGCTAGATGAAGAGAGATCATCAGAGTAATTTACTGACTATTTTTATACATTGTTACTATTTACCCCCCAAAAAAAACTCTGAAAAAAGATGATAAGTATAATTTACTCCATGTAACAGATGAGGAAACCGAGGCTCAGAAAATCCAAATAACCCCCTCAATGTAAAAAAAATAAAAAAGTTTGTAAGTAACAGAGATAAGATCTGATCCCTGGCCTTTTGAACTTGAAACCCTACTCCGTACTATATGTACACCCATCAGAAAAATAGAAAAGCTGTCGAGTTGGAGCAGCTTGTCCGGGAATGGCTGGTGATGGGTCTTTCATGAGGAGCTCGGGTCCTGGCCACTCGACCTGTCCAGCATGGACACTCCTGTGTGAGAAATATGGGCTCTCAGTTGCCTCTTCCACCTACTGAATTGGAATCCACATTTACCTAAGATGCTTATATGATTTGTACGCACACCAAATTTTGAGAAATGCTGTTCAAGAGCAGTGATTCCTCATCATAACAATACACTGGGACACCTGGGGAAACTTAACAAACCATCAGTGCTTCCTTCCATCACCAGGGATTCTGTTTTCACTGGGCTGAGATGCATTGCAGCCCCACTCGGGAACTACTGTGTGATTCTGAAGTCTAGAAGACCAGCTCAAGTTCTGAACTCTCCCATTGTGAAGGCTGGCAGGGCAGATATCTTGAGGAGAGCTCCATCTAGTTGCATGTTAGAAAGGGGCCTGATTCACATTAAGGCCTAATGGAGCTCTTGCAGATGGTCTTAGGTCAGATAAGAGATACCTCATGGAGAGAAGAGCCTTTCAGAGCTTTTGTTGCAAAATTCTTGTTCTCCCATGCCCTAACAGGTATCACAGACTCTCACATTCTTTCTAGTTCAGTGGTCACAGTTGGCTCATTTAATCAGGGAACACTGGTTCACTAATGGGAACATCAAGTAAATATCAAAGTTACATTTTCAAAGTGCAGTTGTGTCTTCTTGGACCAGAAGTTTCCTGTAAGTTACTCACATGGTTAGTTTAGCACTGATTTCCTCAGTCATTTCTGGCCAAGTGGAGTTTAGCCTTTCACATTGTGAATTTTTGGCTTTTCGTTATGTTTCTACAGGATGGAACTAACTTGTATGGTGCCCAGACATTCTTCCTGTGCCTTGAAGATGCTAGTGGATTGTCCTTTGGAGTGTTTCTGATGAACAGCAATGCCATGGGTAAAGGACTAAAGGGATATTCACGAAAATATGCATCAGAGTGGTCTTCAGTCTGCCTCTTATAGCACGATGGTGAAAGGAATGGAGACCTTTAGGAAAGGCTGAGCCACAGCTTAAGGCCTTGTGTGTTGACCTACGGTAGCCATGGGCAGGGCTTCTCCCTGAGCTTATGTTTCTCCTGAATGTGTCTCCTCTACTGGAATATTTTCTATCACAGAGTTAAGACAGCAAACCTGTTCCTGTAATCTACTCAGGGGAAGTTTGTACCGATTTATTCTTCTCCTTCCTTAGATGTCCATCCAGGAGAGGGTTGATATAAGCCTTGGTAGAAACCAGCCATTTGCTCTGGGCCTGTTGATGGCAGGAGCTGGGCCTAACCAGGGATGTACAACTGAGCAGTGAGTGTCACATTCAGACACTCCAAGGGGAGCAGGGTCCAGTTGAGTGGCAAGGGTCATGCAAAGCAAGGACAGATCGTGTAAGACCAGAGTGACATCGTAGGGGTCTAGAAATCAGCTAGCTTCCTCCTCTTTGAGGGTTTTAAACCAGATCAGGGATTCTCAGTGGCCAGCAACAGCTCCTGGTGGCAATGAATCAATCACCACAAGGGAAGAAGAGATGTATCAGAATTTCCCAGGGTTGATGGTGGGCATTGATCCCCATCCTCTTCTCAGCTGAGTATCAGTGGACCAGATCCATGACCCTGAGGGCATGGCCCACAGGGTTCAGCTTGTGAACAGAGGGTTCACAAGCTGTTTCAGTTCTGTAGTAAGACAAGTACAGGACTCAAGTGTAAGCACCGTCGTTGCATCCAAGTGCACACACCAACTTTTTCCTAGCCATTCATTTTTGTGTCATTTTCCAGAAGTATCAGTTTGCAGAGAATTATAAATTTGAAAACTATGACCTGACCCTTCACTACAGACTATTTCGAGAATCATCCTGGGTGATCTAAAGTGGCTCTAATGCACCTAATAGAATTGTAGGGGACTCTGAGACACCTAGACGTCTAAGAAGAGACTGAGATAATGTAAGGATTGTACAGTTTCAGACTGATGAAAGGAACCAGGAAACAGTGGAAAGGCTTTGGGATCTGAGGCACTCTGTGTGAGTTGTTTTTATGGCCACAGAGGACATTTCAGTAGACTTCGAGGACTTTTATCCTTCAGTGCAAACCAGGAGCATGGGGAGACCTCACTTCCGAGAGCCGTGATTGGGGCTTAAAGTGATTTTGAGTTTATTTATCCTCTCTGACTTTGTTTTCAGATCGGCTCCTGCATCATGTGAGATTCATTGAGGCTACCGCCCCCGTGTGTCCAGTTGGGTTACATTCCTGCAATAATGATGGAGGGCAGGGCAGACACGGCGTGTTTAATATAGTTGTGAACGTCAAAGAAAACATTTCTGTCCTATACCCACTTAAGTTCAGTGTTTGATGGACTATGAATCAAATTGACAAAGGATAGGTTAGCAGGAGGAAAGACCTGTAACATACATACACTCAAGATGCTCAGGGAAGGGTACCTGAAAGAGGTGGTTAAATTTGGGGCTTACATATAGCATCCTAATAGGTGAATGGGAGGGGGAGAAAAGCACTATGATGAAACAAATAAATGGCTTCTTAGAGGAGGTGGGAGGTGTAAAGGGCACTAATGGGAAAGCACATGAGCCCTGAGGAGGACAGTGGGAGGTATGATACTTGTGTGACAATATCTGTTTGGATGTGGTGCTAATTCATTGTCTCAGAGAAAATCAGGGTTGCTCCAGGGGAGGCGGTTTATGGCAATTGAGTACTTTTAGGAGGCACTGCTTTGAGGTTGATAACATATTTCAGAAACTTGAATGTCTTCAGCCTAAAATAAATGTTACACTACAGTGGCTTGTTCTGGCCACCTTCATGAAACTGGCCGCTTTCTCACGGCAGCCTGGGTCCTGATGCAGGAGCTAAGACCCTCCTGTCACTGATGATCAAAATTGGTCACAGAGCCAAGGCTTGGACTCCTGTGTACTGGGGGGGATAGACTTTGATGATTGGAGTTTGCCCCGTGTGTGCAAAATCTGAGGATCAGTTTGTTAATGTTCGGACGACTGTTGGCCTCTGGTCTAAAGCTTTGTGATTGTAACTCTAGAATAAATTCAAATTTGTATTCTCTTCATTTTTAATCTGTCAAGAGGTCGTCCTTCAGCCCACACCAGCCATCACGTACCGCACCATCGGGGGCATCCTGGACTTCTATGTGTTCCTGGGAGATACGCCGGAACACGTGGTTCAGGAGTACCTGGAGGTGAGAAAATCCCAAATAGCACCAAGGAAAGCAAGTTCGACAGGCAACTGTGACTCATGAAAATCTGCTATTATAAGTAGCTGTCATAAATCTGTTATTACAAATTGACCCTGCCCTCAGTGATGGGTAGAGGGACCAGGAAAGTAGACTTACAGCCTAACATTAATGAAAAAGTGTGTTGGAAAATGGGGTGTTTTGCACCACCAAACCAATGCTTGGTAAAGGTTTTGTTTAAAATGGGGCATTTGCTAACTTTGATTTCCAATACTCCTTTCAGCTCATTGGACGGCCAGCCCTACCCGCCTACTGGACACTTGGTTTCCATCTCAGTAGGTACGACTACGGCTCCCTAGACAACATGAAGGAAGTCGTGGAGAGAAACCGAGCGGCGCAGCTCCCTTACGTAAGCAAGGTTTTAAAAATCCTCCTGAAATAAAAGTGTTCCCTTGGGGAATAAGACTAATTGTTTGTACTTTCTCCCCCTGAGTTTCTTTTTTAATGTAAAGATTTTTATGTATTTGGCCATGGCTGGTGTGCCTCAATGGATTGAGTACCAGCCTACAAACCAAGGGGTCACTGGTTCGATTCCCGTTCAGGGCACATGCCTGGGTTGTGCCAGGTCCCTAGTAGGGGGCGCATGAGAGGCAGCCGCACGTTGATGTTTCTCTCCCTCTCTTTCTCCCTTCCTTCCCCTCTAAAAAATGATAAATAAAATCTTTTAAAAAAGATTTTTCTGTATCTAGAATATTAGACTTTTTTTGGGGATTATTCTTCCATCCTTCAAGGAACTTGTTCCTTTTAGTAGGAAATAGTACTAAGAGACAACAATTATGGGGTTAGGAGATTATCTGTTTTTGTCTATATTTTTTATTACATTTTTTATTAGTAAAATTTTTTATGCTTACTGTATCAACTATCCTTCATAAAATGCATTTTATTTACATAATGCATTTCACTTTCAAGACTTCTCTTTTCCTAATTTAAGTGAGCTAAAGGATACAGGACATACACATAATGAAATATATTTATGTTTAAATGGTTAAATTTGAATGGTTCTATTGTGCACTGCGGAGTGAGGTTTTTACAAGTGATACAAAGAGAAAAACCCAATAGTCTCTGGAATAAACCTCTTTTCTCCCATCCCAGCTCACAGGAGGCAGGTACGTCGGTTCCAGAGCAAGAGTCAGTTTCATTCTGGGCTCCACTATGTTCATACAGGTTCAATTAGGAAACAGTAGTCACCAAAGAAGACTTGAAGTAGAGGAGCAACCCTACAAAATGCAGGGTGATGACATGAGGGAGAAGACAGTTCTTTCTTCCCTTCATCCTGTGGATTAGGTGGAATTAGGGGAATGGCTATGTTTTTGATATCCATTGTGGTTGGTTATCATTGTTCTGGTTTATTTGTTAGGTTGGTTATTAATGCCAAAGTCCAAGTGAGACAAGGTAGGATGATGCAGCTAACTTGATTCGGTGGCGGGGCCAGGCCTTAGAGAAATAATGGGCCCTTTGTTTTGAAATTACCCCTGGAAAAAGGAGCCCTTAGATGTCAGGGACTGATTAAAGCCCTGTTTAGAGCCCAGCACAGAGTCACTGGGTACCCTGAATAGGAACACTAATAACTGGGCCGAGTCCTATGACTGGAAAGTTTCTGAGTGCTCAGCTGTGTACCTGTGCGTTCTTTCAGGATGTCCAGCATGCTGATATCGATTATATGGACGGGAGGAAGGACTTCACTTATAACCCAGTGGATTTTAGAGGCTTTTCAGAGTTTGCTCAGGAGTTGCACGAGAATGGACAGAAACTGGTCATCATCATGGTATGCACCATCCTCATGTCCCCTTCAGCCCAGAGACTGCTCTTCCTTGTCATTACGCCCAGCTCTGTTTCCTTGGCCCCTAATTCCCAATCTCCTTATAGTGCCTTTAGCTTAAAGCTCGGTCCTTCACTGTGTTTTTCCCCTCCTCAGGATCCGGCCATCTCCAACAACTCTTCCTCCAGTGATCCCTACGGCCCATATGACAGGGGCTCAGCTATGAAGATATGGGTCCATGCCTCAGACGGAGTGACTCCACTCATTGGGGAGGTAACTTATGGGGAAACTGAGGGCTGAAGGAGGGGCTGTGTGTGTGTGTGTGTGTGTGTGAGTGTGAGATGGTTCTGTTTCACATTTTCAGGTGCCGTATGTATCCTGGGGCTACACTTTCCCTGTCATTTCATCCCCCAGCACTTGCCAGCCATCCTATCCGGCTGCTACATTCCCTTCACAGTCAAGCCCCTTCGCACAACAGCCCCCGAATGGAACATCCACTTCCTCATCGCACACCCATTCACTCATCCACTGACTGCAGTCTATTCTCTCCTCCCATCGCTTTACTGATGCTGCTCCTCACTGGCAAATCCAATGGAACTCTTCCATCCCTTTTCTTACTCGAAGTCTCCATAGTATTTGACAAGTTTGACTGCTTCTTTCTCAAACTTTCCCTTGTCCTTGTCTTCCATGAAGCTGTTATCTGCTGGTTCATCTCCAACCCACTGCAGAGCCAAGTACACAGTGTCTGAGGGGGAGTGGGTCGGAAAGGAAGAGAGAAGTCACTGGTGGTTAGAGCCCACAGTCTGTAACGGACCCGCGGAACCTGATGCAGTACTCTCCCTCATTTACTATTCCTAGAACTGGGAGTAGAGAAAGTGGGAGGAAGCGTGAACCAGAATTGGAGGCTAGCAAGGACATAACCAATTTTTTAAAGTAAGTTTTCCCTCAAGTGATGGACTCCTCCTGACACTTATTTGGGGTATTCAAAGTGCGTTACATTCCTGACAAGGACCTGTGCTCAGGTACCTCTGTTGCTATGATCTTATTAGGAATTTTTTTCAAAGTACTCTCATTTACTCTGTGTTCGTTTTATTTAGTCTGATTGGTTTTCTTTCTTCTCCTACAGGTCTGGCCTGGAAACACTGTGTTTCCTGATTACACCAACCCTGAGTGTGCTGTTTGGTGGGCAAAGGAATTTGAGCTTTTCCACAACCAAGTGGAGTTTGATGGAATCTGGATTGTGAGTTCTTAATGTTCAGATTATTAGGGGACCAACATTCAGACTGTGTATATCCATATCCCTGGGTGTGGATCAGAGGGGGGGATGAAGGAGAGGAAAGCAAGCATGGCAATAAGAAAGCATTCCCTATTTTGCGTGGGTCACGTGCCATTGAGTCAGCTCTGAACCCTGGAGACCCAGTGAATGACCGATGTCCCGATGTCCCATCCTCAGCAGCCCTGCTCAGCCCCTGAGACTCATGTCTGTGGTTTCTTATGGAGTCCATCCATCTCCTATTTGGCTTCCTATTTTCCTGCTGCCTTCTGTTTTCCCCGGCATTCTGTCTCTTCTAAAAAACCTGCCTTCTCACGATGTGTCTGAAACAGGACAGCTTCAGTTCTGTCATTGTTGCCTCCAGCGATGTTTCAGGCTTCCTGTGCTCTAGAACCCCTTTGTTTGTCTTCCTGCTGGCCCAAGGAATCAGCCTTCTCCACTGCCTACTTTCTCATCCGTACATAGTAATTGCAACCATAAGCACATGGATGAGCTTGGCCTTGGTCTTTAATGACACACATTGTTTCTCATGATGGTGTTTCCTAATTCTTCCATTGCTGTCCCTCTGAATCTCAGCTTTCTCTTGATTTCATGGCTGCTGTCTCCATTTAAATTGATGACTGAACCAAGGAAAGCAAAATCTTTAACAATTTCAGTGCCTTCATTGTCTGTTAAGTTGTGTATTTCTTTTGTGCTCATGATTTTTAACTACTTGATGTCCAAACTCCCTATTTTTCTATTCAAATGATCTTACCAAAGCAGCTAGCTTAGAATGAAAATCAGATCATTGGAACTGGAAGTAATCAGTCCCCCGTACCCTGGCCCCTCTAGCACTTCTTTTACAAATGAATGAACCAAAATAGAAATACCCACAGGTCGTATACTCCTTACATTGTCACAAGTACACAAATGGTTCAATTATCCATTCAAAGCCCTTTCATGTGGAGATATTGGATAAATTGATCAGAGCCAGAGGACCCAGGTGCATGACAAAGCTGTGACTGCAGGAAGGACAAATATCTCACATATTGTCAAATGAAAACAAATGCAAAGCAACAGACATTTAGCAAAACCGAGGAAGCTCTCAAGTTGAACTTTTTGTCTGTTTATAAGAGAAATATAGACAATTCAAACAATACAGAGAGATAAAGAGATGAAAGCAAAGTCTTGTAAAATGATGTCAACCAAAGACATATTTTGCTATGTATCTTCCGGGCCCTTCGTGTGCACAGCTGTTGGCACATTCTTGTTCTCTCACTCTCTCTGCTTATGTACATGTTTATGTGTGTGTGTGTTCATAGCTATATTTGGATATACAGAGAATGTGTAAGTTAATCTATATTGAATCATATAAATTGAAATCTTTTTTCAACTAGTGTGTTGGAAATTTTTTGTTGTCAGTGATTACAAACATCTATAATTTTGAAGGTATTTTTAAGAACTGTCTTCATGAAATCTTCAATGTATAGAGAATATAGTAAATTCTATTTCTCTCCATGTACATAAGAACCTCTTTAAAACATCTGGGTTTATTTTTTCTGATTCCTCAAAAAGGATACCATTAGTAAAACATAAGCTGACATGTCATCTTTTATTAATAACTTTTGCTCTTGGTCTTGTAGGATATGAATGAGGTTTCCAACTTCATTGATGGTTCAGTTTCAGGATGTTCAACGAGCAATCTAAATTATCCCCCATTCACTCCCAGTAAGTCTTGGTGGTTAGTCTGATTAAAGTGGCAATGCACATTTGGTATTTTAAGTTCATAAGGATATGTATGAGCAACTTGGCAAGAGAATTTGTACATAAGAGCACATATGGAAAGGAGAATGTGGGTGATATATAAAGAAAACTAAGAAAGAAAATCAAAACACTCCATGCTTTTCTAAATGAAGAACAATTCAAAAAGAGCAATCTATTCCTTCTACTTATAGTCCAAGCTGTTTCTAGAGGAAGTTCTAGTGAAGATGTGCTGCAGAAGCCAGTGGCTAGTGGTTAGTCTGTGTGGCTCTGGAGTCTCCCCCACATATCAGGATTTACTGGAGAAAGACCAGGTAATTAGGCTTGGTTTTTAGATGAGGGTCAAGTGTACTGATATCAAGAGTGTGAAGAACAGACCTGAACCATAGGATAATGGCTTAAGAGGTCAAATTCAAAGTCAGTGAATATGATGCAAAAGCACTACCCCTCAGAGTGTGGCCCTGAACTCACAGTTGTTATTGTAGTCTGAAGAAAGCTAGAGGCTCTCCAGCCAATTGTATCTTCAACCAGAAAGGAATGAGCTGCTAGAATTATTATAGCATTTTATGATGAGTTCCAATCTGGTGGGAAATAGGAAATTGGAGCACCTGGGTCAGAACCAAATGTTGAAGGACTTGGATGAGAGGTTAAGCAGCTCATACTTTATTCTTCTCATGAGAGAATCTTTTTATGTTTTAATAAAAGGGAAATGCAATAGACAAATGGTTTGGAAGTATTAACCTGGCATTAATATGCAGTATGAATTAGAAAGATCAATAGGTCAGAAGTCAATAAGCCATTAAGAACCCTTTGCAATGGTTAAGAGCCAAAGGTCATTTGGTTCTGAACCAGCGTGGTGCAATCAGAGCAGGAAAGAATCCATGCATGGAAGAGAGATTGGGCAATCGCCCTTTATAATATTGGGTCAGTGGAGAGAAGGGTTGAGAAATTCATTTTTACTGTCATCCAATATTTATATCTTTGAACCTGTTAACTTTGCTGAGTTTGAAGAATTCAGATTGAATCTCAAATCCACCTGGATCCTCTTGCTTCCAAATGCCTGCCTCTAGTCACAAGAGTGCCTGGGGTAGGGGGGCGGGGAAGAACGTGGTGGGCCGGCACAATTTCTTTGTACATCAGAGAAACGGCCCCATCTAGATCCCTCTGACAGCGAGGAAGCTGGGTGATCATTCACAGGGTGGCCCCAGTAAATGCTTGCCTGGGGAGCACCATGTCAGGGTCTGTGATGGTCAAGGAGCAGGGGACGTGCACCTCCAGTGCTGGCTCTCTGATCCCTCTTGTTCCCAGGAGTCCTGGATGGGTACCTGTTCTGCAAGACTCTCTGCATGGATGCAGTGCAGCACTGGGGCAAGCAGTACGACGTCCACAACCTGTACGGCTACTCCATGGCTATCGCCACAGCAGAGTAAGGCCACTGTTGTTAGGGACTTACCGCATGGTGAATTACTGATTTTGCTAGATGTGAGGTGCCAGTGTGTTACTTGTAAGAATTTTATAAAAGGGGTATGGTTATTTTCACAGAACAATGAAGAAACTACCTAGCGTCATGGGAAGAAGGAATCCAATAAATATTTATAGAATGTATGAAATGGAAGAATGAATGAATAAATTAATACTTAGAAGGTCAGAAGAAAGAAAGAGAAGTAATTTATGAAAGTCAAACAGCTAATAAGTAGTAGAAGCAGAATTTAAGCCCATTTCTGCAAGAGTCCTAGGCCCATTTATCTTCTTCTTTGCCACACTGTATTGACTAAGCAATTTTGACTTCATGTGCTTTGGGGCTTCAGCTGCCAGCCCAGCATCCTCCTACAGAGCAGTGTCTCCCTTCATGTGTGGACTCAACCTCTGTGGTGAGAAGGACTTGGGCATTTACTGTATTTACTGCAGCTGTGACTGAAGGTGGCCAGACCCAAACCACAGTCATTTGTTAGCAAAGTCATGGTATCATTTCGGCCTTCTTGAAAGTTGTTAAAAAAAATTACAAAGCAAACATTTGTAAGCATATAATAGATTTCTTACTTTAAAACTATAGATAGTATATTATTTACATTTACTTAAAAATTCCCACATAAACATATAATTTTTAAATGTCTTTTCTTATTATGAAATTGTGACCAAAGGGGTTTTACTAAAAAACAGTTTAAGTTCCAAGAGGGGATTCATCAGTTCGTTTTTGTGTATGTTTAAAATTGCACCATGTGAAAGACTAAGGCACAGATGGGGCAAAAGCAGCACTACAGTGATTTCTTTGGAAAGAATACAATAATGAATAAATAGAAATACAAGCGTAAATTGTGTTTTGTGTACTCACAACTGTAAACCTACTTTTGCCCCACCCTGTATATATACAGCTATGTGAATTTAAATTTCACCTTTGTTCCTTAAAAATTGTATACTTCTAGTTACTAGCCTTCTCAAGTGTGCTTTGATAAGTCTTGGAAAGTGTGGAGTTATTGATGTACATAAAAAACCTTAAAGTAAAAGAAAACATAAATACACTTACTGGTGCAGCCTGTCCCCATCAGCAATTCTACCCCATGGATAGAGAACTATAGGAGGCAGGTATTGACTTCCCAGGTCCCTGGTGTATGTTGGTGGGCTGAGACACACTAAGGTTGCACGTGGACTCCCAGGTCTCTCTCTCCTTCCCTAGAGCTGTCAAGACTGTTTTCCCTAATAAGAGAAGCTTCATCATAACCCGTTCCACCTTTGCGGGATCTGGCAAGTTTGCAGCCCATTGGCTGGGAGACAACACGGCCACCTGGAATGACCTTCAGTGGTCCATCCCTGGCATGCTTGAGTTCAACCTTTTTGGTATCCCAATGGTGAGTCCCCATCCCAAGCTCTCTTATGAACCTAAGTTCCCAGAAAGCCTTGTTCTAGAAAGTTTTCAAGTCAAGGCTCCCTTCTACTCTCTGGAGCCCAGGAGTTTCATGTCTTGAGAGCATGTGTTTTAGCTACATCAGTGTGGTTCTCATACCACAACATTCTTCCTCTATTGCCTTACAAAGATAGAAAGTTCAACCTGGAAGGGATATCACTGGAACTTTTTTTCTATTAAAGTATAACATACACGTACAAAAAAGTGTACATATCCTTAATGTACAGTGGATGAATCTCGCACACTCTATACATCTATGTATAAAGCACCCAGAGGAGGAAACAACATTACCAGCACCCTAATCCTGGCCATCTCATCTTTTAGTTCAATTAAACATAAATATTTGTTGAGCTTCTACTGTGTGTCCTGAGTTAGTTATGCTTGGTGAGGGTGGAAAAACCCATAAGTATAGTAACAGAAACTCTTCTCTTTCCCCAAAGAGTTTATAATTTAGCAAGAGGAGGCATATAGATAAACAATTATGACAAATGAGGGTAAACATGCCAGCAGGGACTCATGTCAGCTGTTAAGGGAGATCCTGTGACAGGGACTTATTAGCTCTGATGAGATGACAAGGGATAAAGTGGGTCAGGGGAGGGAGTCAACAGAAACTTCATGGAAAAGACCGCACTGGAGCTTAACTTTGAAAAGTGGGTACGTTTTATCTGACTCACCGGGGGAGGTCATTTTAATATTGAGAAGTAAATATGAGCCAAAGCAGTGAAAGGGAGGCACCGGTGGGTCTGTGCAGGTGGGTGTGCGGAACTGAAGTGGGGAGTGATGCTGAAAGGTGGGTTGGGGCCAGGTTTGGGGGAGCTAATAGGATCAGCTGCAAGGAGACCCTGGCAGTTGTGAATAGGTGAGCGACAGCATCAGATTGAGGCTTTGGGAAATTAGGTCTGATCGTGGTGTGGTCAAACTAATAGTGTTGGCAGTACTTCTAGCAACCAGTCATCAAAAAGCTATTGTGTGTCAAGCATTTTACTGACATCATTTCATTTAGTAAAACCCTCTGCAGGTAATGAGTGCCTACCGAAACAGAGTGAGGAAACTGAGGCACGGGAGGGTTAGGTGAGTTACTGGGAGTCCCCTGGCACTCAGGAGCAAGAACAGGATGTCACCTAATTCCATCGCACCATGTGAGCTTTTTCAGTCAGAGGTTAGCAAAGAGCAGGAGGGAGGTCCCTGGTAGAAGCAAGGAAGGATGTGCCCCTGAGCTCTCTGTGTGTCCTTCCAGGTGGGTGCTGACATATGTGGCTTTGCGCTGGACACCTCTGAGGAGCTCTGTAGGCGGTGGATGCAGCTGGGGGCTTTCTACCCATTTTCCAGGAATCATAACAGCCAAGGCTACAAGGCAAGTCTCCCAGGAGGCAGAATCAAAATAAACTTGGCCTATGCTAGGACTGGACCTATGGGCCTCTGGGGGGTGTGTTGAGCCATCCTCCTCCCTGGTGCTTCCCTTAGGCTAAATTGCACCACTGTCAGCAAGCAGCCAGGACCTCAGCTGTACCATGAATGGCCCTGTGACACAGCCACTGCTATTTCTACTGCTGCGGTCAAGGAAGGGGCCAGTCTGTGCACTTGATCTGCATTGCATTTTGCAATGAGAATCAAATGATGAAATGCTTCAAAATGATTTAGAGGGCAGTCCCCCGAGAGGGCGGTCCTAAAGAGTGTGTGAAGGGGCCTGAGCTGCAAGGCGCAGGACAGCCACTTCCTTGGTGGAACGATCTCCTTGTGTCCAACTGTACCGATCAGAGGACACATTTGTAGGCCAGGCCCCAGGTCTTCCCAGACACAAACTCGTGGTTGTGATAAATGGAGCCTGGATTTCTCTACCCACTTCTGCTGCTCACAACCGGATCTCAACTGCAACTTCTTTCCTTCCAGGCCCAGGATCCTGCCTCCTTTGGAGCTGACTCCCTGCTGTTGAACTCCTCCAGGCACTACCTCACCATCCGCTACACTCTGCTGCCCTCTCTCTACACCCTCTTCTATCGGGCTCACAGCCGGGGGGACACTGTGGCCAGGCCCCTTCTGCATGAGTGAGTACACCTCTCCCAAAGGACTTTGGTTAGTGCAAGGGGGTGGCATTGACTATATCATCAAATAGAAGAGTGACAATTAAAGCAAAATATATCTGGAAACCCAGTCGGTACTTGCAAAGCTGTTGTTGCCTGCATGTGATTCTAGGGGTATTTTAAGTATTATAGCCTGTCCTCTTTCAGGAAGGAAACCAGACTAAACCTCATGGATCTGAGCTCTATACTTGGTTCTATTAACAACTAACTCTTCATCTGACACAAGGCATTTTAGTTCTTTTATCCTTAGTTTCTTTAACTTTCATCTAAAGGATTTGGTGGCTTGAACTGGGGGGTCTCTTTTGCAAGGTGCTATGGACTTCAGAGGCTTTCCTTGTCAGAATACGGTCAATGTCCTTACGTGTCTGGCATTTGAAACCCCTGAGCACATGCCTGCTCTGTTACATAGTCACTGGGGGTTTTGCCACGTCCTGGAATTCTCCATTAAAAGGCAGGCAACCCAAGAGAGTCAAATTATTAATGATCAGCTGTTTTTCGTGATTAGGTCCAGTTCCTTCCTGATAGCTAAGGGTTTAAGATGTATTAGCTACTTTACTTATTGTTTCTGAAAAGGGAGATGTGGCAGATAGAGGTCAGCCTTGGTCCCGTCTAGCATAGATACTGGGGAAGACGTGGAGGGCACGTGGGCTGAGGAAGGCAGATCTCTCCGCAGGAGTGGGGAGGTGGCAGTTGAGTGGGTGTCATAGAATGGCTTGGGGGCTTTGTCCCAGAGCTTCCAGGAAGCACCAGCCCAAACCTCAGAGGAAACCTCTCTGATCTCCAGGTTCTACCAGGACAGCAACACTTGGGATGTGCACACACAGTTTCTGTGGGGCCCCGGCCTCCTCATCACTCCAGTTCTGGACGAGGCAAGTGTCCCCAAAGAGACACACTGGTGGTCTCTACTCTGTCCCCGCTACTCTCTTCTTGAGCCATTTCTCTTTATTCCAAACCCATTTCCAACCTCTGTGACCGAGTTGGCCATGAAGATAATGTGCGGGGGTTGGGGAAGGTGGATATCTGATACTTAGCACATTTTTTTTCTCTTGAAATCCTTTTCCTGGACCAAGTTTCCAACCAGTATAGAGGCCACATTGGTGACTCTGGGTTTGAGAGTGGTCCCACGAGTTGTCAGGTTCTCAGAGCAGACTATTACTTGCTCCATGATGCAGAGACAGAATAGAGCAGTGACGCAGCATCACCCCACGATCAGGCTGATCGGGGTGTGACTGTGACCCGAGCCACTTACACCAACATGATTGGGCACAAGTTGTCATGCTAGTTCCTCAGCCAGAAGGTGAGATTACAACGGTCCCTATCACTGGGGACTGTTGTGATGTATGAAAGAGATAATCAAGATAAAGCTGGAATTTTCACCACGACATGTTTTGTTATTATGATTATTCCAAATGCGGTTCCATTTAGGATTTTTTTTTGGTTGCTGAGATATCACCTCTATTATTCCTGTTACAAGAAAGGCATGATTTGATAACAGGGCCAAGAAAGGCCATTTGTGCACTCTCAGCATATATATGGTGAAGAACACTAGGGCATTTACTTTGTTCCTTTCAGTGGCTGGGCAATGAAGATCACTATTTTGTTTTAATTCAGGGAGCAGAGAAAGTGGTGGCCTATATGCCTGATGCCGTCTGGTATGATTATGAGACTGTAAGTAGCACCGACTCTTCTTCGAGACTCTTTAAGACTGGCCATGTAGACAAGAGAGAAGCATCTATTCACGAACTGAGTGTTTCTGTAGTGTCCTCTGTAACTTCAGCCAAGTCGATGAAGGAAGCCTAAGTCACTTAACATCAATCATGGTGAAATTTGACAAACATACTTCCATGTACTTTATTTGAGTCAACAAGATAAAGACTCAAGTAGAATGTCTCATGGCAAATACTGGAGAGGCCAAAGGACAGTTGGAGCTTGGTTATGAGTTGGAACTATCAGTTCATATATGTCCCATAGCCTCAGCGTGGCGTACATGTTCCTCCAAACCCAACTGAAGACAAAACCCGCTGCTCTTGATTTTTTCCCTTATCTTGTTTGATTGTGTAACTTGACTGTCATTCAGCTGAGTGGTAAAACAGAGCCATTGGTAACTCGGCACGGGGGTGGACGAGAGCTGGAGGTGAATGTCCTGTCATGCCAACATGTTTGATTTGTCTTCATGCATCAGGGAGGCCGAGTGAAATGGAGGAAGCAGAAAGTGGAAATGGAACTTCCTGGAGACAAAATTGGACTTCACCTTAGAGGAGGCTACATCTTCCCCACCCAACAGCCAGCCACAACCACTGTGGCCAGGTACAGCATAGCTGGACATTTCCTTGAGGCAGGAGCTAACGGAGCTGGTCATTTCTGCTCCCATCTGCTCTGCACATAGAAAATGCTGGTGCATCGTGTGGAGGGTGGGAAGAAGATGCACTGGAGGGGGGTGTGTGTGTGTGATTGGTACTTAACCTCTGCCTCTTGTGAGGAAGCTGTGATTTAGAGCTGCATTCAGATGGATTTTGAAATACCTTTAACCCTGCTCTGCCTGAACCCCCCTGAATTTTTCCTCAAAACACACTAATTCTAAGGGTGGTCCAATCTCTGGTTTTTCCAGGACCAATTTAGCTTGAGTACTGAACTGAACATCTCACGACTTGGGAAATCTCTCAGTTCCAGACAAATGGGGTCTATTGATCACCTTACCTGCCCCAGCCAGACTTAGTCACTGTCATTTTTAGGGACCATGGAAGACAGGGTACACTTTCCATTTCCCTATCATCTCAATTTCCCATTTCTTTCTTACCTGAGCCATTTATTTTTTTGTGATGAAAAAATGGGGCTAAAAACTACTCTTATGTACTTCAGATCCCCCTCATCACTGATACTTCTTTTATGATTCTTTGATTCTAAAATTATAGACTCCATCTGTATCGATGAGGCACACATTTATATCTGAGCCTCTATAAATATTAGCTTATTTGTTTTTAACACAGTGAAAGTTCTCTGGAGGTTAGAAACCTGTCTTTTCTTTGGAACTTCCCTTATTACCTTAATTTTTCAAATTTAGACCTTTTATGATACTGATGGAAAATACTTTTATATCCAATACCAACTGGGGTTTTTTTGTTTCTAAGTGTTCAGCTTCATGCTGTTTTGCATACTGATACCAAAATTATCTTTCCAAAATGAAGATCTCAGCATGTTGGTCCCCTGCTTAGAGCAAACTGTTTCATTAGTGGGACATTCAAGGCCAATCATGATCTGGTTCCAAGTTATTTAATAATTGTGTCTCTGAACACACCTGTAGACCACCAAGCCAAAAATCTCGCTATTCCCCCAACATTCTCTTCTCTTTCATTGCATTTGGGCTGCAGCAGACATTGCCTTTTCCAACATTCTTTGCCTGGTATTTTTTTAAAATATTAAATTTATGGGGGTGACATTGGTTAATACAATTATATAGGTTTCAAGTGTACAATTTTATGACACATCATCTGTCCCTTGTATGGTGTGCTCACCTCCCAGTCAAATCTCCTTTCATCACCATGTGTTGGACCCTCTTTACCATTCACGGCCCCTCCCATTGCCCATCCCCTTGAGTACCCAGCACTCTGCTCTCTGTGTCTATGAGGTTGGTTTGTTTCTCTTATTTGCTCATTTGTTGTTTTCAGTTTTATATCTCAGATATGCGTGAAATTACATGGTTCTTGACTTTGTCAGACTGATTTGACTTAGCATGCTGTCCTCAAGGTCCAACATTCTTTGTCTGGTGCATTCTTAATAATCCTTCCAATGAAGCTCAAGTTTCATCTGCTGCAAATCCGAGGGAGTTCCCCTACTCTGACTTCCTGGTCATATCCTGTACTTTTTTGCTGTTTAGCTGATTTTTTTCTTTTCTCCTGAATATTGTTAAATATGTCAATCATAGTTATTTTATACTTTGTACCTGACAATTCTATTACTTAAAGTCCTTGGTGGAATCTAAATAAATAGTCATTTGTTTTCTCCAACTTTCATGCAGGCTTATCCTTTTGTGTGTTTAGCACTTTTTGTGTTTTAGATGTGGTGATCTCAAGGATCCGAATGTAGGTCCCGTTCTTCCAGAGATAATCTGCCCTCTCTTGATTGCGAGCCAGGACTGCAGTCAAGTTGGGGTCACATTAGCTCCCTCTAGGGATCACATGTTGTACTTTATCTGGGACCAAGTAGTGTTTGAGTGGGTGGGTCCCCCAGGCCATCTAGTCCACCATGGTTCTAGAAGTGGACCATGGTAGACTTCCACACTATTTTATCTTTTCTGTCACTCTGCTTTTTTGCTTTGATTGTTTGGTGAATATGTTTAATCTCTCTTACAATATTTAAGGCCATCCATAGATTGTGATCTGTTCGCCTTTGGATCTTTTAGACTCCCTAGCATGTTAAAAAATAAAACAACCACTCAACACATGCATAGATGTTAGATGAGAGCAGGTGATTTTCTGGTAGCGGAACCAACGTGCATAGCAGGGCATCGTGGAAGGCTGAACTGTGGCAGAGACCAGCCCAGGTCATGGGGTCAGTGATGCTGCAGCAGGGGCAGGAAGCTGGGGGGAGACCAGAGGGGCACCAACGCAGGAAAGATTCCATCTGACATTGCTCTTTTTCCCCCTCTTTCTCTATGTCCCTCTATTGTTTTACTGGCTTTTTGAGTAGTGTTTGTGCATCCTATTCATAATTATAAAGCAGAGAATTAGAATATTTTATTTTTCTCTCAAAACAAACTAGTAATGAATAACAAAATTAGGAAAAGTACTATTAGACCTTATTGTATTTTATTGCTTTCTGAGTCAAAATGATTCTTTGGCAGGGAAAAATTGCCCCAACCACAGTTTATACTTCCTTATATATCATCTCTAAAATGGTTAGTTTGAACCTTATTATTTTCTAGCATTTCTCTGTCTTCTCATAGCCTGTGTTCTAAATTAGAGCTGGCAGCTGGTATTGCAGTGACTGCAGTGATTCTGGTGCTTAAATTCTTGCTTCCTATGTAGATGTTTATTGCCAATGTTTGGGGGTGTTTTTACCTCCTGTGACATTACTGATTCTAAACAAAGATGCACCTGTTGATTTCGCCCTTGTGCCTGAAGAAAAGCAGAGCCATCTGCTGCTGGCTCCTTTCCCATTAGAAATCTGAGAGAATCACTCTGAGCTCACTTGCCCCAATTCTTCATGTGTTAAGTCTTTGTCTCTCACATGAATCCTTTCTTCCACAGTCGACAGAATCCTCTTGGTCTCATCATTGCTCTGGATGACAACAAAGAAGCCAAAGGCGAACTGTTCTGGGATGATGGGGAAACAAAAGGTGAGCACTGTGCTGACCATGTCACCTTTTCTGAAGCCGCATCTTTGAATTTTTCCTGCCAGTCTTTGGGCTGCGGGAGAATGTTCCCAAGCACAGTGAGCGGATTTGTCACTGGAGAGCAGGTTTTGTTTTTAGTAGCGCTGTTCATGGCTAGTAGTAGATGGTGTTCTGATGGAAGAAAAATATATTTCTATCTCTTAGAATTTTCCCATTGGCCAGCAGTTCATAGGATCTCACTTCATTGTCACCAGGCACCTGAGAGAAATGTTTTCCTTTTTTTCTTTTTTAAACTTAAAAAAATCATTCAGTTGTCCTCATTTCCCCCCATAACTCTCCCCTGCCCTACCCTCACCTCCCACAATGAAAGAGACATTTTCAAGAGTGTCCCTGCCATTCTGTGTAGACATCTTCCCCCGCACACCACTGAACCAATGTCAGTGATATGAAGAACATGTCCAATGAGGCAGCGAGAATGTAGCTAAGCTTCCATCTCTTGCGTCTTAGCCCATTTTTTCTCCCTTCAATATACTAACAACTCTTGTGGCTTGAGCTTAGGAAATGGACTCACTTGAGGTACATGCCTCAGAAGTGCTTGGAAAGGACCTTCTCAAGATTAAAGGAGAAAGGAAAAGGGGAAGCAGTGGCGTGGCCTGGGAGGCTCTGTCTGTAATGCTGTCATTCTCAACATGCAGCCTCAGTGACGGCCAGGGTGAAATCTGCCCTTCGGTGCCGGGCAGACCGGGGTCTGACTTATCTTTGTCTCACTTGCAGATACGGTGGCCAATAAGGTTTACCTCTTATGTGAGTTTTCCGTCACCCAAGTGAGTAGAACGTTTTTGTGAGTCTTAGGTGTGGGTTTTTGTCTGACTGTGAGGCTCATATGTGTTTGTGTATGTGTGTTATTATACTTGTAGCTTCATATGCATTTATGGTATAGATGAGCACGTTCTTCCAATAACTGAATCAGCCACATTAGAACCAGGGAGGCTATGACATGGATGAAGAAAGCAGTCAGTTTTTCACATGCTGTTTTTAAAAATCTCTCTCTCTTTCTCAATCTGTCTCTTTCTCTCTCTCTCTTTCTGCCTGGGGAGTAACAAAACCAGTTTCTACTGATTGAACACACATTAGTAGAGACAGCCAAGAAGCATTCAAAGCAGTTTTGGGTATGTGGTTAGGATGGAATATTTGAATGACTTGAGAATCTGCGTTCTAGTTAAACCTCCGTGCTCAATTGTTTTGCAGAACCGCTTGGATGTGAAGATTTTGCAGTCAACCTACAAAGACCCCAATAATTTGGCATTTAAAGAGATTAAAATCCTCGGGACCCAGGAACCTAACAACATTAGGGTGAAGCAGAATGATGTCCCAAGTCAGGTTTCTCCTAACGTCACTTACGATTCTAACCTCCAGGTAAAAATCCACCTGGTTGAGAGAGTTTATCAGGAATTTTTCATAGCTCACGGTGTCCCTTCTTACCAGGATTATGTGGGTGCTGAAGGACCAGAGCATATCCAGGCCCAGGGTGGGAACTCAGAGGGTTACGAGAGGGGAAAAAGTGAGGAGTGGGCCAGAACAGGAGTGAATGAGGGAGCTGCTGCAAAACCGGGGTAAAGTAAAATAGTCTTTTTATCCTCATCTCCCCATTGGTCCCTCAGTCTTCTATTCTCTCTGACTGAGACAGAGGAAGAGAGAAGTTAGGAGTGAGGGGATGGGATGAGAGGAAATGTAGACCTGAAAGCTGCTGGCTGATGTGAGAACAGCAAAGATGGGACATGGGATTCCCATTAATGGAAATTTTGAAGTGAGGTAGGTTTTTTGTTTTTGTTTTTGTTTTTACTGTGTTGAGATATGTAGAGTCTCACTCCAACCCATACATCTTTAGGAGATATTTTAAGTCAAAGAATTTGAGCAGCCTAGCTAATTAATGGCTACTTATTCGGTTAGATGATAATAAGAAAATAATTTTCATCAGTTGTGACAGGACCTGATGCCCGTGGACGGGTTGTCATGCATTCTTCTGACGTGTTAGCATTACCAGGGATCCTGTCCTCAGGTGTGCCTCCCCACAGGTGTGGTCAGGGACAGGCAGCTGTGGGGGCAGTGTGGTATCCTAGGAACCTTCCAAAGTTGGAGAAAATAAGAAAATAAGAAAATAAGATACCATTACTTTGTAATGGTATCTCAAAGACATTTGACACTCATCCTGACAACATCCACTGAGGGTGCATACATTATAAAGTTAGAAGTGAATTATTATGGTTTTGTGTTATGAATATAGCAAAGTGCAAGCCATTTGATAGGTGCAGATATGAAAACAAACTCAGTAAGTGTTTGTTAAATACATTGATTAATATAACACCAAAGGAACACTTTAACTGTTTCAATTTGGGGGGTGGGGAGACATGATTTATACATGTGAAACTATTGAGAAGGGGACAGGCAACCCAAATTAACATACAGGAAGTGTTAATTTCCACTATGCTAATTTGAGGTTCAAAGCTTAATGGAGTAGTTGAGCGAAGCCCTTGGAGAATGCAGGGCTGGAGTGGACTTTGAAACACATGCATCAGGTAGAGGGTCATTTGGCTGCAAATGACAGGAAACTCAGCCAAATGGCCTTTTAAACAAATTGGGATTTTTTTTCACTTATGCAATAAGAGGTTGGAAAGAGGTCAGTTGCTGGCATCTATTTAGTAGCTTGAGGTTGTTGGGGCTGATGTTTTTTTTCTTTTGTGTTTGGGAGTGTCTCCTGCTTAATTCCAGTCACTAGGGCCTTGTTATTAGTATGGGGGTGGGGGCGAGGTTGGGGGGAGAGGACGCAGGAAGGAAGCAAGCCAGCCCTTAAATCAAGAAAGAAACACTTGAGTAAAAGACAGAAAACTGTACTTGAACAACAATTAAATACTAACAAAGTCAAGAAAAAAAAGAAAGAAACACTTGAGAAATTTCCAGGGGACTTGCATGTACCTGTTAATGGCCACAGCTGTGTTGCATGAATTAAAAATGTAATTCTGAAGTGGGAACTTTAGTATTCTCAAGTGAAATAGTGAGTAAGAAGGGAGCTGTCATGTAGGGTAGGCAACTAGCAGGGTATTCCACAGATGGGCACCATTTTCCTAGAGAAGGCATTTGCTGGCATAGAGCCTTCAAGGCTGAGAAATGAGAAAGAGCCACTCTAAGTGCAGCCTTATTTTAGTAAGAGATGAGCCTACATGAATCTGTGAATATTGCAAAGCTAGAATAGGTAGGATTCACCTTTGGCAGCAGATCAATTTGGATACAAGCTCATGGTCAAACTTTGGAAGGTCTGCATTGAAATGAGAAGGATATGACCTGGTTTTCAAAGGGTCTCATATTGCTCCTCAAATCAAGGCTGGGCCGTTGGGAGAGTGTTTTTATGGAGCAGGGTGGGGTTGGTAGTGCAGGGAAGTGTAAGATGGACTTAGGCTGGGAAGAGGCTGGAAGAAGGTAATAATTCTTAGAATGCAATTTTATAACTCTAGACAAATGTGAATTTTTTAAAGGAAATTGCTAATTAAATAAGAGAAAAACATAAACATAAATAAAGTATTAAATATTTGAATCAGTGAGTGGAATATAAAGAAGTTTTGAGTTTTAAGTCATTGAACTTGGAGAAATGAAGAGGCTGGGATGTCAGAAATAGAAGGAAATGAAATAATTTTACCAACTCACCAATTTTTCAATTGATGGAGCTGGGACTCAAAGAATTGAAATAATTTGTCTAAGTTTCCACAGCAGAATGGAGATGGGCACCCAGACCACAGTGGTTTTATTGCTTTGTTCTTGCCATCCATACAGACAGTGGGGAATGCTGGTTTGGGGAGTGGAGGGCAGGGAGATAAACTCAACCTGGGATGACATCTGTGCTTGTGTGAGTTGTGCTGCAGGAGAGGCCAGCAGAGAGCCTTCCTGACAACAGGAGGAAGAGGAGGAGTTGGGAAAGAAAAAGATGATAGAACATTTTATTTGACCAAATTCTTTTTTTTTAAATGTTATATACAAGATTCACATAGAGCTGTGACATTTGCCCTCTGACATTTGTTGCCGTGAGCAGGTCCCCACCCCAGCTTCCATATATGTTACTTGGATTGTTGAGTTTGTCCTGATTTATATTCCTTTCCTAAAAGAAGTTTCAGGTCTCTCAAGGCCTCTGTCCTGAGGGACCATTTCCTTGTCACCTCCTTATTCCTATAGGTTGCCCTTATCACGGGACTGGATCTTGTCCTGGGAGAAGCATACACTGTGGAATGGGACCTGAAGATCCAAGACACAGAAAAAATAGACTGTTACCCTGATGAGAATGGTGCTTCCCAAGACAACTGTACTGCCCGTGGCTGTGCCTGGGAGGTAACCGTGCTGATGCTGTTATCCTGTGTTCGAAGGCTCTACCCTTACCCTGCAGTTGCATGAGCATAGAACCAGGACCTGTGTTATTACTTAGAATCCACAGGAAGAAAGATCTTCCAAAGGCACCTGAGTTTTTACCTGTATATGAAGGACAGCTAAGGACAGGAGTGAGATTTTGTTGTTGTTATTGTTAATTTACAAATATTTTGCCCAGAGACCAAGAATTTAAACTTGTATCTCAACCAGTCAGGTTATAGAGAGGTGAGTGATGGTCTGGCTTTGCCTCCCTGTAAATTGCCTTTTCCGGACCCTTTATATGTGATAATCCTGGGACCGAATGCTGAGCTGACTTTGACTTTCTTTCTCAGGCATCCACTTCTCTTGGAGTCCCTTTTTGCTATTTCACCAATGAGCTCTACTCTGTCAGTGACATTCAGTATGATGCACACGGGGCCACAGCTGCCATCTCCTTAAAGTCTTCTCTTTATGCCAATGCTTTGCCATCAACCCCCGTGGACTCCCTCCGGCTGAGTGTGACCTACCACAAGAATGACATGCTGCAGTTTAAGGTATGCATGTACCATCTGTGTGTCCAGTATGGCAAGGCACTCTTCAGTGCCATCACCTTTTGCTAGTCAAGGGTCCATAGCCCTAAAATAAGGGTGCTCTCCTAAGTTGGTCATGCTACAATGTACTAGATCATCATCCTAATAGCAGTGAGAACCTAGTGATTGAATTGGGAGACCTGCTGCCGCTGGCACACTGATGTGTCTGCTGTAAGGAAAATTGGGATAAGAGTAAAGAAGAGAGACAAATTAGGAGACTACCAGTTAGGGAGTCCAGATGAGGGCTTGAGCTCAGTCAAGGTACAGCAAGGAAATGGGGAACAGTGGATGTCTTCAAGAGACAGAGAAGATACTACCACAGGATCTGGTGATGATGGCAAGTAGGTGACGATGGCAAGAAGGAAGCATTGGGGATGATTGCCATGTTTCTAGCCTTCACCTCTGTGTGGATGATGGGGATTAACTGGAGTGGGAACCCTGGAAAGGTTTGAGGTTGGGTGAAATAGGACCAACCATGAGTTCAGTTTGGGACCTCAAATTTGGGGTATCTGTGAAACAGCCATGACAATGTACTGATCTCCCTTTTCTATGATTTATTACATGTAAGGATTTAGTGATGGACTGCTTTGTAGGTAGTTCTCTATTAAATTGTGTGGTTCTGAAAGACAGGAATTTGTCCTTTTATCTTTGGGTTTCTGAAACCCAACACAGAGCCTGATAGAGAGTTAGCACTCAGCTGTTCATTGAGAGAATAAACGAAAGACATCAGGCATTGCCTGAAAGATTGTTCATGATCTAACATCAGCCTGGACCATGAATTCTTGTACACCTTCTAATGGAAGGATGAAATTTGTTTATCTTTCTGTCTTCACCATAGCACTGATGGCATGTGATAGGCACCTACTGGGTTTGAAATCAGTGACCCCTTGCCTAGGTTTCCAGTTTTACCTCTTTACCACTCTATCTCCTGATCACACACAGTAGCTCTCTATTTGCCTCTTTCTGCCCCTGCTTTAATACTCGGTGCCTTTGCATTCATTTCTCTACCAGGAATGACTTGCTCTCCTTTATGTGCTCGGTGATTAGCTGCAAAGGTTTTAAGACTCAGCCTGTATTCTCCCCACAAAACTATCTCAGTCTCCCTGAAACAGTGTTAGGATTTCTTCCCTACAGTGTCACAACACTGCTACATATATTTACATTGGCTGCTGTCACTCAAGTACTGTGGGTGTCCCTCGTTCACCCCCCACTAGTGTGTGAACTTCATAGCAACAATAATGTGTCCAAGGCAGTTCAGTTATCCCTAGTTTCCAGTACAGTGTGAGTGGAAATATAGTCAATACACATTGGCTCGATTTAGATCCCATTTTTAGCAAGGACATCTGATATTTTTAATTGAGTACAATTTATGGTTTTTGAGGGGAGGTTGTTTTTCAGGTATTCACATAGATTCATATACCTACACATAAAGTAATATATTCATAAAATACCACACTGATTCTAGACTGATTTTTAAGCATAGTACCAATGTCAAAGTGAATGTGTTATTGTAATAGAGGCCTTAAAAATGAGATATGACAGACTCAAATGTTAAATCTGACATTGTTCTTTGATAGGTTAATTAAATCCTAAGTGTCACGAGTTTAAAGAAGATGAAGAAATACAGCATTCAGACTCTTTTCAAAGTCATCAGGTTCTTCTTCTGCCAAGGATGTAGGCTCTATAGAGTACTCTACTCACCTAAAATCAATCTCCTCTGTCCCTAGATTTATGACCCCAACAACAATCGCTATGAAGTTCCGGTCCCTCTCAATGTAGCCACAGATCCATCCAGCACCCCGGAGAGTCGACTCTATGAAGTCCTCGTTAAGAAGAACCCATTTGGGATTGAAATTCGCCGGAAGAGTACAGGCACTGCAATGTAAATGGCTTCTCATCTGTTCTGCAGATTGGGAACTGCTCCGCACATTGTCCTCGGGCATATCCTGGCTCAAAACAATGCGCCATCCATTTGTAGATTCATAAATAAGTTATTTCCTTTGGGTCTGTTCTTCTGAGAAAGTTTCAGTCCCCTGGGCATAATTAGAGGTAGTTGCATGCATTGAGGGATTCAGTCAACACACATTTATGGGAGAGCCTTGTCCCTATTATGCGGTTATAGATGACAAGGCCTCATGTTTCATGACAAAAAATAATAACTAAATCACAAAGGCAATTCAGGTGAAAAGATAAATAACGATTGTGACACGTTAAAATGCAAATGTGGATCGTGACAAATGCTAAGAAGGAAAAGAGCAGTGTGATTGAGACTTACGGAAGGCCACTGCTTTGGATACTGTGGTCGGAGTAGATCTGTCCAATGAGGTGACACTGAAAATAGGACCCGGCTGAGGTGGTAGAGGCACCCCTGTAGAAGTCTGAGGGGCTGGGAAGAACACTTTAGACAGAGGAGCTAGAGAATGCTCTGGCCATGAAATGTGAGCAAACTTGGCACATTAGGGGGAGAAATGGCCAATATGGTTGGTGCAGTGTTGTAAGCAGGGAGGTGAGTGATGGGAGATGAAGCTGGGGTTTAGGAAGGTTTCAGGTCAGGTATGGCCTTGAAGACTTCATAGGATGCTGTAATGGAAATCACTGAAGAATTGTGAAAGGATCCTGACATACTGTGAGATACTTGGAAAAATCTCACCCTGGACACTTCATAGCCAATGGGCTGTAGGGGAGCAAGTGCGGAAGCTGGGGTTGTTACGGAGTGGAAGCAATCAGGGGGAGCATGTGATGAGATGGTCACTCTGGAGGGGAGCTGAGGGAAGGCAGTGATGCAGGCAGATAAGGAATGAAGCTCCTCCCAGGCTTTTAGCAAAGGCATCTATGGTTATTTAATCAAGTGGACTTTCTGTTCCATTTGGGAGATCAGCAGGGTTCTGGGTGGGGGACGAGGGAATCAAGGGTTTACTTGTCCTTCGAAAATCAGCTGTTTGGAGCCAACAGAACAGCCCATTTCTTTCCCAAATCCACCCTTTTTGTGTTGCAGCTGGGACTCTCAGCTCCTGGGCTTCACCTTCAACGACCTGTTCATCCGCATCTCCACTCGCCTTCCCTCCCAGTATATCTATGGTTTTGGAGAAAATGAGCACACCGCCTTTCAGAGAAACTTGAACTGGCACACGTGGGGGATGTTCTCCCGAGACCAGCCCCCGGGGGTAAGGTGGGGGTCTGGATGTCTGCCCCCCTCCATCCATACTGTGTACGCTTCCCAGTTCATCCTCCCAGGCCCACCACAGGCGGTCACGTTCTGCTTCTAGACCAGTGGGCCAGTTCTCAGGCTCCTTGTTTCTTATGCATTTAATTTATCTCACAGAGAAGATTAGACACATCTTACCAATTAATTTCTGTCTAAGTGTCTTTTACAGCCACAGTGACTTTTAACCTCTCACCACTTCTTGTCATGACTCTCCTAGTACAAGAAGAATTCCTATGGCGTCCACCCCTACTACATGGGCCTGGAGGAGGACGGCAGTGCCCACGGAGTGCTTCTGCTCAACAGCAATGCCATGGGTAAGATGATGCCAGCCTCTCCCCTTATTTCTGTGAACCAATCATTCTTGAGAAACTTCAGAATGTGTTTGACCTAGCTGCAGCCTGAGGTCAAAATCGGTATTCTGTGAGCAGTATTTTTTACATAGATTTTCTATTTCATCTTTCTGTTTCTTTCAGTTCAGTAACATGTGTTAATAAGAATTAACTAAACTTTTTTTTTGGCAAGAATCATGTAAAAATAGCCCTGGCTAGAGTGGGTTAGTTGATTGGGGCATTGTTCTGTAGACAAAAGGATTGCAGGTTCAATTTCCGATCAGGGCACATACCCGGGTTGCAGGTTTAATCTCTGGTTGGGGTGTGTGTGAGAGGCAACCAGTTGATGTTTATCTCTCTCTCTCTGAAAGCAATGACAAAAAATGTTCTCAGGTGAGGACAGGAAAAAAATCATGTACGAAAGGATAGCAAAACCAAGCAAGGTCCAAATGTTCTGGAGGTCAGCCAGTGGGAGCTATTTATCTAAATTGAATTAGTGTTGAAGTTACGGGTCAGAGGACTCTGTGTGGGTATGAGGATGTGAAGAACATCTGTGTAGGATATTGGAAAGTGGTTAGAAAATTGGGAGGCAGAGGGGAAAGCATGTGTGTAAAAAATGATGAAGTCTGAATAAGGTCTATACCTGAGGTAATGGTATTATATGTGTGTCAGTTTCTTGTTTTGACAGTGTCCAGTGGTTATGGAAGATACTGTCATTGCGGGAAACTGGGTAATGCCTATAAGGGGACACTTGGTATGCTTTTTGCAACTTATATGCCATAAACTATTCTAAAATAAAAGTTATACTAATTTAAAAGAATGACAAGACATATAATAAGATATTAAAGAACACTAAAGGGAAAAAAGCCCAGAGATGGAACCCTGTAGATGTTCACTTAATTTCTTCAATTCTGTATGGGTATAGTACAAAGTACTTTCTTGCAATAGGGAGGCACAGGAAGAGGGAGAAGTTATGCATTTTAGGGGTAGCTCCTCATGTCAAAGGTTTGCAGTTTGAGTGGTATTTTCTACGTCTGCAGATGTGACATTCCAGCCCCTGCCAGCCCTGACATACCGCACCACGGGGGGGATTCTGGATTTTTATGTGTTCTTGGGGCCAACTCCCGAGCTTGTCACTCAGCAGTACACTGAGGTAAGAGGAATTCAATTGGTTACCAAGTATTTAAACAGTATATTTTGTGTTCCAAAACCCACCATCAGTATAGTCCTCAGATAATAACTGGATCATTGGTCTTACTGGGATACGGGGAAATTATAAAACAGGGAACAATATATACATCCTAATAATCATTAAATTCATAGCCTCTCAAAGCATCTCAGAGAAGTAGAATTAATGGTGCCAGTGATGGTGGTTGGTGGTGATGCCATGGTAGTGGTGCTGTGATGATATGGTTGTTCTTGGTGGTGGTAAAAGTGATGGTAGTATGGTGGTGGTGGTGATGATGGTGATGGTGATAGTGGTGATGACGCCTGGTGGTGTGATGACATAGTTGTTGTTGGTGGTAATGATGATGGTAGTATAGTGGTAATAATGGTGGAGGTGGTGGTTGTAGTAGTTGTGGTAGTGATAGTGGTGGTGGTGATGGTGGTTCTTGGTGATATGAGGATGTGGTGGTGGTTGGTGGTGGTAATGGTGATGATAATATAGTGGTGATATTGGCGGAAGTGCTGGTGGTGGTGGTGGTGCAGTGGTGGTGGTGGTGTTGATGGTAGTCATGACAGTTGTTTCGGCAACAGCAATAAACATATATATATATATATATATAATTTACTGTATGTCACTAATATAATAGTTCATGTCAGAGCACTTTACAAACACATATTAGCTCATTCAATCCTTACAAAAATACCATGAAGCAAGTGCTATTATTATCCTCACTTTACAAGTGAGGAAACTGATGTTTAAGAAGTAATTTAACATCTGCGCAGGGTCACACAGCCAGCAGGTGTTGGAGCCCAAGCACATTGCCTTTGGGTTCTGTGTCCTTACCCAGTATGCTGGACTGCCTCTAGGTGTCAGAGTAAAATCAGGTTTCCCAAAATTCCTGGGGAGGGAGGTCCTCTAGCAAGAGGCTGTCTCCAAGCTACTCCGGTGGCTGTGCATCTTCTCAGTCTCTCTCTGGATTTGAATTTGTTGGTTGTCTAACTTGGAGCACTAGAATTCTTATTACTTTGTGTATGACTTCGAGCCAGATTCTTCTTTTTAAGCATTAATGTTTTCTGTCTGTTTTCCAGTTGATTGGTCGGCCAGTGATGGTTCCGTACTGGGCCTTGGGCTTCCAGCTGTGCCGCTATGGGTACCAGAACGACTCTGAGATCGCCAGCTTGTATGATGAGATGGTGGCTGCCCGGGTCCCCTACGTACGTTCTCAGCCTGTGGGGCACTTGCTCTGGGTCCTCACTGCCCAGCCCAGCCCAGCCCAGCCATCTCTCTATCTGGATTCATTTGTCTGATTTCCACAGGGTTCTGTAAGATTACGAAGTGCTTTCTCATGCAGTGCCACACTGAACCTCACCCCAGCCCAGTAATACAAGTGGGGGTCATGGTCCCCACCTTAGAGGCACAGCAATTTGTAAAAGGAGGAGGACAGAGGGCCAGCTTCAGGGCTCCTTCTGCTCATTCATGCTTCCATTTCTGCTTCGATTCTTCAAAAAATTCTGTCTAAAACATCCTTGGTTCCATAAGAATGAAAGGATCCCCCAAAGAGTAGTATTGTTTAAGTTTTAAAAAATCAACCCAAATTCAGTCAGGCTGTGTGCATGTAGTTAGAATCTCAGTTCCAACACTTCTCCAGTGTTGGAGCACAGTGTTCCCCCAGCTTTGTGCTAATCCAGGTTGAATGTAGGGATCTTGGAACCAGCTTCCAGAAGTATGCATGTGGAAGAGAACCCTTCCACTTAAGGATGAGAGGGGTCCAATAAGAGAATTGATCCTGCGAACCTATTACATACTGGATGGGCAAAAGTAGGTTTACAGTTGTGAGTATGCAAAACACAGTTTATTCTTGTACTGTTATTTATTAATTATTGTATTATTGTATTGTATTCCATACAAACAACTGTCAACCTACTCTGCCAACTCTGTATTTAATTTCATTCTGTTTATTTCCTATGATTTACCATTGTTTCTACCAAAGGAAAGTACAGCCTGCAATATTTAATTCTTAATAAGAAATCTGTGTTTATCAATCCCTGGGATTGGCTATTCCAAAGCAATTAGAGGTTTTGTTTTGTTTTTGGTAGATTCACCATCCGTGTGGTGTTCATACTGGGTAATTGACGTTGTTATTTTCTCTGAACTTGAACCACTGATACCAGGGCAGCTACTCGCAGGGAGTAACCACAGTCACTCCTTATATTGGCTACTTCCTCACCCACTGTTTACATTTATCCTCAAAACAGCCCTGTCCAGATAAGCATTGTCATCTGATGTTTTGCTAATTTAGATTTTTGCATTTTACAAAGGAAAATTAGAAAGTTCAGTAGATTTCCCTGAACCTAATGCCTAACAAGTGACAGGACTAGGATTTGAAAGAATCAGAAAGACACGTCTGAAGTTCACTGCCGGTTGGGTTAGTGGCGGGTCATTCACATGCGGAGCGTGGACTTTTATAACCAGCCACTCAGTCCCCTCGTGTGCCCCCAGGACGTGCAGTACTCGGACATCGACTACATGGAGCGGCAGCTGGACTTCACCCTCAGCCCCAACTTTACTGGACTCCCAGCTCTGATCTCTCGCATGAAGGCCGATGGGATGCGGTTCATCCTCATTCTGGTCAGTGTGATTGCGAGGGGCCTGCTTCGGGGAGCGAATGAGCGTTGGTGGAGAAGGCTTTATATGTGATTGTGTTTCCTTCCATGCTCCAACTAGAGAAGTTGAGAGTCAAAAAGAAAAGTATGTTTTCTGGGATTCACAGAAGCTCGACAGTTCAGGTGGCAGGGGTTGCCTGTCTTTTGAGGAGTTTTTCTGGGTTTGTTTTTCTGTCTCCCATTTTGGTTTTCTCGCTGACCTGTGCTTTGGTTTTAGGACCCAGCCATTTCTGGAAATGAGACACAGCCCTACCCTGCGTTCACGCGGGGTGTGGCAGAAGACGTCTTCATCAAGGCTCCTAATGGTGGAGACATCGTCTGGGGAAAGGTCTGATCACAGCGCTGGTGCAGCCTGGGGACGGGTCACTGTTCATGTGTCTGTGCCTGTTGTCGTTTGACCTTTTCCACTGGGGCTCTGGGGTCAGAAGTTCTCATTTTGTCAGTCGATACCTGTCAACGTGTGTGTTGTGAGATGCACTTCTGTCTAGATCGGTCCTGCATGACAGTCACTGTGTGCACACCTGTGGGACCATGGCGCACTGTCCCTCAGGACGTGCTGTGTGAGAGGGATCACCTGCTGCACTGCTTTGAGTGTTCTTCTCCCCGCAGGTCTGGCCCGATTTCCCTAACATTGTCATAAACAGCTCTCTGGACTGGGACAGCCAAGTGGAGGTAAAGGGCCTTTGTGGATGTGGGGGGGGGGACATCAGGGTTGCTGGGAATGTCTATCTTTTAATTGATTTATTGTATTAAAAAGTGACTTAGACACAGCTGCTATTAATCTTATTCCAATCCTCCATTGCCCTCCCTGTGTTTTCCAACCTGCCCGAGCTGGCGGTCTGTGCCTTTGATGAAACACTCTCTTCCTCCAGTTCCATGTGTCCATCTTAGTTTCCTAACAAAGAGGTGTCCCTGGCCTGCCTCCTATCACAAAATCTCTCCGAAGTGGCTCACTCCCTGCCCACTTCTCTGTGAGCCAAATCCCCACATACTGATCTGCTTCTGTTTTCTTCTTCCTGTTCTTTCTTTGCCTTTTATCTAGACTTGCGTGTTCCTCCTTTCCTTTTGTCTCTCGTGTATAAGAGCCGGAGGTTCCCTCAACCAGGCCTTCTTGCTGTTGCTCCCCTACCCTTACCATCAGCCTTATTGAGCTTTTTATCTCTTAAAATGCACTGGTGAACACAGAGAACCCATTTACGGAGACATACCAAGAACCATAAAGTTCCATAACAAGCAACACGACCTATATAGAAACTGATGAGTGTTCGCTGCTGCTAAGCAGTGTGAGTTCACAATTACTCACTGTTTATTTGTGTTGGGTCCTAAGCCGAGCACTGTGGGGGGATACAGAGCTCAATCAGAGGACAACGCAACAGGGTCCTTGCTCTCAAACACCTTACACTGTATTAAGGAGTTTTACCTTGGGTCTACTTTCCAGGCTTTATTTTAATAAAGATGTGCCTTTTATCGTGTGAGGAAATTAAAAGGAAGGGGCAGTTGCAACCTCCTCAAGTCCTCCCAACTTAACTTGACCCACAGGTGCTATCTTGCTTCTCACCCCCTTTCCCTAGTGGGAATGAGACAGGAGAGAATCAACTGGAAGTTCCTTTGCAGCGTGTTGACAGGGCACCTGACGTCTGCCCCTTTCAGGCCTCCCTGGCTGATGCTTTGTCTCTGAGGCGTGCTTAGGGAACTGCAGATGGAAGTTGAGGGCTGGGCATCCAGGACTTGAGATAGTGAGGTCTAGCGGTCCTCGCTGCTACTGTTCACCTTGATGTGGAGAGGAAGTCAGTCTCGGGACGCTTTCCAGATGTTAAGGAGGTGCCTCATTTGTGCTAATTCCCCCCACTTCTGCACTCTGGTATTTGAAATGAGGAAGAACATTACTTTGACTCTGTTCAGGTTACTTATCACCATAGATAACCGAAGGCTATGCATGAATTAAATTCTCATAAATGCCTGTTTGCTGTCTAATATATTTGTGACAAATAAATTATAATTGATTTCCACAGCAATACCGAGCTTATGTGGCTTTCCCAGACTTTTTCCGCAATTCAACTGCCACCTGGTGGAAGAGGGAGATGCAAGAACTATACTCCAACCCAAGGGATCCTGAGAAGAGCTTGAAGTTCGATGGCATGTGGATTGTGAGTGTTTGTGTCTGTGTACATGTGAGCAGGGATGTGTCTCTCTCCGTGTATCCAGGTGTCTGTATCACTGACCTTTCACCAAGAGAGGTTACAATCACCCCAGAGAGACTCTGGATGTGTCAGACTGCGGCTCCTCCCATTGGGAGGAGACCAGCCCCGTAGTCCTCAGACCTTGTACCCTGCTACCTGTGCCTGCTGTAGAGCCACATGGTGATTAGTAGACGTTTCTTGGAACTGAGACTCACTTCACAATTCTGAAAGAGAATTAAAAAAAAAATCCTCTAGCCAGTCATTCTATAGGGCTTAATTGATCTTTCTAGTCCATTCTCAGCTGGATTAAATGACTGGAGGGTGAATAATTTATTCACTATTACTCCTCTCTGATAGACTGCCTGTAACTATTTTGAACAGTGAGATACGTCTGTGTTTGACATTCTAGGATATGAACGAACCTGCCAGCTTTGTGAATGGGGCAGTGCCTCCAGGCTGCAAGGACACCACCCTGAACCACCCTCCCTATATGCCACGTAAGGACCCTGGGCCTCCTCTCCTGGCAAGGTCCTGGCCACAGGAGTGACCCCTGTAGGAGCCAGTGTCGAGGGGCTTAACCTCACTGCTCAGGGCACATCTGCAGTAGTGCTTTTGGGTTTTTTTGGGGTGGGCGGGTCAAGGGCATGACAAACTCACTTCAAGCTCTTTACTTAGTTGGTGTGTGAAAATCACTGGCCCCACTGAGTGAGTTTTTTGTGCTTGTTCAAAAAACACTTAACAGTGGTTATGTCTCCAAAGGATTCGACAGCTACATCCCTTACTTCTTCAGGCTTATGTTAACCCCTCCACACGGAGGTGCTGGTACAGGCACCCTGTACAATATCAGTCTCCCTGTACAATGGAGTTGATGGGCTGTGGCGTCATCCTTGTGTTTATATGTTGGGCCTAGAAATTATTCTCTCTGTGAGTTGTATGACCTTCAGTAGATTACTCGGTGTTTCCAAATCTCAGGTTTTTAAACTATGAGAGGATAATGATATCTTCCCCACAGAATTAAGGATGGTGTAACATAATTACCATATTGAAAGCCTAGGTCAAGAGCCCATCACACAATGTTTGACAACTCTGTGCTTTTCCCCGTGCCCTTGGCCTTTTCCTGGAGAGCACTCCAGAGGACTTGATGTTGGAGACACACGTTCCTGTGCCTCTGGGAAGGAGAAGGACCAATGCAGATGTTGAGTTCGATCCCTTGAGGTGAGGTCAGGGACAAACGGGGCCAAGGATGGCTTTCCCATCACTAGCTCTTTCTCTGCAGATTTGGAGTCCAGGGACCAGGGTCTGAGCAGCAAGACCCTGTGCATGGAGAGCGAGCAGGTCCTGCCCGACGGCTCCCGGGTGCGGCACTACGACGTGCACAGCCTGTATGGGTGGTCCCAGACCAGACCCACATACGAGTGAGTGGTCGTCTCCACCTACTGGCACAACCCACAGGGACAGCCAGCAACTGATGAAGCGGTCCTGTGTCTCCTCCAATTCCCTCTCCCAGTGGGGTTTAAAAGGTTTTAATTACAACTATGGAGCAATTCTTACTTATTAGACAAACACTCTCAAGCATGGAGCTAGGCCCTGAGGTCATAGTTACCAGGACAGGTTTACATAAGGGCTGGACCTGCCAGTGAGTGTCCAAGTCCTGGAGGAGATGACCAAGGCCATTGTCACAGAGTGCAGCTGATGCTGTAACGTGAGTTATGAGAAGAAAAGAGGATGTAAAGGACTGGATAGCTCCTTTATTTCAAAAGTCACTTAATCTCTTTGGAAATTTTTTTTTCTGGTCATTCTTGCTGGATAGCCAACTGGTGTCCCACTGAATCGACACTGTCCCATTTTGTGGGCTTGGTCAGTGAGTAATAAGAATTATCCTGAGGAAAGCCTTAAAAAAAGGAATTCATCTTCTTCCTTCCCAAATATATAAAACTAAGTACTAAATGTATAAAGAGTAAGATTTGGTGGTTTCTTCTTGTTGTAAGTGATGCAGTGAGTTTAGAACAAGGTGAAGTCTTTGTAAAGCACCATAAACACTCTGAAGGTATAACTGTTACTGTCCTCCCCATCACTATGGGTGGCCAGCGGGGAGCTCACTGTAGCTCACGTCTTCATACTCCCTTCAGTATCAGGAGGCATTTTGTCACCATGCCCTAGGGTCAGAAGTTCTGGGGGGAAATGCTTTGTGGCCTTACTTCTCCTGTTCTGATCTCAGTCACCTCCCTGTGCCCCTCCAACCAGAGCTGTGCAGGAGGTAACAGGACAGCGAGGGGTCGTCATCACCCGCTCCACATTCCCCTCGTCTGGCTGCTGGGCAGGACACTGGCTGGGAGACAACACAGCTGCGTGGGACCAGCTGCAGAAATCTATCATCGGTGCGTGGTCATCCCAGGGACCACGCTGGCGGGGAGGGGAAGGGGGGAGCCCGCTGAGGGGTGCTCTGGGAGGCGGGGCAAGCAGGCCTGGAGTGGCATGTCTGACACTGCCGCGGCTCTCGTTGCAGGCATGATGGAGTTCAGCCTCTTTGGCATATCCTATGTAAGTGCCCTTTGGGTCCCTCCTGTTACCCAAGAAGATGGTGATGCCTTTCAGAAATCACCAACAAGCTTATTTTATTCCATCTTGTCTCAGACAGGAGCAGACATCTGTGGGTTCTTTAATGATGCTGAATATGAGATGTGCACTCGCTGGATGCAGCTGGGGGCCTTCTACCCCTTTTCCAGGAACCACAACACCATCGGGACGAGGGTAGGACAAGGGTGTCACTGGGCACATAGCCTCCAGCTTGGAGCTGGTCATATTCCCCAGGGACATCTTTAAAACTGTTAAATACTCATGTTTCTTTTCTTTTTTTCCCAATACTCATATATTAAGAGTATGAAAAAAAATCACTTCAGTGGAGGCAAAGTGATTTACCACTGTTGGGTTAGTTAACACCTTCATCACCTCAGATAATTACCATTTGTTTTGTAACAAGGACATTTAATTTAATATCTAGTCTCTTAGGAACTTCCAAATATATAGTAGAGTATTGTTAACTGTTTTCACCATGCTGTATATTACATCCTTGGAACATACAGGGTGGGGCAAAAGGAGGTTTACAGTTGTGAGTACACAAAACACAGAGTTTATTCTTGTATTATTCTTTATTAATTACTGTGTTGTTTTCCATGTGAACAACTGTAAACCTACTTTTTCCCCATCCTGTATTTATTTTATAACTGGAAGTTTTTCATCCTTTGACACCTCCCTGTTTCCCACAACACCCAGCCTCTCTGATTACCACCATTCTACTCTCTATTTCTATGAATTCTACTTGTTAAGATTCCCTTTTAGGTTACTCTGTTTTAGATAAGTATTATCATACAGTAGTTGCCTTTCTGTGTTTGACTTAATTCATTTAGCATAGTGCCATAAAGATCCATCCATGTGGCTGCAAATAGCCAGATTTCCTTCTTTCTTGTGGCTGAATAGTCTTCTGTTGTGTACATACCACACCTTCTTTATCCACTCATCCATCCGTGGACACTTAGGTTGTTTCCATATCTTGGCTACCTTGAATAGTGCTACATTGAACTTTGGAGTGCAGATATCTCTTCAAGAAACACATTTCATTGCCTTTGACTATGTACCCATAGTGGAATATTTGGACCATATGGTTGTTCTATCTTTAATTTTTAAAGGGACCTCCATACTCTTTTTCACAGTGGCTGCACCAATTCCAATTCCTGCCCATAGTGCCCAAGGGGTTTTTTTCTGCACATCCTCACCATTGTTTGTTTTCTTTTGTCTTTTTGATAATAACCATTTTAACAGGTGTGAGGTGATAGTTCCTTGTGGTTTTGATCTGTGTTTTCCTGATTATTAGTGATGTTTGGCACCTTTTCATGTACCTGTCAGCCATTTGCATTTCTTCTTTGGAAACTAGAAATCAGTAAGAGAAGGAAAACTAGAAAATTGACAAATGTGTATGAATTACACAACCAATGGGTCAAAAGAGAATTCAAGAGATAAATCAAAAACATATTTTGAAATGAATGAAAATGGAAAAAACACACTAACACTTACAGGATGTAGCAAATTCTGTTCTAAAAAGTACGTTGATAGTAATAAACTCATACACTAAGAAAAAAGAAAGATCTCAAGTAAACAGCCTAGCTTTATACAAGTAAGTATGAAAAGAAGGACCAAGTTAGCAGAAGAAAGGAAATAACAATAGTTAGAATAGAAATAAGTGAAATAGAGACCAGAGAAGTGATAGAAAAGAACTGGCAAAACTAAGAACTATTTCTTTGAAAAGAAACAAAGTTGACAAACCATTAGCTGGACTTCCTAAGGAAAAAAAAGAAGCCTCAAATAAATAAAATTGTAAATGAAAGAGTAGGCATGACAACTGATACCAAAGAAATACGAAGGATCATAAGGGGCTACCATAAATAATTAATTACATGTCAACAATTTGGCTAACCTAGAAGAAATGTATAAATTCTTAGAAACATGCCACCTACCAAGACTGAACCATGAAGAAATAGAAAATTGGAAAAGACTGATAATGAGTAAGAAAACCGAATTAGTAATAAAAAAATTTTTTCCCACCAAAGAAAAGCCAGATGGCTTCCCTGGGGAATTCTATGAAACATTTAAAGAAGAACTAATGCCAGTCTTTTCCAAACTCTACAAAAAAATTGAAGAGGATTGAACACTCCCAAGCACGTTTTACAGGACCAGAATTACTTTGATACTAAAGCCAGGTAAGGACACTTCAGTAGAAGAAAACTACAGGCCAATATTCCCGGTGAATATAGATCCAGAAACTCTCAACAAAAATATTAGCACACCAAATTCAACAGGATGTTGAAAGAGTCACACAACAAGATCACGTGAGGTTTAACCCTGGGCTGGAAGGATGGTCCAACATACACAAATCAATAAACGTGGTATACCACATTAGCAGAATGAAATAAAAAGTCATATGATTATCTCAATAGCTGCAGAAAAAACATTTGACAAATTACAACATCCTTTCATGATAAAAACTCTCAACAACTTGGGTACAGAAGGAATGTACTTCAACATGATGAAGGCCATATGAGACAAGCCCACAGCTTACTGCATACTCAATAGTGAAAGTCTGAAAGCTTTTTCTGTAGGTCATGAACAGGACAAGGGTTTCCACCTTCACTACTCCTGTTCAACATAGTACTGGAAATTCTAGCCAGAGCAATCAGATGAGAAAAGCAATAAAAGGCATTCAAGTTAGAAAGGAAGAGGTAAACTGTCTCTCCTTATAGTTTGTATGGTCTTATAAAGAGAGCAACCTAAATATGTTACCAAAAAACTATTAAAACTAATCAATCAATTCAGTAAAGTTGCAGGATACAAAATCCACATACAGAAATAAGTTCTGTTTCTATACACCGACATTGAAATGCATGAAAAGAAATAAAGACAACATTCTCATTCATGACAGAATCAAAAAACAATGAAATACCTAGGAATAAATTTAAGGTGAAATAAGGAGGTGAAAGATCCGTGTACTGAAAGCTATAAGATATTAATGAGAGACATTGAATAAGACACAAATAGAAGATCCCATGTCCATAAATCAGAATAATTAATATTCCTAAAATATCTGTATTGCCATCTATATATCCAATACAATCCCTAGCAAAATTCCAATGGAATTTTTCACAGATATAGGGAAAAAACCCTAAAAGTCTTATGGAATGAAAATGACTGGTAATAGCCAAAGCAATCCTAAAGAAGAAGAACAAATCTGGAGGCATCCTGCTTCCTGATATCAAACTATATCACAAAGCTATAGTCATCCAAACAGTATCACACTGACATAAAAGTAGAAATAGATCAATGGAACAGATTGAAAACCCAGAAATAAAATCTTGCATTATCAGTCCACTGATATTTGACAAGGGAGCCAAGAATACTCAATAGTAAAAGTTAGTCTCTTCAATAAACGGTGTTGGGAAAATATGTAGAAAAATAAAATTGGTCCCCTATCTTCTCAGTCACAAAATTAACACAGAATGGATTAATGACTTAATCATAAATCCTGAAACCATAAAACTCCCAGAAGAAAACAGGGGAAAAGTTTCTTGGCATTGGTCTTAAAAATGATTTTTTTTTTTTTTGCTAGGACACTGAAGGCACAAGTAACAAAAACAAAAATAAATAAATTGGATGACATCAAACTTAAAAGCTGTTGCACAGCCAAAGAAACAATTAAAAAAAATGAAAAGGCAGCCTATGGAATATGAGAAAATATTAGCAAACCATATATCTGAAAACAGGTTAATATCCAAAATATGTCATGCTCTCGTACACCTCAACCACAGGAAAACCCAAACAAGCTGATTAATATATGGACACTGGAATGGAATGGACATTTTCCCAAAGAAGACACACAAATGGCCAGTAGGTTCCCAAAAAGATCCTCATATTTCAATGAACCATCTTCTTCAGTGTTCTTTAGAGTAGTCTTTTCATTTAGGCCATGTTGTATCAGCTTGATCCCCAAAAGAATGTCTTACTGGAAAATTTTATCGGCTGTCCTGGGAGAGCTTCAGTGATTTTTTCGATCTGTAAAGAATATTCTTTGAGTCTCATCTACAGTCCTCTTTGATTTAACTATATGTGATTTTCATTTGCAATAATAAGTCTCCTATGGTGAGCTCTACAACTCCTTTTTCCCTCCTGTAGAGGCAAGACCCTGTGTCCTGGGATGATACATTTGTGAATATCTCCAAACGTGTCCTGCAGACTAGATACGCCCTCTTGCCGTACCTCTACACCCTGATGCACCTGGCCCACGCACAGGGCAGTACTGTTGTGCGGCCTCTTCTCCATGAGTGAGTGTCCAGCTAAACCGGGCGTGCAAGGACCTACCCATCTTTTATAGAAGCTCAGGTCACAAGGCATTCTAGGGGTGGTTTGAGGGACAAAGGCCTTTCCTGCATTTAGGATGTGCCATGGTTAAGACACCTGGAGGTGTTTATAGGTGAGAAAATGTATAAATCCAATTATGTCTGGAGTTTGAAGAACATGCCATGTAGCGGGTGAATGCATATGTGATTGAGGGAGAGAAAGTAACTTAAGTTAGAGAAGCTGGGTTTCAGACTTGGGTCTGAACTTGAGGAATTTCTTCAAGGCCTTGGCCTGGGCCCCCATTGGAGTCCTGATGGTGGCCCCTTGCTTTGCCTTTGCAGGTTTGTGTCAGACCGAGTGACCTGGAATATAGACAAGCAGTTCCTGCTGGGCCCTGCCTTCCTGGTCAGCCCTGTCCTGGAGCCTGTGAGTACGAGGTCTCTGCTGAGCAGGGGTCCCAGTTACAAAACCTGGCGAGTGGGGCCAGGAGAAGAGGCCTAACTGGCAGGGGTCCAGTGGTACCTTATCCTGCCTTTGTCCCTTCCTCTCCCTCTGAACTGAAGCCCATCACTTAGGCATTGCCGCCCTCAGCTCCCTCATCTTTAAAATCATCCTAACACATTCTGATCCATAGGACAGTTGAGAAGGGAAACACCTTGTGGTATATTTGGAGATGTAATCATTTCTGCATTAACTGAAATAAGGAGTGTGGGTCAAGTAGGCGCAGTACTGCAGAAATTTGGTACAGCTCTCTTGCACCTTTAACACAGACCTTTACATAAAGGTTGCTTGGGACAAGGTATATAATCCTGTGGTTGAGGGCTAGCCCTGCCCTTCCTCTGTGGGTGCTCTTGTGGTAGCAAAAGCCATCTCCTCACTTTTTCTCTTGATGACCAGGCTTCTGCTTAAAACCACAGTTAACTGCATCTTCTCCAAAACTTGCTGCACTAATTATAATCTCCGAAGTACTGGCGGCATAAAACCTAACAAAATTTCTTCTGCCCCAGACCCAGCCTCTTTGTTTTTTGAGAGGGTATGTGTGGGTTAATTAAGTCTATAAGCAAATAATAATTTCTCCCCAAAGTCCCGAATCCTGAAGGCACTAGTTTAGGGAAGACCAATCTCCCCTGTCTGAAGCAGGGACAGAGGAAGGCTTCCCCCACAATCCTGACCCCTAGAGAGGTGAAGCATGTGGGTCAAAGGTCGTGAAGTAGGGTACTCTTCCCTTAGATTCCTGAGCCCACTGCCCATGACGTGTTTGTGCTTAATTTCAGAATGTCAGAAATGTCACTGCATACTTCCCTAGGGCCCGCTGGTATGACTACTACACGGTAAGTTTCTCTGATTGTTTACAGGACCAGGGAAAGCAAGAGTCTGCCCGGGTGTTAGCCCCTGGCCGACCTCCGCTGCCATCGTGGCTCTGAGACCCACCTGATGTTGATCTTGACCTATCACTTTTAACCTTGTAGGCTCTATTTTCTCACCTCCAAGTCCAGAAGACCATTTCCTTCACAGAAGTGTGAATAACACACAACAAAGCATCTCACTCACTGCCTGACTTCCGTGCGTGTTCTTTATGTGTTAGTGTTTGTCTTTCCTTACTTATACCAGCACCATTTGCAGTGGCGTACAATGGTAACACCAGGAAGTGCTGGAATCTGTAGTTTTTGTTTAATTCTTCCCTGCTAGACTGCAAGTTCATCCTCTTCCTCTCTGTGTCTCAGATCTTCTATAGCAGAGATGTTCAAGGAGGAGCTGTTAAACCTAACTCCAAGGGGGAGCGAGGTCTTAGGCCCTGTGTGAAGTGCACTGAGCTCTGGGCCCCACCCTGGTGCCCCGGGCAGGGCAAGCGCACTGAGAAGTGCCTGCTTAGCACAGCATTCTCGGTGGTGGAACATTTCTACCCTAGTCTGTACCCCAGAAACTCATCTGGGAATGCAAGGCCTTCAGAAGCAGCTTCAGAGCACTATTTTTAATTGTTAAATTTATTGGGGTGACACTGCTTAAGAAAATTATATGGGCTTCAAGTTCACAATTCTACAGTGGTGCATTGCACTGTGTACTCACCAACCAAAGTCAAATCTTCTCCCATCACTGTGTATATATATGGTTGACCCTCTGCCCCCTGTACCGACCCCCGCCCCTCTGTCTCATAAGCGCTATACTATTATCTGTGTCTAGGACTTTCTGTTTGTCTGGTTTGTTTGTTTATTATGTGTTGTTGTATATTCAACAGAGGAGTGAAATCACATGGTTCTTACCTTTTCCTGTCTGACGTAATATTCCACTTGGCATCATGCTATTCTCTGGGTCAGGGCAGCATTCTTGAGGAAGGGTCCCGGGAGAGTTTCCTCTCCCTTAACCAGGCCTCCTCTCCTGGATTTTCTGAGAACAAGGCGGAGGGCTGAAGATGGCTCAGAGAGGAGGTAGCAGGGGGACAAGAGGCAGAGCGTGCTCCAGCCCCCTTCCACCAAGGGGGTTGCAATGGGATTAGGTGAAAATATTAGTATGACTTAATATTTTATACCCAATCCTAGTGACAATTTACAGAAGTACCAATAAAGATACTCTTATCTCATTTAACATTTTAAGAGAAGGAGAGGAGGGGTGTTTCACAGATGCTGGCAAGAGCACAGAAAAATGCTTGGACTTGGTAAATAAGGATGGAGATAGGCTCTCCACCTGCAGCACAGGATTCCAGCAGAACTTGTTCCTAAACACCAGGTTTTTCTAGTGTCGCACAGGTTGCTGCAGGCTTCTGTGAGGCAGGAGGTGACGCACAACTCATATACTTACCGCTTCTGCACTGAGCCTACATTTCTGTCCCTTCCATTCAGCTGAACATCAAGTTAGTCTAAATTTCCGTCTTGTATGTTCAAGAGAATGTAACCTAGTACATGCCCCACACCACCCATCACCCAGTGGCTATGTACATTTCTAGCCTGAGAAGATGCTTAATACAAGAATTCTTAATTTAAATTGGCAAAATTCCAGAAACAATTTATATTCCCATTTGCACTTGATGAGACTGTTCATCTCCCTAACACTTTGTCAGTTTTGACTATTACATTTTCTTTTTTTTTTAATTTTTATGCTCATCTTTGTATGACTCTTACAGGCAATGTAATTTCTAATGTTCATTGTTGATTTGATTTGCAATTATTTTTGACAGGCCATTTATACTTCTGTGACCTTTATCCTTTTGCTATTTTCTTATGAAGATATTTAAGCTGTTCCCACTAATTTTAAATTATATGTGCATATTTAAGTTAATAACACTTTGCCATATTTGTACTTTGATATTTGCTTTTCAATTGATTATGACTTTAGATAGAGATTTTGACTACCATATAGTCAAATTAATGTTTTAGGTTCCTAGGATTCATTTAGTGAATTCATTTTAGTGAATAAGACATCAGTTTTTCCCTTTCAAATTCCCTTTCAATTTTTCCAATATTTTTGTTTGCTAACCATTTTTATAATATACTGTTCTTATATATGCTAGAATTTATCTGAAAGAATTTTCTCTTTTCTATTTTTGATTTGTTAATTTATTGTTATTCTGTCGGTATGGAACATTTTTAATGGTTGTATCCTTCCAGTACAATTTAATGTGTGGCAGACTAGTGTTCCCTCATCCTTTTCAGAAGTGTTTTTGATTGTTATTTTCAGATATTCTCCCAGAAGACATAAAACAATTTTATCAATCTAGGAAATAAAGCATACTTGCACTAGGATTTATATTAATCATGTGTAATACATATAATATGTCATTATATTATTATATATTATATTATACATTATATATTACATTAATATGTTATGTACATGTATCTGGGGAGAAATAATAAATGTTATATATTTATCCCTAGAATATATATATTTTGACCAAAAGAGATCTCCAAAAATATTTCATAGCAGCATCATCTGTAAGACAGCAGAAAACTGGAAATAAACCAAATGTCCATCAATGGTAAAATGGACAAATAAATGTTATTACATTTTTCAAACTGAATGCTTATGAAAATAGCATTTTCAGGGCAATGAAAATAATGACCTATTGCTACAGAAATGGAAATGATAAACATAATATTGAGCACAAATAGCTCTACACAAGAAAGTAAAGAACATAGAATCCCATTTATCAAATATAATTTCAAAAACAGGAACAAGTGATAGAAATCAGAATAGTAGCTACCTTTCATATGGTGCTTATTATGAGGGGGAATGAGAGAACCTTCTGGAATCTGCTACTACCCCTTCCTTGAGCTAGGTGGTGATTTCATGGGTATGTTCATTTGGTAAAATTTTATTGCATCGTATGCTTATGATTTGAGACCTCTTCTGTTCCTATGCTATTTAAAAGTTTACTAGAGAATTCATATCCTCAGAATGATAAACTGATAATTATATTTAAAATAATAAATCATACTATAAACAGGTATCCTCACGAAACAATCCTTGGAAATTAAAGGCATGATGCAGATATTTAAAATTTTGTTTAAAAATAAATAATAAATGCAGCCTAAGAAATTACTGAGGAGGCAGAACAAAGAGGCATAGATGGAAAATAGGAGGAAAAAATAAGAAAGCCCTACTTAGCTTTCCAGTCACCACTTGTGCACAATTTGCTTGCTGCTTGTCCAGTGGAACCTGAGCGAAGAATGGGGGAGACAATGTAAATAAGACTCCTATCTCACTGGTTCCCATTTCTTGAGAATCCTGACTCTTCACATCGTAGCTGCCTCGGTGGCTGGAACTCCTGTCCCCTCATTGTCCCTCCTATGCTCTCACTATCAGAAGCAAAAAGCCATCCCTCACTGTTTGCCCTGTGGGCCTCACTTGTTTTATGAAGTGCGGGTGCCTCAGTACAGGACAGGGTGAAGGGCTTCGTCTAACACGAGGGGCTGTATAGGACTGAAGCTGGGTCTCCATCAGCCTGACTCTCTGGTCCTTTGATAAGCTGCACAGTTTATAGGCTTTGGAAAGTTCTGCACTGCCCCAGACAAGCCTATGGGATTGGGCATCCTATGAAGGATTTCTACCCCCTCCCCTCTCCCTACTGTCATACTGGGCACTCTGGTTTGTAGACTTTATTTGGAAGAGGGAAGGCAGACGGTGTGTATACATCAAAGTTTTCACTGCTTTATCTGTGGCCGTTTTGGGGGTTGTTTACAGTGCGGGACCTAGGTTGGGTTTTCTAAAACAGCACTTCTCAATCCTAATCTATGACTGTGCAGTTGATGGAAACTTCTTGCGCGGGGGCATGTAGGCTTGTCTTTTCTTACTTTAAAAGTGCTGTTTTTTTTTTTTTTGTCTTTCATCTTGTAGTCCTATCTTTATGGGTGTTTTACCACAAATTAGCTAGGCTATTCTGGTCAGAAACTAGTTAAGGAAGCTACAACTCATGACTCACTAGGCATTGGAAACGAAGTCATGAGATGAAAAAGCTTATCATATTCAGCCATAATGTGCAGGAGAATGGAAATGCCCTAGAGATAACATTGATGAATGTACATGTGTTGAGTTTCAGGTGAAGATAGGACAGTGGAGGAAAATGTGCAGTATTCATAAGACAGTGGTATGAAATGTCATTTGGGAGCATGTCATTCAATTCTCCTGTGACATCCGCAAAGATTCCCAGAGCCATAGGCTGGAATTTTTATTGAGTCCCGGAGACTATGGAGTCCCCAGATAGGTCCACCCTAGCAAATGTGTCATCAGTCACACAGTTTCCTTCCACCACCTCTCCCTACACTTTCATACAGACTGAGTCTTTATTAAATGCCAGGAGCCAAAATTAAAGAAATGTTCCAGTAGCTTTGCTCCTTACCTCTAAAGAAGCACTCAGATGGGAGAATTTTGACTATGGGGAGACATTTGACAATACCCAGAGACATTTTGGTTGTCACGTGTGGCAGAGGTGTAGGTAGACACTGATAAACATCCAAAAAGCACAACACAGAATTATCCAGCCCCGGTTGTTCACAGCGCTGAAGTTGAAAAGCTTGAGAAAATGCGGAAGGATGGCGTCTTAGGAACTCAGGGTTATAGTGAGGTTAGACAGTGCTTCCCCCTGTCACACAGGAGGCAAGATCAGGATGTAAGCATGAAAGAAGACACAGTGAGTGGAAGATAAAGATTTGTCAACTGAGTCAGCTCACTTTAATCTTTTCTGTGAAATGTGCCAAGCGTGTGAATTCAGTTGGTGGGTGTGGGGCGTTGGGGAGTGAAGACAGGTGAAGTTGATGTGAAGATAAAGAAAGGGGAGAAAGAGTGAAAGAGAAGTATAGACACGCCCTTGTTGGGCCAACAAGAAATGAGTGAAAGCACTTTTCAGCCTCCTCTAGCTGTGGTCCGGGCCACAGAAATAAGGGGCGGAGTTAGGGTGGAGTGAGTCCCACGCTATGACCTGTGGTAGGTACTGCAGAAGCTGCAAAAGGCAAAGGACCGTGATACGATGTTGTGGCAGCAACACAAGATTCCCCACGGCAGCCAAGTGACTGTGGGAAATGTAATAATAGGCATGTGTGGAAGGATCGTGAACAGGCAGCTGGTTGGGGAGAGTGGACCAGATGTCTGGTAAAGGCGCCAACTATGGTGTTCTCTCCCTCACCGTGTATCACCTTCTTCTGGCTCCCAGGGTGTGGACACTGGAGCGAGCGGAGAGTGGAAGTCCTTGTCGGCCCCTCTTGACCACATAAATCTCCACGTCCGGGGTGGCTACATCCTGCCCTGGCAAGTGCCTGCACTGAACACCCACGCGAGGTGAGTGACGGGACTGGTCCCTCCCTCCCCTGGCAGTGAGCTCAGGTCCCCGGCACAGCCTGCCCATCTGCGAGCTGTGCTGGGGCCCAAACGCAGTTGTACTAAATATCTTTGTTGGTTGGTTTGATCGCTTGCTTGTTTTTTAACCTTTTTCAGACAATCCTCTTTGAACAATTATAAACAACTATCTTAGATCGGAGTGGATGAGATGCTGGGTCTAATCCAGGGGTGTCCAATCTTTTGGCATCTCTGGGCCACACTGGAAGAAGACAAGTTGTCTTGGGCCACACATTAAATACATTGTGGCATGTAATCACAAAAGATATCACATAATATATAAGTAAAGTTATGATTTTGGGGTTGGGCCACATTCCTAGCCATCCTGGGCGACGGGTTGGACACCCCTGCCTCAGTGGTAATTGAAATCAAACAGGAACACCACGATTTAGCCTAGTTTGAGAAGGCAGGCTCTTCACTGATTTGGTGCTGAAAAATTGTGTGAGCCATAAAGCAGCTGATGCCTGAGGCCGAGGTTCCTCATGCGCAGATTTAAAATTCTAGCTATAATAAATAATAGCTAATATCAAATGACTGCTTGCTCTGTGTCTAGAACTGAAATACTATGGAAATTTCTGTTTTCCTTAAGCAAAGCTAGAAAACAAGCCCTATGGCGCAAGTATGTTATTATCCCTACATAACAGATGTGTAGGCTTCTCTGATATCTGGGGAGCAGGCAGTGATGAACTCAGAGTCACACCATTAGTAAGTAGTTGAGCAGGGACTAAAATCTATGTCTTTCTGATGTCACACTGAAATTCTTAGAACCCTGTACATTTGAGTCCCAAAACTGAGTTAAAAACTGAAGGACTTAGGACATTTATAACTTAAGACACGTGTACATGTCTTTCGGAAGTTAGATCCCTAGAGAAGAAAGATCACAGCATCAGGACTTTTCCCTACAGGGGGAAGGGAAGGAACCCACCGAGTGTGCAAAGTTTTTAGTAGCACTGGGAGAAGCTTAAAGGAAGATGCCCTTTGCTTCAGTCATTAGTTCATTCACTCCTGGCAGGGAGTTGTAGAGCTAATGGAGACAGAACTGGAAGTGGATCATGAGTCTCTTAAAATCTAGCACTCAGTCTTTATAGCATGAAGGACTGTGTGCTCTGAAAACCCTTGGTTTGAGACTGTGGCTTGGATTTTCACTAAGGCCTCTCTCCCACTTCACTGCAGCCGCCAGCAGTTCATGGGCTTCAAGGTTGCCCTGGACGATAAGGGGACCGCTGAAGGTTCGCTCTTCTGGGACGATGGGCAGAGCATTGGTGAGTAAGGGTTGCCTCAGATTCGAGTCAGTAGCATTGACTAGGTTCCTGGATAGCCTAAAGGCCTGTTTTTCCCCTTTCACATGAAAGCAATTTTGCATTTTTTAAAGATAGCCATTACTTTGAGGTGAGCAATACATAATGTACTCAGTCCTTATGCTTCATGTACATGAAGCTTAGCTCTGAATCTCCCAGCACCCTCCACTGTCCAGATCCACTGTGAAAGACAGTCGAATAGGAGCCATGGTAAAAATTTCTTTGCAACCAATTGACTATATTTCTGTATGGTTTATGTTCAAGGGCACATTCCCTGATTGCATGGTTTATTGCCCTAGTAAGAGAGATAATGCTTCTATCAACTGTGCTCTTTGTTTGGGGGTATTTTCCATTAGGAGTTTACAGGAACTGGTGAACTCTTGGGGGAACAGCTCTGGTATCATTAGCCATTTCAAGGCCCATGCCATCTGACCCAACTTTCTGCCATGATGGACCTCTTCTGTATGTTGGTGGTCCAATGTAGTAGACATTAGTTGTAGGTGGCTACTGAGCACTTGAAATGTGACAAGTGCATCTGATGAACTGAGTTTTACATTTTACTTAATTTTAATTATAAATAGGAACATTTTGCTAGTGGCTGCCTCAGGCAGCACAATTCTAGAGCGTAGTCCATGGCCTCTGGTTGAATGAGTGGTCAGCCAATTGGAAAGAGGGGAGCACATGGGGACAAGAGAGCAAGCGACAGGGGGAGGGAGTAGGGTGGGAATACCTGCAATAAGGCTCTAGTAAGTCCACCTGTGCTGGATAACCTGAGCTTCCTATTCTACCTGGTCCTACAGCATAAACTGAGGTTAAAAAGACTGCAGATTGCGTTTAAGAAATTGCCTGATATCTCTTAAGACAAACTGATGAAGACTCCAGTCTTGGTGTTTGTGACATGCGTGGACAGGCGTGTGTGTTCGCATAGGTGTGCTTCTAGCAGAAGGAATCTGGAAGTTCTCAGGTGCCTAGGAGGAGATCGGGAGTGGCAGATGACAAGGAAGAGAAGTGGATGAAAGGGTGGTGTTGGGAAGCTCCATTTTGTGGGGTGACTCTGCCAGACAGCTGTGTCTACACAAGCTCATTTCAAACATGCTGTGTAAGTGGAGGTCAGGGGCAGAGCCTAACTAATCTCCATGAAGAGGTCTTAAATCACAAGATGGAAATCTGTAAAGAAAAAAAAACCCAGAAACAATCCCTATTTTCTCAACCAAGAGAGGGAGGCAATGAGAATTTCAGAGCGTAACTCCTGATCACATTTACCTTATTGCTTGTTTGCAGATACTTATGAAAATGGAGTCTATTATCTGGCCCACTTTTCTGCCAGCCAGGTGAGTGTGACCAATACTGCCAAAGGGGACTAGAGTTCTGCTGGCTTAGAAGGGTGCTGGGCATCACAAAGGCAGAAAGCACCACCTTTAAGTCCTTCACTGCCCACCTTGCTAGTCGGCATCCTTCCCTTCCTCTAGGATTCAGGTAGAGTTAGTGTGTTCCCAGGAAGTCCTTTTTTGATCAGACCCATTTATGTTTCATCAGCAACTTATTCCAGTTTACCAAGGCCAAGAGGGACACCCTCTTTCAATGTTATCTAGCTCTTGTTTTTAAGTTGCCTTGGAATAGTCTGTACTTTCTGACTCACGTGTGGAATGTAAGGTTCCTGAGAGCGAAGACTCTTTGTCTCCTTAGCATTCGGGGCAATTCTAAAGACGTTGCAGGTGCTTTTGAGCCAATAAGAATGTGGATAATAGTGGGCAACAGGACATAAGTCCCAGAATCATGGTCCCCACTACAAGGACACAAGACAGTTGTCTTTCTCCATGATCTTTGTTTGTGCCTAAAAAGAAGTGGGGGACAATTTTTGAAGAAATTTTGCTGTTTTTTTTCTGGTTTCTTTTGTCTTCAATTTGACAGAATACAATGGAGAGCCATGTATATTTCAACAAGTACATCAGTGACACAAACCCTCTGAAGCTGGGCTACATTGAGATCTGGGGAGTGGGCAGCGTTGCCATTGCCGACGTCAGCCTCTCTGCGAAGGGCACGGTGATAACACCCAGCTTCACCTACGACTCTGCAACACAGGTCTGTGACCAGCAAAAAGTCGAAATGGCATTGTCCAGCCCTCAGGTGCACTGTGCGTGCCTGCCTGCTTCCTTTCTGATGACACCCTCTCCTGCAAAGCCTGTCACCAGTCCCTGCGTTGTTAGTGTGCCAACAATGGGTAGCACAGCGGTAAAGGGGAAATCAGGCTTTACCCTCATTCGGGTTTGCAGGTGTGGATCCTTACTTTCTGCATCTGTCTTCTCGTCTGCAAAGCTATGTAAAAACCATGTTTACTCCCTCACCTCTCTGCACAGAGGTTCACTTCCCTAATAGCTTGAACTACCGTATTTTATCAATGGTAGGGTACCATTAGTCAAAAGTTAGCCCATTATTTCCTGTGCCACAGAGACAGAAAAATGTAGGACAAAAGCATGATATGGTGCTTTCCCATCACTGAAAATTCTATTTTGAACTTACGGGGAGTTTTCGTAAATCTTGAAACACGGGTTTTTATCATTTTAATATGTTAAATGGTCACACGCGGAAAAGTGTTGGGCGGAGACACCCGGGCATTGATGATTCTACCTCAGTCATTAAGAAGAAGGAGACCCCGAACAGGGAGAAATATCAGAAATACCTTAACCAATCTGTGTCCCGCGGTTTTCTTTTATTATTTAAATATTTAAATTATTGTATTCTTTAAGTCTCTTATCGTTTTATGTATTACTGTTTAAAACACTAGATGGCACTAATGGGGGAAGGCATTTCCTATGTACTCTCTGAGGTGCTGCTGATTCAGAATTTCATAAAAATCTTCCAATATTGTCTATGAGATTTTTCTCTCAAGGCACTAACATGTTTACATGCTTTCCTCCTAGCACTTTTTCAAAAATCCTCACCCGAGGATATATTTACCGATTTTAGAGAAGGAGGAAGGGAGAGACAGAAGCATTGGTCAGCTGCCTCCTGTATGTACCCCAACAGGGGACTGAACCCATAACCTAGTGATTTATGTGCACTGACTGGGAATCAAACCTGTGACCTTTCGGTGTCTGGGACGATGCTCCAACAAACTGAGCCACCCACCCAGGGCCATCCTAGTACTTTCTTGATCTTACTATCAGCCAGGGTTTATATTCCTTCCCAAAATAATCCTTAAGAGGCTTGCCGTTCATCCATTCTTAACACCAGTAACGGCAAAGGCGGCCAAGTTGGCACAGACGGTAACAATTATCGTAAGTGCTGCTGTGCTCACAGTGATTCTGATTTCGTGACAGTTAAATATGTGAAAATTCTGCACCTGGGGGTTAATGCACTTCTGGCATCTCTAGTCATGGTTAGTGGGGTCCTTTCATATGTGCTCACCCCTTGCTTTTCTGTGAACTCTTTTTCTTTCATAATCCTCCCTGATTACAAGGCCTGCAAGAAAAGTTTTCCTTCTGTTTTGCATTTATTATTTGTTTCCTCATATTTGTGTTTTTCTTGTCAACTGACTTCCCCAAGTTTACAAGAGCTCATAAAGGACTTGACCCCTATTTATGGCTGACCCACTTGTGGACTGCACATGTGCGGAAACTTTACAGAAAGGATTTGCCTAGAAAAAGGCCAGAATACTGGCCTCTCGTGGGTGCTCATCGGGGCTTGTAAGGGACTAGCAGCAGGAGGAAGTAAAAGGAAAAGCAAAGGAGATATGAGGGAAACCAATGCTCCAAAAGAATGGAAATGGCGACATTTTCTCCAATTTGTCAGTGGGTTTGTATCTCTACAGTGGCTGCATATTGCATTATTGAATGGTCTTTTTCTTTTTAAGATTTTATTTATTTACATTTAGAGAGAGGAGAAGGAAGGAAGAAAGTTAGAAATAGCAGTGTGCAATACATCAATTGGTTGCCTGTCACAGGCTCCCAACTAGGGACCTGCCCCACAATCCAAACATGTGCGCTGACTGGGATTCAAACCAGCAACCTTTCAGTTTGCAGGCCGGTGCTCAATCTGCTGAGCCACACCAGCCAGGGCTGAATGGTCTTTGGTACTATAAGGAATGAAGAAAGTCCCCCTCACTTGAAAATCTGAAGCACTCTGGAAGCTAGGCTGCACCTGTGAAAATATCACAGTGTTATGTAGACCATCGGCTCATGTCTGATTTGTCTGCAGAAACTTCAATCACCTGACAGCAAGTCCTTTCCTTTGGTTCCCAACAGGTGTTAAATATCGATGTGACCAGCAGAAATATCAGCCTACATCATTTCACTTCACTGACATGGAAAAGCACTCCATGAATTTTAAGAACAAGATCCCACGAATGACTTCGAAACTCCTTATACTTCATGTTTATGCAATTACTGTGTGTTGCTAATTGGTTCATGCCCAGTCTGGGTCCAGTCTGTTACTCATTTTGCTGCATGTTTTGTCTGTGCCTTAGCCCCTGGGACAGGCAGTAGGGAGGGGTGGAACATCTATGGGTGACCTTAATGTCTCCATGTCATCAGTGCGGCGTCTACTGTTCATCACACATTTGCTGAAGATTAACCGCATCCTTAGTGAAGTGTGTGTGCATGTGTGTGTGTGTGTATCCATCCAGGGACTAGGTCCTGCTCTACTAACTACACAAGGAAAAAGCTTTCCAGGCCAGTTCTAGACCCTGGAGCTAACACTCCCAGAAAGTACCCAGAAAGAATGGCTGCTGGCTGGTTCTAGGGAGAAGGGAGCATTATGTTGGGAGCAGGCTATAGAGGGAAGAAAAGGCAAACACAAGGAAAGGTAAGGGGAGAAGATGAGTGTGAACAGGTGGTCATAAAAGTGATCACAACAAATAAGATGACGTGGAGATATTAGGAGGATTAGCCCCAGGGGGAGGAGAAAGGAAGAGCCAAGTCACTTGAAAGCAAGAAGGGTTAGAGGAAATTCTTAGCATATGAAAGTGGGGCTGAGGATGAAATTTAAGCAGGCAAATCTGAAGGAAGGAGTTTGAGTGCAAAAAATAACTTACATTTGCAGTGTTGTGCTTTGAAATGCGTAAACCTTACTTTTCTACTCTGCACCCAATGTCCATAAGCCCTGTTTATACCTACGTATGCACCTGCTGTGCCAGAGCAAAATAAAACGACATATTTACCAGAGATTTTGAATTTTGTGATGTTTTGGCCATGGGTCATGTCACTTCAGATCAAGGCAGTGTCTTGTTTAGCAAACCCCTGTGACTTGGCATCAGCATTCCTGCAGGCCGGCCCACCAACGGAACGGTTAGCTTCAGGAGGACTTGCCCTTTTCTTTGCACCTTTGGTTTTTTACAGGATTTAGGTTTGTGGAAGAGGGGACTTGAATGTTGTTGTTTTAATCACCCTAACAATTATGATACGTAGTAAAATATAAACTCTGGCAAAACAGAAGTTGCAACATTACTGGTTAAAACACTAGATGTTTAAACATTGGGGTAAAGAAACTGTATATTCATGTTCAGTAGGGATAATTAGTCTTAGTTAGTATGACTTAGAAATGAGTATGTTAGAAATGAATGTGTTTCTATCCCTATGACTTTTTTTTAACACCAGGAAGTCACATTCTGCATGTAGATTCCTGGGTTAGGGCCTGCGTAACGCTACAGAATACACTCTAGTTAAATGGGCTTCATGGTCTAATTATCAAAATAAGGAACTTGTGGGTCATAGCTTGAGCTAAGTACACAACCAGTGTGAGATGCAGACGGGTGACCCTGGGAGTCCCTTGTTCCAACACGTGGGAAGCCATTAGCTCTCCTCTGATCAGGCCAGGAGGGTCGCAGGAGGAAAGTATTCCTTCCTTCATACTTGAGAAGTAGTTTAGGTTACTGCTGAGGGCATGGGTGGAGGTTGGCTCTGGCCACCACAGAATGCTCTAGGAGAGGCTTCCAGCCAGAGAGTCCTGACCACCAAGCTGCCATGTGAGGCATGGGAGGGCTGGCAATGTCCGCAGGGTCATGGACCCCTGAGGGTCTCTGCACCTCCTGCTAGGATGTGTGCTTACTGCATGAAGTAAAACGCACACAATTTTTTAAAAATCCTGTTCCATTAAAATACACGTACCCAAGCGTTTAAAAAGTTCAGTATAGTAATACATGAGATGTTTATTTTGTTTGTTTTTACTGTCATAAGTTTGATTTTCGTCAGCTCCTCCATGTCTCCTTGCCACGGCTCTGGCATAGGCCTGCCCATTCCTGCTCCTGGTGTAGGCAATACCATCTCCTCCGTCTCCACAACCAGAGGGCGGGGCAGCTTCCTCCTGCTGCTCTCAACTTTAAGGCTTCGGTGGCCCCTGGTAGACTTCCATCCTCTTCCAGCACCTGCTTGTGAAGTCTGTCCATTAATTCCCTTCTTGGAAAAAACTCACAGAGGATTGTATTTTTTGCCTATGCCTGACTTGCATGGTAAAATTAGAAGCTTACTTCAAGGTAAGAGATCCTGATATTATACTTCATATTGAAATAGAATTCAATAATTACTATTGAATTCATCTATATATCTACGTATATAATATGCTATTATAGCACATTATAGCATATATATATACACACATATATACATATACACACAATAGCATGTATACATGCTATTGTGAATGATGCTATAAACCCTATGAACATGGGGATGCACGTGCGTTTTTCACTAGTGTTGTGTTTTCTCCAGATAGATACCCAGAAGTGGAGTTGCTGGATCATATGGTAGATCTATTTTTAACTTTTTGAGGAACCTACTGTTTTCCATAGCTGCTGTACTAATTTACATTCCTACCAACCGTGCACAAGGGTTTACTTTCTCTACACCCTCACCAACACTTGTTGTTTCTAGAATTTTTTGTAATAGTCATTCTAATAAGTGTGAGGTGATAGCTCATTGCTGTTCTGATTTGCATTTTCCTGATGATTAATAGTTTAGCACATTGTTTCATTTACGTGTTGGTCATCTGCATGTCTTGTTTGGAAAAATGTATAATTATATCTTCTTCCCATTTTTTTTAAATTTATTTTTTGCTATTGAGTTGTATGTTTTGGATGTTAGCTCCTTGTGAGATACACAATTTGCAAATATTTTTCCTCATTTTAGTAGGTTGTCTTTTCATTTTACTGATGATTTCCTTTGCTCTGCAGAAGCTTTTTAGTTTGATGTGGTCCCGTTTATTTATTTTTGTTTTTGTTGCTTTTGCATTTGGTGTCAGATTTAAAAAAATATTGGCAAGATCTATGTCAAGGAATCTACCATCTATGCTTTCTTCTAGGAGTTTGGTGGTTTTGGTTATTATGGTTCTTTCAAGTCTTTAATCCATTTTGAGTTAACTTTTGTCTATGGGATATGACAGTGGTCCAGTTTTATTCTTTTATATGTGGCTATTCAATTTTCCTAACAATATTTATTGAAGAGACTGTTCTTTTTTCATCATATATTCTTGGCTCCTTTGATGTAAATTAGTTGACAATATATATGTGGGTTTAATTATGAGCTCTCAGTTTCGTTCCATTGACCTATGTATCTACTTTTATGCCAATGTCACACTGTTTTCACAAACTATAGCTTTGTAATATAGTTTAAAATTAAGAGGTGTGATGCTTTTGCTTCTGTTTTTCTTTCTCAAGATTGCTTTGGCTATTTAGAATCTTTTATGGTTTCATGTAAATTTTAGGACATTTTGGTGGAAAATGTCTGGCATTTTGGGTAGTATGGACATTTTGACAATATTAATTCATCCAATCCATGAATACAGAATATGTTTGTATTTATTTGTGTCTTCAATTTTTGATGTTAATGTTCTGGAGTTTTCAATATATAGGCCTTTGCCTCCTTGGTTAAATTTATTCCTAAGTATTTTTTAATGTAATTGTAAATGAGATTGTTTTCTTAATCTGTCTTTCTGAGAATTTGTTATTAATATATAGAAATGCAACACACTTTCATTTATTAGTCCTGACAGTTTTTCTGATAGACATGAAGACCTTTAGTGTAGACTTAGATTTTTTCCAGCAGCTCTGGGAAAGACAATCTGTGGGGCAGTTGGGTTTGTGGTTCCCGAGTCTTTCTCTCTGGAGAAGAGCTGCCCATCTCTAACAACAGGCTTGTATCCTGTCCCCTCTGGTGTCAGGGGCACGGTCAGGACATTTTATGCTGGTTTTGTCTGAGTGGGAAGAACTCAGAAGCAATCTGTAGGGTTAGAAGATTTGATTTCAGTCCTTTGTCTCTCTGGGATTATGTTTTCTCATCTGCAAGATGCTGGCATCAGACTAAAGCTGTGATTTCTGAGCCATGGTACTGTACGGAGCCTCAGGATGTTCCACTGCCCCCTGGGAGAGGGCAAAGGATGACCCCGGGGTTTGGAGTGCCCCACCCTGGCTTCAGTCATTCACTTCTCTATATACTGGACTTATATTTGAGTAAAAAATTATATATACATATATATATATATATACACACACATACACACACATTCCCATATACTTTATACATATATACACATATATATTCCCATATACTTTACATATATAATACATATGTAAAAATTATGAACATTAATACACCACATTAGCAGTCCTCAAACATTTTGGTTCTAGGATCATCTTACACTAAAAAATTATTGAGGAGTCCAAGGGCTTCTGTTTCTGGTGTTACCTATGTTGATATTTCTCTTATTAAATATCAAAAGAAGATGAAGGGAGCAGCCAAAGACGATATATGCATAACCGGTAGTTGCAGACAACAGTGTGGGGATGGTCAGAGGGAAGGAGGGCTGGGGGCAAAGAAAGGGAAAATGGGGACATCTGTAATTGTGCCAGCAATAAAAATAAAGTTAAAAACATTAAAACGATAGCATATCTATGTTATCCAAAACCAAAATATTTAGTCAGCATCAGTGAGGCCTGCTTGCTTTGGTCACCTTAGGCATTCTGCTGAGAGCTAACGTCATCATGGCTTCCTGACTAATAATAAGTGGAAAGTTATTGGCTCACATGCATATCTCTTACCTCCAAAATACCTTTGCTCCTTTTTCATTGGACCACACAAGCATGTGACTTGATACTTTCCAGGTGCCCCTTAGCAAAAAGGTGTGGCGTAGTTGGTTATTGTGTGCATTTAAAAATCAGGTTATAGCTGGGATTGCTGGTGAGCACCGTCCTGTGAACACTGTCACAAATGAGCACGGGATGTGGGGAGCTAAGGGGGAAGCATCACCCAAAGAATAGAAAGACCTTATGTAATATAAATCTCCTTCCTTGATCTTTTGCCAAGTGAAATTTCCCTCTAACAAAGGCCCTTTTGTACTGGCAGGAAAATAAGGTGGGGAGTTCTTAAAGGTAGAAACCAAGTTTCTGTGTGTGTCTGTGTGCGTACTCACCACACATTAAGCATTTTGAGCAAACGTGGGCTACCATGGGTACCGTATTACTTTCAGATCTTAAACCGCATCAGAAGGTGGCACACCTGTGTATATAGACTATGTGGTACCCTATACATACTATATGACCTCATCGATTGTTGATGGGAATGTAAATTGTTGCCAGTACTTTGGAAAAAAGTTCTCTGGTCCTTTGAAAAATTAAAATAGAGTTACCATATGACCCAGAAATCCCACTTCTGGGTATATCCCCTTAAAACCTGATAATATATGTCTGCATGAATAAACCCTGTATATCCACGTTCATAGCAGCATGACTCATAATCACCACAAAGTAGAAACAGACATATTAATGAGTGGACAAACATAATGTGCTGTATTTAATGAATATTATCCAGCTTTAAAAAGGAATAAAGCACTGATCCCTGTTCATGCCTGAGACCTGCAACAACATTGAACTTGGAGAGCATTATGCCGAATGAAAGAAGTCAGACGCAAATGGCCACACATTACGGGATTCCATTTATATCAATGTTCAGAATAGGCAGGTTTATAAAGACAGAGATTAGTGGTCATAGGGATGGGGGAGAGGAGAATGGGTAGGGACCACCATGGAGTGTATGTCTTGTTCTGGAGATGATAAAAATGCTGTGGAGGTTGATGGTGGTGACGGCTGCACAACTTGGCCAATATACTAAAAGCAACTGAACTACACACTTGAAAAGGTTGACTTGAATGTCATGGTATGTGAATTATATTTCCATTTTTTCAAAACTACTCTTTTTCTTACCTAGCTTAAAGAGAGCTGAAGAATTTAAAAGTTGTTAGAGACTTAGTGAAACTCCAGAAGGGCTAGTATCAGGTTTATAGGCTAGGTGGCTGGGGACAACAACCCAATTACCCTGGGGGGGGGGGTCCCCTGCACTGCCCTTAGCGCATGTCTGGCAGCTTGCACCCCCCCCCACCCAGTACTGAGAGTAAAGTGCCAATAGGTCTCCTGCCTGTCCTGCTATTTCTGAAATGGTCTCTTTACCATCCTACATTCCACATGGCACCTCCTCCATTTCTCCACTGTCTTCTGGGTCACAGGCACAGCTCATCAGTCAAGCACAGGCCATTGGCCTTGACCTTGTCTAAAAGGCAGCCTAGGAAAGAGAATTTCCATCCTCTTTTCTGAGATGTAGGATTCTCCAAGTGGGAAGTTCCTCAAGTATTAGAGGCTTTTTTTTTTTTATGGTGCTGATCCAAGAGCATGAGAAATTTCCAGTAGAGGTATCTTCCCATTTTAAGATTATACCATTTCTATTTTAATGCTGCTTCAGTTTTTTAGACTGATGGGTGGGGAGGCTTATTTCAATTGATGAAGGGCTGAGTATACCAAGAGAACTTTGGGAGACAAACATGGAGAAAGGAATAGTGTGTTGAACCAGAAGGTGTTTCTTCTTTCACTTATTCAGCAAATAGCCATGCATTTTAAAGTATCTATGGATGCTGGGCAAAGTGCCAAGCACGGGAGACACAACTGTGGAGAAGATGCAAGAGACCGCAGCTCTTGAGCTCTTTAAGCTACGTGGTGAGGCAAGCAAGAATAATGTCGTGTGACAAGCAAAGAAATTGGATATGAACAGAAACGCAGAGGAGGCATAACTGTTAGATTAAAACTTCAGCTTCCTCTTTCGTTAACAAATGAAGCCTCCTCCATATCACTGGGAAAGTGGGGGCCTTTTATGGTCCGTAGGAAAATGCGTTCCTCACCTCCAATGGCCATTGGCTTTACAGGGCAATAAATCAATCCTGGCAGAAGCTGGCTCTGCCAGCCCGGCCACCTTTGCTCAGTGCTCCCGAAGAACCACTGAGGGACAGTCACAGCAAATAAGAAGATACGGTTATGAGGTAAGTACTTTTCCCCACACAGGCAGTACTTGGAACAAGCTGTGCTCCTGTGTTCTTGTAAAATGCCCCTGATTCCTTCACTGCTAAGTGAGCTGGACAACCCCTACTTTCTCTCTGGTCCTGATGTTTTCTTCCCTTTATATACAGAATGAGGAGAGGGGAAGAGCTAGTGTATGGGGTCGCAGGCTGTCTGGAGACAGGTGTGTGTGTGTTTGGGGGACAGATGGGGAAGGTCTAATGTGTGATGTTTCTCTCTCACCGGGAGAAGCCAAGGAAGGAATAATGAGGTGGGATCCTTCTGGCAGCTGGCTGAATGCGGCATGGCATGGGTTGAGTTAGGTGAACACATCTTTCCAGGCAGAGAGGGAAATGGCTATATGGTGATTAAGGTTTTTCATAATAACCTGGATTTTAATTATTCTAAAACTTTGTATGATACAGAAAAGCGGCTTTGAGCAGGGAGGGTTTCTAAGCAGGGAAGACTTTCTACCGTGAGGAATCTCCATGCCTATCTGCTTTCTGGGTGACAATAGTCCCCACGACAGGAACAATGCCTGGGAGTGTCCCCAAAGTGTCCCAAGCCTCAGCCTCAGGTGCTGAACCAGCTGCCCCAGGAGGGTTAGGCAGCTGTAGAGGAGGAACCTTCTTCTGGTTTGTAGTGGCTGGAAAGGAAAGCCTCCTCCCCATGGAGAGGAGCAAAGGAGTCTCACCTATCGCCAGTGGGTTTGCTGTGTTGTTGAGCCATGTGCTGAGGTTTAAGAAACTAAACTAGGTCCCTGGCTGGCATAGCTCAGTGGATTGAGCACAGGCCTGAGAACCAAAGGATTGCAGTTCGATTCCCAGTCAGGGCACATGCCTGGGGTGCAGGTCAGTTCCCAGCAGCAGACGCACAAGAGGCAACCATACATTGATATTTCTCTCCCTCTCTCCTTCCCTTCCCCTCCAAAGATAAATAAATAAAATATTTAAAAAAAGAAACTAAAGTAGGTATTATGAGCAGGTGGGGCAGGGTCTCAGACTGCATCATCTTCTGAAATTCCACCTTTGGTGATTCAGCCTCGAGTCTACAGTGGAGGTGACTTTGTGGAGAGAGTATTGAGGGTAAGATGCAGGACCGCTCTGCCTCCGTGCTACTACTCACTGTGGTTAGACAGAATTCCTGGCATTAATTTGTGAAAATGGGAATCTTGATGCCTGTGTTACCCTAAAAATAAAAAAGCCGCAACTCGGGAACTCAGATTCAGACAGAAGCCCATATTGCGTCCCAATTTCAAGATGAAGATGAAGGGGTTTTATGTGAACAGGAAGGGAGATTGTCATATGAATAGAGGAAAGGACTTTCTGTTCTTGTTAACAGCTGAGTTATGACGTAGCATACATGGCTGGTTACGAATCCAAACAGAGTCTATCGTAATTAGTCCTTGAGGACAGGATGTCTGCTTTCCTGTTAGCTTACAAACAGTTGTTCATAAAACAATGTTGCCATGACCCAGCCCAAAGCTTATTTTGCCCATTCCCAGCATTTCAAAGGTCCAAGGGCAAGATGTGCAAGGTGCTTTCTCTGGAAGGTCTTTTTTTATCTTCATTTTCAAAGGGCTGAACTTATGTCAACTTTCACACATGCCTGATCAACTTTGATATGGGGATTTTATGGGAATATATTAAGATGATATATATCTTATCAGGATTAGAATAAACCTTAGAATAATATAAACTAGAGGAGACACACCTCTAGGTGTATCTAATAAGATAGATTTAGGCTAATAAGAAAAAATAGTTATGCACTCCAACTTCAATCTCCAACCCCAAATGTAACCCTACCTCCCCCTTGGAAAATTATTTGTAGATTCTTGCTTCTCACCCCATTTTATGATTAAGGTGCTTCTTTTCTTGGCTTGTTACACATTAACCCAAAGGCTGCCTCAACTAGCAAGTGAAACTGATATGTATATGAAAGTACTTGGAGAAATGGTCATGGCATTAGGCTGGGTTTGAGGCAAGCAGGGAGGCACATAAATGGACATAAAAGGAAAAATGAAGTTAAAAAAATCAGAGAGAGAGAAATCCATGTGATAGAGAAACATTGATAGGTTGCCTACCGTACATGCCTTGACTGGGAATCAAACCCACAACCTAGATATGTGCCCTGACCAGAAATTGAAGCTGCAACCTTTTGGTGCCTGGGAGGATGCTCCAACCTACTGAGCCACCTGGCCAGCGTAGGAGCTCCCATTCTAATCGTGATGGCTATCTATTCTTTTCAATTGAGGGAATTTTTGTGGTTTGCTTTAACCCTGTTATCTGTGTCCCTCTAGATGGCGAGGAAGCTCAGTGTGCTGGAAGTCATTCTGATGATCTTCTTCCTGATTGTATTGGCTGTGGACATCTTCTTGCTGTTTCTGGTGTTGGAGAAACCTTCAGGTAAGGGAGCTGCTGTGTCTGCTATGGAAGAACTGGTAAAGGAAGTCCCTTCTGGATGCCAAAGAAATCTTTCTAATTTCTTCACTCTTTGACATGCCTCCACATTGCATTGTTTACAGTTCACATCCATAACTAATTTAAGTCAGTCCCCCGAACATGTGTTCTTTTTCTGCAACTAAACTTCGAATGCTAGTGATATGCAGGGTATCACGAGTCCCATTGGAAGCAATTTTAACAAGATGCACAAATAGGATCATTAAATGCCTGTTTTTCAACCTAATGTCAAGAAGTAATAAAGCCTTCAAGGAGAAAGAACAGTTGTAACAGTACCCAATCCTGTTACACTATGGGAAAAGAGATTAGGTTACAGGAAAGTTTAGGGCTGATCCACTTGACCTACATTTATCAACTACGATTACTCACCAGCCTATATTCTGATTGGAATAGCTGTGATTTCTTCATGGAGACCTTTGAAACTGTTTTTTGTCTCTCATAGAAGCATCAAACAGAACGCCTCCTCCTCCAAACACAGGTTACAGACAAAATAAGAAAAAAATGTAATACATGCTATACTTGAAATATGCAGTACAAAAATCTGTTCTCAATTAAGATAAAATTTTGAGGTTTATTCTGCTCGATAAAGCTCACCATATAAAGGTAGATGAAGCATGCAACAAAGAGATATTATACTGATAGTGCAACCCTACCTGCTTAATCTCTTCACCGCTCTCCACAGTAAACTAAAGACTTCCTAGGAACAATTATGACTTTGCAGGATGATCTGAAATCCATTGATAGAAGCCATTTACTACTTTTTCCCTGTAAAACTTTTTTTTGGGGTAGCAAGTCCCCTGAGATTACTATCCAGTGTAGATGAATAAGTAGTTTCTTTTATTCAACGTAAAGGTGGATGTGCACACCTCATTCATTCTAAACCACATTCTATTTCATGTAGAATAGTTCTAGTTTTACTTGTTTTGCCCAGTGGACTGCTCCTGATGTGTTTTGTGAAGACAGGTTTCCATGAGTCAAAAGGGAGTTTTTATTTAATTTTTTATCGTGGTAAGAACACATAAATGCAATTTATCATCTTAGTATATTTTCCAGTTTCTAGTACACCATTGTTATCTATAGGCACAATTTGTATATCAGCCCTAAAGAATTTGTTCAGTTTGTGTAGCTGAAATTTTTATACATATTAATTAGCAATGACCCATTTCTCTCTTCCCCCAAACCCTGGCAGCTACCATTCTCTTCTCTGCTTCTGTGACTTCAACTTATTTTTGATACATCATATAGGTGGAATCATACAGAATTTGTTCTCTGTGCCCGGCTTATTTCACTTAGCATAATGTCCGCAAGCTTCATCCAAACTGTGGGAAATGACTACATTTTTTTAAGGCTAGGCAATATTCCATTTTATGTAGTAATTGTCTACGTATATACCATACTCTTTTTATCCCTTCATCCATCAATGGACATTGGAGGGTGTTCACATCTTGGCTATTGTGGGTAGTGCTGCTGTAACATGGAGATGCTAATAGTTCTTCTAGGTATTAATCTCAATTCTTTTGAATAAATACCAAGAAGTAGAATTGCTGGATTATATAGTCCTTCTATTTTTAATTTTTCTAGGCACCTCCATAATGATTTCCATAGTGGCTGCACCGATTTGCATCATTTCCGCTATCAGTATACATTCATTCTAATTTCTCCACATCCTCACCAATTCTTGTTTTCTTTCTTTGTTTGTTTTATAATAGCCATCCTAACAAATGAGCTGATCTCTCATTGTGGGTTTGGTTTAAATTTCCCTGATGATTAGTGATATGGAACATCTTTCCACATACCTATAGGCCATTCGTATGTCTTTTTTAGAGAAATGTCAATTCAAGTCTTTAACTCATTTTTTAGATCAGGTTATTCATTTTTGCTTGTCTTATTTTTGCTAGAGTCGTAGGGGTTCCTTGTGTATTTTAGAAATTGCCCCTTTTCAGATACATGGTTTGCAAATGTTTTCTCCCCTTCATTAGGCTGCCTTTTCATCCTGTTGATGGTTGGTTGGTTGGTTTTTGGTTTACAGAAGTGTAGGAGACCGGTTTGTCTTGGCCTGGCAAATGTTACTCAGCTCTGTATGGAAAACCTACAGATGTGAAGTGGTGGGCAGGAGCCAGACCTTCAAACCAAGTTTTCCCGTGGGAATCAGGCCTAGAAAATGCTTACAGATTATTATGGCTTGCTCTTGCTAAAACTCTCTCACCCTGGTCTAAAGCAACAAATGAATATTGTTTATCTTCAAGGTAATTTCCAAAGCCTGTATGAGCTCTCCCAAGGACAGAGCTAATCAGCTCATTGCCATTCCCCTCAGCATGTTATTTTTATTTCCTTGACTGTACCTAGAATGTAGACAATAATGTTCTATGTGATAGATAATAAATCTTTCTTTGATGTAAGACCCAAGGAAAACAGAAAAGCCTGTATAGGCAAGGGTCGGGGCGCTCCCCTCTTGAGGGAGTGGCCGAGGCACCATAGTCACTCTCCCCGTGAGAGAGTAGCCGTGCTGTTCCCTTTTTCCACACAGGGTTGTTGTTGCCTGTGCATTGATTCTCATCTTAAGCCACAACAGGCAGACTCTGCTTGACAGGGTCTGCAACACAGAAACTTTTTAGTTTGAAATAGTCCCATTGGTCTATTTTTGCTTTTGTTGCCTGTGCTTGTGGTGTCATATCCATGAAATAATTGCCAGGACAAATCTCAGGAAACATTTCCTTCTACGTTTTTTTCCTCTAGGAGTTTGCAGTTGAAGGGGTCTTATGTTTAAGTCTTTAATCCAACTTTAAAACAATGTTTTATTTAAATATATGTACAGACAAGTATAGAGCCATAAAGGTAGTACAGATGTTTTGAAGTCTTTAAATAAAAACCAGAGCTATTCAAGGGCATCTATTATGCCCACTGTAACTATTGCTTCAAACTTCAGATGGAATTTGGGTTTGGGATGCTCATGGGGCCCGCTGAACCTGAACCCCACTTCTGATACTGTTACATGGAAGGGGAGGGGCAGTTTCGCAAATATGGGAGAGGCCAGAGGGAGGATAGCATGTTCAGTAAAAGTCTTTATTTCACATGGAGACGATAATATTTTCCCAGTTCATCTCACAGATCGTTGAAAAAGAGTGGAAAAAAAAAACACAGCAGACAAACAAAGAGCTATGGAATGACTAGATATTCATGTGTAAAAAAATAATGTTGGATCCCTACCTGATATCATACATGAAAATTAACTTAAAATGAATAAAAGGTCAAAATTTCACAGCCCCAAATAAAAAAACTCTAAGAAAACATAGGTATAAATATTTGTGACTTTGTGTTAGGCCACAGTTTCTTAGATGTGACACCCGAAATCCTAGCAACTGAAGCTGAAAGAGGCAACTTGAACTTCAAAATGGAAAAATGTGCTTCAAAGGACACTATTGAGGAAGTGTAAGGACAACTCACTGAATGGGAGAAATATTTGCAAATTACATGTCTGATGATGGTCTAGTGTTTGGACTATGTAAGAAAATCTTACATTTCAAAAAGAAAAAGGGAAAGAACCCAATTATTAAAACAAGCAAGGGGTTTAAACAAACATTTCTTCAGAGAAGATCAGCAAATGTCCAATAAGCCAGGAAAAGATATTCAACATCACTGGTGTTTTGAGGCATGGAAGTCAAAATGAAATATCTTTCATACCCTCATAAAAGCATAGCCAACAGTAAGTGTTGTTGAAGATGGGGAGAAATTGGAACCTTCGGACACTTCTCATGGGACTGTAACCTGGCACATCCCCTTTAGAAATGAGACTGGCAGTCCCCTCAGAAAGTTAAATGTAGAGTTAACCACATTCCTTAGCAATTCCACTTCCAGGCGTAGCACCAAGAGAATTTAAAATATATGTCCACACAAAACTTTGTATGTGAATGTTCACAGAAGAAATCAGTATAATAATCAAAAACTGGAAACCACCCACGTGTACATTAGCTGATGAATAGACTTAAAACCTGTGATGGACATACAGTGGAATGTGATTCAGCCATGAGAAGAAATGAAGTACTGTTTTACCCTGTAACATAGATGAACCTTGAAAACATTATCCCAAAAGAAAGAAGCTAGACACCAGAGGTTATCTACTTTATGATTTCTTCGATATGAAATGTTCAGAATAGGCAAATCCACGGAGACAGAAAATGGATTAGCATTTTCCAGGGACTGGAAGAAGAGGGGAAGGGCATGATCACTAATGGGTATGTGATTTCGTTGAGGGTTAATGAAAATGCCTGAAATTGTGTAGTAGTGATTGGTTGCACGCTTTTGTTAAATTCTAAAAAAAACCCCATGAAATTGTACACTTTAAAGAGGTAAGTTTCATGGTATGTGAATTACATCTCAAGAAAGCCCAACCACACAGAAAGCAGATGTGCCTAACACCTGGAGAATGTATACAAATGTAGGTACCAGCCAGTAGTGACCACCGACTGGAGAACTGGCCAAAAGCCTGCCATGTCACTGCTGGCTTCCTTCCTGGAACGGTGATTATGCCATGAATGTTTAACTCTGTGCTTTAATTCCTCTGCAGATACTTCATTTGTTCCACAGTGTCCAGAAATCCCCGAATCAGAAAGGATAGACTGTGCACCTGGTCAGGTGGTGACAAAGGTCAGAGAAATGGGCTCCCTGCTGCGGGCTGCCTGGGTTTTATTTATGAGAAGTGAGTGCGTGAAGTGGGGGAGGCTGGTGGCGGCGTGGGCTGTGGGCCTCTGATGTGTTTGGAGTTCATTCGTCCTGGCCTTGTTGAAATAAACAGCAGTCTGTGGAAGTGGGGGGAGCAGAGCAGTGTAGAGGGGAGGGGAGGAGGCGCTCACAGGACTGTCGGCCCAGGAGGTCTGAAGTCCAGGGTTGGAGGAAGTTCCCAGTGTGGTTACATGTGTCATGAGTGCAAGGGCAAGGGCAGCCTTAGAGAGGTTTTTGTGGGCTGGACCTTGTATCTCTTGAGAAGAGAGGCCATCAGGCACAGTCAGGTGGCTGAGTCTCTTTGCAAACTCAGTGACTTGTTGTAACAAGAACCTTCTGGAATCATATTATTGGCAGGGGATCCCAATGGACATGAGCTAAGAAACAGCTTTCCCCCCACTGTGTAGCTCCTACAAGAAAATCAGCTATTTGAATCCTGCTAGTTTTGATTAAAAGCTTCATAATAAAGGTTGTATACGCTGAGATTTTATTCCTTTACTTCATATTTTATATTCCATATCCCATTATATCCTCTTTGGATATTAATAAGTACTACATTAAATTTTAGGTTAAAATTAGACAGTATTGACATTGCCATAATTTTGAGAATCTTCCCATTTTAAAAACATAAAAAGTCTCTGCAGTTTCACTCATATATGTTTCTCAACTGAGTTTTATGTTTTTCTTAATATGCACTATATTACATATATAATGAAGTTTCTTCCTAGCTATTTCATCTTCATAGTTTCTATCGTAAATACAACCCATCATATTTTGTAAGTGGTGCTAGTCTGCATTACTGTGACAGCATTGAAAATGAAAAGAAAAGGAAATATGTAGGGTGACACAAAAGTAGCTTTACAGTTTCTTGCATGGAAAATAATACAATAATTAATGAATAATAATAATAATAATACAAAGAATAACCTGTGTTTTGCATACTTACAACTGTAAACCTAGGATTTTTAATTTATTTTTTAGAGAGAGGGGAAGGGATGGAAAAAGAGAGGGAGAGAAACACTGATGTGTAAGAAACATCAGCTGGTTGCCTCTTGCACACCTGCAGGTGGGGACCTGGCCCACAGCCCAGGTATGGGCCCTGATCAGGAATCAAACCAGTGACCCTTCAGTTCACAGGCCGGGGATCAATCCACTGAGCCACACCAGCCAGGGCTGTAAAGCTACTTTTGCCCCACCTTGTGTATCTCTCAAAAGTTTGACCTTTGATTTCTGGGGTGCTGATAATGGCGTAAAACTGAAATAGAGATGTCGGGGAAGACTGCATGCAAAACTAATTGAGTTAACCTGAATGTACTGGATCTCTCGTCTTACTGACTTTTATAGAGGTCTGTAGACTTCAGAACCATTTATGACAATGAAACTGACCTTTTAAACTCTGCAGACCTCAGTCTCAGAGGTAGCGGAAGTGTCTCAGACTTAGGAATACCAGTTCTCCAGGGGTTACCTGTACGCCCAAACTCCTTCTCCATGGAGCCCTTGGCCTTTTGTTTTCTGAATATAATTTACATATGTGGAGAGCAAAGGAACACATTTAAGAAGACTTTATAGATATAGTGTGATTGCTCTGTTTATAATAGGCCCAGAACATTGATTTAAATTATATCCTTGTTGTGGTTTTTCAGAGCAATTCCATCAGACGTTAGCATCTAAGATACTTGTCAGCAACAAACCTTTTCCAAATGAGTAGTGTTGTGGCGTATTCTTTTTGTATAATACCTGTATGGACACATTCTTTTAACAAGAAACATTCAGGTATTGGAGTTATGTACAGAAAGAACAGGAAAGCCCTATTCATAAAGTTTCCTTTCTGCCTCTAAACGCGCTCCCCAGAACCAGTCGACAGCTTTGTGTGCACTCTTCTCTTGGCTCCCTATGCTTTTGCATTTACTTATATGTTTTGCAGAGATATTTATGTATTTTTGACACAGATTTGATTATACCGTATATATAGGGTCTGGCAGAACTAACACCTGCTTGGTAGGGTAATAATCTGGGTGTAATAATTTATAGTTTTAATTTGAACATTTTATCTAAAATGCCATCTGGTGTGCTTGAGTGTGATGTTGTTATGTTACCGAATTACATGCTTATGATTTTGTACTAAAAGGTTTTGTAGTAAAAAAAAGGTTGTTACTTGTGCCAGACCCTGTATTATTTTATAATTTGCTTTTTAAATTTAGGGCATTTAAATTTACCACATTATTGTATTTTTAAAATAGTTTGCTTCTGTTTAGATGATCACATGATTTTCTCTTGTCAATGTTATAAATTGCATTAAAGGATTTCTTAACTTTGAACCATTCCAGCTTTCTCTGGATAATCCTTACTTGATTATTATGCATTAATTTTTTAATGCACTAATGACCTCAAATCTAACATTTAATTAAAACTTTATACATCACGTTTTTAAGTGAAACTGTCTTACTTAATTGTTCATTTGGACTTTCCTTGTCTAGTTTGTGGTTAGAATTATTCTGGTTTAATAAAATGAGTCAGGAAAGTTTCCACCTTTTCCTCTGTCCTTAAAAGACATAGACATATAATATGAGAATATTCTATTCCCCAAATTGTCTGGACAAGATACCACTCTTTTAGGGAAATATCTTTGATGACTTTTTATAGTTTCCCATGGCTACTGGTCCATTGAAGGTTTTCTATCTCTTCTCATTTGCATTCTTTAATATTTTACTCTTTACAGATTCAAAGTGCATTTTCACGTGATTGTCAAATATATATACAAATAGTTGTCTCACCATTATTATCTGTGTTAAAAAGTCATATGTTGTTCCCCATTTTTATTTCTAACCATGTTCACCTTCTTTTTTGTCAAAATAGGATTTGATAAGAAAAATTCGTATTTCTTTGATCTTTTCCTTTAGATTCATAGCCAAACTAAGAGCCAAACATATCCTCCCACCATAGTTCAGTGTGTGGAATTATAGCAGGAATTGATACATGTGCTACCGGAATATAACAGAACATCTCAAAATACCTCTTCATGTCCTCGTATGTGTGCACTTAAATTTAGTTTACAATAAAAGTGGCATTTCCAATCAGTGGTGGAAACGAGGTCTATTTAGTTAATGGTGACGTCTGTCTCACTTACGGGGCTTGCTGACAGCTCCGTGTCACGTGACCTGTGGCAGGGCAGGTGCTCACTTCCTGTTTTCACCTCCACACTGACCTGGCCTAGAGCACTGCTTTTCCTCTTCTTGTGCTTTAGGCTGCGAGTGCCTTTTCCTCCAGAGTTGGTAAGGTCTAGTTTCTATGTTTCAGGAGTCTCACTGACATTCTGGTCTGCCATATTGCACATTTTGCTGTTTTATGATGAATTTATGTATTTTTTTCTTACTGGCATTTTTGTCAACTTTGTGTAAATTTAGTTGGGTGAAGAGGTGGGTGTCTGTGTTTATTTCAACATTTTGAATCAGTCTGCCATCTATTTAGTTCATTATAACAAAACAATTTTTATATAAGTGCATCTGAAAGTGATAGGGCCTTTAGAAAATACCTCCCACCAAACAACGGTAATTTTAAAAATCCATCCTCAAATCCCTCGGAGAAGCCACATGGGATTTATTTTTGACATTGTGAAATTTCTAATGTCACCCTCTGTCCCAGCTCTATCTTACGTTTCTCTGTTTTCCTGTGCTTTCCTTTTCTTACTTTTCAGAAATGTGTTTCTTCCAGCCGTGTGGTTAGCCATTTCCGTGACCCTTCCTCATAAGAAAGTCCAATCCCCTTGGCCCACACCCAGCTCACCCCTGGCAGGGATACTGGGTGCTTCCAGCCTCATTTCTCTTACTCCATGTTCTTGGCACGGTGAACGTGCAGCTTTCCTGAGTCTGCTTGGAGTATTGCTCTACTGTCCCCCTGTCTAACCTTTTCTCATGCATTAGGAATGAACTTACCTTTCACCTACCAGGATGCCCCCACCCCCACCCCACTGGCAGCCCTCTAGGCTGGGTACCAGGCGTGGTGTGGTTCCCTCAGCCCCTGGGCACAATCTACTCGAGCACTGACCTCATCAGACTGTTGAATGTACTACTAGTGGGTACGTGTGCTCAAGGCAAGAACTGTGTCTCATTTATCTATATTCTTAGTTCCTTGTCTGGTAGGTGATTCATGCATATTGGATGGCTAGATAAATGTATAAATAAAAGAAGCATGGATAAGTGACTGAAAGCATTATGAGCCATCTTAAATCCTCCCTGGGGGAAAATGGTTATAAATAAATAGATGTATAATAAATAAATGTGTAATAGTTTTCTTCTTTCACTTCGTGTAATGCTAACTCGGTGCCATTGTCACAGGAAGACTGCCAGTGGCGATATAAGTGCTGCTGGAAGGCTACAGCAGACTCCAATGTCCCCAGGTGCTTCTTCCCCAGGAACTGGGGCTACAAAGTCAGCGACAGCAGCAAAAAAGAGCAAAGCACAGGTGGGCACTGTGTCCCCCATCAGGTCTTTACGACCAGGTAAGTTAACAGCAAAATAAAGGCTAAATGCTCTCTCTCTCTCTCTCTCTCTCTCTGCTCCCTCGCCCCCAGGGCTTACTGCCAGGTTGCATAGGTTGCCCTCCCCATCTCTCTTTGGAAATGATGTCGTCGACGCCCTCTTCACAGCTGAATATCAGACATCCCACCGGCTCCGTTTTAAGGTCAGTTTGGTAGTTCTCACTGATCGTGTCTCTGGAGAAAGCAGGGCCCGTGCAGCGTGGTCTCCTTTACGCACGTCGTAGACGTGCGGAGGCAGAGCGTTCCTCTGTTCCGCTCTGCCCGGATCTCCGGATTTGATGGGCAGGGTAATTTTTATTTGATGAGGGACACGTGATTGGGGGGTTTCTTCTCGCAAATCAGGAAACGCAGGGTCAAGAATGAGAAGCTGTTCGCATTGGGGGCCACATGGGGGTGAGAATGTTTTGTAGCTCTACAGGGAAGTGGTCTTATCTGGACGTGTCCCTTTGTCGTTTTCTTTTCCCTGACAGATCACGGATCCCAATAACATGCGCTATGAAGTCCCCCATGAAAATATTAAGCCATTTAATGGCACTGCTGGTGCCGCCAACTTGAGCTATCATATCCAGGTCACTGATAAACCCTTCAGCATCAAAATAATGAGGACGAGCAACAACAAAGTCTTGTGAGTTTTTTGACACTCTTTGCATGTCTTTGGAATACACGGTCCCAGAGTCATTCATTCTGACTTCCTGTGGGCAGGCGAGGCGATCGGGTAATTATACTTGGGAAAATGATTGAAATGCAGAAAAATGTCAAAGCTGTTAGGACCAATTGTTAACACTGTTAATTTGTCATGATTACAAACCAACCAAAACCTAACATGCAGTGCCCTGCTTTGCCAAGTTATATTAAATAATTTCATGTTCACATAGGCTATGAAATAGGGAATTTTGTCATTTTGGATAACCATTCACACTGGGACTCAGCCTCACTGTGCATCATTCCAAATGATGATTTCCTGAGAAACTTACCATCAGGCACCTAATGCTAGCCTGAGCTTAAATCACAAATTTCACTAGAGGAATTACAAGCATCAGTGTCAGTAAAACCTGCATTCAGATGCTGGTCCCCATAGCTCACCTGCCTGCTGTGTGCTGATGTACAGCATCTCACCTCCCCAGTCTCAGTTTCCTTGTCCAGAGAAAGGGCATTAGGACATCACTGTGGCTACGTGTTCCGAGGTCATGCTTGTAAAGCACCCAGCATAGTGTATACATAAAGTGGATGTACGGAAAGCATAAGGTCATGTCTGTTCATCCCCCCTGAGCTTCTGGTCTTGCATGCAGTGCTATGCTCCTCTAGAATGAAAGAATCAGAGACACCCTAGACAGGCCTTCTTCAAAAGCATGAAAGTGGATGGTAAGACCTGAAGCCATCGTTCTCGAAGGGTAGAGGATGGAAGCAGAGAGAGACAGCGGTAACTCTCACCCTTACTCCACCGCCCAGGTTGAACACAGACATCGGGCCCCTCCTGTTTGCCCAGCAGTACCTGCAGCTGTCCTTCCGACTGCCCAGTGCCAACGTGTATGGGCTGGGAGAGCACGTGCACCAGCAGTACCGCCACAGCATGGCCTGGCAGACCTGGCCCATCTTCACCCGAGATGCCACCCCCACCCAGGTGAGGGCCCCTCCTCCCCACTGCTTGCAGTGAGAGAGGGGCCTCCTAGCTTTTCAGAAAGTAGCCTATAGGTGAGGTAAGCTACAGAGGAAAGTGACTTACAGAGGGGCATCTGTTTGCTGCTTTGCCCAATGTAGACTATGTTGGAGGGTATTTGTTCTTCTTGAGGTGTATAGACTCACAATACTAATACAACAATTTTTAAAAAACATTTCATGTTTAAATAAAATATTGTTTAATGATTGCGTCATAGCTAGTTTGCCTTCCTCTTCCTCCCTCCCTTCCTTCCTCTTCTCTCCTACCTTTCCTCCTTTCTTCTTAGCATTTTCAATTTAATCTGCATTCCAGCAAGGTGCTGATACCAGAACTTTTCCTGGCTATAATTGTAAATCATAAAAATGGCCCGATTTGGCCTAGTTCTGCTGATCTTCTCTACTTTACACACCATGCTGATTCTTTTTCTTCTCTCCCAAAATTTAGCATAATCGGTACTGTGGCCCTGTATACCAAGGACTGATTTTGCAACATCCCACAGGGAGCTTCCGAAAAGCTTCCTGTGTATCATAATCTCATATCTTCTATTCCCACGTCACTTACAATTACACACACTATCTCTTTTTATATCAGTGCCCTCATCAGGGCCCTGTGGCAGGTTCAATGTATTGTCTTCATTTTAAAAAATTTTAAACTTCACTACTATCTAGGCATCATATGTTTATTATAGAAATAGTAGACAATACAGTTAGGCATAAAAAGGAAACACAAATTTTCTCATAATATCATCACCTTCTACTAAGATTTTATCCTATGTCATTGCAAATGTTTGCCACTTTTTCAACAGTAACTTGATTGAGGTGTAACACATACCACAAAACTCACTTGGGTGCACAGTGCAGCGATTTCAGTGCTTCTATGAGCTGTGTGGTCATCACCATAACCCAGGTTTAGAAAGCATTCATTTCCCCAGTGGGATCCCTCTACCCTTTGACATTGAACTCCTGTGTTCAGCCCTGTGCCGTCTCCTGCCTCAGACAGTCACTAATCTGTTCTCTGTCTCTATCCATCTGGCTTTTCTGGTCATTTCATGTAAGGGAAGCAATGCCATATAGGATCCTTTGTGTCTGTTTCTTCCACTTCACGTTTATGAAATGTACTCATGGTATTGCATGTATTAGCATTTTGATTCTTGTTATCGGAATATCCCATTGCATCACGCACACAGTGATGCTACCATCTTCACATCTTTTTTGTACAATGCTAACTGCATCCAGTGTCGACCCAGTATATGTTGTGTGTGGCTTTTGATGTTGCTTTGAGGTGACTAAAAACATTTGAGACTGACACTATTATTTCTTTCCATTTGTGTTGACAGGGCTTGATTAACCTGTACGGAGCTCATACATTCTTCTTGTGCCTTGAAGACACCAGTGGCTCTGCTTTTGGGGTTTTTCTGATGAACAGTAATGCTATGGGTAGGAAGCATCTCTTTATCTTGGCAGGAGTGTGTTTGGGGAGCTGCTTCTGTAAAATTGATTTGCATGGTGAGACTGGTGTTTACCAGGAAGCATATCGGACCCACTGTTGTCCTAAGGAAACTAAAAATAGAAGGTGGTTAACCTGCCTGCAAATCCAGCTCATGCTGAAAGCTACTTTTATCGAAAACTGCTTCAGGGGTCTCTTTTCATGTTAGGCTTCCTGCAGTATTTTGTAGATTGCAGGGTTCATTGGTAAACATGTTCCAAAGGTGTCCATAGATCTCAACATGCAAACCATGCTGTCCACTGCATCCCCCACCCCTTCCCCACTCCAGAATCTTCCCCCTTCAACTTCTGGACTAAGGGTGCTCTAATGAGGTTGTATTTTTCTTTTTAATTGTAGGTAAAATCATCCAGTAAGGTTTTAAACATTGTTTGATTACATCACTAGCATATCCCAGACATTTGAATTTTTAATATGGCCAAATTATTAATTGAATTTATTCTTCTTAAAAACATCAATTAATTCCTTGTTGGTGTTGTATTCATTTAATATTTTGATAAACTTCAGCAATCATATAAAGGAACAACTGTGATTTTCAAAATAAGTCTGAGACTGTTTGGGGTAGCTCAGGTATTTTAAATTCTGGAGAAGAACCTATGTGCAGACATGAAATCCTAATAGCTCTTATTTTAACCCTTTCAGAGGTCACCCTGCAGCCTGCTCCTGCAGTCACCTACCGCACCATTGGGGGCATCCTGGACTTCTATGTGTTCCTGGGAGACACCCCAGAACACGTGGTTCAGGAGTACCTGGAGGTGAGGCTTTGCAGTTAGACAGTCATTATTGATTTCTGGTAGAGCCCAAGAAAAAATAAAATTGGGGGGTAAATCATAGATTACAAATGTTGGGATCGTGAGTCTTTCATTCATCGTATGTTTATTCTGATGCACATTTATCGAGTGCCTTCTGCATACGAAAGAGTCACTATGCAAAAGGGTCAAGAAATGCACAACAAGGCAGATGCTGTGCTTTTTTCAAGATGAACACGGTGCATCCATGTATGATCAGTCATTCCAAAGATCTGAGGCTACACATCAGCAAAGTTGATTCACTCATTCAATTAATAATAATTTAGTGAAAAGAAACTATGTAAAAGGAACTGTGCTATTTATTTTGAACTCACACTATAAGACAGGAAGGAACTTTAGACATCATTTTGGCCAAACTTTCTATTTTGCAGACAAAAAACTCAGGTATTGAAAAAGGTAGCGATTTGTTCAAGATGATGCATAAAGGTGTATGAAATATAGTCCAGGTGCCAGCCAATTTATAGTCCATTAGGAGAAATATGGCGGCCTAACATAATTATCATTGGAAACTCCTTATAATAGATACCATGACTGAGGCACAAATAAACTATGGACTGCAGATGCATGAAAGAAAGCACGGTGCTGAGGGGACAGTCCTGTGGGAAGAGAAGGGCTCTCACAGAACATTATAGGACAGGACTCTGTCTGGGGTCTCCTCAGAATGTGGGCTTGAGTGACCTGCAGACTTGGGTTTCAAACATGCCGCAGCAATCCTTCACCATCCCACACTGAATCCTATCAGTCCTTATTCCTTGGCACGCACAAGTACCTGAAATTCTCTTGGTCATGTGTTTCTTTCCTTCAAGCTCTGTGTGAGCAGAACTGTTAGCTTTATGCCACCATATCCCAAGTGCCTCTATTAGCACCTGTCATATCACCAACAATGAGGAAATATTTATTGTGTGAATAAATGTCACTTCTTCCCCACTCAGTGGATACTGTTATTCAAGCATGTTATGCAAATTCCATCATTTGCTGGTGTTGCATCTGGCTCTGGGAGTGTACTTAGTACTTGGTAAAGAAAGATGGGAGCTGTGGAATCTTGCAGATTACCCTTGGCATTTACTCTGGGCTCTGATTTTGGATCTGAGAGCTTAACAGAAAGTGAAATGGAGCCAGGGCTGTCTGTGTCGGACATGGTGCTACAAACAGTGTTTATTCCCAATGCTTAGACACTCCTTTACGTTTCTAGCTTGTTGGACGACCATTCTTGCCTTCCTACTGGAATCTTGGGTTCCAGCTCAGTCGCAGAGGTTATGGTAACATTGAGGGGTTGGAAGAAGTTGTAAACCGAACTCGGAAAGCTGGGATTCCATATGTAAGTTGGAACTTCTCTTACGCATTTTGTATCTTTTATTTTTTGTATTTAATTCAATTTATTAGTTAAAATATACTGGGTAGATGGGTAGATGGATGCATGGGTAGATGGAGGAATAGATAGATAGGTAGATAGGTAAATAGATAGACAGAACTCCTCTTATAAATTTGCAAACTAAACCTATGTCATCATGGAATGAACACAGTTATGGAGTCAGATGGATATGATTTTGAATTTTAGCTCTTTCTTTTCTAGTTTTGTGCAATGTTGGGCCAGTTAATGACCACCTCTGTGTCTTAGTTTCCCTCTTTACGAAGTGAAAATCTAAGACTTCCTCTGGTGGGTGGGTTGTGAGCAGTGCTTTATTCTATGCACATAAAGCATGGAGAACAGAGGATGGACCCCATCAGAGTGGGCGGCTGTTCTGTAAGAGAAAGCAGCTCCTGGGTGGCATGGTTAATGAGTGCTGATTATGATGATGGCAACTTATGGCGAGTTTCTCATAGCGACCTTGAGTACTCCTTCCGGGTCTAGCAGACTAATTTCGAAAGCTCTGTGGTTGTAAAGTATTTGTGATGTCCAATGTCCACTAGTAAATAGAAAGATCATTATTAAGTGTATAATATTCACAAAGCTCCCCCCTGAGGATGCATGATATGTAGTTAATGAAGTTACCGAAGCATTTTATGTGGGGCTTGACCTTGGGAACTGTGAGGCAAACAGATGGTTGGTTGATATCTGAAGGAAGACACTGCAGCTGGCAATGACTTTGGCCTGGTCTCAGGAGTATTTAGTCCCCTTTCAGAGTAGCAACAAGGTGAAATTTTTCTCATGAGAAAACCTGCTCACTGCGTTGTTTTGTCGTTAAGGAGAAATGATTATATATTTCATTTTACTTCTCCCATGTCTGCTATCTGCAAACCCCCAATTTCAGGAGGAATCAGGCCAAATCTTGCCACATCTTCACTGTTTTCTAAACTACTCTCTTATTCGTGGTTGGCCCTCACTGACTGGCATTTTGTAAATGGAGAAATGTAGATGGTGCATGGGAAATAGCTTCCCTGAGGTCACTGCAGCTGGCCAAATGGCAGGACCAGGATCCACCAACAGTCCTTTTGGCTACAGGTGGTGGTGGTGTCAGTCTCCCCTCAGACCTCCGATGGGGAGGGCTTGTCTGAGGTCTTGCTGGTTCTGAAACAAATGAGCTTTTCTCCCACAGATTGGATCTTTCCCACCATATGGCTGTGGGGCGCCCCTGGGTCCTAAATAACTGCTCAGTATTAGAACAGATGGTGCTGCATTAGCAACAGGCCACAGGCCACATTTTCCTTCAGGCTTGTAAGCCAGAGTCTCTAAGGCATGACTGCAGAAGGAACACTTATTTCAAAGACCTTCATGAGTCTTTGAAGTAGTGGTACAGGGGAACCAAAGAGTCCATGGAATCAAAGGGTCTCTCACCAAAGCCCCAAATGAACCCCTACCCACTCTTGCATGTGACCTTGGGAAATGTCACTTAACCACATTTCAAACTTCTCACTAAGAATAACATCTGCTCCCCACAGGTTGGTATGTGAACACAAAAATAATGTGTGTATGAGAGTTTCATTAATGAAAGCTCTATCCCTTTGTCATTTGTCTTTGTTAATTATTACCCGAGAAGTTTTATAACAGAAGACTGTTTCCTCCTCTTACATTATAGTCTAGCTTGTTGTCTAAGGTTGAAGATAGTACATGGTTATAACATTACTTGTGGGCTCATTTAAACAAACAATGAAAGAGCACCTGTTTTATTATGAGCATCTAAGCCCTCAAATCACAGGGACAAGCCACCCATAGTCCCACTATCACACTCCTTTCAATACCTTATGACAGGCATCTATCAAGGCAAAGAGGCAACCTAAGAGTGCCTGTGTCCTTCAAGAAAGGCTTATTGACCCCTAGGAAGTAGCCATGTCCTGGAAGTTCCAGGATCATTGAGAAAATATGGCTCACATTTTAATGGCCAAGAACCAGAGTTATTGTATCAGCGTGGTAATATTGCCTAGGTTCTAACTGGCCAGCACTCTCTTCCAGGATGTCCAGTACTCAGACATAGACTACATGGATGGACAGAAGGACTTCACTATTGATGAAAAGGCTTTCCCTGGTCTCTCAAGTTTTTCCGAGAACTTACATAAACATGGACTGAAATATGTCATTATCATGGTATGTTGAAACACTTATTTGGTGGCTTTTTTCCTTTAAAATGCAAAAAAATTTATTAAAACAATATTTTATTATCTTGTTTGTTTTCTAGAATCCTGGCATCTCAAACAATTCTGACTACTCTACCTTTATGAATGGAGCTAAAAAGAGAGTGTGGGTGTTGGGTGACAATGGCTATGTCCTTGGGCAGGTAATTTCTCAAAAAAAAAAATCAGAATAAACGACAGTCATTTGGGGAAGTTTGTGCTTTTGGTAGGACAATGGGTGGAAGGAACACCAGGTACCTATCATAGGTGTAGAGGTTTCTGTTATTATTTTTATCCAGTTGATGTAATAGTAGAATGATTAAAATTCTTAAGGATTTATTTATTTATTTGGTTGAAATGTATTTGACATATAACATTGTGTACATTGAAGATGCCCACCATGTTGATTTGATACATTTCACTATTGCAATATGATTGCCCTCATCACCATAGCCCCTCTAATCACATCACAGATTTTCCTTCCTTCCTTCCTTCCTTCCTTCCTTCCTTCCTTCCTTCCTTCCTTCCTTCCTTCCTTCCTTCCTTCCTTCCTTCCTTTCTTTCTTTTTCTTTCTTTCTAGAATGATTAAGATCTAGTCTCTAGAAAGCTTGCCCCTGACCCTCTAATAATACTGAGAGTTGAGAGGCAATATGTGATTAAAAGAAAGTGTTATTTATCCTTAAAGTCCTCTTTGCCTCACAATTTCTATTTCTTTCTCACGACAATAAATTCAACTGTGATAATGGAGCAAGATGTAGATGGGCTCATGTGAAACCTATCTTAGCTCATGTACTTTTAGTTTACATGAGACTTACAGAGCCCAGCTTTCATTCTGAGGTTGTGATTTCAGGCATTTAAGTAGGCTGCTTAGAAACTGATTTTCAGGGGCAGTTGAGCTTTTGAAAATATTTTAAATCAAATCATGTAGTCAGCCTTCTCTGCCAGTTATATGTGGGGTCAGCCCTTGAGAATTGGATGATGGGAGATTTACTAAAATGGGTACTTCACCTAAAAGTTCACATGGCTGTACTTTCTGTTGCTCCTGGACAATTAACTTTGCAAAACTTGTCTTTTCAGGGTTATCAGTGACCCCATACCTAACTGCTCACTTAGTTCTTACCATTGACTTTGTGTGCAATGCTTACTTCTGTTAATTTTCTTTCTCATTGGTTTTAACTTTTTCATGAAACAGTAGAGAAGTTTACTTCCTTCTCCAAACCAATAATTTGCTTTTACTATTTTGTTTGATGTGAATTTCTAAAATATCAGGTAGACTGATTTCATATGCAAGTACAAAATCAGGCCACGGTCATGTAAAAATTGTTTTGTTTATCTGAAAAGTAGACTATCCAGACATGTGAGTCTTTTCAGTAATATTCTTATTTAAGTGGTATATCATTAGGAATTTGCACATAATTACAAAAATTTAATTGTAATAGAGAGCTACCTCCAAGTACCAATAGATAACAGCAATTGTTTGATCTAAGATGTTGGCCCAGATAGTAGTGCTAGAGGTGGTGTTGGTTAATTATGAAGGAATTTGGTTAAAATGAATGTTCTAGGGCCTGCTCCAGGTACCATGTTGCTGTAGGTGATTACTTTGCCACACCACCTGTTCCCTGAGATTCAAAGTTACCTGTGTTTATTATATGGTGCCCCATCACCTACAACAAAGAACCAGGAGATAGATAGATAGATAGATATAGAGAGAGATACTCATTATACTGGCTGAACGTCATATTGTCCCTAAATGACAACCTATAAATTTGTTGGGAAAATAAGCAACAGTGTATGTACAAAAGCAGTATCCTGTTAATTCAGAATTTTTGGCAACTTGGCTATGATCATGTCTTTGTGCTATTTGTGGAAAATGTTAAAATGAAATCTTTGACAGAAATAGATAGGATTAGAAGTTAGAATATGAAATATTTAACCTAAGGGGCACAAGATTCATGTAACCATTTAAAAAAGATTGTTTATATGCCTCAAACCAACATCTTATTTATAAACAGCATTATTCAGAGCAAGTTTTAGATGATCTTCAATTAGCAACATATTAAACAAAATCAATCATTCTTTTCTAAAATATTATCTAGTTAGACTTTCTAGTATTTTAAACAATTTTCTCAATTGGCCTGACATGAAATTTTGCTTTTTTTTAATCATAGAAAAACAGCATTTGATGGCTTTTTTCTATGATGGTTTCTCATCTATATAATACGTTGTTTTTCCTTTTTTCTTGCTTTGGTTCCTTGCATCTATTGTAACATTTAGTTTAGGGAGGAGAGTCACCAATCGTGATCTAAAATGGTGAGTTACATGGGGCTTCCAGTAGAAGAGTCAGTAGCCAGCAATGAATACATGAGTGACCCGTCCAACAAACCACCTGGCCTTCTTTGTCCTTTAGGGGTATCCTGGATGGACAGTCTTTCCTGATTATACAAATCCAGTCTGTACTCAGTGGTGGACAGAAGAGTTCCAAAGATTTAATACATGTCTGAAGTTTGATGGAGTATGGATTGTAAGTCGTTATTCCAGGATTAAACTTATTTTAGAGACAGATACTTCAAATTTTAAGTCTAATTTGTAATAAAATAGTTCACTTGTCATAGTGATATTAAAATCCTTTTACTTAATGCTGGGTTTATATGCAATAAATTAGATACCTCAAAACTCTGGATTTTTAAAAAAAGATGTTATTTATTTATTTTTAGAGAGGAAGGGAAGGAGAGAAGGAGAGAAATATCAATGTATGGTTGCCTCTCATGAGTCCCCTGCTGGGAACTGGCCTGCAACCAGGCATGTGCCCTGACTGGGAATTGAACAATGATCATGTGGTTCACAGGCCCGTGCTCAATCCACTGAGCCACACTAGCCAGGGAAAACTCTGGATTTTTATTCCCAGTCTGCTACCAACTGGTTAAGTTCTTTTTGAGAAAGTCTTTTGCTTTCTCATGGCTTCAGCTTTTTGCTTCATTAACTCTCTTTTATCTTTAAAAAATACTATTTTATTAGAAACTACAGGTACTATTATTTGTAGCAATGGTTCATTAAAATTCAAGTTAAATTATTAGAGAAGAATTTAGTGGGTACCTTTTAATTTTTAGAGAACAGGAAGTGGGGAAGAGTCTGAAATTTGAAAAAAAATTCTCTGTTAGCAGGATTATGCATCACCTACTTTTAATCTTCTTTAAAGAAATGGATTTTATCTCAATTGTGTCTTCTTCTTGTACTGCATTAAGCAGAATAAAAGGAAAAATTATAAAATAGAATATTACCCTATCTTAGGTTCTTTAAAATAATACTGAAACCATATCAGTAACTATAAAATCATAACTTGTAAGAATCAGCCTATGAGATAGTATTTCTTAATTAACTGACTGCAATCAATGTGTAAAGGTTAAATGTACCTGATATCATTTAGAAATGAAAGGTACCTTAGATAAAATCTAATCCAAAAGATGATATGCTCTGGTTTTTCTTCAGATCATATTACTGGCCTTTTACAAAAGATGAAACAGAGGTCAAAAAAATTTAAGATTACTTAAGATCCCCAAATCTATTAATAAGAGACCCTAGCTATCCAGCTTCTAGTTTAGTAAACATTCCTGAACAGCTACCTGTTTATCAGTGACTCTTCCACTCTATGTATTTTGTGTCTTTGAAGGAATTGGATGAAGTCACTAACTTGCTCCCAGCTTCTGACCGTAGTTGTGAAACCAACCAGTTGAACTATCCTCCTTTCACTCCTCGTAAGTTTTTACCTGTTTGCTATGATGCAGGTATGAGACATCTAAAACCACCTCAGTGGAACTCAGTGTGGCCAGGAGCAATTTTCCTTCTCAGTTTAAGGGACCCTCCCCCCCACTGAAGCCTGCTGACCACCCCTTCCTGGGGACCTTGCTGCATTGTTTGTCCTCTGATTGCCTTTTCACTGCCATAACCCAAGGGCAAGCACATGGTGAAGGTCATGTCTCCCATGGCAGTGCCTCCTGTCTCAAGTTCTACATGCTCCCACCCTGTTCACTGCCATTAAACCCCTTTAAAATGGGTTCAAGTTTAAACTTCATGACAGTGTCAGAATACTGGAAGTACACATTACCTTCCATTGGAGTAAATCTGTAATTTGTGTGTGTGTTTGTTTAGCTCATTACCAACAGCATCGTCAAAGGTTCCTGCTAGTCCTTCCTATTTTGAATCCCATTTGCAGTCCAAGTCAATTTTCCAGGCCCTGATTTTGAGAGAATGCGTGTGTGTGTGCAACAGTATATTCTTTGCAGAAACAAATGCACTCCAGCATCTCAGTGAAGTACACACTACAAGTTCATTTTCCGTTCGTATAATACTCCACTGTGAAAGGTACTGTCATCCACACAGTGACTCAGGAATCTAGTTAACTTCCATTGCCTGCTTCTCCTTTCTGGAGTCTTTTGTTTACAGCTTCTTAGGTAAAGGAGAAAGAGAAGGATAGTGGGAGCTTTATGGAAAGGCCTGAAAGTGCAGTGAATTCAATTTGCTCACATTTTTTTGGCCAGAATCCAATCAGACAGTGTCTACTAAACTTCAAGTGAAAATGTAAATATAATATTATACTCCCAGGAAGAAGACACAGATTTGGTGAGCATCTGATCAGTTTGTACCAGTTTTCTTCTGGTCTTTCCACTTGTACCCTCGGAGAAAGGTTTAGCTGTTCCTATACCCTGTTAGGGCACTGAAGGGATGAAGAACTTTTCAGGAGAAATCTTGACCTCAGACTGTTGAACTTCTTGCAAAGTCTACTGTTTCTTTCCCCTGCTTATTCTTTATTCCTCTCTGCTCATTCTTTGTTCCTTGATTTTTTTTCACTGTGGATTAGTTTATCATTTTTCTCCTTTAATCTCTTTTTTAAAATATATTTTATTGATTATGCTATTACAGTTGTCCCATTCCCCCCCCCTTTTTTTATTCCCCTCCACCCTGCAAACCCCTCCTGTCCACATTCCCCACCCTTAGTTTATGTCCATGGGTCATACATATAAGTTCTTTGGCTTCTCCATTTCCTGTACTATTCTTAACCTCCCTCTGTCTATTTCGTACCTACCTTTTATTCTTATTATTCTCCTCTAGTTTCACAATCTTCTACTTGGCCCAAACTAAGTTGCTGTTTTGCTGCAGAACACTGCGATCTCATTCACCTTCTGTCTGCTTCTGGGAAGCACCCACTTCCTACCTCCCAGCCTTTTTTCTACCTGCGCAGGACGAGCTGCTCAGCCTCTGGTCTACTTTTTACCTTTCAGGAATAGAACATATGCTTTAGCTTGAAAAAGATTTAGGTGTATGACCTTTGCCCATGGGACAGTTTTAGTGTCCTGTCTTCTAATTGAAGGGATTGTGAAACTCAAGCCACAAATTTTGCCATGCCAGAAATATAACTGTCTTTATAACTTACTGTTTAATGTGATTCCTCACTTTGAACCCTGATTCAGTTGGGCTGGTGGGAAGACTCAACCTCAGTCATTCCTGGCTCCACCTCTCTCTGGAACTGTGCCCAGACTGAGGTCCTATGAACAGGAAGGCTTCCTGAAGGAGGGGAGGTGGGTCCCCCCAGGTATTGGTCTGGAAGAAGGAGAAGAATGAGACTGCAGGCCTCAGAATAGAAAACGTTGGGCATTTTAGGCACGAGAAAGGGAAAAGGCAGTAACAATGCTGTTTCTAAAGGCAGCACCTAAGTTCCTATTCATAAAACCACCCATGTGTCATATCTCATATTTTTTTTAAAAATGTGACTGAGGTGAGAATGTTTGGATTATTGGAATGAATATGCTCCCTTTTCACTGCCCTCATATCTGTTCTTTGTGCACTCAACTCTCCTAGATTAAGCTGATGTAGTTAGATGTGTGTGCTTTATTTATATTTTATCTCAGATCAACGTTCCATTGCTCTGAGCTTGTTCCAGGTCGCCTCCACTCAGCACCATTCTCTGTGAGCTCAAGAGAATGCAAATTAATTTTAATGATTTGTCTCCACAAGGGGCTTAGTGTCTGCCCCAGGTAGGAAGAGCATTTAGGATAGGATTTAAGATCTGGAAAGGGTTTTGTCGGGTGGAGATTGGTGGTGAAGGTCTGGCACCGGGAAGCACACAGGGCAGTTATTTTGTGCGAGTTTGTTGACAGGGAAGGGGCTTGCTGACTGGTGTTTCTCCACAGGAGTGCTGGACCGCTTGCTTTTTGCAAGGACCCTCTGCATGGAAGCCGAGTTTTACTGGGGCCTCCACTATGACGTCCACAGCTTGTACGGCTACTCCATGGCAAGAGCCACCGATGCGTAAGCACTCGATTCCCGCCTCATTCCAGATATGGGGAGCTGGGAGGTGGAGGGTTTCCCTGGTCATCTTGAAGTATATTTTTCCAAATATGTTCTGTGCTTGCAAGAATCTAGGAACTCAGATCTTACAGGCTGCTTAAGAGGGCTTCTCACACATCCCCTTGGTTTCTGCACAGGATTATTTTTGATTGGCTTGTGCCTAAGAACTTGATACTAGCAGGCAACAATGTGCAAGGTATTTAGAATCCCTATCTGGAAGTCAGCTCTTGCTTGGGTTCTGTTACTGAATATGCTATGGTCGTCATACTAGGGTTTCCTGACTTAGCAAGTAAAAATACAGCACACCCAGTTAAGCTTGCAATGGACATACATACACTAAAAACTATTCATTGTTTATATGAAATTCAAGTTTACCTGAGTGGCCTATATTTATATGGCAATGTTATACCACACCCTCCAGGCTTCCTTCCCTGTTGCCTGCCCCAGTCTCCCTCTCAATTTTCCCCTCAGCCCCAAAACACACATATTACCACCCCACCACCACCACCACCACCATCACCACCAATACCCCCACCATCACTATAACCATCACCACCACTACTACCACCATCATCATCACTACCACCATCAAGACCACTATCACCACCACCACCACCATCAGCGCTACCAGCATGACCACCACCATTACTACCACCAGTACCACCACCACCATCATCACCACTACCATCAGCACCACCACTCAATAGGAAAGTCTAACTAAGAGACAGATGCTTCCTGCAAAGGATTCAGTCCTTTTCACACCTTGTCACATGAATTTTTTGCTAATGACTTTATAAATGGAGGACTAGCTCCCTGCAAACCCTGACCAAGTTCCTTCCTTGGAAGGTGGTAAAATATAATCATTACACCTAGAAGAGAAGAAATTCGGGGCTAAGCTTAAGAAGATTTTAATTTGAATGTACAAAACAGATGAGGTGACTTAGGAAAGAATGTCTTGGTTTTTCTCTTCTTACTTCCTTGTGTTTTGTTGTTTCTAGAACTCGATGGTAGGATGGGGACAGAGAGACTTTGATGTCTTTATAGAACTTTTCTCAGTCCTTTTACTTGACTTCTCTAGGGTGCATGACATCACTGACCACTCCTTTGAAACTCGGTTCCTTTGGTTCCGACACACTGCTGTTGTTTGGCTCACCTGCTCTGTTCCCAGCTGTCCCTCTTGACCTCTGTTCCTTTTCAACCTCTGGATCTTTTTCATCTGCTCTCTCACTATTGATAAGCCTTAGGAGTCAATCCCTAGACTCCTTTTTTTTTATTCTCTGCCAATGCAAAGGTAATTTATTTCTTTTCAGTTTTTACTATAATTTATCATGATCATTTTAAAGTCTATAATTTCATAACTTTACAGCTTAGGTCTCTCCCTGATTATCAGACCCAGATATCCACAACAACCCTCTGATCTTGTCTACTTAGATGTCTTCTTGTTCCTCCAATGCCATTCACCTTACTCTGTTACCTATTTCTGCCCCATCTCCACAGACTGGCTAATCATTTCTGAAACAATTAAACTACCTATCTTGGTTGGTAGCTACACCATCCCTATCTCCCAGCCTCCCAAATGAGAAACTTGGTATCATTCTTGAGTTATTTCTTCCCATCACACCCTCTTTTACAATCAATCTTTAATCCTTTTAATTCTAAAACATTTCTATAACTATCTCCTTTCTCCCTGCTGACACTCCTTTCCATCGTCAACACTCACACAAAGCTTACATGAGTTCTGTGACTACTAGTCTTCCTTTCCTGACTTTAGCTTTATCTCCCACTCATCTGTCCTATTCTGTTGCTATTTGAAGTGTGGTCCAAAAACCAGCCACATTAGCATCACTTGGAAATATATAAGGAATGCAGCATCATAACCCTCACCTTAGACCTTGGAGATGAGCATCTGAGTTTTAGCGGGATTTCCAGGGGTGTTAAATGTATGTGAAAGTTTCCACAGCACCACTTTCTACCACTGTCGAGGTGATCTTTCTGAATCACATGCCTGCTCATTGCTCTCCCCGATGAAAATCTGCTCACTTCTCTCCCTAGTGAAAAACTACTTTTGCCTTGGTATCTTCTGTATAATAAAAGGCACCACCCTAGCCAAACCTGTAAGGCACTTCATAAAATAACCCTTTCTTAGTTTTTTTCTTTCATCTCTGCTACTCCTCATATTTTATGCTGTGGCAAACATAACTGCTTACTGCTCCTGAATTGAAAGCTATTTTATTCTTTCATGTTTTTGCCTGGGTGGCTCTGTCTACATGGGATGTCCTTTCCCGCCCCATCCATTTTGCAAACATGTACTTATCTTTAAAACCTCACCTCATGTGTTAATTCTGGAAACCTACCTGACAGGCCTAGGAAGATGATCTCTTCCCTCTGCCTGTATCTTGTGCTCTCCCTGTTCATATTGCACTGCACTAAATTCCAAACACCTGTATTATACTTTTTATTCACTTTTTTCCCTTGCTGCACTGTAAGTTCTTTGAGGGTACAGTCACCCCATGTGTCCTTAGCCTGAGGAATTGGGTGTGTCCTAAAGGCATGGTCATTAAATAAATGCCTGGCCTGAGAAAGAGAAGAAGGGCAGGATAGGCCCAAAGGGACCTGGTGACTTAGAGGCAGAGACAGGTCCTCTTTTGTTTTCTTGCACTCTTTTGTCCTTGTGACTTAACTATTTTGCTGGCTTGTCCAGGTGAGAGAGTGTCCTCATGCAGTAAATGCAGACGTTTTTATTTCGATAAATGAAATGCTTCTCGAAGAGAGACCCACATCTGATTTTATCTTCTCTTTTCTGACTTCTTTCTCTTTCACTTGACCTTTCCTGATGAATAAGACAGGTCTCTCATCTTTGGAATGAGAGTGTTAGATCGATGTTTCCCACATCCCTTTTTCTTCTGATCTATTTCGACACACAGATGCTTCTCTCTGAGACTGGAAGGTGGGGAGAGAGTGAGTAAATGGCCAGGGTGAGAAGGAAAGAGTAAGAGAGTGTGTGTGGAAGGAAGAAAATATTCCAATTACTTTATTGTTGGAGTCTCCATGTGATAAAAATGCTATATAATCATAATGGGGTTGGTTAATGAGTCCTAATAGCTATGGTTGATAGTTAAAAGGTCAAAGTTTCCAGAGAACAGTGGAGATAAATGGAACTTGGCATTTGGGCATCAGATAGAGTTGGTTAAAAAGCAGACAAGATTCTCACTCAGTGGGATCTGGCCATCAGGAGAATTTAAGCCATAAATCTAATGAAGATTTGGCTCAACCTTAGCAGGAAGTACAGCTTAGGGACAGTGGTTACTGGCCAACTCTGATGACAAAATTTGCTTTCCTGTGGCCTAAAACCAGAAGGAAACCAGTTTCTCTCAGAGATCAAGACCTGACTAAATAGACCAAACCTGAGGGATGCAAAACAAAGACTTGGGCATGTCTGAGCAAAATTTCTCCTCTGAGCCAAAATAAAAAACAGACCGTCCTTTAATCCGTGTAACCCCAATGGCCCAACTAAATAAACCCTCAACTTGGATAACTTCATTCCTGTTTCAGTTTCACTTTATGCCACTTGAAGGTGTTTCCTTTATGACAGGTGATTGCAGGGTGCAGTAAACCCTCTCTAGCCAGTGGTGATAAAGGCAAAGCATCATTAGTCCTGATCAAGGAGAAATGAGGACAGGAGTCAGATAGTGAGTCCTCTCCACTGCACCCTGATAGTTTGCTCATTAAATTGTCAGAACAGGGCACTTCATTTTCCTAAATGAGTCTGTACTTGCAAATTACCCCCCCTTTTCCCATTATCAGTTGTCCTGCATGTATGACTCCCCATGACATTCTCAGGGATACAGAGACGGAAAGCATTGGTGGTTGTGATAGTGTTGCCAGGAACAGCCCAGGGCCTTTGGGTGCACTTGCCTCAGACCATGTGTTGGAGGAAAAGACAGAAGAGCTTGCTTGTGAAGAGCTAGAAGTGACTGTGGCTCAGCTATCACCACCCTCCTGCTGTAATATCGTTCAGTTTTAAAACATTAAAAGAAGATGTGAACTGTTTAGGGAAGGAGAGGGCAGGGAGAGGCCTATTTGAAAAAGCATTCCTAATAAAAGCTAGAAAAGCACCTACATCTCACTGTATGTTATCCCACCTGCCCCCCCCATACTTTCTGAATTCTTTGTCTACAACTCCTTTGCTGTACTTTCTATATAGTTGTATTGGACAGTTGTATTGGATAGGTAATATTTTATATGTAATTCAATGAAAATATGTTATATTTTAGTTGCTTTTAACTTCATTAAGAGTATCATATGCTGTCTTCTGAGACTTACTTGTTTTAATTGATATTAGTTTGTGCAGGTTAAGATCTCCTGACATTGGGAATTTCTAATAATTTCTGAAGCTTCAAAGGAGCCCAGATGGTACACAAATCTTCTCTCAGGCAAGCAGCAGGTACAGGTTCTGACCTTAGCTGGTGTTGAGCTAAACAGGATTATGAATGGGCAGCAAGGCACCTTTACTTCCTGCTAAGGTTGAGCCAAGGACAATGTCTACCCAGGGACATTGGAAATTTTTTTTCTAGCGGGAGAAGGTGAAGGTCAAGAACCCATGGTTCCAATGTATTGTTGACCAAAAGGGCAAGAGCAAAATAGATCCAAGATGCAGAAAACATAATCTGGAGGACAGGAGCCCAGAGAGAGCCCTTAGGGGTGCTAAACTGTAGAGGCTTGTACTCTTTCATCTGAGGTCTGAAACCTTATCTAGAAGTGAGATAGAAGTTCTTAAAGAGGCAACTTTAGTCTGCTCACCTTCATGATACCCTGCCGTCTTTTCTCAGTTTGACCGGAAACCTCTGCTGCCTTGGGAACTGGTAAGCTGCACACACTCACAGCTCACTTCCCATTCAGTTGGCTGTGCTCTTTTTCAGGGCCCTGAAGAGTATCTTCCCTCAAAAGAGAAACTTCATCTTATCCCGTTCTACTTTTGCCGGATCTGGCAAGTTTGCTGCTCATTGGTTGGGGGACAATGCAGCCACCTGGGAGGATCTCCGATGGTCCATCCCTAGTATCCTTGAGTTCAACCTATTTGGCATCCCCTTGGTGAGTTTCACCTTGGAGCTTTCACCCTTTGTCCTTGGACACTCTTCCCAGTACCCTTCTTTGAGGTGTTTGAAAACCAAGGAGCGTACGTCTCACTGTGACATGCACTGCGAAAGTCCATTTTTGTTATGTGGTGTGAACTGCTTTCTGAAGATTGGATAGTAGCGTTTTACCGCTGGGTTGTCGTCCATGGAATCTCTGAAATTAGGAAGAAGCCTCCACAAGTGAAATGTGTTAGTATCACAGAAAAATTCCATTAACAGAGCATCAGTGAAATTGGGAACTGCATATTGGGGATGAGCCCTTGATTCGACCGTCGGTCTTCCTCTCTTCAGCCGGTCCTTGGTGGCACACTTGTTTTATTCCCCCTTTTGGCTGGGGGATTTGCCCTGAAAGCCTGAGACCTCTTGAAGCATGGCATGATGGGAATGCGAGATTCCCTTTTCCCTTATCTCGCAGGTATACAGTCAATGCTTTCTCCTCTCTTGCTGACCACTGTGCTCATTCACATGTGTGTTCATTCTCCAGGTAGGTGCCAATATCTGTGGTTATACAAAGGATGTCACAGAGGAGCTCTGCAGAAGATGGATGCAGCTTGGAGCGTTTTATCCCCTCTCTAGGAATCACAACGGGCCTGGCTTCAGGGTAAGGTCCCCACGAGAAGTGACAGAGACTTCTTGGGTTATCTAATCTATTTGTTGTCAAAGAGATGTTGAAGAATATTCTCTGAGTTGGCCCTAATTGCAGCAGCAGAATAGGTAAATTTCAAGTGATAGACCTAAAAAAGCATGGTATGGGGGTGATGGTATGTATGGACTCTTGTTGGAAACTCACCAACGAAGGTGAGAAGGGTGGTTGAAGTTCCCACAGTGTTTCTGACACACTTCTATTACCTCCTATATAAGGTGGACAATTGGAATTCATTGATACTTCAACCAACACAAGGAAAACCACTCCTAGATACAGGGGAGCAAGGGGAAAGGATTTCAAGAGGGACAGGCGTGTGATCTGAACATTTTTTTTCACCTTGTTGCAACCTTTTTATCTTTCTGTGAATGGTTCGAGAGACCACTTCCCACTACTTTTCACCACATATCCCACCTTTCTCTTCTATCCAAAATTACATTTTTTTGATAATTTTGGCAAGCAGATAGAAATGGGTTCAAGGTCCCTCTTAAGGAGATGCGTATGGTGACAGTACGAGCAAGTCAGGTGGGAGGCCCTTTTTTTTTTTTTTTTTTTTTGCTGCTCCATTATGCTCTTTAATGGCCTGTGGTACCTTTTTTTCTAAATATATTTTATTAATTATGCCATTACAGTTGTTCTATTTCTCCCCCTTCATTCCCTGGACCCAAGAAGAAACACACCAAGGCACATCATAATTATATTAGCCAAGATTAAAATGAAGGAGAGAATCCTAGAAGCAGCAAGAGATAAGGGGACCCAGTCACCTACAAAGGAGTTCCCATCAGACTGTCAGCAGATTTCTCAAAAGAGACCCTGCAGGCAAGAAGGGGAGGCCCTTTTTTTTAAATGAAGAAATCTGCTAATTGAGTGGTTTAGCTCCTAATAGGCTCACTATAATAACTCACTGATAATCATTTTAGCTGCAGTTCTGGACTTTATCCAATGTCATATCTCTGACCTGGGAGAGATTTGTAGTTGGATCTTCAAAGGATTTTATCCCCAGGCTGTTCCTAGCCATTTGTGATCTAGAAAGAGATGGACTCTTCCTGATTTCTAAGCAAGGGGCTGGGAGCAGGGAGGGTGGATGCTCTTCCTGAAGGAGTGGCCCGGAAGGACTTTTGTCAGTAAGAGCATGCAGTCACCCAGGCTGCCTGGGTACAGGGCTGGTTTTCTTCCCCCCCAACTAGTGCTGACCACCCAGGGCAATGGGAGCCACACATGGAAGCTTAGAAGCAGGTCCAAAAGGCACAAAGAAACAGGAGCAACTATTTTAAATTTATTTTATATAACTCAATCTATCCTGAATATCATTTCAATGCCTATTTTATACAAAATATTAATAATAAATGAGTTATTTTATATTCTTTTCTTTCTATACTAAGCCTTCAAAATTCAGTGTGCATTTTATACTTGTAATACATCTCAGTTTGGATACTATATTTGCAGCAGCTGGAGGGAAATGCAGTCCCACCAGAACAATAAAGTTGTGTTTCATTGAAAAAATATATTTTACATTGATTCAATTTTCAGGTTTATATTTAAAATAAGTACAATTAAATGTAATTTAGAAGTTTAGTTCCTCAGTCTTACTAACGACAGCTCAAGTATTCGGTAGCTTCACATGGCTTGTGGCCGTCCTGGGGGGCAGGGCAGCTCTAGGTCGTCTCAGTTGGAGGCCGGGGTGACACTGGAGTATTATTTTCTTCAGTGTTTGGCCTCAGGGTTTTCGCTGAACCCTGTATTGGGGCACTAAGTGGTCTCACAGAGTAGTTCTAGTTGGAGAGGGAAATGGGCAACTTAAGAAACAAAAGAAGGGGATACATTCAGATAATTTTTTTTCTAAAATTCAGTCCCCATAATACACTACAGGCTGGCAAGTCTAAATATATGCACCACTTTCAAAGTACAAGGCAAGTGAACAAAATGAGGGAAACTTTATGTTTCTGGGTCCTAACACAATTAGATTTCCCTTGTGAAGGGTTGTTTTATTCCTCCTAGCTAAAATCTGCTAAAAATTCTCTTCATGATTGCTTTGCACTTTGTGTATTGAAGAACAAATAGAGGTCACTGTCTTGGGGACAGAGAAAGTAAAACAAATTTTCCTGGTGAAAACATTATACGAGAAACCAGACATAAATTCCGAAGATTGTAGATACATAGCCCACAAACATAGACAATGTAATGAAGGCCTGGTGGGGATGGAGTCGGGAATGGAAGACATCTGTAACAATATCAACAACAAAAAATAAAATAAATGGAATAAGTTATGGGATATAATGCACAGCATAGAGAATAGAACCAGTAAGAGAATAACTGTGTGATGGCAGACAGTTCCTAGACTAACGATGGTGGTCACTTTGTGACCTGTATGAATGTTGAACCACTATGTCATACACCTGAAACTAATAGATTCTTTATCAACTTTGATTAAAGTAAAATTCAAAAGATCAATAAATAAAATTTCAGATTCATAAAAGAGCATGGAAAGAAGACATGGATTCTAGACCGTGGTGGTTAGGCAATATGCGGCTTAAGGCAATGGGTTTCAAATTCTCTTTATTCTTATTATTTGCCAAATGATGTAGCTCGAGAAACCTCAATATCTGAAATCCACTGGCGCAACCCTGAGGGGCAGAGCCCACGCTAGGCCCTTTATCTGCTTGGCAACCTCTGTAGGTTCCTCTACCACCCCGAAGCTGCCACAGACTGATATCCAAAGACACCATCAAATTTAAACCCTGCCACTTACTTGCAGTTCACCCTGGGAAGGTCACGTAACCTCTGATGTGTTTTTCTCATCTATAAAACCAAGGGGCAGGACCCAGCTCCTTACAGTTCTAGAAATGCTTTGACATCTTCAAGTTCCATAACATAACTCCTTTCGTATGTGAAAGCTTCTGATCAACAGGAACTTTTAAAATACGATGGAAATGTTTAGTAATTACTTACGGTTCCTTCTAGGACCAGGATCCTGCAGCCTTTGGGGACGACTCTCTGCTGTTGAACTCCTCCAGGCATTATCTGAACATCCGCTACACCCTGCTGCCCTACCTCTACACCCTCTTCTACCGCGCTCACACCCTGGGGGAGACCGTGGCCAGGCCCCTGGTCCACGAGTAAGTTTCCTGACCCTCGAAGACATCCTTTCAGATCGTAATTCTACTTCCCTTGTTAGTGCCAACAAGGTTCACAAGGACCTCGTTACCATACAATGAGCTGCCTGCCAGTACTGGGGGCTTCACCTGCCTTCTCTGTTTTCCAGGTTCTACCAGGACCCAGCTACGTGGGAGGTGCACGAGCAGTTCTTATGGGGGCCTGGACTCCTCATCACACCGGTTTTATATGAAGTATGTTTATAATCTGAACAGTGGGGTGGGACCTTGCAGTTGTCCTCATGGATCTATAGCTGAATAAGCTGGAACCTGAGTGTCTTTGGCTGCATTTAAATATAACTATGAATATAAAGGAGAGAAAGATTCTGGAAAGTTTGGAAATTAGAAAAATAGTAACTATTGGTTCCACTGCCGGACGAAGAAAAACAATTTCCATTTTGCAAGATTACATTCAAGCCTGTGTCTTTAAGCATATGGATGTCGACAGGGCCCTCAAATGCCTTGGATTGGCCATCTGCCTATGTTTCCCTCTGACCAGAAAGCATGTGAGATGGGGGTTAGAAAGGGGCAGGGAGGGAGAGAGGAGTGCAGGGTAAGAGGAGGGCGTTCCTGGGGAGTTCATGGTGTGATTGGGGCAACTGTGAGTGGGGAAAAGTGGGGGAAAGAGGAGCAGGATCAGTAGTATGCTGATCAGTTTGTAACATGAAAAATCACCAAGTTTCTCATGTCAAAGGCCCTTGGAGCTGGTGTTTTGGCCACACTGTTTCATGGTGGGTCCAGCTGACCAGTGAGTGGTCCTACTGGAAGGCTTTCCTGGGCGTCTGACTAGTTCAGTCTCCTCCCACCTGTCAGATTACACAAGTAACTCAGTGAATGAACTTCCTCTGCATCTCTTAGGAAGTTCAGGAGCCAGGAAGCAAAACAAACTTAACTGCTGGCACAGCTCAGCCTCACTGAGTGTCTGCATTTTTATTGGTAGAGTGGGAAGCTGTTCAGAGGGGCACCTGGAGGCACATGGGGAGGTGTGTGTAAACTGCAAGGAAGTGTGCTAATGTTGCTCATTACTGTTGTTTCCCTAGGGTGCGGATGGAGTGGAAGCATACATACCGGATGCCATCTGGTACGACTATGAGACAGTAAGTGAGGTGGTGCACTTGGCCCAGAGACCTGGCTCTAGCAGAGGACCATTGTAAGGCAGCAACTGTGTTAGGAGCTTGGGGAAGGATGATAATACAAGGTTTTACATTGTAATTGATTGTGGGTGTTCTTCCCTGCGGAAGGCCTTTCCAAAGGTACGATGAAATAATTTGAATAACTAGGGTAGGTTGATGGGAATTTTCATTATGTCCACCTGAGCACTCTGCAGCTGTCAGGACTAGCCATTTGGACGTAGGCTGGGATAGCTTATGGAACAAAAGCCTTGGTGGAATCACAGCGTGGGGTCGTACAAAGAAATGAGGTGGAGCCTCAGCTTTGCTGTCTACTTACTGCTTGTATGCCTTGGACAGGTCACTTCACTTTGGCAGGGGGAGGGGGTGGGCGGTGTCTGGTTTTCTCTTATTTAAAATGAGACAGCTAAGCAATAAGCTCTCCACGGTGTCTTCTAGCCCAAACAGCCAATGATCAGCTTTTTTTTTTGCTTTTTTCTTTTTTTTTTTCTGCTTAGGGAGTAGCCACCCAATGGAGGAAACAATTGGTACAGATGCTGCTGCCCCCTGATAAGATAGGACTTCACCTTCGAGGGGGCTACATATTTCCCACCCAGCAGCCAAGCACAACCACAGAGGCCAGGTAAGCTCCTCACTCTTCCAAGGTGGGACGGCTCTCAAGCTCCAAGAGGTAGGGCATTGTGGGAAAGGTGAATATAGGGACTAAATGTGGATGAACCAGGGAGACATGTCCAGTCAGGGATCCTCCTCCCTTGTTTCAGGGTTGACCCAACATTAACATCTTAGAATTCACTCAGCGTGGGTAATTGTAGTGTCTGTTGCGTTTCCCTAGTCTTTCACTCATGGATTGAATCACATTATAAGAAGAGTCAAATGATCGCTCAGGGAATTTCCTCATGGTCAAAAATTGCCCTCAAGGAGATTCCCTTAGACAAGAGAGAATGCAGGTTAAATAGGAGCCAAAGTCAACAAACATCGCTTCAAGGTCAAGAGTCTGAAATTTGGGGCCCTAATTCTACAACATACCAGACGTGTTATGATGACCACTTACTCTCTGTGTTTCTGCTTATCACTCATAAACTGTGGATGATGGTAGTTTTACTTTTAGAGTTATTATAAAGATCAAATGGACTAACATAAATGATTTCATGTATATTTGGTAGTTAGAAGAGTCCCTGACACATGGTAGGACCCTAATGGTGCTCACTTGATGGTTAGTGTTATTACAAATCCAGTTTTCAGCAGGAACCCTCTCCTTCGACTCTTCTTCTTATGCTCATTCCTTGCTAACCTCTGCTGTCCACTCACACCCCACTGCCCTGTTTCCATACAAGGTCAGTATCTACACAGTGTCTGGGAGAGACTCTGGGATGACCCACCTGTGGGGCACGAGGGGGGCTGATTTACCCCAGTTCTTATCTCATCTTCATTCTCTGAAACTGAGACTTGCTCTTTTACAGTCGGAAGAATTCCCTGGGGCTCATCATTGCCTTGGACTATAAGCGAGAAGCAAAGGGACAGCTGTACTGGGATGACGGTGAATCTGCAGGTAGACTTCCCCACACACTGTCCCTGCAGTGCTCCGTGAGATTAGTCATTGCAGGCTGCCCAGCACAGCGCTGACTTTGTTGTCACCGCTGCTTACTTCTGCAGTTTATAGCCAGTATATTCTGAGGCTTGGTTGGCCAAGTGCAATGCATTAAAGAAGACTTCAGGTGATCAACATGTCTGTTATTGACTCTATTCAAACAACAGACATTATTGTATTTAATTATTCTCTCCTCTGGGTATCATTATTAATACCTAATAATACATTTTGCTAGTAGTTTTGCAAAATACTTCTTTGGTTACTATTGAGGGGAAGGATCTCATTTGTGTACTATGTTTTTCCACTGTAGGATTTCCATGTAAGCGCCTCATATAAGCCTATGGCCTATGATTATATGAAAATCCAGCCCTACACGGAATTAGCATGTATTAATATTTATTGGCTATTTATCATTGCACTGTATACAGGGGATCTAGAGGTCAATAAAACATAGACATTGCCCTTGAGGATCTCCTGCTACAGCAGGATAGACACATCCTGCATGCAGGTAACTATAATGTGAGTCAAAAGTTTTAAATGCCAGTGATATAGTACTTCATAGTGCCATGAGAGCTCAGAGGGTGGGCCACTTTACTGTGCTGAAGGCGCCAGGAAGCCTTTGTGGAGGTTTGACAAAAACAGGTACCTGGCTAAGAGGGATCCCATGGCAAAGGAAGAGAAATGCCTCTTCTTCCCCTGTAAGAGGCTCTCCTCCTTCTCTCTCTCTCTCAGATGCTGTAACTGAAAAGAATTACACTCTCTATGAGTTTTCTGTCACCTCCGTAAGTACTACTTTTTTCCTTGACTCTGAGTTTTATATGGTGAGTCATGGCTTCCAAGATGTGCCCTTATTTGGCAGGGGGTGGGGCTGCCAGTGTGTGTGGGGTGTGGGGTGTGGGGTGTGGGTGAGAGTGCGGAGTGGTGCAGTGCCTGTTTGAAGTCCTTCCATAACGACCTTCCTTTCTAGTCCCTAAACTTGGCCTTGGGTGCAGGTATAAAGGCCAAGTTTTGAGAGGCTGGGAGAAGATTGTTTACATGGTCTGTTTCCCAGGGGGACGAACAGGAAGAAAGGCAAGTTAGTTCACCAGAGGAGGGGAGCATTGTCCTTTGGGTTTCTTGGAAGTCTGATTGTGTGAGGACAAAGCCTTCTTTTATGCGGATCTCTCCCTTATTTCTTTTCTTTTAAATTTATAGTTTCTTTCAGTTTTACTTTTTATTTTGTGATGTCTGTAGAGCCCCATGTTGTTGTAAGAAGTCATACAGAGAGATCTCTTTTACTCTTTACCCACTCTCCCCAAAGGTAGCATCTTAGAAAGCCACGGTTCAATATCAGAACGAGGATGTGACACTGATGCTCTCAGGATGGAGAACATTTCCATCACCCCAGGGATTCCTCAGCTGCCCTTTCATAGCCACATCTACTTGCCTCCTCCCCCCACCCCCTTTCTTAGTCCCTGGCAACCACTATTCAGTTTGTCATTTCTATAGTTTTGTCCTTTCAAGAATGTTCTCTAAATGGAATCATATAGCATGAAGTCTTGGGAATGGGCTTTTTTCATTCAGTGTAATTCCCTCAATATTCATCCATGATGTTGTGTATCCACAGTTCTTTCTGTAATGAGTAGCGTTCCAAGTCATAGCTGCCCAGCTTTCATTGAGCAGTTCACTCAGTAGAGAGCATCTAGGCTGATTCTATCAGGGACTGTTTCAAATAAGCTGCTGTGAACTTTATGGATAGGGTTTTGTGTGAACATACATCTTCATTTCTCTGGTGTAAATGTCCGGGAGTGCCAACGCTGGGTTCTATAGCAAGGGCATGTTTAGTTTGATAAGAAAGTGACAAACTTTTCCAAAGTGGCTGGACCATTTTTCATTCACACCATGAGTATATGGCCCAGTTTCCATGCATCCTAACCAGCATCTGATGTCATGATTTTTCAATGTTATTTTAGCCCTTCTCCTAAGGGTGTGCTGACAGGTCATGGTGGTCCCAGTTTCTCTTTCTCTCATGCCTGAGGAGGTTGGCCATCTTTTCAGGTGCCCATTTGCCATTGGTATGTTCTCTTAGGTGAAATGTCTATCCCGGTCTTTTGCCCATTTCCTAATTGGATTATTTGCCTTATTTTTCTGTTCAGTTTTGAGAGTGTTTTTAAAAAATATTTTAGAAACTAGTCCTTTGTTGTGTTTACAGTTTGTAAATATTTTCTTTTGGTCTATAAATGTCTCTTTTCATCATTGTAACACAGTTTTTCATTGAGCAAACATTTTTAAATTGGATGGGTCTGATTTATTTTTTATGTATGCGTGTGGATCAAACTTTTTGGTTACCAGAATAAGAACTCCTCCTAGCCCTAGGGCTTGAATAGTTTCTCCTATTTTTACCTAAAAAATGTAGTTTGACCCTTTTACACTTAAGTCCACGATCTATTTTGAGTTACATAATTATGCAGTATGTATAATTCTATATGTAAGTTTTATATTCAATGTGAAATTTAGGTTGAGGTTTAAGTTCTTCCCTGTGTTCATCTGGCTGCCCCAGTCCCATCTGTTAAAAGGCTCTTCTTTCTCCACTGCATTGCTTTTGCACCTTTGCAGAAACCAGTTGCTCATATTTGTGGGATGCTGAGTTTTTTTATTTTTTATTTTATTCTTAAAAGATTTTATTTATTTATTTATTTGTTTGTTTATTTGTTTATTTATTTTGGAGAGAGGTGAAGAGAGGGGGAAAAAGAGGGAGAGAATCTTTGCTGTGAGAGAGAAACATCGGTTGCCTCTCGCACATGCCCCAGTTGGGGACCTGGCCCACAACCCAGCTATGCACCCTGATTGGGACTTGAACTGGTGACCTTCTGTTTTGTAGAGTGACACTCAACCAATTAAGATAGGCTAGTCAGGGCATTCCTAGTCTTTTTTAAACATCAAAGTGACCCCCTTTTTTTTCTTTAGTCTTTGGCTATACCTTCTTCATCATAGCTTTGTCAGGTTTGAACTATAGCATAGTTTGTCATAGCTACTTCATGACATAACTTTGTCATGTTTGAACTATAGGTCTCTGAATAAGTTATCTAATTTCTTTGGGCCTCAGTCTCCTCATCTGAGAAATGGACATCATTATAGCTCTAACCTCATAGTTTGTCGTGAGAATTGAATGAAGTAACACATGTAAAATGCTTAGCCCAGTGCCTGGCACATCGTACACATTTATACAGTTACTTCTTATCCACCTTATCATTGGAATAAAAAGAAAAATTACTTGGGCACTATTTTGAGTGTATGCACATGTCTATACCTTTGTGTGCTGTGGGTTTCTTGTGTGCCTGAGGTTTTTGTTTGCTTTGTTAGTATCCATCTTATCTGCTTGAAAATTCCATGATGTCAGGAACCTGTTTTCTGATGAATAGAATCAATAAATAACCAGTGAACCGGGGCAAGCACAAACTATTACTAAAGGACTGAGGACTATCAGGAGCTGGGTTAACAAGTTCCCTGGGATGATCCCGTGGCACCATATAGAACCTCAGCGATAAAGGGCGTGGCATCAGTTTCAGGAAGAAAGATGTTGAGTGCTATTTGGGCACAGTTAGAGTCTGAGGTACTTGTTTTCTAAACTGACTTTTTTCCCCCCAGAACCGTCTACAGGCAAAGATCACGACTAATAATTATAAGGACACCGACAACCTCATGTTTACAGATATTACAATCTTGGGAATGGACAAGCAACCTGCTGATTTTATTCTCTTTATTGGTGCTTCCACCCCCATTTCAAACGTCAGCTACAACAAATCAGCAAAGGTGGGTGACTGCCCCATCCTGCTGTCCTCCAGGGCCCTTGCAGAAGGCCCTGGCCCAAGATTCTGACAGGCAGCTCTCTCTTGCCCTGTTGAGGTTGGACAGGCACAGAGATGCCTGGCATGCTGGGAAATCTACCACACACAGGCAGGATGCAGAGAAAGAAACAAGGGCCTGCTAAGCACAGACCCCTGTGCTTCATGTCAGGGGGCCCGGAAAGAAGGCAACTCTTCTCTGGGTGAATTTAAAGCTAGACATGCTGATCCCACCTGTGATACAGTTTGATACAGTATTCAAACTGTACTAATTTTTATTTTATTTTATTTTTTATTGATTTTAGAGAGAGAGTAAGGAGAGAGAGAGAGACATTGATTGGTTGTTCCACCAATTTGTTGTTCCAATTATCTCTGCATTCATTCGTTTATTCTTGTATGTGCTCTGACTGAGGATTGAACCCACCACCTTGATGTACCGGGACAATGTGCGAACCTACTAAGCTACCCAGCCAAGGCTGAAGCTACATTATATAATGCATCAGCCCAGTTTTGGAGGGTATTTACCTATATGCCCTCTCATTTAAATTAAAGGCTCTCTATGAGACACAGCTGATAGTTTTCCTTAGTATTTTAAGCAATTATTGTATCATTAGAGAAAAGGGGAGTTAATTAAAACATAAGGGGTAGTCCGGTTTTGTCCCTTTTGAATGATTCTCTAACATCATAATCTCGGACAAAAGATTCCCATTGTTAGCTGAGTATGCCAAGTGCTGGGAAGTGCACCATTTCTGAGGGCGGCCCCTTCCATTTAGACAACACCTATGGCAAAGGGTAGGAGCTGGGCTTCTAGAATTAGGCCAAGTGGGATTCTAATCTGAGCTCTGCCATCCTTTAGCTGTGAGATCTTGGGCAAAGCATTAACCCTCTACAGACCTGAGATTTCTATTTTACAAACCGGAGGTAGCCGTGTGGAGAGAGCCAAATTGGAGCTAGCCAGTTCGCAGTACGGGATCGCTGCTGCATTAATGGGGAGAATGCATACAAAGTAGTCATCACAGTGCCTGGCCCACACGCATGCGCGATAAAACTTAGTTATTGCTGTGACTGCCACCCCGATGGAAAGGTGTGCGTACCACTCCTAGAAGGCAATCGCCTAACAATGATGGCCCTGCCTGCAGTCGGCAAAGGCCCCTCCCTTCGACTCAGAGCCATCAATTCAGTCCTTTTCCCGGGAGAAAAGCCCCCGAGGAGAAACAGTAATATCCCAACTACCCCGAAGTATTGCAGGAACGGCTAGCTCCCCCACCCCTGTCCTGACGTCCAGGCCATCAGGGAAGGACGTTACCCAGGTGTCTCTACCTCTCCTCATCTGTCACCGTGGCCTCCTTTCTCTTTCCGTAGGTGGTGAAGATCACTGGTCTCAAGGGACTGGTACTGGGACAGGAATTCTCTATTGAGTGGAAACTCCCAGTCAGCGACCTGGAGAAGTTCAACTGCTACCCTGAGGAGCCCACAGCCTCTGAGGAGAAGTGCAGTCAGCGGGGGTGCCTTTGGGAGGTAAGGACGAGGGGCAGATCGCCCCAGTGGGCAGGAAGTTTGTCGAAAGTGCCACACGAGTAATCAGGCACCTAGAAAACACTTCCAAACATTGTTGGGTAGAACGGGAATAGTTCTTCCACACTGTGCCGACAGATAACTTCTTCCGTGAACTCTGAGTGAGAGGCAATGGTGTTTTCCTTTGAGAGAGCCGGAATCGGAGGCAACTCATTGCCGCTCTGGCTCTCTCTTTCCTCCAGCTGACTCATTTTAAACCCCACTTGTATTTAAAAATAATAATAATAATAATAATAATAATACACTGTGCATTGAGTATATTGAGTGATTTTTTTTTCATTCATTAGAGTCCAAGGAGGAAGGTAAGGTATAAGTCTTCCTCTCCACTTGAAAAATGGAGGGAATGAAAGTCAGAGAAAATACATGACTTCCTCAACATGACAGTGGGGGCAACTATCCCACAGCAAAACGAGGGGGGGGATTCTGGGAGCAGAACCTGCCTTAGGACCCCAGTCTCCAGATCAGGCTTCCTGCTGACCCTTCACTTCTCACGTGTTACAGGAGGGGTGTGTGTATATGTGTGTGTGTGTGTGTGTGTGTGTGTGTGTGTGTGTGTGTGTTTTAAACGGGTGCATTCATTTGCTAGAGCTGCCATAATGAGGTTCCACAAACTGAGTGATTGAAAACTACAGAGATATATCACACCAGTGTTTTGAGAGCTACGAGTTCAAAGTCAAGGTGTTGGCAGGGTTGGCTCCTTTCAAGGGCTGGGAGGGAGAATCTGTTCCAAATCTCTCTTCTAGCTTCTTGCAGTTTCCTGGCAATCTGAGGTGTTCATTGATTCATAAAAACTTCACCACAATCCCTGCCTTCATCTTTACAGGATGTCCTTTCCCCAGGTGCATGTTTGTCTCTGTGTCCAAATTTGCCTATTTAATAAGGACACCAGTTATATTGGCATAGGCCCACCCTAATGACCTCATTTAACTAGGCCATCTGCAAAGGCCCTATAGACATCCACATAAAGGTACAAGGTGTCAGGACTTAACATCTTGTGGGGGGGAATGCAGTTCAACCCATAACAACAGCATGGTGTCACGGACTTAGTCTGGGTTACCTAACTTCTTCAGTAATTAGAGCCTCAGGGTGTGGTGTTAGAGGCCAACTGAGAGATTCCTCCTCTCGTTACAGCCCACAACCGTTCCTGGTGTGCCCACCTGTTTCTACGACACTATCCCTAATTATGCTGCCAGTAACATTCAGTATTTGCCCACTGGCATCAGCGTGGACCTTACACATCTGACGGCCTCTGAGTCCCCACAAGCAGCAGCAGCACCACCATTACCACAGGGTGCCCTCCCTCTGTCTGCAGCAGCCAGGACCTCTGACACTCTCTCTGCAAAGATCAGCTTCCTTAAGCTCAGCGTGACCTACCACACAGAAAGCATGCTGCAGTTCAAGGTAACCCCCATGTTGCAGATTCTGGTCCTCAACAGGGTGTTCTTATGGGTGGAAGTCCTTGAAAACATCTTTTTGTCCAGATCCCTCATTTTAGAGATGAGAGTGCCAAGGCCCAGAGAGGTAAATAAAGGTCAGGAATTTAGGAGGTAGTAGGGTCCAGGCTGTGGCCTTGGCACCACCAGGGTTGTCAGTTTCCTACAGTGATGGCTCCTCTACATCAGAAAGACCCTCCAAGAATCCCTCCTCAGCCCAGAGAAAAATGTGCCTGCTTTGTGATAAGCTCACACAAGTGGTAAACTTAACACACTTCCCCCATTACCGTGGCTTCTCCTGCAGCTGATACTTTGGCTTCATGTGCATCGGAATCACCTGCAGGTCTTGTTCAAACTCAGATTGCTAGGCCTCCTGCCCAGGGTTTCCTGACCACGAATCTGCATTTCTAACAAGTTCCCAAGTGAGTGTGGTTCTGCACGCATGTTAAGGGACCACTCTTGGAGAGGCACCGCTCCGCTCCAGTAAAAATACAATGAGAAGTGCGTGTGTTTTCCAACAACCATCTTTTAAAGAACGTATTTGAAATAATTCAGGTGAAATTGATTGTAATAGCACTTAATTCAACCAATGTACTAAAATGTTTTCATTTCATCATGGAATCCATTGTTGAGATACTTTTGAATCTTATGATCATGGGAAGTCTTCAAAATCTGCTGTGGATTTTGCATTTACAGTGAGTCTCCATTCAGACTAGCATATTTCAAGGATTTAATGGCCCCATGTAGGTAATGGGTACCACCCCGGACAGCTCACTGCAGACATTGCTTTTCACATTTGACGTGGGAGGAGTCCCGTAGGGATCTTGTCAAAGTGGAAATTCTGATTCAGAAAGTCTGGGGGTGGGGCCAAGTTTCTTCATGGCTAACAGGTTCCCTGATAATATTGCTGCTTTTGGTCTGAAAAACAGAATTTGGAGAAGCAAGACTTCCAACAAAATGTGTCCTAAGGGTAATATGTGGGCTAATACTGATTTGAGAAAAAGGGTGATTGCTCATGATGGCGACGCTACCCAACCTTGCATGATGTGTGGCCCCTCTGTCATTCTGCCCTCACAGCAGTTCTGATGGGTAGAAGTGAGCGATAGGCACAGAGGAGCAATCTTCAGAACAGAAAAGCTGAGCCACATCTGGAAGCTCAACTAGTAAGAATATCTCAGCATGTATATGACAGCTCAGTTCTCTGATTTCTGCCATACGCACACATGCTCACGCATGATCTCGTATAGTTCCGTGTACATACCTGCTCACATGCCGCACTGATAAACACACATGCATCCTGTCTGTGAGATTTTGTACCCTTAAACGACAAATTCTTTAGAGGATATGCCCCGCCTGGCTTTGAATGCATGTCTCTGAGGCATTTTTGCAGTTGAGGCTCTGTGTTGGGCACAGTGGGTAGGCAGGACCCTCGTCTGTCTGTCTGCTTTGGGACAGTGGAGACCTCCTGATGGGAACTGAATTGTCTGAGCTGGTGTGAGGGCCCTTCGGTTTGAGATTCCATCAGTAAGTCTCCTCCTCTCTCCTTGTCAGGTCTATGACCCCACTAATAAAAGGTATGAGGTACCAGTGCCTCTGAATACCCCCTCCTCTCCAGTTGGCTCCCCCGAAAACCGTCTGTATGATGTCGAGATTCAGAACAATCCTTTCGGGATCCAGATTCGACGAAATAGCTCCGGCACTGTGATGTAAGCACTATTTGTTTGGTTCTAATTAGAGTGCTTATAGATCTACTCACAGTGGTTATAATTAATGCAAGTGAAATGTTGACCTTTGAGACTGTGTGTGTTTGTTTTTCTACAGAGAGAGAATATCTGTTTCCCCCTACTTCAATGGGGATTTCATTTTAAACCAATCAAAGGTTTAAAAGTACTAAATGTTGCTTGATTTCAGAAAAAGCAAAATCCATGTCCTACTCATTGTTCTTGTTAAGTAGAAGAACACGTTGTTTGCCCCATAAAGAAATAGTAAAAGAAGAGTCAGGAGAGAGGGGTAAAGGTCACTGAGGAAAGAGAAATGGTGTCTTATGGTCTTTGCTTCTATTGACACTGTAGACTTACAGCTTGTTCACAATGTTGAGCGTGAAAGGAATTGCCACCTCTCATCCCAGTCCTGCTGCTGATTGGCATGAACCCAAGGTCTGGGTTTTGCCTCCCCACCCTCACAGAAAACCGTCACCTGTATGGGCACGTGTGGACAGCCTCTGGTTGTCTTTGACCATGTGTCTGACTTTCTGTCTGTTGACTTCTTTGATAAAGAAGCGCTTTAGCCAATCCAGAAAAGTCTGCGTTTCCCAGACTTTTCTATTGGAACATTTGCTTGGACACTATTCATTGATTTCCCAGACTTTTCTATTGGAACATTTGCTTGGACACTATTCATTGATTCAAGCTGATATGCCAGGCAATGAGAACTAAAAATACAGAGCTGAGTGAGACTCTCAAGGGTCCATAAATCAGCAAAGGAGTTAGTTGCCAGTCTTGCAAACCATGGAATAAAAATGCAAACACAGAACCTTGGTAGTGAGTCATGGCCATTCATAAAGCCTGGGTCAGCGCCCAGTATTTGAACCTGCATCCAGGTGTGCAGTCATTCAGCCAGCTTTGGAATGAGCTAGACATCCTGACCGTGTTCCTTGTTGGCTCTGCTCTGTGAGCAGCTTAGCTTGAAAGCACGCCTTTGTGTTCCAGTTGGGACTCTCAGCTCCCCGGCTTCACCTTCGATGACAAGTTCCTTTCCATTTCTACTCGCCTCCCCTCTGAGAACATCTATGGCTTTGGAGAAACTGAGCACACAGCCTTCAGAAGGAACATTAGCTGGAACACGTGGGGAATGTTTGCTCGAGATGAGCCACCAGCGGTAAGCACAGAAGAGTGAGATTATCGATCAGTTTCTCTCTGTGTAAATTTACTTATTTATTATTATTAATCCACACTCAAGGATATGTTTACTGATTTTAGAGAGGGGGAGAGAGAGAGAAACATTAATCAGTTACCTCCTGTATGCACCCCAGCTGGGGACTGAGCCCACAACCTAGGCATGGCCTGTGACTGGGAATTGAACCCACAACCTTTTAGTGTATGGGACAAAGCACCAACCAACTGAGCCATCTGACCAGGGCACTCTGTAAATCTATTTTACTTCATGCATAGTACCCTATTCACCAACTTCAGCTTATGTCGATAAATTGTGCTGTCAAATGAAATAGGCCACGTGTTATATAATGCTCTCCTGTTCATAAATGTCTTTTAGAATATATATATACACACATACTTACATATATGTAGAATATATACATACTATATTCTATGTGTACTATGAATTTTATTTTATAAACTTTTATTTAATATACTTTATGTGCCAGGCACACACAGAATAAGATCGTCTTATTTAATAAGTCACTGTGTTATTTCACAAAACACTGTCTTTGTTCTCCAGAGGCTTATAGGCTCATGAGTAAGCTGCAGAAGTAGTGGTGGCCATGTAATCAGTGTGATAATAGAACTGTGTGATAATAAACAAGGAGGGCATAGAGGGAATGGCACTTAGCTTCTTGCTTGTGGTGGAAGGGAGGGTCAAGGAAGGCTTCACAGAGGGCCTGACATTGTTCTAAATCTTCAGTGTTGAGTAGAGGGGCTGGCTGTTTGGGGTATAAGGTGGAATGAATTTTGGGGGCTTTTCTCTTTTTGTTTCTCAACTACTTTCCCCACGACTCTCCCAGTACAAGAAGAATTCCTATGGCGTCCACCCCTACTACATGGGCCTGGAGGAGGACGGCAGTGCCCACGGAGTGCTTCTGCTCAACAGCAATGCCATGGGTAAGCCAGAGGCTCCTTCCTGGGCCCCTTTTATTGGGATCTGGGATATCAGTAGGAATAGGGACAACCGGGACCAAGAAGGGAAATAGGACACTTTAGTTGACCTTTCATTCATTCATTCATTCATTCATTCATTCATTTCTTCATGATTTATGAAGATCCCTAGCCCAGGTATGAGAAGTAAACTTCCGACTAAACAGGGTCCCTAGTTGTGTATGACCTTATTTTACTGTGACGCTTTAATTCCCTTTCATGGAGGGTTAGAAAATGTTGAGACTGAGATTGTGTTTGGGGCACCTGGAGACCCTTCCCTGACCCCACTGCATGGGAGAGAACTTTGTAGAGGAGCTGGGCATGAAAGGTAGAGAGTAGAAAATAGTAAATGTTAGGGCAGATTTCCTACCTGGGTAATTTATAGTGCCAAGGATGCTCCTCACCTTTTGTTGTTGTTGTTTTTTAACAGATGTGACAGTCCAGCCCACTCCTGCCCTGACATACCGCACCACGGGAGGGATTTTGGACTTTTATGTGGTTTTGGGGCCAACCCCTGAGCTTGTAGCCCAGCAATACACGGAGGTCAGAAGTCATCCTATTCATTTACACACCATCCAATGCTTATTGGGTGTTGCCATATTCGTAGTACTGAGAAAGGCCAATTTTGGGTGTCCCTACTACATTATCACTGTCTTTTCTGAGAGCAGGGCTTTAGTAAAAACCCTAAGGGCCTGTAAAAGCGTGTTTATATCCCATTTGTCTCTTAATTATTCGCTAAAAATAAGCAATTACTCCTGAATTCTCAGGTTTTCTAGAGCGGAAGCTTTAAAATACAGGGAGGTTTTCCATCATTCTGCTTCTCCATGGTTGTATCACATTTATTTGACTTTCTTATTTTCCTTGAATGTAGTCTCTTAAATAAGACAATACTCAGCAGACTTGCTCAAGGTCCTTTAAGCATAAGCCAACCATCTTTCTTTCCCTAAGAAACCTACCTACATCTGTTTTTCTTTTTTATTCTAGTTGATTGGTCGGCCAACAATGATTCCGTACTGGGCCTTGGGATTCCAGCTGAGTCGCTATGGATACCAGAGTGATACTGAAATCTCCAACTTGTATGATGCGATGATGGAGGCCCAGATTCCCTATGTATGAAGCCCTCCCCCAGCCTGTGGTTGAATTAGTTAAGGGAATCTGTGGCTTACTATAGATTGAAAATATCTTCATAGAAATCACTGATGACTACCTAGGCACAAAGAAAATGTAGCTGTGGAGCATGGCCTCTGTGGAAACATTGCTTTTTAGACTTATTTCATGCCACCCTTTTAAGTCAAGGGTTCAAAATTGAAGGGCAGAAATCCTCCAGAAGTTAATGGAGGATATTGTTACTTACTGCCTCTTGCCAGAAATATCCTACAGAAGCCATGGGTGGTCTTAAGCCATGACTTTGGGGACTTCTAAGTAGGAATCATGTCAATATTTTGACAATTTTAGACTATACTGTGACTAGTTTTGAAGAGGATGGGTATAAAGTGACAATATGAAAGAATATAGTTAAAATCAAGCCTTCACTCTGACTTAAATGCAAATACTCATGTGTGTAAATCCTACAATGACTACCTGGCCACTAGATAAGCCCTGAGAAGTACAGTCAGTCACTGTTGACAAGCAGAAGTGCATAAATGGCACATTCTTTCATCTCTTATAATGATCGAATTTTCATCCCACATTCTCTCTCTGCTTTTAACTTTCCTCCTGAGATCTGGAGGGCAGTCAGTGCTTAGAAGAGGAGAATAAAGTGTTCCAATATTCTCACCAAAGATAGCTTGAAACATTCACTCGGGTTTATTGTTTTTCTCCTTTTTATATACTACTATACAAGATACTTATTAAATATCAATTTAAAAAGATAGGCAAATTAAAAGAGGAAAGAAATCCATAGGTCTCTCTCACCAAGGCAACCAATGTTAATAATATACGTTGTTTCATTCTTTTCTAAGCTTTGGCTTATGCCCAAGTCTCTGCTCCCTCAAACAAGTTTGAGTTAAAGTCATAAGACCATACAGGTGATTATAACCTTCAGGCTAAAGAAAAGGTTTATCTCGTACTTCAACTGATACCATATGTTGCTGTGTATGATGTATACCCATGCTTTTGTGCACATTATACACAGGGTTATTATACCCATGTAAAATGTGCATCCTTATTTTTCCCTAAAAAATTTGGGCAAAAAGTGTGCATAGTACATGGCAAAATATGGTGTTAACCACTTTAGCCATCATTCAACAATCCTGAACCGGGTACCTTTCATTTGCAGAAACATAGGTTGGTTTGTGCTGTGTTGAGAAAAGGGAAGGCAAGGTTCCCCTTTCAGAGACCATCCAGGCAAATGGGGATGGTGGGAAAAGTATACTGTTAGTCTACTTTAGGGTGCTATAAAGTAATGCAGTTCTTAAATGTGAATAAATCCAGTCAAGTGTGGTGGAGGGGAAAAGAGAAAACAGATACACAACCTTTTCTGCTTTTCAGCAGAGTCCTGATTTCTGTGGACATTTAACTAGCCCCCTTTTTTTTTGGAAGGCTCACTACATTTGAGATTTGAAGAATGGAAAAGACATGAATTGAGGGAAGGAAAGGGGGGAGAGTCCTACTTGAGGAAGAGGGGCAAACGGAGAAGGAATGGGAACGGGCGATCTGTGTGCAGGACTCAGGAAGCCATTGTAATCAGCCATATTGAAAGCCCCCCTGGTAAAGTCATGGGGTAAATTCGGAGGGCGCTGGGCTGGGGTCCGCAAGCAGCAGAGAGGGAGCCCAGCAGAGCAGCTGGGTGCCCCGAGGGATACCACTGCAGGACCCCCAACACCTTGCTTGCCCCTTCCTGTAGGATGTTCAACATGTAGACATAGATTACATGGACCGGAAGCTGGACTTCACCCTCAGCAGCAGCTTTCAAAACCTCAGTCTCCTGATGGAGCGAATGAAGCAAAACGGCATGAGGTTCATCCTCATTCTGGTAGGTGCTTGCGAAGATGTGGCCTTGTTTTCTGTTTCTGTATCCATGGTTTAAAAATAGTTCCATTTTTAGAGATGAGGTGAAGAGCATAGGACATTTACCTGTTGATCTATAATTATTTTTTTAAGTTTGAAAAATGCAAATAAACAAAGGAGACAAACAAAAAGGGCTTTTAAGAAAATAATACTTACAATCTTTATTTTTCATGACCAAGTTCTTCTTACTCTTGGTAGAGCTAGAACTGTGGGCTAAAAACACCAAAGGTAGCTAGTCTCATCTTTACCCAAGGGGTTTCAAAAACCCACCTTTTGCCATCACCCAGCTGTGGTAAGGCTCAGGGGACTTACGTCTCCTTAATGAAACTCACAAACAACCTAGTGGAGATCCAGAAGACTGACTTATTATTTACACTGGAAGTCAAAGGCAGAAGTAGTTACCCGGGAATGGTCCTCCCTTCTAGCTTTCATACATTAAAGCATTAGTTGCTGACTTCTGTTTGTTCATTCATTCATTCATTCAAGTATTTGTTAAGCACAGGGTCTTTGAAAATCATTGTTCTAAAAGGAGTGTGTGTGTGTGTGTGTGTGTGTAATCTAAATGAATGAAGAAGACCATATCCTTTTTCTTAGTGGGATTATACTTTATTGGAGGGATACAGCCAATAAATAAACATTAACAATCTCATTTTGCATAGCGATGATTTATGGGACCATCGTGAAATAGGATACGTACAGAAAGGAACTGGGCAGGGGAGGGATGGGGTTAATGGGAAGATGTACAAGTCTGACCGCAGAATAGAAGAAGTTCCCTTGTCGTAAGGGGCATCACTGTGACGCTGTTGCAACACAGGGTGTTGCCTTTCTCTGTTTGAAGGTACTGTCTTCTTCACCTGGCTTATCTCCAGGACTTGTTTACCAAAACTGGCACCCTTTTTCCCCCTGGGAATTTTATGGAGAGACGTCAATATATTCTTTTACTTCTCAGCTGCTCATTGGACCTGAGGCATATTATCCATGGGCTGAGTTTTTTGTTTGTTCATTTGTGTTGTGTTGAAAGTCCACCATTTCTTTCTGGATGGTGAATTGTTAAAGTTTTGGAGAGCATTTTCCTCGGAAATCCTTTCCTCATGTTTTCTGTGTTGAACCCATTTATTGCAGGATCCAGCCATTTCTGGCAATGAGACCCAGTACCTCCCATTCTCCAGAGGCCAGGAAAGCGACGTGTTCATCAAGTGGCCAGACAGCAGTGACATTGTCTGGGGAAAGGTGAGGACTTGGAGGAGGTGCCCATAATTAATCAGCATCACAATGTTCTGATGAAAAGATGCTCTTCATAAATCCTGGTAAAGTGTATCGGGTAACTTATAAACTATGAGTGAGTAGAAATCTGTCCAACGCTCATTAGCTTAATAGACATTAATAAGACCAAGGTCACAGCTCCCATCTCTAAAACAGTGAGTTTCATTTTGTTGCCTGGAAATATGGTGTTCACCACTCACGTAGGCCAGCGAGTCATTTAACACACATAAAGAATCCCTTCGAGAACAGCCCTGAAATCTGTGTCTCCCAGTCACCCACACTTAAGATTCATACTCATCTTTGGCTTATGATGCTTAGTCAGCCTTCATATTTAAGTAAATCACTAACTCTTACGTATTATCCTCCTTCTTTCACCTCCTTTAATTCCTTTTCGGGCCCCCATCCTCATCCTTATCGTTTGGTGTAGAACGACAGGGTTTTAGGTGAACCTCCTCACTCCGAGTGACAGTGGCCTTTAGCCAGGCTTCACACTCTGCTCTGTCATGACACTGTACACTTTCTCCCGCTCTGGTGTGTGCCGTGCTCGCTGTGCCTTGGCCTGTTGCCTTCTCCCAGCGTACCCAAGTAGTACATGCACTCAAGAGCGACTGAAACATTTCTTGTCGGGACATATTCAATGCCTCATTGTCTGTTTCTCCCTTTTCTCTACTGTTGCCCACAAAGAAGACAATGTACAACACAGCACTTACGTTCCGTCTTTGAGCTCTTAAAAAATAAGGTCTGTTTCTTTAGATACGGACTATAGAACAGTGCCTGGCATAGAGAAGTGCTTGATCAGTGTTTCTCGAATGAATTAATTCATGTATATAGTGAATATCCTCCTAAATTAATTGATAATATGGATTTTTTAATTGTTTAAAAGATTTTATTTATTTACTTTTAGAGAGAAGGGAAGGGAGAGAGGGAAACATTATTTTGGGGTTGCCTCTCACATGCCCCTTACTGGGGACCTGGCCTGCAACCCAGGCATGTGTCCTGACTGGGAATTGAACCAGTGACCTTTTGGTTTGCAGGCTGTCACTCAAACCACTGAACCATACCAGCCAGGGCAATAATATGGATTTTTTAAATGCTACATATACTGGGTTTCCCAGTAAGTCATGATGCTGCTTTAAAGTGTTGAGGCTTTGTTCATGGGTTGTAAATGAACAACCCATGAACGATCTTGTTTCTTTACTCACATTTCTTATTTAAAAAGGGAATTTTGCTATAGGTCCATGACAAGCACATCAGAGAACTGAGTAATTGTTTGAAAGGTGATTTGATTTGTTCAGAGGACTTATTTAAAATGGATTTAGTTGATCATTAAGATCAAAAGTGAAATTGTGATAGCTACGGAATGAGTCAAGAAACCCCACTTATTTTCACCTAACAGAATTTCATTCATCCAGACCTTAGAATTCAGTTACTGGCCAAGATCCCTGAGATTGTTGTGGAGATGCATGTTAATAGAGTGTAACATATGAAACATCTCACCGCCTGTATGCAATGCCTTTGAAAGGTGTTCGTTTTTCCTGTTTTTCTCTAGGTTTGGCCAGATTTGCCCAACGTGGAGGTGGATACATCCCTTGACCATGAAACACAGGTTAAGGTATCGTTACAGACAGATTTCTTCTTCTTTTTTTTTTTTTGTCTCCATTGCTCTAAATCCTTAGATACACATGAGTTTTATGCCGCTGTTTGGTTAAGTAGCAGCTCTAAGATGAGTGTGTTTGTCGCCTAGTAATTACTTGGCAGAAAAAAAGATCCCCAAATGGAAAACTCAACAAGCAAGTAAACTGGAAATGTGTAGGAGGAAATCATAAATGAAATACCTTTACAGGTGTGCTTTTAATGGGTTGTTTTGTTCGAATCTAATGTTGCTCGAAAAATACTGAACCCAAGCCTGGAGTATTTTCACTGCAGAGGGTGTGAACACACTGAGGGGCAGTAAATTGTCAGCATGGAATCCAGCTGGGAGGAGCAATGTCTCCGATTTCAGCCCCAGCAGCCTCCTCAGCTCGGGCATCCAGCACCCCACCCACTCCGAAGCACAGTTTCCAAGGCTTCTGCTGCGGGGCGACTGGTCTCCTTTCTTTGACCCGGGTAGAAAGCAGTACTGGAATCTCTTAAGTCTCATAGTTTAGGCGCAGACAGTTAATTTTCCAGTTCTTACAACGAAAACATTCATTTATAAAATGAATGCTATGTTTAAAAAGGACTCAAGACTATCTAACCTTCTTGGAAAATAAGATTAAAATCAGCCGTCCCTGGTCTCTGCGCCTGCAGTGAACTCCGAGCCTGCAGTGGACTCTGTGCAGTGGAAGCAGCAGGCCTGGCTTAGGGCTCCCCCTGCTGGGGGTGGCGCCTCCCACCGCACCTGCTCAGGCCCCTTCCAGTCCCGCACTCCACTGGACTGGCTGAGACCCCGTGTGAGGGCCTGTGTTGCTCTTACAGAGGTTCCGGGCCTCCGTCGCCTTTCCCGACTTCCTGCGGAACAGCACGGCTGCCTGGTGGAAGAAGGAAATAAGTGAGCTCTACACCAACCCCCGAGAGCCTACGAAGAGCTTGAAGTTCGATGGACTGTGGATCGTAAGTGCACTCTTAGTGGTTTGTCTTTGGAAACGCCAGCACTGCAAACCTGGAGACGCGATTCCTAGACTAGCGAAGCAGGGAGCTAGGAATGAAAGAGAGGGTGCGAGCACAGAATTAATTGCTGGGACCACCAGGACAAATGGAGGGAGTCGCAGGGACATATTATCTGGAGGAAGTCGGAGGCCCATGGGGGACGAGCCACCACTGGAGAGGCTGCCAGAGAAAAAGGCAGCAGATACCCTGGCTTCTCTAATCTCCCATCTTCCAATCTCTTGCCACTGCCTCCCACTGGCCACACCTACCCAGAAGGCAGCAATAGGTGAGCTGAGGGACCATCCTGTGACACGGGGCAGGACTCGAGGCAAGGAAGGCCCAGATCTGGGACAAAATAGATGTTCATCACAGTGCTCACTCGTGGAGACGCCTGAGACATTTGTTACACATGTCAGTTGGGCGAAAGAGCAGGCTTCCCGCGATGTCTCTTCCTGGGACAGGTGTCGAAAGGCTCTTCTGTTTGTGCATTTCTAGGGCTGGGAAGTGTAGCAACTTCCCAGTCTCCTTCCCCAGGGCTGAGCAGCCCAAAACCCTGAGCAGGGTCTAGGCCAGCTCTGAAGAGCCCCTCAGGTCTGGACTGAGCTGCCTGTGACTCATGTAGAGACAGAAGTCTGAGCCCACGGGCTGTGCTTGGGGGCTTCCCGGCCACTAACTTTCAGGACGTGGACACCGAGGAGACACATAATAAAGGGCACAGGCTAAGCCAGGCAGGCCAAGCACACGGCGAAGAGGTATGGGGAGCTCTGAGGAATGGAGATCACTTTAGGATATTGGTTCCACTGGAGCAAAACTGTAGCTGAATAACTCGAAATAGTCATCAGTTTCTGAAATACCTGCTTTTGTCTTTTTGTATGTGCTATTTAAGACAGCCCGATACTCAATGTGTTAACTTCTGGTAAAGCAGGCAAAGACCACTTGCTGCAGGAATTGCTACTGCCTGCATTTAAGAAATAAACCCCTGCAAGGATCCCTGATTTCCAGATTTGTTTCCGAGTCTCCGACAGCTTCTCAGGATGGCAGAGGGGGAGACACTGCTACTCGCGTGTTTGGACTGTGCTGATGCCCAAATTAGTCCAGCTACTGGACTGAGAAGAAGTAGGGGGAGAGAATAGTGACCACTGGCCACCAATAAAAAGGTTGTAAAAGAGCGAGGTCAGATGGGGGAGTTGAATCAGGAGGAGATTTCCTTAGGTCTTAGATCCAACCTCATCTCAGTCTTTCTGCCAGTCCTCAGGAGCTGAAAACTGGAACCTCGACTGGGAATTGAACATGCTACTTAAACCAACACGCATTCTTAGGGTCCATTCGGGTCTGTGCCTGAGATTAAACCGGGTCAGGGAATCAAGCAGCTGGGGGGGGGGGGAGAGCTTAAATAAGACACTTTTGTCTCCAGGAGGTCAGCGTGCCCCCAAGCTAAGGCCATACAGACTCTGACATCACGGAACCTTTTTTGCTGGTTCATTTCAGGATATGAATGAGCCATCGAACTTCGTGGATGGATCTGTCGGGGGCTGCCGCGACGAAATTCTTAATAAACCACCTTATATGCCATGTATGTACAGTGATGACTTCGTTAAATGGCCTCCCTGGCTCAAAAACCCTTGCGAGTTTTCCCCTTGTTGTCGAAGTGAAGCCTCATTGCAGAGTGAGAAAAACATTCTCAAACACGAGCTAAAAAGCCCACATAGAATAACCATGAATAAGTGCAAGCAAATTACTAATCAAGTGTGGAAGTAATGACTTGATGTGGTGTGGAAGACACCAGGCAATGTAGGGTGCATCCGACGACATTGGTAACTATGAACTGATGGCTACAACTGTAAATAACTCCCTCCCCGCCCTGCATACACTCACGTAGGCTCTGGTTGTCTTACGGTACAAACAGAAACAGAGAATCCTAGGCCTTGAAGATCAAAGGCCTTTCAGAAAGTTGAGCTCTCTCTCTCCTTACATAAACATGGGGGAGGAAGGAAGGGACTCGCCTTCCTAAAAGCACCATGCCAGTAATTTGGGAGATGAAATCTGGAAATCAAGTTTTTTAATGTCTAGGTCACGGCTATGCTTCCCTCCCCTCCCCCTCCCTCCCTCCCTCCCTCCCTCCCTCCCTCCCTCCCTCTCTCCCTCCCTCCCTCCCTCCCTCCCTCCCTTTTTCCTTCCTTGTTTTCCTTCTTCCTCCCTTGGTTTAATATTTGTTTATCAGGCAAGTACTGACACACCAGAACGATTTAGCAACATCAATACAAACTTGATTGAAAGCAGATCTATTCCCTTGAGAACATTGCCATCTAGTGGGAGACACAGTCATGACACCAGGAGGGTGCCTTGACCAGCTCCATCTCCTGTCCTTACCCTTCATTAGTTATAAAGTCACAGAACATTGATTTTTCCCTTTTTTTAAGACAAAAGTAATGATTAAAATTGGAGCTGTTACTGGTAACAGAGTCATTGGTTGAAATAAGCAATGCCAGGGTGACGGGAATTTCTAGTGAATGGGCAGTTCCGGTTGTTCAGAACATAACTCGGCATTTCCTCTCAGATTTGGAGTCCAGGGACAGCGGTCTGAGCAGCAAGACCCTGTGCATGGAGAGCGAGCAGGTCCTGCCCGACGGCTCCCGGGTGCAGCACTACGACGTGCACAGCCTGTACGGGTGGTCCCAGACCAGACCCACATACGAGTGAGTGTGTTCAGTCCCTTGCAGTAAGGATCATTTTCTACCTTGTGACTTTTGTCTTGTCATATATAGAGGGATGCGAGTTTAATGGGTGAAGGTCAAACTATCAGGAGTGGTTTCCCAGGCAACCGCACCACCTCGGAGTTGTATCAACCAAGTAGGTTGCTGAAGTCACCTGTATAAAGTGAGCCGGCACTGGTCATTGCTACAATGGCATTCTTCCTACAATATATAAATGTAACAACATGTTGTGCACCAGTAATTTGCACAATGTTCTATATCAGATAAACTTCATTAAAAAATAAGCTAAGTAGTTCTGCTGTGTTTAGTATATCCACAGAGTTGTATAGCAGTAACTACCCAGCAGTAGTCATGCCCCACCCTTGTCTCCACCTGCTGAGCCCCAGAAACTGCTGATCTAGTTTCTATCTATATAGATTGCTTAATCTGGACTCTTTGTATACACGGAAACGCACCACATGTGGCCTTTTGTGTTTCTTTTCAATATTGTTTTAGTTATTCTGGGTTCCTTATATATTTTTAAAGATTTTACTTATTTATTTTTAGAGAGGGGAAGTCAGGGATAAAGAGAGGGAAAGAAACATCAGTGTGTGGTTGCCTCTCGCACACCCCCTACTGGAGACATGGCCCACAACCCAGGCATGTACCCCGACTGGGAATCGAACCAGCGACCCTTTGGTTTGCAGGTGGGCACTCAATCCACTGAGCCATACCAGCCAGGGCTGCCCCTTACCTTTTATATAAAATTTAAGATTAGCTTGTCAATTTCTGCAAAACAGCAATAGGGAGGTGGGTGGGGACTGTGTTGAATCTGTAGAACTATTTGGGGAGCCATCTTAACAATGTTGTCTTCTGATCCATGAACATGGGATGTCTTTCTATTTCTTTAGATCTCATTTCATTTCTTTCAGTAACATTTTACAGTTTTCAGTGTGTAAATTTCTGGGCAGTATTTTTTTGAAATATTTTTTTCTACCCCTTTTCCTTTTCTCCTTCCAAGGTCCAATTATGTGTGTGTGTTATTGGTACCTTTGATGGTCTCTGAAATTCTGCTTACTTTTCTTCATTCTGTCTTCTTTGTGTTATTTAGAATGGATCATATCTATTGACCTATCTTCAGTTTTGCTGATGCTTTCTTCATCTAGCTCAAATCTGATGTTGAGTTCAGTCCCTCCAGGAAATCTGTAATTTTAGTTGTGTTTTTCAACTCCAGGATGTCTGTTTATTCCTTTTCAAATAAGTGCTGTCCCTTTATGGCCACCCTCTATTTAGTGGGAAATCATTGTCATACTTTGTTAATTATTTAATATGCTTCCCTTTGGCTCTTGGAACATATAATAAGTAACTTAAAGTCTCTGTCTGCCAAGTCTCTCAGCAACATTTTCTATGACTGTTTTTTTTTTTCCTGTGTGTATAGCACACTTCCATGGGGTTCCTTTTGCATGATGTTAAATAATATATTGTAATAAGTCTGGCATAAAAATCTGCCCCCACAGGGTTTGTTGTTTTTATTGTTGCTGCTTTTGTTTTTTTCATTGGTTGCTTATTTGTTTAGCAACTTTGCTGTCTCATTTGATAGATTCTGGGGACCCAGAATTTGCAGTTAAAATTTTCTTAAAGCAAATGTTCTCGGAGGGAGGTCAGGGTCAGGTCTTAGAGTCAAGAAGAAGCCTGCCTCAGGTTAGCCTTCCCAGTCCCCGTTAAATGCCTTGCATCTGTGTCTCTCACCCCTTTCTAAGGGGGTGGGTAGGAGAAGGCTCACCTTCCGGCTTCAAGCAGTTTGTGAGACAGCCTTTTACTGCCTGTTTGCTCAGGCCTTTGAATGCAGCTGGAAGTCAGTCCCTGGAACTTTCTCCTTCCCTGTTTTTTTCTCAGGCATGCACAAAGCCTTGTGCGTATGCAGTCTTAGATTTTCAGAAATATGTAGGAACTTTTCCAAGTTCTCCATGGTGATGGTGCACCTCTGGTCTGGCCCACCCAGCCCTGCTGGGGGTGGTTTAGACCGCAAATGCCCCAGGACCTGTTCCTCTTTTGGGCCAGCCTGGGGCTCAATAAACCCTTTCTTTCCAAAAAAGCTTTTAGCTGTGAAAAGCTTTTTTATTTTTTTTAATGGGTTCCAATTCTCCAGGACTGACTTTTAAATTACCAGCCACGCTTTTGTTCGCCCCAGCTGAAACCACAGCCTGAGTGCCCGTGATGTTGCCAGAAAATGGTTATTGTTTTAGTCATTCCCTGGGGGTGGGTGGGGGGACTTTTCCTCTCTGCTGAGTTGAGCTCTGAGTTTAATCAAATGGCCACAGCACCCTGGGAACAGAGATTTTCCAAAGGACTGGAAGTTAGAAATAAAATTTTTATTGTGCTCTTGGGATGGGGCTTTTTAAAAGAGCTACAAAAACAGTCATACCTCTCTGTTTGCTTCCGGGCTCCTGGCTTATGGTGCCAATGAGCTAGGGGAGGGTCAGGTTGGAGATAGGCCAGGTTAAAATCCTGCATAGCTGCCTGCCTTGCCAAGATTTAGTAGCTTCTCCTGGATACGTGATTTTCTTTTTCTTCTTCTTTGCATGGCTGTTCAATTTCTAAAGCTCTGAACTTGTCAGTGTCAGGGTTCTTGGAGTCACTCACATCCATCCTCACTCTTCTCCCTGCCTGTGGCAGGCCTGTGTTATCTGTCACTCATACATGTGCACATGTGTGCTTGCGTGTACCCAATCTCTATCCATTTTTGGATTTAGTTTGCTGTGAAATACAGGCAGTGACCTAAGTGGGTTAGCCTCCACTACACTCACTGACTTCTTTTCCAGACATCGTTTATTGAATAATTCATCTGTGTCTATTGATTTGTGATGCTTTATTTAGCAAATATTTGGACTGCATTATATCCTAGCATCTGTTAATAGACTCTCTCTTTGGTTCCATTGATTTTTCTCTCATGCAAATTGCCTGTTTTCTGACTGAGGCTGGGTGCAGAAGGCCCACCTTTGATCAAGAAATATTTAAACATCTTTTTTGTATGTTTGTCTCTGTGTGCAAACATGACTCTGCTTTTTGAGGAGATTCATAGGAGAGTGAATATTGCACCCCCAAAAAAGCTATAGTTATATGTAGTTTTATTTAAGTCCCATAACTGTCTCCTTGCTCTTCAAGTGCCTTTTGACAAATTACGCACTGTCTCTGAGCCTGTTTCTGAACAGCACATGGAGGTGAAGGAAACCCTCCCTGTGAGGTAGTGAGACCTGTACAGGAAAGTGACCACCAGTATAATACCTGGAACAGAGTAATCGCTCCATAAATGCATTGGCCCTCCTCTCCACCCCTCCTCCTACCATCATGTGGGCAGCTAGTTAACTCAAATTTTTTTTCAAAAAGGAAATCCACATCTTAGGTGATGCTCTGTCTCTGGTTGTCTGACTCTGAAGTTCCCTCGGACTCTCAGCACCACTTTTGAATAGCAGGTGCTTGAGGGAAGAGGCTCTCTGGCTGAAATTCAGCCCCACTGCTGCCCCGCGCTCGGGGCTGAAGCTTTGCTCCTTAGTGAAGTTCCGTGGCTGTCCAGTCCATCCTCTGATTCACCTCCTTGTGTCCCTCCAACCAGAGCTGTGCAGGAGGTGACAGGACAGAGAGGGGTCGTCATCACCCGCTCCACGTTCCCCTCATCTGGCCGCTGGGGAGGACACTGGCTGGGGGACAACACGGCCGCGTGGGACCAGCTGCAGAAATCTATCATCGGTGTGTGGTCATCTTGGGGCCTGTGCATTGCTTATGCCTGATCGTCGTTCTTGTGGGCAAGTGCTGAGTTCTCCAGGGACCTGAGTTTCCGTTTACACCCATCTGTTTATTTGTTCACCACGACTGGGCTGGGGCTTTCGAATGGGGTACAGAAGAGACAGGGCACACCCGCCCTGCCTAAGGGCTGCTCAGTCCAGCGCAGCTGTATCTTTTCATTGCAGGCATGATGGAGTTCAGCCTCTTTGGAATTCCGTATGTAAGTCCTATTGGGGCCGTCGCTAATTACCCAGGCAGATTTTAGGGGGTGTGCAATGTACGCCAGTCCCGCCTCATGCCCCAATTTTGCATCTTCTCAGACAGGAGCAGACATCTGTGGGTTCTTCGGAGATGCCGAATATGAGATGTGCGCTCGCTGGATGCAGCTGGGGGCCTTCTACCCCTTTTCCAGGAACCACAACACTGTGGGGACCAGGGTGAGGCAGCAGCTGGCGCTGCGGGTGTCCCATGTCCTCAAGTCACGACTTTGTTTTTGGTGTTAAGAAGGACCATAATTATTTATGGAGAAAGCTCATGCAGATCAACAGAACCCCCCCATTTCTTAAGAAAACCCACCAAGTTCAAAAACCCATAATAACCAATGATTTTTCAAGAATGTACTTTTTCTCATCTCTTGGTGGAATTGTTGATAATGCCTGCCCTATGGGGCTGAAATAGAAGAAGCTGCCTTTGCCCTTAAGGAGAGTGAATATGTATTTTGCTCCAGTCCATCCCAGAGACCCATCTCTCTGCACATAGGCAGGGTCAAGACTAACCTGAACAGGGGAGGAAGGAGCCCGAGATAAAGAGGAGGAAGCAAGATGCTTGGGTTTAGTAAGAAGGTGTGAGTGGCGGGGAAGGGCAGGCTAGAAATGAAGGGAGGAGTGTTGTGGAGTCCGCCTAAGGGGTACATGCCTTGTGGTACTTCTCTGACGTCACTAGGACAAAGTGAAAAAGGAGCGCTCTTTCCCGTGCTCCTTTATCCCCTTAGAGACAAGATCCCGTGGCCTGGAATTCAACCTTTGAGATGTACTCGAGAAGAGTCCTGCAGACCAGATACACCCTGCTGCCGTACCTGTACAGCCTGATGCACAAGGCCCACGCGGAGGGCAGCACTGTCGTGCGCCCCCTTCTGCACGAGTGAGTGCGGCCTGTTTCGCTAGCAGCTGGTCTGGGTGTGGCCTGAGCGTAACCCCCTGCCGCAGCCATTAAGGTCTGAGCAGACTCTCTGTACTTACTACTTAAGGTTCAGCGAGGACAAAACAACGTGGAACATAGACAGTCAGTTCCTGCTGGGCCCTGCCGTCTTGGTCAGCCCGGTGCTGCAAGCTGTGAGTTTTCCGTCCCAGACTACATACCCTCCAACCGCGACCCGAGGAACAGGAAGGGCTTTCAAAGACCCTCTGGTCCAGCTCACTATTTCTAGAATATTTTGGGAAATGTTTTTTCTCCTTTTTTCAAGGTCTCCGTTAATGAAAACTTAACCTTAGTGGATTTCTTGTTTTTTTTTAATTATTTTTTAATCCTCGTTCAAAGGCATGATTATTGATTTTAGAGAGAGGGAAAGGGAGGTAAAGAGAGAAAAACAGATTGGTTGCCTTTCATATGCACCCCGACCAGGGATCAAACCTGCAACCTACGTATGTGTTCTGACTGGGAATTGAACCCATGACCTTCAGGTGGATGGGACGATGCTCCAACCAACTGAGCCACACTGGCCAGGGCTGATTTTTTTGTTTTAATGTTTTGTCACCTTCCATCCTTATAAAGTTGACCTTTTAAAAAATTTTTATTTTTCTGTGTGTTTGAAAGTTCCCAGAATCTTTTCAACAAAACCTCCCAAACTCTTAAAAACCATTAAGAAAAATGTCCCATTTTTATGTGACTGCTACAGAGACTTTTTTAAATTCAAAACTGGGTTGTTGAGATACTCACCTGGACCCGTTGATTTTCTGTTTCAGAGCACGTTTGAGGTCCGAGCCTATTTCCCCCCAGCCCGTTGGTATGACTTTAGCACGGTAAGAAGGAAGGGAAGTGTTTTGTGAAGAGCTGGGTTGGTCCGTGCAGGCTGGAGAGGTGGCTGGAGTTTCCCTCCTGATTTCTAGACACAAAGCTAATGATGAGGCAATAGCTTTTAACCTCTTGGCGGTGCAAGGTTTCTTTAAATAAAAGTATCCAGAAAAGCGTCACTGGGTAGAATCTGGCTCCCATATCACCCTGAGTCCTCCCCCCATTCCCCACCTTTTCTGGAGAATAAGGAGAGAAGACCGGATTTCCAGAGTTTTCGGCAAAGCTGAAAATCGGAGATTCTCTTTTTCGGTCTGCAGTGTTTTGCTGACTTCCCAACATACCCCCTTGGGGAGGACGGACAAGCGTGCGCTTGTTTCCCTTGCCACCAACTCTTGCCCATGTTCTCTGTCCCTCCTAGGGATCTGGCAACGCTTCCACGGGCGAGTGGAGAACCCTGCAGGCTCCCCTCGACCACATCAACCTCCACATCAGAGGGGGCTACATCTTGCCTTGGCAAGAGGCAGGAATGAACACCCGCTCCAGGTGAGAGAGGCACGGTGCTTCACGCGGCAGATTCTCGAGGGCCGCCCACCCTAGGCGTGGGCTCTGTGCATAAGTAACCCCGGTCCCAGGCCGTTCACTCCTCGGATGCTGTGAGCGCCCTTGGAGCGGGGCCTGGCGGAGGACGAGTTCATCCTGGCTGCCTCAGGGAGATGGTTTCTCTGGAGCTCTGTGTCAGAGGGCGGGGCAAAAGTTCGGGGGGCACAGCAGCACGTACCTCCATCTGTACTATTAAAAATTGGGAACATACTGATGAGCTCTTTGATTTGTGGTGGCTATCCAGTGCACATTCCCTGTTCTGAAAGCTACTGAAAGGTTTCTGTTTGTTTGTTTTAGAGGTGTCTTCTTCCTATAAAGAAGTATTATAAGTAATACGACGAGAAGTATTCTTATCATATTACTTATAATATGTATTATAAGGAAAGGATGTGTATTTGGTTTTTGAAAGAGTTTTACCAAATGTTTCATTAAACTTTAAATATTCTTTCTATTACCTTTGAATTATCTTGTATTTTATCTCATATTACATGTTTTTGGAAATTTATGAGCATTTTATCTCCATTACTTTTATTTTGTTGTTCTGGATGGATAATAGTATCAACAGATGCTCTCTTTTATTCTTACAACTTACTACGTAGAGAAAAATAACTTTCTTTTTTCCCATAGTCGACAAAAATTGATGGGATTGCTTGTTGCTCTGGATGACACTGGGGGAGCTGAAGGCCAGATGTTCTGGGATGATGGAGAAAGCATTGGTGAGTCGGAGCGTCCCAGGTTCTCCACACGCCATTCAGAAAAACTGCACCCCCCTGAGGTTTGGGATGTAATCAGCATAAATTGAAAATCCATCTCACTTCTGCTACTGTTAGTACAGTGATGGTGTTGGGAGAGTTTTTGCACCCTTTGCCTGCTCATTTTGGTATTGCACTGTAATTATCATGGAAGAGTATGTGATCCCCAGCTCTGCAGGTTCTGCAAACCGATGTCAGGGCTTCAGCTGGGGTGAACTATCTGCATGACGGTCTCACTCTGATTAAAAAAGAAAAAGTGTGGCTGCAAATATCAGGCTGACAGTTCACTCAGTCTTGGTGGTCCACAGACCTGGCTGTGTTTTTGGACTAACCGTCTATCCCCAGCCACCCTTTTCCTCCTAAGTAGGCCCACCCAGGAGATGAATCAGGGCTTAGAAAATTTCCCAGTGTCTCAGAAACAGGGAATTATATGTTGTCAAAAGGATAACTCTATCAAAGACATATTAGTATGTATGTTCCCTTTTCTCAGTCTGGGGCCCTGATAGTTCTACTCTAGATAATTGGTGTTTGTCACTGTGATGAAAACATCCTCATCCCGAGACAGTCCCATGGGTATACTGATGCACTGTTAACCAACCAATCCATTTTCCAGTACTTATGAGGATTGCCAGTTCTTAGTTCCAATACTTATTACCTAATCTTGTAATATGTCACATGTTCCAAAATTATAGCTTATTTTTCACTAGTATCTCTAAAGGTTTCCTACACCACTATAATTAGCATATTCCACTGAGAGATTACGCCATAATTTATCTGTCTCTAATTATTTTCTGTACAGGATACAGGATACTTTCACTTTACATTTTTGTAAATAACATGCTTGAGTATTAGCCTTTATTTGTATTTCAGATTATTTCCATAGAATAGATTCCTAGAAGTAAAATTACTATTTTTTTAAAAAAATCAACTTTACTGAGTTATATTTCATAAGTTAAACATATCCATTTTAAATGTATAGTTTAATAAGCTTTGGCAAATGTATATAGTTGTTCAGCCATCATGATGATCAAGGTGATGAAATCTTTTTATAAACATGGAGGCTTCATAGACAGATAACATGTTTTAATATATACACAGGATTTCTGGCCCATGAATACTGATAAAAAGTATCATTATCATGCAAGATAAATAAACCTCCACTGTAAGCTGTTAAGGTGAGATATTTTACACTTAAATCACTGGGGTTAATATTACAGCAAAAAGTTCCAAAGTCAGAGAAAGGAGATCCAGGTTTCATGGGAGTGGCAGGTCCGAAGCCTGTGAGAGAGAACTGTGCCACAATGCCAGTTTTTAAATGTAACAGCAGTGTTTATGAATGGGCTAGAATACTCTCATCTACTGGGAAGTACATATTTCTCCTTCAGTTAAAGATGACATTTTCATCAAGGATTTGTTTGGTGAGCAGGAATTCACAGGAAAAAGAGTTAGTGTCCACGATGAGGTGTTCAACACTCTGTCACTTCAGAGACACACTTGCCATGGTGACTCCAGATGATTCGTGTTGTCAGGTTATGCCAAGAATACATGTGGGTGACAAGGCAGGAAGTACTGGGTTGGCCAAAAATTCCATTACATTTTTTTCCATATGATGGCTCAAGTAGTTCTTAGTTGTCTTTAATTTCATTCAGAAAAACCATTTTGTTAGATTGTATTGTGACAGCTGTCATATCAGCGTGCATTAAAATATACTTATCAAAACTGGTGGATTTTTGCGCAGCCATTTTAATATTGAAGATGGAAGAAAATATGCAACATTTTCAGTGTATTATCACTGTATATTTCAGTGTATCATTTCAAGAAAGGTGAAAACACAACAGAAATGCAAAAAAAAGCTTTGTGCTGTGTATGGAGAAGGTGCTGTGACTGATCAAACATGTCAAAAGTGGTTTGCGAAGTTTCTTGGTACTGTCGACATTTTGGCCAAAAAATTCTTTGCGGTGGAGCTGTCTGATGCATTGGAAGATGGTTAGCAGCACCTCTGGCCTCTATCCACTGAAGCCAATAGTGAGAGAGAGCCGACATACTCAAAATATCCAAATCCATGAAGTTCTTGGTGAAAATAAAAAATGTGCCTTTTATTTTACAGAAAAAAAACTAGACAGAGTTTTTGGTCAACCCAATAATTCCATCATCATGGTATAAAATGTGGCCAATACAGCCAGTTTAGGGAAGAATGAAATATGACGTCAGCTTGGCACACTTGGAGTCTGAGATGCGTGTGGGGTCGAGAGAGACAGATGAGTTTGGACACATGGGTGTGATGATTGACTGAAACCCTGGTGAGGAGCAGAGCAGTAGACCCGGGACCGTAGACCTGGGAGCATGATGACACATAAAAAGCATACACTGGATTGTAAAGGTGAATCAGTAGAAATTCGGGGGGGGGGGACTATATTTTTTATGAAAAAGAAATCTCTTCTTTTTGTTTTAGTTCTTGGTCCTGATTTAAATTTTTTTAATAATAGCATTATTGAGATATAATTCCCACACCAAGTAATTCAATCATTTAAAGTGTACAATTCATGGTTTTAGTCTATGTGCCAAGTTGTTTAACTATTATGCAATCGATTTTAGAACAGTTTCTTCACTCCCAAAATAAGCCCTGTACCTTTCAGATATCACCCTTCTAGCCCCCACCCCCACCCACTATTCTCTCCAACCCCAGGAACAGCATGCGGCCCTAGGCATTAACTAACCTGCTTTCTGTCACTACATACTTATATATGCTGCAGATTTCATATAAATGGAATCATGTGGAGTCATGTAAATGCAAAGCTATGGTCTTTTATGGCTTCTTTCACTTAACATAATGTATTCAAGTTTCAACCGGTGTCTCTATGTTTAACTTTTTGGGGAACTCCCGGGTTCCTTTACAAAGGGGCTGCACCATTTTACATTCCACCAGCAATGTATGAGGGGGTCCGGATTCTCTGCATCCTTTTCAAGACTTGTTATTTCTGTCTTTTTGAGAATAGTCATCCTAGTGGGTGTGAAGTAGTATCACATTGTGGTTCCAATTGAATTGCATTTCCCTGGAAACTAATGGCATTGAACATCTTCTCATGTAATTACTGGCCATTTATATATCTTCTTTGGAGAAATGTATATCATAGCCTGTGTCAATTTTTGAATTAGGCTGCCTTTTTATTATTGAAATGTAAGTGTTCTTTATATTCTAGGTAGATGGTAAGTCCTTCATCAGATTTATGATTTGCAAATATTTTCTCCCATCCGGTGTATTGTCTTTTCACTTTATTAAGTGTCCGTTTGGAACATAAAAGTTCTTCAATTTGATGAGGTCAAATTGATTATTTTTCTTTTGTCATTGGTACTTTTTGTGTACAGTTGCCAACTCTAAGGTCACAAAGATTTACCCTTTTTCCCCTAAGGGTTTTATAGTTGAAGCTCTTATGTTTAGGTCTTTGAGCCAGTTTGTGTGAGTTTTTGTATATGGTGTGAGTTAGGGGGTCCAACTTTGGTCTCTGCACATGGATATCCAGTTGTCCCAGTCTTTTTGTGAAAAGATTATTTCTTCACCATTGAATCATTTTTTCTTTTGGTACCCTTGTTAAAGATCAAGTGATTTTAAGTGTGAAGGTATATTTGCACAGTTGAAGACACAGATAAAACATTCACATTTAAAAGAATATATATGCATATATTATATAATTATTATATATAAAAGATTGTGTGTGTGTGTGTGTGTGTGTGTGTGTGTGTATGCCAGTACCACACTGTCTTGAGTACAGTTACTTTGAAGTAAGTTTTGGAACCAGGAAGAAAGAGTCCTCCAACTTTCTTCTTTTTCCTTTTTCAAAGACATGGCTTTTTCAAGTCAGGTGTTCTCAGTCTCAATAGTATGGACGTTCATTGTTGCTGGCAATGGCTGGGCTGTTACTTACAAGATGTCTAGCAGCACCCCCACCCTCTACCTACTAGATGCCAAAGTATTCCCTTCAACCCCAAGTTGCAACAACCAAATGTGTCTCTAGATTTTGCCAAGTGTTTCACCAGCAAAGTCACTGCTCACTGAAACCAGTGTTTTATGGGCATCTAGAGTCTTTTTTTCAGCTTGGCCTGATCAGGACTAGTGATTGATGGCATCATGAGTTAATAACCCCACAGTTAGGGTGTAAAATCAGCCCCCTATGGACAAGATATTGGGTCCAGCAAAAAATAATGCCCCTTTTTTATGACAGAATTTTTATTACAAAATCATAAGCATATAATTCTGTAACATAACAATATTATACTCAAGCACACCATATGACATTTTACGTGAAATGCTCAAATTAAAACTAAATTATTACACCCAGATTATGACTCTACCAACCATACTCAAGCAGGCATTACTTTTGCTGGACCCTGTATTTCAAAAATTTAAGAGAAAAACCAATTTTCTATAAAATTTTAGGTTTCTACAAGGAATAGGTTTTAGTCTCAAGGTTAAACATCAATAGTCCCTGAAAGTTTTAAGCTTTTTAATTTCTGTAGAGAAGCTCTCTGCTTCACCAAACAGACTTATACATTCAAATTTAAAGTAACAAGATACAATATAAGTATAAATTTAATAGAAAGTGTTTATTAACAGGTTTGTAACTGTTAAGCTTTTCCTTACTTACATAAGGAGATTTCATAGCTAGTTTAAAGATCTTAAATCACCTATGTTAACAGAATCTCATTCTTTAAATGTTCTTTTTTTAAAACAAAGATTTTATTTTTAGAGAGAAGAGGGGTGAGAGAAACATCAATGTGTGGTTGCCTCTTGTGCACCCCCTACTGGGGACCTGGCCCACACCCAGACATGTGCCCTGACTTGCAATTAAATTGACTGATGACCTGTTGGTTTGTAGGCCAGGGTTCAACCCACTAAGCCACACCACCCAGGGCTAATTCTTTAAACGTTCTTTAAAACTGCTAAAATAGGCTATAATATTTGCTGAGGTTTCATTTTCTAGCCAAGACTAAATTTTAAAACAGCCCTTTCTGATTGTTTCCACAAAAGGGGAGGTGATTTAGAAGATGAAGAAGTGTATTTGTTGGCTTAGGGGGTAAGAGGTGGGATGACGACAAGGGTCAAGACAAGAACATGAAGTGAAATGGACTTGTAGAAAATAGGAGGTCTAGAAGCCTCATGAGTATTAAGACTTAACATACCACATTATTGGAGGCTTTGAAAGGATCCAACTCAGCAAAAAAAAAAAAAAAAGGCACAGGAGCTTTAGTAGAGAAGATGGGAGAATTGAATTATGACTTGAGTTCGCAGACATAATGAGCAGAGGTTACTTTTTTTTTGAGACCTATGGCAGTAGATAGGAGATATGGTAGCTTGAGACAAAGAGAAAAAAGTCAGGGGTTTGTCAGAATGGAATGCTCTGGAGTATAATTGGAGCTTGGAGGAATAGGTAAGGATGGGAAAGAGCTGACGGAGTACGTCCTGGGGAGGTGAGGAGGCTTGGGATGTAGGGCACTGTGGAAGGAAGTTAGCAGTAGGGAGAGAATAATAAAGATGAAGACGATGGTGACTTTGGTGGTGATAGTGAACCACACATTTTGAGCACGTACTGTGCACAAGGGCATGGTATGGACCTTATTGCCCATTTTTTTAAAGAACTAGTCCTGTTTTTTTAAATCTCTGTTTTCTGGATGATAAAATGTTAAGAAACATGCCTGAGTTTGCACAACTACCAAGTACAAGGGTGAGGATTTGAATGTCAGTCTGACCTGAAAGCCTGAATCCCTAGCTGCTCTTCTCTGCACTGAGCCTGTCTCATCACAGCCATGTGAATTCTCATGGCCATGTGCTTGCTGTGTTGTCACAGAAAAAAAAAATCAGTAGCCTTCACACTTTTTCACCAGTGATAGGAAACCTTAGTTCAACCCAGATTCTCAGGTCTTTGCAATCATCTGACCCTTACCCTCAAACACCCTCTTCCACATGTACCTCCCCGCACTGACCTGGAGTGGGTATTCCCTCAAGTCCTCTCGTCTGTGCTCCCTAGAGAAGTCAGGATCATCCTGACCAGGAATAAAGGATCCCATTCAGACACTTTTGGACTCTATGTGAGGTTATCTGCTATGGTTGAAGGAATGAGTAGTTGCTTATTTTGTTTCTTGCTTGCAGATACCTATGAAAATGGAAACTATTTCTTGGCAGATTTCATAGCAGCTCAGGTAAGACTTTTTAAGTGGGATTTTAGAAATCCTCTTTCTGTTAGCAACAGATTAAACATTATCCATGAACTGTGTAAATGTAATTTCCCACGTCTTCATGGGAAGACCTCCCTGCTTTTATAAATCAGTTATGTTGATGTTAAAATAAGGAAGAAAACAGCCCTTCTTTTGATAGTTATCCAATATGCCATCACTCTATAAAAAGAAACTTGTAATTTATCTAATGCTGAGGGGAAATGAGTATTTTATATATAATAGTGCTTCAGGCATTCGATGATGTCTACCATATATCCTGTCTGTCCCTTCCTCTTAGAATTATACCCTCTAGGCTAACTCCCCCTGTTCTGTGCTTAAACTAGTTTTCAGATCTGATTATTCCATTTGGACTACTATTACTATAGATTTTGTTTAAAAATGGTACCCAGGCTTTAGAGAAATTCTTAGAGCTGCATTATCCTATATGATCGCTACGTTAATATTTGGTATCAGCAAATTTATTGTTGCTGGTACTCAGAAAGTATGTGTTCATGAAAGTGCTTAATTAAACATAAATAGCAAACCTGTGCAATAGTAATCTGAGGTTTCTTAATATGTTAATGTGGAATATAGTTGATCAACAGATATAATGTGTATTTTTTTTACCTTTATGCATTCTTTATAGAACACATTGAGAATCCAGACCATACACAATAAGTATTTGAGTAACTCAAATCCACTGAAAGTTGGAAATATTACAATCTGGGGGGTCCATCCTACTTATGTGACACAGGTTCGTGTCACCTATGACAACCAGCAATCCATGGTGACGAATTTCATCAGTGACCCTTACCAACAGGTAAGTCTCAGAATAATGTTGTTATAGCCTACATTAATTTTGTTACCTTGCAAAGTTATCACCATTATTATTATCATTTATATTTGAGAGGTTATAGGTGTGTATAATCGATATGTTCCTGAAAAGTTGTGTGTGTTGAATTATATTGTAAAATATAAAATACCAGTGGCTCTCCCCAGGAAGCAAAGGCCAACAGTCTCCTGAAATCCATTCCATGTGTGTCCCAAAGAAACTCTGCTCTTTGTTGAGGTTGGTCTCCCAGGCATAACAAAACTTATGGCTGTGGCAGAGGCTCAGACAAAGAAAAGGGTAATCTTTTAAAAGTAAATCGAGTTAAGTAGCTGTCCACACCGAGGTAAAAGGGCGGGGGACAAATCGGTCTTCTGGGTTGGTGAAAACTGGCAGTGAACTATGGTGATCCAGATGATGACTGTGTCCCACCTGTGATATGAGACCAATGGTTTGGTGACCTGCATAACAGACCCTGCTAAACCCTCTCATAAAGGATGCTTTAGAAACCACAGCCAACTAGTTGGAAGACAAATTAAAAGCAGAGTTACGAAGAGTAACAAAAGACAGAAGAGTGTCCCGCTTTTGAATGCTACTAGATCTTCCATAAATACAGATTCAGTAACTCAGAGAGGGTGGGTTAGAAAAGTGAAAATGGATGAGAATAGTTACTGTTTTCTAAAAGGTAAAAAAGTTGCCATGTTGGTATTTGAATTTTGGGAAATGACGCTCTGAAGTTCAAGCAGATTCTCTGTCTAGTTTCTTGTAGTTCTCCACTTCAAAACATTTTTCTTGAACTGTTGAGTTCAAAACCATGCTTTATAAGTGAATGTTTCTACTTAAGACTGATAACAGAAGATCTTTGAACACCTTCCTTTTGGAAAAGTTTGCAGCATATCATACCTATTGGTTTTGTGCTGGTGTCAGCCTGTCAGTAACCAAGGTTGTGGCCAGACTAGCTCTTGTGGTTCTTAATATGAATGCAAGACCTACTTCAGTGATAACCATCAGGAAAGATACAGGCGTATAACAAGTCCTGGAAACCACACAGCCCCAGGGCCACAGAAGGGGGTCCTGGGCAGAGAGAGAGAGCCTGGGCATGGGCCTAGGGCTCAGCATTTTTGAGGGGGAGGATGGGGAGATCTGGTGCTTCCAGGGATCACTCTTTACTGGTGAATTTAAAACAGGGCGAATTTTGCCCTGACCAATGTGGCTTGGTTGGAGTGTTTTCCCTGTACACCAGAATGTTGGGGGTTCAATTCCCAGTCAGGGCACCTACCTAGGTTGCAGGCTCCATCCCAGGTTGGGTGTGTATGGGTGGTAACCAACCGATGTTTCTCTCTCTCCCCCCATCTCTCTTAAAATTAATAAATGTTTTTAAAATAATCAATAACATGGTGAATTTCCAGCCTGGGAAGAGAAAACAAACAAGTGACCCAAAGGTTAGGTATTAAAATTAACTGAGATCTGGAAAACAATGGAGCCTCAGTGGGCTTGTGGTGGATGTCTCTTTGGAATGGGCAGATCTGGCAAATGAAGCTCAAGTCAGAGACGCATAATAAAAAAGAAATGAAACCCAAATAACAGGGCTCACACTACCCTATTTTGTGCCAGGCAGTACACTAGCGGTTGAGGTTGGTGGAAACAAGAAACCAGCCTGTCTCCAGGAAGGTTAATATTGGGAGGCAAAACCCAGAGATCTTTATGATCGTTGAGTTCATCAAAGGCTCGATTACTTGGGGGTGTGCGGTTCTAACTAAGGGAAGTACATGGTAAGAACCATTCCCAGCACATCTCTCCATGTTAAACTGTCTGAATCAGTGTGATGTAAGAGCAAACCTTTTATTACTCTCCGGGAAATAAAATGACACATTGTTTTGATGGTTGTTGTTAAATGTGATACTTAAGAAGATCTAAAATATTAATGTTATTTCTTGTTTTCTGGCAGATACTAAATATTCAATTGGGTGACAAGATTATCAGCCTGGAAAACTTAACTGAGGTCACTTGGATTCATGGTGGTCCCATAGTTTCTACTACACCGAGGACAAGTACCATCTTGCCCACCACTCTACATTCTACATTTACTACTGAGGCTACCACTTCTGGGACTATTGTCACTAGTTTCTCTACTGCAACTCCCACTACTGCCCTGCTTAGTACAACCATTTCTTTCCCAACAAGTACAATAGAATTTATATCAGATACTACTGTCTCTGAAACTACGACTTCCTTCCCTACAAATACTATGGCCTCAAGCACTAGTACGGGGGTTCCTATCCCAACCACTTCTTTTCCATTAAGTACTCCTGAAGTTACAACTGCCACTACTATTTCCAACACCACTACTCCTTTCTCTACAAATTCAGCTACCACCGCTAACACTAGTACTGACTTTCCTACCACAGCCACTTCTTTCCCTATAACTACTCCTGAAGTTACAACTGCCACTACTATTTCTAACATCACTACTCCTTTCTCTACAAATTCAACTACCACCGCTAACACTAGTACTGACTTTCCTACCACAGCCACTTCTTTCCCTATAACTACTCCTGAAGTTACAACTGCCACTACTATTTCCAACACCACTACTCCTTTCTCTACAAATTCAGCTACCACCGCTAACACTAGTACTGACTTTCCTACCACAGCCACTTCTTTCCCATTAACTACTCCTGAAGTTACAACTGGTACTACTATTTCTAACATCACTACTCCTTTCTCTACAAATTCTACCACTGATAACACTAGTACTGACTTTCCTACCACAGCCACTTCTTTCCCTATAACTACTCCTGAAGTTACAACTGCCACTACTATTTCCAACACCACTACTCCTTTCCCTACAAATTTTACCACCGATAACACTAGTACTGACTTTCCTACCACAGCCACTTCTTTCCCATTAACTACTCCTGAAGTTACAACTGGTACTACTGTTTCCAACACCACTACTCCTTTCTCTGCAAATTCTACCACCACTAACACTAGTACTGACTTTCCTACCACAACCACTTCTTTCCCTATAACTACTCCTGAAGTTACAACTGGTACTACTATTTCTAACACCACTACTCATTTCCCTACAAATTCAACTACCACTAACATTAGTACTGACTTTCCTGCCACAGCCACTTCTTTCCCTATAACTACTCCTGAAGTTACAACTGCCACTACTATTTCCAACACCACTACTCCTTTCCCTACAAATTCTACCACCGATAACACTAGTACTGACTTTCCTACCACAGCCACTTCTTTCCCATTAACTACTCCTGAAGTTACAACTGGTACTACTATTTCCAACGCCACTACTCCTTTCTCTACAAATTCTACCACCACTAACACTAGTACTGACTTTCCTGCCACAGCCACTTCTTTCCCTATAACTACTCCTGAAGTTACAACTGGTACTACTATTTCCAACACCACTACTCCTTTCTCTACAAATTCAACTACCACCGCTAACACTAGTACTGACTTTCCTACCACAGCCACTTCTTTCCCATTAACTACTCCTGAAGTTACAACTGCTACTACTATTTCTAACATCACTACTCCTTTCTCTACAAATTCTACCACCGATAACACTAGTACTGACTTTCCTGCCACAGCCACTTCTTTCCCTATAACTACTCCTGAAGTTACAACTGGTACTACTATTTCTAACACCACTACTCCTTTCTCTACAAATTCTACCACCGATAACACTAGTACTGACTTTCCTACCACAGCCACTTCTTTCCCTATAACTACTCCTGAAGTTACAACTGCCACTACTATTTCCAACACCACTACTCCTTTCTCTACAAATTCAACTACCACCGCTAACACTAGTACTGACTTTCCTACCACAACCACTTCTTTCCCTATAACTACTCCTGAAGTTACAACTGGTACTACTATTTCTAACATCACTACTCCTTTCTCTACAAATTCTACCACCGATAACACTAGTACTGACTTTCCTACCACAGCCACTTCTTTCCCATTAACTACTCCTGAAGTTACAACTGGTACTACTATTTCCAACACCACTACTCCTTTCTCTACAAATTCAACTACCACCGCTAACACTAGTACTGACTTTCCTACCACAACCACTTCTTTCCCTATAACTACTCCTGAAGTTACAACTGCCACTACTATTTCTAACATCACTACTCCTTTCTCTACAAATTCTACCACCACTAACACTAGTACTGATACTCCTACCACAGCCACTTCTTTCCCATTAACTACTCCTGAAGTTACAACTGGTACTACTATTTCTAACACCACTACTCCTTTCTCTACAAATTCTACCACCACTAACACTAGTACTGACTTTCCTGCCACAGCCACTTCTTTCCCTATAACTACTCCTGAAGTTACAACTGCCACTACTATTTCTAACACCACTACTCCTTTCCCTACAAATTCTACCACTGCTAACACTAGTACTGATACTCCTACCACAGCCACTTCTTTCCCATTAACTACTGAAGTTACAACTGGTACTACTATTTCTAACATCACTACTCCTTTCTCTACAAATTCTACCACCGATAACACTAGTACTGACTTTCCTACCACAGCCACTTCTTTCCCATTAACTACTCCTGAAGTTACAACTGCCACTACTATTTCCAACACCTCTACTCCTTTCTCTACAAATTCTACCACCGATAACACTAGTACTGACTTTCCTACCACAGCCACTTCTTTCCCATTAACTACTCCTGAAGTTACAACTGGTACTACTATTTCTAACATCACTACTCCTTTCTCTACAAATTATACTACCCCTAACAACTAGTACTGATACTCCTACCACAGCCACTTCTGTCCAAGTAGGTACTCCTGAAGGTATAACTACTACTACTATTTCTAACACCACTATTTCTTTCCCTACAAATACTACTACTTCTGGTACTATTACTGCTTAAGCTAGCACAACCACTTCTCTCCCCACAAGCACTCTTGAAGTGACAACTAATACTGCTGTTCCCAATGTTACTCTTCCTTTCCCTACAAATATTACTACTGCCAGCACTGGAACTGCCCTTTTGGAGCAACTACTTTTTTCCCAAGTTCTATTGAATTGAGAAGGAGTACTACTCTTCCTAACACTACTACACTCTCTTCTGAAAATACTACTACTGTTATCCCTTATGTTACATCTCCTATTCCAACCACTCTTTGCCAACAAGTAGTACTAATACTACCATTGGTACTACCGGTATTGATACCGCTCTTTCCCCAGCAAGTACTAATGCTACTAGCACTAATAACACTGTTCTAGTTACAACTATTCCTGCTCTTACAAATGCTGACATTGATACTACTACCATGCATTCGGTTACTACAAATATTTTAAATGGTACTACCACTGCTGGAAGCACAGAAACAACTACAGGCATCACCACAATTGCTCTGGTTTCAGATGTGACTTCTGAACAAATTACCACTGAGATTGTGCCCATGGCATTTCCTACAGGCACTGGTGGTACCACCACCCAGACAGTATGTCTCCAATGGCACCGACCAGTGTCAGTACCACCACTTACCCTCCAGATGCCCCTACCCATGCTTTGAGCACCACATCTATGGGCACCAAAAGCACCCCTAATGCAAATATTACTGATGTAATAACTGGTGTTGGTGGCATTACAGGAACTCCCATTAGAGACAGCCCTACTACTGATGATGTTAACATCACAATGATTCCTGTTGCGAACACTTTTTCAGCTACTGCAGACACAGTAATTACTGGTACTGAAGACTTGGCTACTTCCTCACACATAAACACACCAGGTATGGGATCTCCTACTGCATCAACAGAAAATTCCACCACAACAGACACTGCCACTCTCACTACACATATTTTCAGTACTAAAATGACAAACTCAATGACTACTTTTGACACAGTCCTTATAAACACGTCCATTCCAAATGCCACAGCTATACCCACCACCAAAACTGTGAGCAGTACAGAGCACACAGTAAGTACTGTTGATGCAGGTAGCTCCAGGAGAGTTGCAGGTAACACTGCACAGGTTTCTATTCCAAATACCGTGATAGCCTCAGACACGTTAACCTCTGCTCTCTTAGGTACAGTGACTGGCCGTCTTGTGATCATAAATTCTACAGCCAGCTTTTTACCTGTACTTACAACTAATGTTACCAGAGACATTACACATGCTACTGTAGATGCTTCAGATACTACTGCTCCTGATAGAATGGCCGTGAATGCGGCCACTGCATTCGACTTACATTGCAAACACGACAAATACCACTCTAGTTCTCTAAATACTATTCAAGGCAGGATAAATACCCAAGACATCTCTTGAAAAACAACCATTACAGACATAGGAAGTCAATGAACCGATACATGATTTTATACTATATATGTTTTCACAAATATTAGCACTGGCTTTCACAGCTATGGCTAATGCAAGCACTGTAGACATTGAAGACTGATCTCAAGATGTGCCCAGTACTAACTCTGTGGACACTTTTTGTGAAACCACAATATATAGTACTATTTTGTAAATTAGAATTATATGTCTGATAGTCCCATCATTTAAACTACAGTTATTTCATACATGTTGCTACAGACTTCACATGTGATTTTGATATCTTGGATAATACTGTAAATACTATCGCTCTGTAAATACTATTGCTTTAGATGTTGTCATTGAAATAACCCGACTTGTTCTGTAGTACTATACCTCAGCAATGGCATCACAGGCAATAATGCCATACCTGAGAGCCTGGTAATGCCTGCCACTCATATGACTGCTATAGAACAGCTACTACTATTAGTATTACAGTACATTATTTAATTAGAACGCTAAACATTACACTTTAGGTTCCTAAGAGCTTTTCCAAATACCATGGCTACCAATGTAGTAATTTGCTATTATACATACTGAAAGTATTATTGCTTCTAAAAGGATCCTATCTATAGTTATAAATATGAAAAATGCTACCATTGTAGATCTTCTATATACTTTGATGCCAGGAAATGAAATCATTAAATGAGGAATATTACAGGTTACTTTACTATAAGAAGAAGTAAAAATATGATGATAGATGTTAAAAACATAACTTCCCAAACTTGGCAACCATTGCTACCATGGTACTACTGATACTCTTAGTACAGATTTGATAAGCACTTATATTTATAGATAGTAAATATAATTCCAGGGAATTACAATTAATCTTATTTAGGAGATGATTTTAGATTCCTGCTGTTACCACTAATGGCTGGATTCCCTCACAAGGATCTAATCTTTCATAGACCAGAAATCACCCAGGCAGAGATACACATGTAAAGCCACAGCGTGAGAAATGCAGTTTCTGCCCTGGAATCAGAGTTCATATCCTTCTCTGTTTTTTCTTGTATTCACAAGCTTTTCCTTTCTTATTTTACTCTTCTTCAAGGGGTTAGGACTTCCAGCATGTTCTTGGTCTTTCACACCCAAACTCACTCTTTATCTTTGATCTATTACTTTCTTATATCACTCAGACTCCCTTGCATAGACTCATGGTTGAGTGCTACTGAAGGCTTAACTCTAGTGCAGTATTTCAAAACGTAGTTTGGGGACACATGGGCAGCCTCAAAAGTCTTCCTTGGGTGTACAAGCTCAAATCTGTTTCCATAATATTATGTTGTTATTTGCCTTCTCCACTCTCCTTCTCTCATTAGGATACAATGGCATTTTCTAGAGACTCTCTGCTGTGTGATGTCACCATAGATGAATATACAGACAGATATGAGAATCTGTCTATGAGAATTCCTATGAGAATCTAGCTGTCTTCTGTTAAACCAGACACTAAAGAGTTTTTTAAAATATAAAATCATGTCATTCTTCTCACTCATTTTATTTTTGCTTTGGAAAATGTAGTTGTTTTTCATAAAAATGTATTATTTATGTTAACATGGAGTTGATAATATTGTTATTTTTAATGAATTAAAAAAGAAATATTTTACAGAACATTATACAAATGACTCAATTTTAATATCTAATGCAGTAAAGGTGAGCAGATCTAACCCACCTACACGAAGCATAGGGCCTTCACTAAATTTGGATGTAAAGGGGTCCTGAGATCAGAGGGTTTGGGGAGCGCTTCCCTGGGGCAACAACAGCCTAGTTTCACTCTCGGGGCCTGGTCACTTATGCTATGAGATTTCCCGGCATGTAGGAGCCACGTAGGAGCTTTAGCATCTGTGGCTTAAGTTTCTTACGGCACCTGAAAGTCTCTTACCTACTCTGAACACATTTGCACAATTTTCTGACCTAGTTCCATGGCTGTCTGGTTATTGTCTGGGTGGCTTGATGTTGTTCCATATGACGGGCACAGATCATTGGTTAGCTCCCTTTGCCTTTTGGAATCCACACAGAAGCGACTGTCCTCTGAACAAAGTTGATAAACCTCATGCCAGGGTACACAAGACACTTCACAGGCCCTTCCAACTCAGAACACAACAGAACTCCTAGTTCTCAATGGTGCCAGTGGAATTAGTCATGGACTCCCTCACTGGTTCTTAACTGAGGAAGTTCCCAGCATGCTCATCTTGTTGGCATTACGAGCCCTGACAGGGGACAAGGGGCTCTGGGTCCTGAGGCACACCGGTCCTGCAGCCAGCCCACACCAGCACAGACTAGCTGGCCAAAGACTTCACTTAAAACACTTGGAGTTTGGAAAACTGAGGATGAGTTTGTCCAAACAACCATAGCTCTGCAGTTACTGAAATTCAGACCTTTGAGTGTAGAATTCTACGGTGACTAAGGCCTGGGATTTTGAACGCTAAGTACTCCTGAAAACAAACACAGAACAACCAAACAGAAAAAAGAAAACCTGGTGTTAACTTCAGATGGTTGAAGACACTTGAGAATTGGAAACTCGAAATCTACGCATGAGATGTAGCCCTGGAAACAGGCAGAAAACATCAGCAGCTGCTCTGACTCCGGAATCTGCTGGAGCCCAGGCCTCCCTCGGACCCAACTGCACACAGGGGCCTCCATGGGACCAGTTGTGAGAGCATCACCCACTACCAGGTGGGCGCAGGGTCTACTGCTTCCGGGTGACACTCCTTTCCTTCCCTCTCCTGTCTCAGTGTGCCCGTCTATAAGGTGACGTAAGCATCAGCGCTACACTGTTCATAGATGCACTTTCCCTCTGTAAAAGCCGATGCAAGGTTTATCACGGCTATTACACAATTCCCTGGGTGTTCCGACATCTCCGCAGGCTTTTCCCTGCTTCTCCCCCTTGCCTTTCCTGAGAGCACAGCACATTCTCCATAGTGCTGGTACTTTATAAGGAGGCTGCTCTGAGTGTGTGTTTTTTCAAACTGAAGTTTTGTAAAGGAAAATTCTTCTCCAGGAATGTTTCTGGTGTGTCTCAGACTGGCCTTCTGGGGCAAGGGTTGTTTTCTGTTTGCTCGCTTGGAGCTGAAACAAAATGTTTCACTGCTAAGTTAAATAATGCCCATCTTTTCTCACTTTATAAAATTATTTAGTCAGTGGACTTTCGTTATTTTTCTTAAGCTTTTTGCACGTGCTGCTACTCATGTGTTGCCTTCTAGAGAGCTCTAGCTGAGAACACGATGTACCAACAAATAACAGAGAAGAAAAATTTTGAAATAGCCAATCCAGTTCACATGGGCTGTGTGTGTGTGTGTGTGCACGTGCATTATTTTATAGGGCAAACATATGTCCTGGCAGTAAAATTGTCTTTGGTTTGTGTGATGAAACTCAACTTATGAGTGTTTCATCGGTTTTTCAAAGAGCACACTGTAATTTGATGGTGATTCACTGAATAAACGTGAGCGTTATCGCTTCGTGAGGGTTATCGCTTCATGAGGGTTTGGCTTAGCCCTGCCCTCAAGTGAGATGTTGAGCTTCATGGTATGTGTCCAGCCTCTGCTCTCAGGTGTGGGCAGGCTGATAGGTCTTCCTCAATTCACCTGCCCATGGTGAACGGGTGTGAGGTGAGATGGGGCTGGTTCTGCACTGGGAGGAGAAGCAGCAGGCGTTTCAATGACAGTGATGGTAAAACCTCAGAGATGTCGACCTCAACCCAGAATTGCTCATTTCAGCACAAGGTGCCTAAAGATCTTTGGGAAGCTGCTCAAGGCTAGAAGTTTCATCATAGGATAATGACAAGAGTAATACGAGGTCTACTAATTTCAGATTAGACTGGAGGTTATATTTCTCTCTCTGGCAAGTTATAATTTATCATCACAACAATTCCCATGACCTTCATAAATATGTATATTTCTAATTCCAGCTGGAGAAGAAAATTAGTCTGTTACCTAATTATTTAAAAAGATGATTAATTAGAGCATTGCTAATGTAGATGACAGACTGCGTTACAGATGCGGCACAAGTTAATCTCCCAGTAGTTGGCCACACAAAAGCACACCGGAAGTGGGACAGATGTTAGAGCCCACATGGCTGGACACGTCCAACTCCTAAAAAGTTTCCCCTGCATCAGGTCTTTCTAATCCTCATCAGCATCCACACACTTCCTCAGAAGTCTGCCCACTGAATTGATGGGCAGTGTTAATTTTTCTGATATAGAGATAATGTTTGGCTTCTTGGAAGTCCACTTGAAAGTTGATTTTTTTTCATCTTAAATCATCTCTCTGCTAGCCTTTCATCTTTTCAATGTAGCTGCTGTTTTCCCACTGATCATCCAGATTAAAGCTCCCTTTTTCTCAAACACCCCTCTCATGACCTCTGGCTTGGAAACAATAAGCAAACAAAATACAGCCTGTTGACTTTTATCAAATGTAGCCATTTCAATAACATAGCCATTTCAGTAATTGTCTACAAAATCTAGTGATTTATAGCTCTAAGAAATGCATCATGTCACTCCCTTGCTATGCCTGACAGCTGAAGTTAATCTCACGGCATGCAGAATGGGGTTCTCTGCTCTGAGGGGTCAAAAACTCTTGCTTGGGAGAACGGCTCACTTTTATGAAAGCCTCCACTTTCCTTGCATGATGATAACTGAGATGCCCAAAAGGGGGCACAGACCCTCTGGGTTTGGGGGAACCTAGTTTTCCCCATAACCATGAACTCTGAAAAGCCTCCTTGATTTGAAGACAGCGAGTCCCTCTGCTTAGGGGCCCCAGGTGCTGCGAGTGCCCAGCGGAGAATGGAGGAGCTACACTAAAGGGTTTCTGGAATCTCAGAAGGGAGCACCCAGAATCCTCTAGATGGAATGACCGTGAAGGTAAAGAGCTGGCTACCTCCCAGCACCTCACCATTCCCAGAGGTTGGGAGCTGTTCTACCAGGAATCAAGATCCGTCTCAGCACCTGGGCATAGCCAGACTAGCAATCCCTTCCGCGGACATGAACAATGAGCCAGGCAATTCATGCAGCGGCCCAGTGACATTAAACCCCGAAGGACAGGGTGGCACAGAACTTCTCATGCTTAGAAGACAGAGTGCCCCCCAGATGCTCTCTCTCAGAGCAGCCACTGCCACCACCAGCCTTGCTATGGTGGGTGCAACCTGCCGACTTTGTCCGTGTGAACCTCCTCTACATGGCCTGTGCCCCAGAGCTAAGGACTACGCCTCCCTACCTTGCCCTTGACCTGTTCTCAGAGCCCAATTCTGCTGGTCTGGCCCTGGAAGGCTCTCCACACCTGCTGACTTGAGTGTTGAGAATGTGACATTTGATGGGATAAATAAATATCGTTCAATGGTAGAGGCATGGTGAGAACAGCAAGGACCACATTATATGTGGCATTTGGAGATGCCTTTTACTGAGCCATTCAAGAAACTTCCTGGTTGCTTGTCCCAGACCAAAGGCTTAAAGGAAAGATAAGGCACCAGGAAGCAAGTTTAGTCCTATTTTAATGAGATGTCTCAAGCTTTGTCCCTTATAAACACAGCATCTCTCTTGACTACATATCACCCATGTGGCTTGCCGTCTCTGCCTCACGGGGAGGGGTGGACAGAATGTCAGAAGAAGAGAGAAGCAGGAACCCCCTCAGGCATCAGCACGGGAGAAGGAGGGGTCCCAGGGCTCTCCATCTGCATTTGAGCCCCCTCCTCCCCACGTGGCCTGCCGCTGAGTGAGCTGGAGCAGGAGACTTGCCCGGGAGTGCCCCACCACCTCACACCTACCCTTGGATCCTGATTTTGTCAGAACATCTGTGGCCCCACCAGGGCTTCTGAAGCTTTTGAGGATGAATTGCATCACTTTACAGAGAACCACAGTGCCCAGGCCTGCAGTGATGTGCCCTGGGCCACGGAAGGGACACAGATGGGGGACTTCAGGGAACCAAAGCAGAGGGGAGTTTCTGTGTTTGATGGCCAGGGGAGGGTTGAGCAGAGAGTGGCTTCAAGGTTGGACAGGAGGAGACACTGTCAGACTGCAGCCTGCAGGGTGGCGAGGAGCCAAGAGAAGGCCCCCTGCCCAAACAAGAGGGCAGCGAGGGGGAGGAGGCTCAGGGAGGCTGTGCCTGAGGCTGAGAGGGGTATGGGAGCAGCGGCCTTGAAGCCTGCAGGGGTCTGGTCCTGGGGCTCCACTTTGCCCCCCCATGACTCCAAGCAGGGCCCCCGAGGTGTGGGGATAATCTCCGGGATCTGGCCTGTTGTGTTTTCCACTGTCTCCTGCAGGAGAAGGAAAAAAGCAGGTTGTGGTAGAAGCCTCCCCACCTCCCACCTCGTTTCCTTTCTTTGGACCTTACTTGGTCATCCCCTGTCCTTGCAGCCTTGAAGGCTAACTGGAAGACTATGGTCCCACCCCCAACCTGGAGCTGCAGTAGCCCAACTGCCTGCTCCCCCAGCCACTCCACCCAGCCCCATGTTCCCACCATCCTGCACCTCCCTCACTCTTCTCTGTTCCTGGCTTCTCCCAGTGCCATCCCGTACCCCTGCCTCCCTGACCGGAGGTGGTAGTGTCTCTTGGGACACACTCACATCAATGGTCTTTATTATCACCATCTGCTGTGCCTCCTTGCAGGCTTTCTCAGCCGTTCTGATGTTCTCCGGGGTCCACTCCACATTGTTCATGGCCATCACGGCCTCCATGGAACTGCATGGGTGGGGGCGGGGTTCAGGGGGAGGACATTAGCTTAAGATGGACTCACAGCTTTGACAAAACGTGTGGGAAATCCCTTCCTTGTCGTCAGCATCAGTTTCATGTCTGTGTAAACTCTAAGGAATGTCTTACGACTGCATGAGACCGTCAGGAGTTTGGCGAAAGAGAAGTATCATCGGAACTCAGAGCTGAGAACTTTTACCAGGGAGGAAAAGAAACTTCTGATGATTTAAAGAAGTGGCGTTTAATCTGTGGGTCATGAAGTTCAGGGAGGTTGGTGGAGTGACTTCAGCGAACCTGTAAATGCCCGCAAATCATATGTGAAGTGGGGTACGTCTGCACAGACATGCCTCTTTCTTGCAAAGGAGTTTCAGAGCTTTCATGAAGTCTCAGGGAGGACCCTTGTCCCCAAATAATGGAGCATCACCACCGGAAAGTAAACACAGTCTGACTGAGTCAGGTCGTGCACAAGAAAAAGGCAGGCCAACAATCTGTCCACAAAGGATCTAACTTTGAGAGATCACGCTTGAGGGGGCTCATCATCCAGGGGCACTCACTCTGACACCTCCTCCCCCAGCTCGTGGGCCACAGAGATGATGTCAGGGTATCCCATGCAGCTGGAGATGTTGTTCCGGGGGTAGTAGAAGAGGAAGATGAGGCACATCTCATTGATAGTGCTGGCACCACCCTGGAGAAGAAGAGGGGCCAGATGGAGAGACAAAGATACAAATGCCTGCAGGGGGGACAAGGCCTGAGGGGGTGGGGGAGAGGCCATCCCACTGATGATGGTGCTTTCCTTTCCCCTTAACCTCCAGCCAGCTCACTGGTCCTTACTTACCCCTGCTCACTGCACCTCCTCCATCCTCCTCCTCTATTTCCGACCAGTAGACAGCTATGGGTATGATTTCCAAAAATAATCCCACATACCTGCCCTATCCTCTATTTTTCCACTGCCACTGTCTTGGTTTAGGAGGGTAAAATACAATATTGAACTTCTTGAAAAAAAGCCACTTCCTCAGGAATTCCTCCAGAATGCCTCATGGGTGCACATCTAAAGTGGGACCCATCCCCCCAAAGTGTCACAGGTTCTTAGCACTGTGGTGGGATCTGCCAGTCCCCTGGGAATTCCCTCAGGGCATTCTCTCCATTTTCCTTCTAATACATCCTCACCGATGAGTGACCTTGTAGTAGAGTCCTCTGAAGGGCATCATTTTCTTCCTCAATGACAATGACAAGCAATGCCTTTTGACTCTGACAAGCCTGGAACCGTCCCTGACACACAGTAGCTAACTCTAACTGAGCATCTCTGCAAGCCAGACAATGGCCTAGATGTTTTACCTGCATCAATAAATTCCCACAACACTCCTCTGTGGTAGATAGTATTGCTGATTCTTTTATAAATCAGGAAACTGAGACAGGAAGAGGCTGGGTACCTTGTCTAAGGTCAAAGAGCTACTCATGATGGCATTCTGACCTGGCCAAGTTGGCCCTGAGTCCACGCTCAGAGTTGTGTTAACGTGCTGTCTTTTCGGGAATCCTTGCACCCATCTTACTATCATTGGGATGTGAGAACCTGAAACCCTCTCTGCGAATAGGCAACACCACTGGAGAAAGGAGGGGGATTCAGCTGGAACAATCAGTTGCTTGATATCCAAGGCCAGGGATGGGGCTGCATTCTGAGGCTGTCGTCATGGTGACTGTGGTGGGGAGGGAGCTACTTACAAAAGTCAGGGAGTCTCGGTCCAGTGTCTGGTAGCGACACTCCACCAGTAGTTCATCTCCCTATCGAGAGTGAATCACAAAGGCTGAAGGTAAGGCAGAGGGGCACTGGTGCAGTCACAGAGCTCTCCCGGCTGAGGTCATGAGCCCCGAGACTGCCTGTCCCCCTGACTCCAACCGTGCCTCTCCTGGGCACCCACCGGCTTGATCTCCACCCGATGAGGTAAATCTCGAGTCTCCTGCAGGTTGAAGTCGTAGGAAGTGTCTTTACAGATTGTTCGGAGTTGTGTTCCATTTCTATAGGGAGAGGATGGGAGGGGGCAGGAATAAGAAGAGGAGGGTGAAGTGGGAGGGTGTCTGTAGATGAAGACGCCATGTGTGGGGTCACCCTGTGGGTACAGATTGTCCCTAAAGCAATACGGCTCCTCCTCCCACCATCTTCCTCCAGGCTTCTCTGCTCTATAGACGGTTCTGGCTCCTCCTTACTCCCAGCCTTCTGCTGCAGAATAAATAACTGTTTCTAAGCTCTATGTCCCACATGCACAAGGGAAACCTTCAGATGCGTGTCTCCTTCCCTTACCTGTACTGCACGGCCTGCAGAGCCCGCCCAGCCAGGTGGGTGTGGAGCAGGTAGCCAAACACCTGTATGTCAGGCACCGGGCCCCCATTCATCTGTGACAGGGAGAAGGGGCATCTGGGTTGGTGAGAACTCTGACTTCCCTGCCCCTTGATTTTCTGCCCTTAGTATCGGACACCTTCCTCTCAAGACTGACATGAACCCCTTTAGCTTCCACCAAGCCAGCCTAGCTGCAATTTCTGCCCCCCGGTCCCCAGAAGATGGACAGATGTGTCCATTCTGTGCATAATCCAGGTGAGTGATGTTCCTGAGTGCTGGGCTGTGGTCATCGAGTGAGGGTGTGGCTCAGCCACGTGGGCTGTGGATCGGGCCAGACCTGTGGTGGGGAACCAGCACCCTCGGGGAGGGCGCACCTCCCAGCCTCACCTCTTCGAACTTCTCTGTCTTACACAGCCCGTAGGACAGGAAGGACTCAGTGCCCGGGGGGATGAAGTGGATGGGGAATGTGAGGAAGCCCAGCTGCAGGACTCCCATGTCGTGTTTGCGCAGCTGTGCCGAGTAGTACATCCGAATGCCGGAGGAGTCATACACACCTGGTGCAGAAAGGCAGGATCGCAGGAGGCAGGAGAGCGGGTCCCAGCATGGGAACAGGTGCAGGAAAGCTGGGGTGGGATATGACTGACAGGGGCCCACTTCCCTTTCCACAACCCCTTCTCAACTCCTAAAGGCATCAGGCAGCCTCCGTAAATGCTCTAGATGCTCACCAGGAAGATTGTGAAAATTGCTGTAGTGAATCTCCAGGCGGACCCACTGGGGGTCCAAGGGCGTCCCAATGGAGATGCCCACGTCATCCGGGAACTGGTAACTCTGTTGCATGGAGGGAGAGGGGCAGCGAGAAGGGCTGGGAGCTAGTGCAGCGACCCATCCCAGACCTCCCTCGCCTCCCGGCCTTCCACCAGCCCGGCCACCCCAACTCCCAATGGCACACCCCGCTTAGCCACCTAGCTCCTCATCTCGGTACTCACTGTGCCCCCGACAGCCCAGCCCACGACGACCTGGGAGCAGAGGGAGAAGGCGGGGTCCGCCCCGTAGCAGTCGCTGATGCCGGTGGGCAGAGCGCTGGCGTTGCCGCAGGCATACAAGAGGATGTGGTGTACCATGGTCTGGTTGTGCTCCATCAGCTTGGGCTCAAACTGGGTGGGCGGGGGAGGGCGGGGCACAGTCAAGATCCTCCGTGTCCGTCCTGGTCCCCACCTTCCCCTTCCCCAAATAAAACTACACCTGTCCCCTGCTTCTCTGTTTCTCTTTCCCCTCCATTTCTTCTCTCTTTCTTCCCAACCTGTTGTCCCCGTCTGACTCCTCTCAGCAGCCGTCGCTGAGAGCTCCGCACGCTAAATCCCGGGAAGTCAGCCTTTCCCTGAATAACCCCAGCGGGTCCCTGCTCTCTGGGCACTTAGCACACCTTGTTGGACGCACTCTCTATAGAATATATGGCTCCCACGCGTTTGCCACGTATTCCAGGATCACACTTTTATTTATATGATCCAAACTGGGATCACCCAAATGTGACTTCAGGTGCCCAAGTCTGCGCTCCCTCTGGCCAGACTTCCCTCGGCCACGCCCCTCCCAGCCAACACTTCCTCCAGGGCTGAGACCCAATTCTGGGGCCAGGGTGGGGCTTGCCCTTGGTTGTTTGCAAAAACTAACTCCTAATTAACTGGTGACCTTCATCAACGTCTGGGCTGCAGTGTGGTGCTGGAAAGAAACAGTGCTGGGAGCTGAAGCTCCGGGCCCAGGAGCTCCTGACCCTCCCACATGCACCCCACCTGGCCTGGCCCCAGGTTGGTCCCGCTGCTTCCTCCCAGCAGTCTCCCGACTGACACCATCCCCTTTGCGCCTGCCATGCCCACTGAGCTGCCTTCACAGGGTCCCCGTCAGTCTCGCCCTACCTTGTAGATGTGGTGCTTCTGGCTGACAATGGGGAGAGGAAGGAAGGTGCAGGCGTATGTGGTGTCATCCTCAGGGATGAGGAACTGGAGAGAGACATGCAGAGGCTGGGCTGCAGTTGGGGGGCTGCTCCCAGAGAAACCAGGAAAGGGCCAGGCCAGGGAAGGGTGTTCCCTTCGATGCCCAGTTGGCTGTGCTCCGGGAACTGAGGGAAGTCAGAGAAACCTCAGTTCTAGGAATGCACTGAGTCCTGGGAACAAGGGGAGGGTCTGGCCAGAGCAGGAAGATGGGAAGGGGGCTGGAGCAGGCTGGGTGGGATGGGGGCTGTCTCACATCCGTGAGCTCCAAGTCATGGATGATGGTGTTCTCGGGGACGTCAAGGTCATCCGGGTGGAATATTTGTAGCAGGAAGATGGACTTGATGAACGTGCGCTCCCGATCCAGCTTCGGCGTGTCGTCCAGGCCGTAGGCGGCCAGCACTTTCATGGTGTCGCTCTGGGGGGTCATAGGCATTGAGGTGCTGCGCCCATGAGCGGCGCTCGGCACTCACCCACACCCAGGGGCTGACACAAGCCATCTGCTCACATGTAAACAGTGGGGTGGGAAGGGCTTCTGTCTGGAGGGTCAGAACCAGTCAGGGCCCAGTTCTGCCTCCGAGGCCAACTCACCAGGAACCTTGAGCAAGTCACATCCCCTCTCTTATTCCCTCTCTATGCCTGTGTCCCCATCTGGTAAGTGACTCTCCAAAGTTCAGTGTGGTCGAGCAGGGTTCTTCAAGAGGGCAAGGCTGGGGCGGGTGGGGTGGCCGCTGAGTGGGTGGGAAGCCCCCCTGCCCAGGCTTGTGGATTCTAAGAGGGGACAGTTGGGGTGGGAGGGACAGAAGTCCTGGGGACTGCAACTGGCTACCTGAGATGCGTAGGGGCTCCAGTGTGGGGGTGACCACGTTCCCCCACCCCGCTGAAGTTAGGAGCCTGTGTTTTTCTCTCTCCCAAATTTACCGTAATGTCCTGGTCGTGAGGGTCACAGGAGCGGAAGGGCCTGGAGAAGCGCATGGTGGTGTAGACGGCATCTTCCGTGAGCCCCAGCAGCTCAGCATCCTGACTGCCGTCCTTCTCCAGGGTGTCTTCATCCACCAGGTGCTGATCCTGAGGTCCAGGGAAGGTCAAGGAGTAAGAACCAGGAGCCCCAAGTGCTCATGACTTAGGAGCAGCTCATGTCCCATTAGCTCCCCCAAGGTTCCAGCTCAACAGAACCCAGGGCTTCTTTATTAGGGAGTTTGCTTCCAGGACAGACCATGGTGTTGAGGGTGGAGCCTTCGGAGAGAGAAATGGACAGCGTCCAGTGGGAGTTTTGCCACCTGACCTTGCTTGACTTCTGTTTTAAATCTCATCCCCCTCAGTCTTAACATTCCTGTATCCCTAACCCTGGAAAGCTCACTGATGCTCTGGACTCTCGGTTCAATTCACCCAGTTCTGTGGCTCTTAATGTTAGCAGTCCCCTATAAACACAGTTGAGATGGATGAGACTGGGAGACGAGTGAGCTTCTTCACCTGAAAACTGGAGTAATACTCATCCACCTCACAATGATGCTGGGAAGTCTAATGTGCAAATGATTTGGAGCAATGGCTGGTTAATTGAAAGTGCATAATGATGTTAAGCTGTTACAGCCTTGGGGGCTGTGGTTATTAGATTATTTCATGCTGTGGTCCCCCTGACAGAGCTCACAGGAAACTGGGGGTGAGGGCTATATCTCAGCAGCTGCGCCTCTCCCCGCAGTGACCTGCATTTAGGGGCTATTAGCAGACATGTGGGTCAGGGCTCTCTCCATCCAGTGTGTCTGTCCCTGAGCACTGAGGGATATGTCGCAGTCTGGAAGGCGTAGCCTGAGTCCCTCCAGTGGACCCCTTCTGCTGGGACAGGCAGCCACTGGCTGGTGTGCCGGGCATGTGCCTGCCTATGTTTGGAAAATGTGGCCCTTTCCTGGCCTCAGAGCTATGCTGAACCCAGCAAGAGACCCTCACTCTGGGGAGAAAGTCACCCTGGGACTTACGGAGAAATAGACATTGCCCTCCGGCAAGACGCCTCCAACAACCAGATCGCTGCCCACGGTGGTGTAGCGGTCCGTGATGCCCAAGCCCACCCAGCCAGCTGTCTGGACCTGGAGCTCAAAGGTAATTATCTCAGCCTCAAGGTCAAAGTCCCAGCGCAGGAAAACGGCATTGGAAGAATCTAGAAACCTGGAATAACGCAAGCGAGATGCTGGGCCCTGACGGCTGCTTTGGGAGGGGGCTGCAAGGACTGTAAGTAGGAGGACTCCGAAGGGGAGGGTGCAGGCCATGGCTCCGGGGGTCATCTCTTCCTCAGTGGACACTCAAGAGGTGTGGACTTATATGTGCTTCTCCCTGTGCTGGGCACTGAGCCATGGGGGAGGGACAGACTGGGGCTCTTCTGATCTGATCACCATCCCCTGGGTGCAGAGTGGTGCCACTTACATAACCCCGGAGGAGTGAGGCGTCCAGACAGCATGTGGAGCAGCTCGCTCCTGCCCTGGACTGGGGACCTGGCAGCAAGTGGTCAGGAGTAAATCTACTAAACTCGTCTACCCCAACCTCATGCTGGTGTCCTGCCAACAGGGTCCTCACAGAATCAAGGAGGTCTCTCCTCTCCTCTCTTCTCTCCCCTCCCTCCCTTCCTTCCTCCCATCCCTGGATCCTTGGATGTCCTTACTGAGCACTCCGTCCTCTGGCACATGTCCCTCACCCCAGTTTTTATGGACAGTTTCTGTTTTGTCTCTATACAGAACTGGAGCACACATACAGGTCCCATAGGGGTGCGTGGGAGCCAGCCTTTCAGCCTCCCAGCCCAGCAGGAAGGAGAGACATTGCTGGGAGGGGTCAAGGGAAGGTTGTGATTTCCATCTCTTTAAGGAGTCTTTGCCGCTAATCCCGGGAAGGACACACAGAGGTGAGGGAGCCGTAATCAGCTTTCAGGTGGGCCAGCCTGGGTAGCTTTGCGTTTCTGCACATTTTGGGGAGGAGCAAAGGGGAGGGGGCAGTGAGGGGAAGAAGAGGGTGAGATGGGGATAAACGTGAACTTGCATTTGAGAGGCTTTGGGCTTTATCCTTCCTCCCACGAATCGCCTTTCAGAGGGGTTACCTTTAGGGCCGTTCACTGGAGGCTTGGCCCAGTGTCCCCATGTGCCAGCACTTTGGTATCAGGCGGATACTAAAAGGGCAGAAGGAATGTTAGAATACGAGAACACACGAGTAGAAAGGAGTATTAGATCCACTTAATGTTAGAAACATTCCAATCCACCAAATTGTTAGGTGAGGAAACACCAGGGGTAACATGAGTGGCCGTCACTGTGCAGGCAGAGTTAGCAGGGGACACAGGGCCCTGCCCCCAGGCCAGTGCTCTCTCCACCCTTCCCTAGGACTCCTCTTCCCCCCAGGCCCCAAACACCCCAGCCGGTCTTGGCACCAGGGCTCATCCTGGAGGCAGCTGGTGTCATCACTGACTGCTTCTTAGCAAGGGCACCAAAGTCTCACCCTGACCCCGAAGCTCCTTCCTCCCCAGGTCAGACATAGCTCCTCTGTGGAAGGAAGTCACGTCACTGACCCCCGGGGTCCTTTCTCCAGGAGTCAGTGGAGCAGCTCAGAAAAGTTAACAAGGACCTGAGTCTGGAGAGCCTCTCCTGGCACAGAAACTGGACCCCCCACCTCCCACAGGAATAGCTCAACGGGGGTAGACAGGACTTGGAGCACCTGCCTGTGCGTACATTCAGCACCTCTGTGTTCTTATTACCTACTGAGTGAGTCCTTCAGAGCTGCTAAGGGCCCAGGTGAGGTGGTTTGCAGCGGCTCTGAGCCACTGCATAGCAACTGGGATATGGTGGTGGAGAAAACACATTTCCTAGGGGCACAGCCCTAATGCCCAGCTCGGGACATGGGAGGAGGTAGGGAGCTAGGCAGCCCCCTGGAAAGAAGAGGCTTACCTTGGCCGAGGACGGGAACCAGGCCAAGACCAGACAAGGAGCCTGGGGCGGCACTGACCTTGAGGAGCAGGGATCCCAGGAGGAGATAACAGGAGTATCAGAGACACTCTGATCCCAATCATATTTGGGGATTAAGGCAAAGGGAGGGGACAGCAGGGAGACAGGACCGCCAGCCCTGTAAACTGAGATGTGCCCAAGATTCCTCGGGCCACAGTCTGTCTCCCGGCCTCAGCACTGGCCTAAGGAGGAGGCACAGTCATGGGAAGGAACCAGAGTCACAGCCACCACAACTCAGGGAGTCTGCTGAAGGCCCCGGCAGGCTGCTGCCCATGACCCTGCTCTCCCTGTCCTTGGATTCCCAGCCCCTTTTCCTTTCACCATCTGATCCCCAGAGTGACTCTCCCCGAAGCAAAACGCAGGATGAAATGCATCTTTCTGCCATTCAGGACGTTCGATTTGGGCAATGCCTTTCCCTCTCCAGGTGATGAAGTTGGAAACAGGTAAGGGAACAAAACGCAAAAGTGAATCAGCACGTTACTCAGAAGGCAGCACAATGGACATTTTGTGCACAAGTGGATGATGGTGCAATTTTGAAATAGGGTGATAAAAAAAATCAGTGAAGTCACTTCATACACAAAGTGGTACAGCATGAAAAATCTGTCTTTTGTTTAAATCGAGAAGCACACGATTTCAAAGTCAGCAAGCCAAGTGGATTTATAAGCTGTATTATGCTGTCCCCCAATGGATCCTTTGAGAAAATCATGCGAACCCTATTGCTGTGTGTGTTAAAACTTTGGAAGAATAAAAACATGAACAGTGAACCTGGGAGGTGTAAACCTCCAGGACGCCAGGCCACTGCTGGGCCCTGACGTGAGGATTCTTCCAGGGTCGTGGCTCTGGGATCTTGCCTTGTTCCAATTCCCATCTTCATTTATTATCTGCGGTGCATAGACACCCACTGGGAACACTGACTTGAACATCTTGAAATAGTGAAGTTTGGTTGCTGACCCCTGTGTATCTCTGTACTGTTACCTGTAAAACACGGAGGTTGGAGAGGTGGGAGATCACTGGTTTCTGAACCCACTAAAAAACGAGGCCTCTTAATGTTAAAAAAGTTAGAGGCACTTGTGATTCTAATCTCTGTTGATTACTAAGTGATAGACGATGAGAGAAAGATAAATGCTACTGTTAACTTGATCATATTTTAATGGATGGGAAACTTGCCATTGAATAATCGAGGTCCAGTTTACAATGTGCTTACTCTGTGCCAAGCGTTACTCTGAGAATGTTTCATGTGTTTTTAATTTATTCCTATGAAGTCACTTTCTTTTTTTTAGAAATTTTTTGCTCATTTTTTTGAAAGCTTTTATTTATTTATTTTTAGAGAGAAGAGAAGGGAGAAACAGAGGAAGAGAAGCATCCATGTGTGGTTGCCTCTTGCGCCCCCTACTGGGGACCTGGCCTGCAACCCAGGCATGTATCCTGGCTGGGCATTGAACCAGTGACCCTTTGGTTCACAGCCCAGGCTCAATCCACTGAGCTATATCAGCCAGGTATGAAGTCGCTTTCATTACTATCTACATCTCACAAATGGAGACACTGAGGCCCAAAGTCACACTGCTACTTAACGACAGCACAATGAGTCACTGGGGAAATACAGTGGAAAACAAAATCTCTTAACTCAGAAGATCTTGTCCCAAAGGCAGAAGAGAAAGAAAATCCTTCCATTACTCAATCAGCATTAAATCAGAACGTGGCACACACCCTTGGCATTTCTTGAACAGATTTCTAAGACAAAGAAACCTCAGCCTTTTACTCAGGCCTGGAGACCCAGTCCATTACAGGCATGTTCTCAAAATAAGCAAGGTTATTTTGCGACCCTCTGTTAACCCATAGTTCATCTCAGAGCCACTGGGTAACTGGGGTGTCCCTCTGTGTTCGCTGGTTGGCTTTATCTGAAGGAAAAATAAACATATCTTTATGACAGGGAGTCATTTACAACTTGGTGTGAGCTGTCTGCTCTAAATTAAGTTAGGCTCATCGTCCTAGACATTAATATTGCAAAGAGATGGCTGCAGATCTTTGAGAAAGGCATTCCTGGGTCTTAACCCTGGCAACAGTTTTTTGTCTTTAAAAAATTTTTTTAAATCCTCACCCAAGGATATGGGGTTTTTCCCCCCATTGTTTTTAGAAATAAAGAAAGGAGGCATGGGAGAGAGAGGAACGTTGATCAGTTGCCTCCTGTACATCTCCTGACCAGGGATCGAACCTGCAACTGAGGTATGTGCCCTGACCAAGAATCAAACCCACAACCTTTTGGTGTATGGGACGATGCTCCAACCGAGCCACCAGGACAGGGACAGTTGTTTGGCTTTTTAAAAGGTTTACATACAGCCCTGGCTGATGTAGCTCAGTGGGTTGAGCACAGGCCTGGGAAGCAAAGGGTCACCACCAGTTCATTTTCCAGTCAGGGCACATTCCTGGATTGCAGTCCAGGTCCCCAGTAGGGGGCGCAAGAGGCAACCACACATAGATGTTTCTCTCCCTCTCTTTCTCCTTCCCTTCCCTTCCCTTCTCTAAAAATAAGTGAATAACAAATCTTAAAAAAAAAATAGATTTACAAACATTTCAGAGACAGAGAAAGAACTCACAAGTTTTCTAAAGTAAACACTCTAAGAAAATGGCGGGGAGGGAAGACCCTTCCCTTATTTTTAACCAGGAGAATTAAGCGTCCGATGCTAAATTTCTGCTCGCCCTTTTAGAGCGGAACGTGGGAAATTGGAGATGAGCATCCGTTGTGCATGCCCAGTGTGGCCTGGTGGCAGTCTCTGCGTATAGGTGACCCACTGGGGGGTGGAGGGAGGTCTTTGTGTAATCTATGGGGGTCGTCTGGTTGCAGGGAGATATTTTAGCCCTTTTCTAGGAACTTCTGGGACACAGCTGGGAGGGTGCGGGGCCCGTGCGTGAAGGCACTCAGTGACCATGGGGAGTGTGCCTGTGTGGGGGCTGGGCCAGGAACTAAGAAACACTTTCCGGTTTGAGGTTTGAGTCTCAGTGAGAAGATGAGAGGAGACCTTGTGTTTCCTGGAAAAGCCACTCCCTTTTGAGAGTCAAGCCCAGGGAGTGTCAACCACTAACTGCCACCTCACAGGCCCGGACCCTGCTCTCCCACCCTGCCTGGTTGGCCCTGTCCCACCACGGCCCTGCGGGAGAGGACCTGTGGGGCCAGGGGATGGCAGCACTTCCCATTCTGTGGGGCTGGGTGCTCGTGGCTGCTGTCAGGACAGGTCAGAGCTGGGCAGAGAAAGCCACTCAGTGGGTGGACAGAAAGAAGGCGAGACGGGATCCCTGGGGCACCAGGGGGCACAGAAGGTCTTGCTTCCTGGTCCCAGCCTGGCCCGGGTCCTCCCAGACACAGCCTCTTGTCCTGAGAAAGTATCCTTTCTGCTTCCTGGTGCCTCCTATTGGCATCACTCAGGGACCCCCACTTCAGGATTTGGCTGCCCTAATTATTTCTGGGGGTGACCTCCACCCCCCAGTGCCTCCAGCCTGACCTGCCTGTGTATTTCAGGGGCCACTTCAAGCTTGATGGAGCAAAGGCCCAAGTGGGCCCTGGTGCGACTCGGACGGGCTGAAATGCTGCAGTGCTTTCTGAAGGATACCCAGTACCCCTATATGAGCTGGTACCAACAGGATCTCCAGGGGCAACTCCAGGTGCTGGCCACTCTGAGGTTTTCTGGGGACAAGGAGGTCGTATCCCTTCCTGGAGCGGATTACCAGATCGTGCGTGTGGATGACAAGGAGCTGAGGCTGCATGTGGCCAATGTGACACAGGGCAGAACCCTGTACTGCAGCTGTAGCACAGACACAGTGAGAAACCCTCCTTGGACAAGTGAATAAAAACCTCCTGGGTTCCCACCCACGGGCCCAAGCTTCTCCTCCTCCTCTGCCTCTACCTACAGCCCCTGAGCCTGCTTGTCCCCTCCTCAGGTCCTCCCTTCTGGCCTCTTTACTGCACGTGGACTCAGCCAGCATCATAGCACAGGGGTGGCCCACAGGCTCTGGAAGACTCGCCTGCAGGCCTTGGCTCTGTCATCTGTGAGCTGTGGGGAAGACATCCTCGTTCTGAAACTTAGTTTCTGAGTCTGTACAGGCAGTAACTCTACCCAGCTCAGAGGGCCCTGTAGGGATTAAACACCCCAGTTCAGGTAAAACCTTTAGTATAAGACGGAGGTACATGGGATGCACTTAATGAGCATTAGCTCTTGTCCACACAGTCTGCACACAAGAAACAGGCATATTGTACGTTCATACCGATCTCAATGTCCAGAGGGCACCGGAAAGAAACCTGGAGGAATTCTGGGAGCTCAGAAGGGGGAGAATGAATGTCTCGAACTGTGGCCCCCATTCACACCCCTGGAATAAATAAACACCCACTTTTCCAATTGGATCCCCATTCTCAGTGCTCACCACCACCTCAGCTTCTCACACCCCTCAGACTGATCAGTACTTAAAAGTGAGATCCTCCAAGAGGGCCTCACTTGCAAAGGTCCAGGATCTGGAATCCAGGTGGAGAGCTTACCCAACATCATGTAAAAAGCCACCACTCCGCTCAGGGCCGACTCTGCACCCGGAGTCAGGGGAGGGCAGGGCTAGGCCAGATCCTGCAAGCATTCGGGAAACCAGCAGCCAGGAGGTGCATTGTGGGAGAGGCCCAGATCCTGAGAACTCTGCAGAGCCTGGAGGCAGGCATGCTACAGGAGCAGAGCCACTCTGCTTCCAGTTCGGAACTTCTCCATCCCAAAGGAGCAGGTAACTGGGGTGTGAGGTGGGCGTGAGTGAAGAGGAGGCATTGCAAAGGCACTGCTGTCTGATGGTGGGGTGGGTGGTGCAGAGGGGCTGCACGCATTCTTTCCTCCTTCCTTTTTTGTGTAGAGGGGGGCGCTTTTTCCACTTGAGGGCGCCATCTGCCCATAGTTCATTATCTGCGCAGACAGAGGGCCACAGGTGTTGTTCTTCTCTCACCCTACTCTCAGGTGTTGTGGGGAACACCCATCCAGCTCTAGAGGCAAAGACAGCAGTGGGAGGAGGTCCAGAGGCCATTTTGATGCCTGTGTTCTCACCTATCTCCAAGAACAGTACCTTTATTTCAGAACACCTTCACTGGGAGGCCCTTGGCCACCAAGAGGCTGTTTAATACCGAGGAGATGGCAAGCCAGCAAGGCCCTGGGCAAGCTGCTGTTCTTTAAAAGTTGAGGCTTCCTGCAGGTAGCTCTTGAAACTACTACAGCCGAGCATCTCTGGCTGGAGTGATGGATGGAATTCACCATTGCTCTGATGGGTCCCCTTTAACTTTGGTCCCTGAGACTTCCCAGATGCAGTTCTGCTCACCTAATACCATTGCCCACCCTTGGTTCCACGGTGATTAGTCCTCCTAGACTGACAGATGCTAGGACTTCAAACAATGTGTTTTTTTTTTTTTTTGCTGCTATTGGTATAGCTTTTAATTGATTGTTTATAGTTTGGTTGTGCTTTGCCATCCAATCTGAGAATGTTTTGCTTTTTAAATTTTTTTCAATTACAGTCGACATTGAACTTTGTATTTAACATACAATGCTTTTTCACTGAGTGAATTATGCTATCTAACTCCTTGTACTGAGATACTCAGGAAATATCTATGTGTTGGTAGTCTCCTGTGTTTAGGTTAATAAGAGTGCTCTGCCCATGTCATTATAGAGTATTCACAACTTCATTTTTATTTATTTTTAATTTTTATATTGTTATTCTATTACAGTTGTCCCATTTCTTCCCCCTTTGCCCTTCTCCACCCAGCCCACTCCCAACTTCGACAGTGAATCCCCACTCCATTGTCCATGTCCATGGGTCATTCATATGTGTTCTTTGACTAGTCCTTCCCCCTTCTTCCCACTATTATTCCCCTCTGTTCTCCCCCTTCCCCTCTGGTCGCTGTCACTCTGTTCCATGTTTCCATGCCTCTGGCTCTGCTTTGCCTGTTAGTTTATTTTTGTTCATTAGGTCCCTCTTATAGATGAGATCATATGATATTTGTCTTTCAGCACCTGGCTTATTTCACTTAGCATAGTGCTCTCCAGTTCCAGCCATGCTGTCGCAAGGGGTAAGAATTCCTTCTTTCTTTTGCTGTGTAGTGTTCCATTGTGTAAATGTACCATAGTTTTTTGATCTACTCATTTACCCATGGGTGTTTCCAGCATTTGGCCATTATAAATAGTGCTGCTATGAACATAAGGATGCATAAGGTCTTTTGAATTGGTGTTTTGGGATTCTTAAGAGTATATGTCCAGCACTAAAATTGCTGGGAAAGGCAGTTCCATTTTTAGTGTTTTGAGGAAGTTCTATACTGTTTTCTACAGGAGCTGTACCGGTCTGCATTCCCACTAACAGTGCACTAGGGTTCCCTTTTCTTCACATCCTTGCCAGCACTTGTTATTGGTTTATTAATGATGGCCATTCTGACTGGCATAAGGTAATAATATCTCATTGTGGTTTTAATTTGCATTTCTCTGATGGCTAGTGATACTGAACATTTTTTCATATGTTTATGAGTCATTTGTCTGTCCTCCATGGAGAAGTGTCTATTCAGGTCCTTTGCCCATTTTTTAATTAGAGTGTTTGTCTTCCCTGATGTTGAGTTGTATGAGTTCTTTATATATTTTGGAGATCAAGCCCTGTCTGATGTGTCACTGGCAAATACGTTCACCCATACAGTCAGTTCCCTTTTTATTTTGATGGTAGTTTCTTTCGCTGTGCAGAAGCTTTTTAATTTGATGTAGTACCATTTGTTTATTTTTTCCTTTATTTCCCTTGACCTAGAAGATATATCAGCAAAAATATTGCCATGTGGGATATCTGAAATTTTACTTCCTATGTTTGCCTCTAGGACCTTTATGGTGTCACAATTTACATTTAAGTCTTTTATCCATTTTGAATTTATTCTGGTGTATTCAACTTCAGTTTCTCATTTAATACTTTTAAATACCTGGGATTCAACAGGGCCAGGGGGGAATAGACAGAATTATCCTAATCAAATCTAATTGTTTGGAGGGAAAGTAGTATATTTTCTGATTGTGTAAATCTGATTCTGCTCCATAGTTAATCCAAAGTTCAGATTAGTTTTAAGACTGTGGAATTCTAGAACCAGCAGGTGAATACAGCCACCTGAGACAACTATTAATTCACCTTTGTCTCAGTCATTCCCCAAATTAATCAATCAGTGTGTAGACTACTTAGTTTCCAGTACTTAACTAGATATGGAGTGACATTCAAGACATATAAGCCATGCTTCTTCCCATTGACTTCCTCCAAATTTTATTCCTCTTCTTTTCTTTCTTATTCTTTCATTTAGGAGGTCTTCAGAGAGCAGAAAGCATGAATTTAAATTTTCCCTGGCAGTTCTGAGAGGCAGAGAAAGGAGGACAAATGCCTTTATTATAATTCAGATTCTTGAGCATGGAGCAGGGACACAGCATCATTTTAGGGCCCCTGAACAGGAGAGGAACAGGGTCTGTGAAGGTAGGGGCTTACATACAGGTGGGCCTGGGGAGAGGGGAGTTGATAATGGGTTAATAATGATCAGGGCTTTCAGGATCCACTCAAGTCTCCTGAGTTTATACAAATATCCGTAAGCTCCCTGCTTGAACACGCTGATGGGTGCTTGTTAAGTATAAACTGATCAGGTTTGGGGATCCCAGCTTTTCAGCCTTGGTATGGTAGTTTTAAGGGGTATTCCCTTACTCAATGTTCTCTAAGTCCTATCTTTTAAGGCTTTTATTTATTTATCTTTAGAGGGGAAGGGAAGGAGAGAGGGAGAGAAATATCAATGTATGGTTGCCTCTGGTGTGTCCCCTGCTGGGAACTGGCCTGCAACTCAGGTATATGCCCTGACTGGGAATTGAACCGCAGTCCTTTGGTTCACAGGCCCATGCTCAGTCCACTGAGCTACACCAGCCAGGGCCTCTAAGTCCTATCTTGATGTCATTAGGATTTGAGGAGGCTAATGAAGGATACCCCTATTTTCTCACATAAATTCTGAACAAATTGAGAGAGATAAAGGAGTAAGCAAGTGGAGAGGAGATTTCTAGCAAAGTTACTTAAAGAGCCGATAGAGAGTATGGCTTAGATATGTGGCAACGTCTGGATTCCCAAGGCTACAAGTTAGAAAGATGTCACCCACCATCCAGGATACTGAGTGATGGATTCCATTGTGTTTACATAACCAAAAAGCAAACGAGCAAAACTCCTGACATATTTGATACTAGTGCCTGATGTGAGTCAGCAAAACTCAGTTATATTGACTGATTCAATGCCCCTTGAATGAAGGGGAGCCTGCCTGGCTACCTGAGAGAATGAACCCTGTTCTGACCTAGTCTTCCTGCTAGCGTATATAAAAATGACCTGAGTCTATTTACTTGGTGACTTGTGCTCTAGGAACAAGAACATAGTTAATTTTTTGAGGAGTCCTGGATCACAAATTAGTATTAATTTGTGTTGGTGGTAGTCATGGGGGAGACTTATTATCCTTGTGATCCATTGGTCAGGGTGAGGCTTATGGAAACTGATGAATAAATGGATTTTTAACCTGAGTTTTTCCAAGAGTAATTTTAAAAATTTAGATTTTCCCCCCCATTTCCTATGTACACTGTAGCATAGGTAGGGGGCGGAGCTGTATGTTTCTTCTACAACTTGTAGAGCCTCTTCAACTATTACAATCACTGCCTGGCATCTGAAGTGAGGGCTTTTGTTGGAGGAAGGTCTATGAGGAAATTGGTGAAGTTTCCCATTAGTAAATCTAAAGCATGAGCACATTGCAGTGACAGGAACTACCAACACAGCCTTGAAGTTTGCTGGCTGATAATTTCTATCATAATCCCATTCGGTACTTCAGCATGGCCAAACCAAAAGAATAATGAGGAACAGTTGTGTTTGATTACTGCATAATCGGAAAGTAACAATTATAGTTATTATTCTGTATGTAGCCTCCTTACTGTAGCAAATCTGGTCATTCACATCTGGTGTGCAACTATTCACCTAGAAAGTACCTTTTGTACATTGTCTTTGAGAAGCTCGGAATTAATTAGCTTTCAGTCAGCATATATTTTTACCTCCATGCTCAGGCAATCACTGTTACTCTGGCCCCGAACTTGGCAATCTCAAAGGGTACCTACCATACTGGTTTGTTATATTGATGATACTGTGTTGATCGGACTAGATAACAGGAGGTAGCAAGTTTCCTGGATGTCTTGCAAAGACAGATATATGGTAGTGGGTAGGTGATACACGCAGTGAAAATATTGTCACCTGCTTCTACAGTGAAACTTGTAGGTGGATGCTGAGTTCTTCCACTGAAATGAACACACCGTTGTACCCTGTGCTCTCTACTATTAGGAATGCTGCCTGAAGGCCTCCACATTTTATAAGCAAAATATGCCTCATTAGGATATTATGCTCTGAGCCATTTAATGAGAGATCTAGGAAGTTGCTAATTTAGTGTGAGACTAAGTCAGAAAAGACTCTCCACCCAGCACAGTTGTGGAAGTCCAACTGGCTCTGTTTCTTGGGTTTAAACTCTGTAGATTTGGTAGTGCTAGAAGCATCTTGAGCCTGCCAAATGAAGCTCATGGTAAAGCCTAATAGGAAAATCAGAACAGGAATCCCTACACGGGGCAGCAAAGTCATGCTCCTTTTCTCCTCTTTGGGAAACAGCCTCTGGCTTGTTACTGTGGTCCGGTGGAGACTAAATGCCTGACTCCACATCACCAGGTGGCCATGGAATGCGCTCTAGGTGGGGCTGCCTCTCTGCCATCAACTTGGATGGACTCAGCAGTGCTCCATTTTCAACGAGAAGCATAAATGAAACAGAAGTGAGTGAGGCCTTGAAGGTCCAAATAAGTTGCATAAGCCATTCCTCTGGGCCATCTTTCTTCAACCTGCACCCCAAAAAGACTTTTCCATGAACAGTTCACTGAAAAGGAGAAGATGTCACCTCATGTATGAATGGTTCTGTTTTGCTCTATTGCTACCCACCGCTCTATTGTGTACCTCTGTGATGTTAAAACCCCTCAGAGGGATGCCCTGAAGGAAAGAGAAGAGAAATCTTCTCAGGAAATGTAAATTCAATCAGCACATCTAGTTGTTCTCTTCCTGGAGGTCTAGATGTATAGGGATTTCTTAGGAGTGGTTAATGCTCAGAGGGCACAATGGAGAAAATGAGGATACATTCTTTGAAAAGAATTATGTAGCATGGGTTGTCAGAGTCAGCTTGTGCAGGAGAATAATTGCATCCAATGAGAATTCTCACCAAAATGCTCTCACTTCAGAAGACTTTGGATAATCAAATAGACAAGCTGGTCTGCTCTGAAGTTTTTTTTCTCATTTTTCCAAGTGTTTTTTTATGGCTTCATAAACCAAGGGAACAATGGGACCAAATAGGATGCATGTAGGGACCTCTTGCAAGTCTCACTTGGCTACCATACCTGCTAAAGACCCCATTTGCAGTGTCGGTGAACAAGCTCAGCCCCGATCTATTGCTGTAGCCCAGGTAACCTACCAGCCAGGTGGGGGTAGTAGGGCCTTGTCCTCACTAAAAATGACATATTCTAGATTTGGGTTTCATTTCCCTTGCCATCCTCAGTCCCAGAACCACATTCCAGAATTAACTGAATGCCTTATCTATTCCACAAAAAAAGGAATGTATTTTTCAACCAAAGAAGTCACCTTCCAATGATAGTGGTCATTTAGCCATTGTCCCTGGAATTCAGTGCCCCTAACAAATACTTCCTCACCTAGACTTCTCAGGGCTTACAAGACATCAGGATGACCTATTGAAATGTTAGCACCAATTCAAGCTGGGAAGCATCTCCTGAGGCTGAGGTGCTCACCTGCAAAAGCCACCTGTTTCCCTCAAAGTGAAACTTTCAGTCATAACTTACATAGAGGTGAAGCTCTCACAATTGAACTTAATAACCCATGTTCAAAATGTTGCTTTTCAACACTACACACTGGGCCTCGTTGCCTTAGGGGTTTTAGGACCATAGAGAAGACAGAGTTTACTGCTGTAACTTCTTCTGTCCTAAGCCCCAGGGAACTTTCATATTAACCTCTCCTGGCTCAGGTCCCTGCCCAGAATCCCACAAAATGAATGACCAGAATCTCTGCCTGGTGTACGTGAGGAGAAACAAAATGCAATGCCTTCCACAACCTCCCTCCTTAAGCCCTTTCCACTCATCTGTACTCCTGGCTAGCTCACTCCTTGTCACTCTGCGTTTTTCCTACTGGCATGTGTAAGTTGCACATGTTCAATTCAGTGCAAGTAGTAGGGCTTTTGACACCCCAAATGGGTGCCTAGTGGCCTGTTTTCTCAATAAATCCATGATTGGTTTGTTAGAGAGAACACTATCCCCACTTCATAAGGGATGAAGGGATATTGATGCCTAAGGGATATTGAGTTTGCTATCTTCACTGAGAGGGGAAGAAGAAGGGCTGTCACGTATTGTCACAGCACAGGTATGTACCAGCCACCTTCCCTGTGGGCAGAAGAGACAGGGATGCAGGATGCAACCCAAGGAGTCTATTTAGGTTTGACTCTGAGGCTGGACATAGGTACAGGCTGCATCAAATGGCCCAGAGTTCCTTCCAGCCATGGGAGCTCAGTTGTTACGAATTGTTTTTTCAATCCAGGGCACGTAGTTAAAGATTCTGGTATAGATGCCAACATCCGCTCTCAAAACACATCCGTCTGTAAAAGTTAGGATTCCTTGAAGTACCCCATTGCAGACTGCTGGAGCCCCTGTGACTTCCTGCCAAGAAAAAAGGCAACCAGGTCATTGTCTGGCAAAAGGTACAAGTAACAAAACGGGGACTGGACAGTGTGAAGAGCAGCTTACCTTGCAGGGCAGCCTTCTCCCTGGCACAATGCCCAAGCACAGCATGCTTTTTGTGATGTTGTGGCTTTTATAGGCATTGTGGCACTCAGCTTTGGGGACAATGGAGATGTTCACGCTCTGCAGGGAGTCAGGTTCCTTGGCTAGAGGAAAGAGAGGTTGAATGTTTATAAGCATGGTTAGATGCCTTCTCCTCTCCCTCCCCTCTGTTTCAACACACTTCTCCCAGCAGAAAGGAAAGGAGGTCCAACACAGAATGGAGAGAAATCAGAACTGTGGCCGCTGGGACAATAGGGATTGTCGGCTCAACAATTTCTCACGATACAAGCGTCTGTCTCCTTACAAAACAGATTAAACTCTTGGAAGTTATATGTAAAGGTGAGAGATCTCTGCAATGACACAAAGAAATTACTTGAAAAACTTCTGGAAATGTAAACATTTAAAGAGTGTCCTTTGGGATGGAATTTTACTTATTCATTCAGGTTTTAGGTTTTTTTATTTGTCCCCTACTTTAAATTCATCACGGATGCCTTTCCACTTTATTTATTGAAAGCTGTTTGGCTTGGCCCTGACCAGTGTGGCTCAGTTGGCTGGGTGTCATCCCACAAAGTGAAAGGTCAAGGGTTTGATTTCTGTCAGGGCACATGCCTGGGCTGCAGATTCAGTCCCCAGTTGGGGCACATGTGAGAGGCAACTGATCAATGTTTCTCTCTCACGGCGATATTTCTTTCCCTCACTTTCTCCCTCCCTTCCCTTTTCTCTAAAATAAATAAATAAATAAAATCTTTAAAAAAATGAATTATATTGGACTCACAAGGTTGTGTACATTTAAGGTATACATGTTGATTTGATACATTTATATAGTATATGCATAGTACAGTGCAATATGAAAGCCACTGTAGCCATAGTGAGCATCAATATCACATCACATAATCGCCAGTGTTTTTTTGTGGTGGGAATAATTAAGATCTAGTCTCTTAGCAAGTTCAATTATAATACAATACTATTGTTTATATTCACCATGCTGTGCATTAGATCTTGAGGAACTACTTCTCTGCTGGTTGCTACATGTATATTTTTCGTTTAAAGAAATGTAGAGTCCTCTCACCTTAGTTTTTTTATTGTCAGATCAACAAAATCTATAATCTGCTAAAAAATCACTCAAAAAATGATTTTCTTAAGCTCATAAAACTAGAATTAAAAGAGGGTCTCTTGATTCCTAATTCAAGTGAATTTCTTTATATCAATGGTTTACAAATACTATGGACTGCTCAGGCCCATAACAAAGCTTTTTTAATGTAATAAAATGAGAAAAACAAGAACAAAATGATATTAATATATATGTTTAGGGGCTTTTGCCAAGGACTTTTCATTGGAAAGAAGTATTTTATTTTGAGATTTTGTTTTTTTAGTGGGAGTGTGTTTATATGAATGTCTTTATTTGTAGGTGGTATATTTATTCCTGAAAAGAAGATGTTTAAAGTTCTTTGTTTCATTTTATAGTCTAGCAATAATTGTGTGGGTCAACATTTCTTCTGGAAATGTATTTTTTAATTAAAAAATTTCAGTTACAGTTGATATTAAATATTCTTTTGTATTAGGTTCAGGTGCATACCATATCGTGTGTCTACAAATTCATTTTCAAGAAATCCTTGCTTCGCTCTTTCATGAGCCAGATCCAAATAAGCTAGATTTTTTTTTTGTAAGTCTCTGCTTTTTGGTAAACACAATGAACCAAACATACTGCTCACAAGAGGGACATTTGCTTACTTTCATAACTCATTGACTCTCAGAAGAACAAGCACTTCCTGCTTGTCTAGAGGACACTCTGATAAGTGAGAGAAGGCAGACACAGGAAGCCAAATACAGCAATCCTTCTTCACCAACCTCGGGAGTTATGTTCCAGAGACCCCCGTGATAGGCGAAAATCCACAAAGTTATATTTATTTTATTATTTATATACATTTTAAAGCTTTATAAACCCTTCCCACACTCCTATAAACCCTCCCCACTCTCTTATCAACCTTTTCCACACTGTTATAAACACTTCATATGCTCTTAAACACTTTCTACACTCTTAAACCTACATAATTTTGTACAGTAGGGTATTCACCCACTGATGAAATATATACTGTATTTTATTTCAATTTAATATTCTTTGTTTTTTCAATTTAATGTTCTTTTAATATGTTCGAATTAACATTTTATATATTTTTATACTGTTTTAAAAATTTTAGGCAAAAATAATCAAATCACAAATATTATATAAATACCTATTTACAGCAAAATCCCATGATATAGCAAAAATTTTGTGATACAGAATTACATATATATTTTAAAAACCTGCAATACAGGGAAGCCTCAATAAGTGAACTGCAATATAGTGAGGGACTGTACTGCATGATCTCGCCTAAATGTGGACTGGAAACACGCTGAACTCTTGGAAACAGAGACTAGTATGGCAGTCACTGGGGCCGGGGAGGAGGGTATGGAGGCATGCTGGCCAAAGGGCACAAACTTTCTGTTATAAAGTGAATAAGTTATAAAGGTTTAATGTACAGCATGGTGACTACAGTACATAATTGTATATTGTGTTTTGTAACTCTTACCATGCACGTACATACACGAGCAGACACATAATGTATACATATATCAAAATGTGTACATACATCAAACATGGCATTATATGCAATACATGCATTTGTGCCAACCATCTGTCAATAAAGCTGGGGAAAAACAATTTCTACTCTTTGATATATTGAAAACAACATGTGCCGAGATCTGAAGGTATATGGTGAAGATTGGTTAACGAAGGTCTGAGTGATGGCAGTATTATTAGGATATGTGTGTAGCTGCCTCTTGGCTTCTAGAAAAGGAAAGTAGAGGTGGGTGGATGAATATAATTTGACAGTCTTATTTAAAATGACTCTCCTCCCATACTATGGTGTCTGTTGGATGATATATGTTAAATATACTCAGATAAGTTACTCAGAAATAAAATTTCATCAATGATTTTTTCCTGAGAGACAATAGCATATAGTTCTGTTTTTCTTATAGTTAAATCAGTACCCCTTCCCAGTGTTCACAGCTATATGGATTCACAGCTACAGTTGATTCAAGTTTGCATGAAAATTTTGGAATGGGATAGGAGCAGACAACACAAAACCTAGACAAGAGAAAGCTGTGCTTAAGTTTTTTTTACAGAATCTGAAAAATGCAACATAGAAGAAAGCTTAGAACGTGCAGTTTGGTGATTTCCAATTATACATGGGAGTCTTTTACTGAAAAAAGTCATCAGGGCCATTTTTTGATTTCCTGAATAAATGAGAGAGTGTTCAGAATGTTATCCTTTCAAAGTGTTTCAGAAATATTTTTCTTAAACTTGTAATTATTTATCTGTATCACAGTCTTGCATAAGGAAAGTCTGCCTGATTAAGCACAATAGTATGTATATGCCTAATTTTAATACATAAATATTTTTGATGCTATTTCAAGGCTCTATGTTTCTTGATTGCCTGGAATAGTTTGAAAACATCTGATACAGTGCGTGCCATCTTCTTGAGTCAAGAAAACTGAGGATCCAAGGTGAAGTGGTTCACTGTCATGCAGCAAATTTGAGACAGGATACAAATGTCTTCCCTCCACTAACACCATTGCTGTCACATATGGAAGCAAAAATGGTAGAAAGATACAGTGGGGGTGGGGGAGCTCAAAGGACCCCCTCAGTGAGGTGTAGGAGATGGAACAGATGAATAACAAGGTTAGGAGAAAGAGCTGGAAAGAAGCGAGCAGAGGGAGGCCAGAATGGACAAGGGGTAGAAGTGTGTCGAATGCTGAGAGAGGCTGGTCTTGACATCACTCACAGAGGTCACATCTGTTGTAGCCCCAGGTGGAGACAGTGCATATGGCATTTTCGGTGGCAGGTTCTCGGGGCAGGCTGACCAGTTTCACGTAGTCATTGACTTCAATGTATCTTTCCAGCTTGATTAACATCAGGTTATTCTCAATAGAAGTGATCGAGAAGTATGGGTGATTAATCATCTTCTCATCCCCAACGACCTGCACATTTCGTTCAGTGTGACTCGAGGGATTGGTAACCCCCAGTATCACCCTAAGGTTCCTGGAACAACATGGGTGTTCTTGAGGGGGATGGACAGAGCTGGCTTACCCACCCATCTGGGCCTTTATTAGCTCCTCCCTGCAGATTTATTTCTCTGCTCCTGAACATCCCCAGAAGCCTCCCTAACCCCATGCAATTAATAGGCAGCTGTCCCAGGCAGGGATCTTGGCCTGGGTCTGACCTGAGAACCCCAAGTGCGAAAAGGCACTGGGGGCTTAGGACTCACGGTAAATTGCAGCTGGCAGAGGTAATCACCCACAGTGGGTGGATCAGGACACCAGCACAGGGCAAGTAATCAGATTTCAAGTAGGCCAGGTAGGGGGAAGTGATGGTGTTGGTGTAATCTGGGTCATAGGTCAAAGCACCTGGAAAGAGAAACATAGGAAATTCTAAGGTGTTTTTTTAGGAACCAGTTGAAAAAAAGAAAAAAAGAAAAATGACTTAATAGACCCAGCTTTCGACTGCCTTTCTCACCAGTACCTTTAACTGTGAGCTGAATTTGTAAGCTCGTTTCTTTTGTTGTAAACTATAAAAAAAAATGATAGAAATGTATTTATCTCAAAAGGTGAGACATTTTCCCTTTTAGTTGTCAATAAATATCCTTGCAGTGAAAACACAAGTTTTCTCAAATAGGTTCCACAACTCAGTGGGCATATGTTAAATCAACTCACAAAGAACTGAACTATTTTTACCATTTTTAGAATGCTTTGACCGATCTCATCCTGTCCTCTCAACAACCATACAAGGCAGAGTGACAGAAGTGCCACTTAAAGAACAGACAAAATGCTAACAAAGTCAAAGGAGGGACAGTCATCCATTTGTTCAACAAGAAACTGTTGAGGACCTGGCGTGTGCCAGGCTCCATCTGAGGGGCTCGGGCTGCCTAGGGAATAAGACAGAGAGATATCCCCGCTCTCACATCTAGTGAGAGGGGAAACTCAACATAACAACCACAGTCATAAGTGAATGACTCAGTGTGCTAGACGATGATCAATGCTTTGGAAAAAGTAGAAGAAAAGAGGGGAAGGTAGTAGCAGGGGTGTGTGTGCGCACATGTGTGTGGGAGGCACTGTGTGGTATCGCATCAGTAGACAGGGTAGACCTCATGGATGTGAGGGGTGAACAATGAAATGAAACTAGGAAAAGGAGATATTGTATTTTGCAGTGTATAATATGCACTTTTTTGCTAAAAGTTTTGAGGGAAAAATAAGGATGTGCATTATACATAATTGTAATGAGTACAATGCATGGGTGTAATAATTCATGTTTTGTGTGCACAAAATGTGGGTGCATATTATACACAGCAAAATACGGTAATCAGATGTCTGGAACAGGATCCCAGGCAGAGGATGCAGCTGGAGGAGAGTCCTAACCCTTGTTTAAGGAGCATCACAGAAGCTGATGTGGCTGACATGGTGAGTGAGGGGGAGAAGAGCAGGGAAGGAGAGAGGCCAAAGGAGTGATGTGGGTGGGGCTTTGTAGAGTGTTGTAAGGTTGTGGACTTGTCTCTTGGAGAAATGGAGCATGTGGTGTATGATAAAGGAGGGATGATAGTTCCCTTAGGGAGAAGTGTTGAGTATAGGCGTATAAAGCAGAGAGGCCTGTTACAATGTGATAATCCAGGCAAGAGGTGGTGGCCTGGACCACAGTGAGCAGTGGAGGTGGTAAGATGTAATTGGATTTTGGATTTGATTAGAAGATGGTGTCAATAAAATGATCCAAACAGCATGAACATGGTATGTTAGAGAATGAGGATTTCTAATTATCTCAATGGCTTTGGCCTGAATAATTGGAACCATGTCTGGACCCCCAAACCCTCGAGTGCTCTTCTGGATCCATTATTTGGACCCCCACCCCCACTTCTCAGTGTCTTATACCAAAGTCAGTCTTGTTCTGGACAGGCCGAGCAAGGGGTGGCTCTCAGTCTTCCTAAGAAGGAGGTCCAGTATCCATGGATATTGGAGGGCCAATATCCATGCCTCCCCCAAAAGCATACAATAGTCAACCTGGGGTGAGGCAGGCAGATAATGTCACAGGAGGTGACCTGGTAGGGGTGGAAGCAGTGTTGAGGGATAGAGAATCAAGCCTACACTTGTAGGCTGGGATGTTGTTCCTATCATTATCCACCTTTCCTTTGCCCCTAGGATTTTTCTTTGGCCAGTAAAGAAAAATGAGCAGACACTCACAAGGCAGGTTCAAGGTCACCCAGAAGAGGATAAACTTCATAATGATGCCAAGTCTTTTCAAAGAATGAGGTTCAGCTCCAGGTCTCTGGAAGGGATGAAGAGAAGAGAGAGAGAGTAAAGGACTAAATAAGATAAGGCAGGATGGGGTTCTAGGGTTAGAAAAAAATCATCTGAGTTCTCGCAGTGGCAGGATTCAGTTCCAGAAGAGCTGTTTGTCAGTCAGAATAGGTTGTGGTGTCAAGCGTCAGAAGGACAAGAACAGAGATCAGCTGACTTGGGTTGGGACATGGTAGAGAACATCTCAGTGTTTTGCTCTCTGTTGGATTAGAAAGTCCCTAATCCGAGAGACATGGAAGCTCACAGTGTGTCCACAGCCTCCTCCCCTCTGGCCCCTGCTTTGTCAAACTCTGAAGTCATGTCCCTCTCTGAACTGCCTGCAGGATGCTGGCCCCACCCCTCTGTGTGATGCGGGCCCCTGGCTGTGTGCCACCGACACACAACTCCGGTGGCTGTAACCTGGCATCCTGTGCTGACCTCAGCCCCTGTGTCTGACCATACACTGCCTCGACATACATTAGCCCTTTCCTTGGTGTCTCTACTCATGCCTTTATGTATTTAACCAGCCAGCCAGCCCATAGTTTATATTACACGTCAGACTTGTGCGAGGTTCTGTGCTTACTGTGGAGGATGCCTAAGTGGGAAGACACTGTTTCTGCCTTGGGGCACTTTTGTCTAAGAGGGTGTAAGGAAGGAGAACCCAGAGACTACACTCTACCCAGGGCTCAGAGAAAGGGAAGGAGCTTGTCCGGCATAAAAGGGAGAGAAAAAATAATTCAAGAAGAAAGAAAGGGCCCTGATTATTGTGGCTCAGTGGATTGAGTGCCAGCCTGTATACCAAAGGGCTGCCGGTTCTATTCCCAGTCAGGGCACGTGCCTAGGTTGCAGGTCAGGTCTCCAGTAGGGGGCGCATGAGAGGCAACTGCACATTGTTTCTCTCCCTCTCTTTCTCCCTCCCTTTCCCTCTCTCTAAAATACATACATACATACATACATGCAATCTTTTAAAAAACTATTAAAGAAGAAAAAAGGCTTCCGTAAAGGCACAAACATGTGAAATGACATGGTGAGTTTGTGGATTTGTGAGTATTACAAGAATGTTAAGAGCTGGGAGAAGAGATAAGCAGGATTGAATTATAAAAAGCCTTCTTATATAAGCCTCACATATTTAAGTCTTGTAGAAGCCTTCACTGTGTAGCTCAGGAGCCAATAAATTAATTATTTAACAAAATTCTATTGAATATTGTGGAGGACAGACATGCTCATGTTTTATGCCCTGAATTGCCTCCCCTTGAGAATGAGTGGGACATATGACTTGCTTCTAACTAATGGCCCATGGGAAAAATTATGGCATGTCCTCCCCATGGTTATGTCTATGTATATGCCTCTACTTGCTAGCATGCAAAGAGAGATTCTTCCCACTGGCTTGATGAGGAAAGCCCACTTGGCAAAGAACTCTGTGTGGGTGGCCTCTGTGTACTGACGAGAATCTTAAGGAGCCCAGGGCAGCTTTCAGCTGACAACCAGAAAAAGCAGAAGTCCTGCGTCATACAACGACAAGGAAATGGGTTCTACCAACCACCTGCATAAGCTTAGAAGCAAATGCTTCCCTCAAAACCTTAGTAGACCCTAAAGAAAAGATCAACTAAGCCATGCCTGGACTCTTGACTTATGGAAACTGTGATATAATAAATGCTTTGTGCTGTTCAATTGGTAGTAATGTGTTTATGCAAGAATAGAAAACTAACACATATGACTATTGCGTGCTGGTGTTTTATTAGATATTGATGATGTAATGCCAAGGGAGATGAGAATCGAGCTCTCACAGATCATAAAGACTAATAGGGGAAACAAGTGGATGTTTCCATGAATGTCATACTGTGGGAAGTAAAGAGAGATAGAGAAACACATAGTGGAATTGCCATGTAAGGGTCAGAAGACCTTCTTGACAAAGTGCTAGTTGATTGAGGCTAGAAGGGTGAGGAAAAGTTAACCAAAGGAAGGCGTGGTGGAAGAAATTGCTGGGAAGATGAACCAGGACAGAAAAGAGAGTAGAGTGCATACCAGAGTGTGAAGAAAAACAGAGAAGACTTTTACAGAACAGAACTTTCAGGAATTGTCAAGAATGTGCTGTGAAGAAGACAGAGGAGGCAACCAGAGAGTAGATATGGGAAGAAGGTCCTTGGTCTCTGTAATTTAGATAGGAGAGGCTTTATTTTGCTTAGATGTTGACAGGAAGAATCCAATAGATTGAGGAAGTTGAAAAATAAGGTAAAGGGGAAGTAATGTATAAGGAAAATCCATGAGGAAGTCATAGGAGATGAGATCCCTATGAAGGGTAGAGATAAGAATATTTAGCTTAGAGAAAAAAAAACAATTTTTTCGCTAGCAAGGAAAAAAAACTATTCTTGTAGGTTGGATGGTGGGAAGTACATGAGGTATCTTCTGAGGGTTTCACCATCCTTCTATTCCCAGAGATCATCTGCTGATGGTGAGCCCCAAAGGTCATGAGAGAGAGGAGGATATTTGATGCGGCCATTATGGACAACTGCACAGTGAACTTGGAGAATATAGACTTGTCAGTAAGCATTGAAGACATAATTTCAGAGTTATTAAAAGTGATCACAGCAGGGCACATTGGGCAATGGATCAGAGGCAGGAAGCATGGAGAAACTAAGAGTGAGGCTCCTAGATAAGGCAAAGAGAGGACTGTGGTTTGGATGGGCCAGCTATTACTAGAAAAAGCAGCAAAGTTGAAGGAAATGGCCTAGTGTCCAAATTTGAGATAATTTTTGTGTACATGAGAGGATCAACTGTGGATATTAGTCAGAACACAGATCTGTTCTTTGTTTTTTGCTTTTCACTTTGGTAGGGAATAAAAAGCATTCAGGTTCACCATATATCAATGTCCAAGAACCAGCCTACCTCTGCAACCTCTACTAACACACAGATTCACTTCTCCATCAAAGGATGGATCTTCTAACCTCTTCATTCTTTGCAGAGTCTCTTTCTCCCATGACACAATTCTCTCTCCCCGCATCTCCCTGACCCATGTTACACTGTCCCTCTCCTACACAGAAGTCCATGGCCTCTCAAATATCAGTCTGAACCCCAATGCTTATGTCACTGGGAATCCTCTGTCTTTTTAGGTATCTTGTGTCTGGGCTGCTAGTCATCTTTCCACCATACACCATGGTGAGAGAAGGACTAAGCATTCCTCAGAGCTCTTCCTAATGGCACAAAACTCTATCAAAGCTTGAAGCTGCTTTCCGTAAATACAGATTTCCCCAGCTGCTATGCCTAGACATCATCTGGGATCCAGACCTTTTGTCTCCAGCTGTCTGCTAGAAATGATGGCCTCCCAATCTTTCAAAAATAACATGCCCCAACTCTCCTGATTCATTCTCATGCTCCTGATCCTTCAAAGATAGAAACATTGGTTCTGTTTTTGTTATCTTTGAGAACCATCCCCTAGCTAGTTCCTAAGTCAGAAACTTGGGAGTTAGCTCAGACACTTCCTTTTTTTCTCTACTCACAGTCAAATTCATCTGTGGATTTACTGTACAGACACAGCATCCTCACTCTCTCCCAATTCAGAAATATGGTGATATTCTCTCTAGCTTGGACATTAATGATGCCCCCTCTGATGCCTATGAGATAAGAAAATCTAAAATTTTTTACAGGTCAGGTCCTTTGCTAACACTTGCTCACCTACAAACAGCAATCTTTTATTGAATTCTCTCTCCATTTTGTCTCTAGTATTACTTATTTACAAATATTTTCCAGAAAATGCCACATTTTTAATGCTTTTTCTGACTTCAGCACACCCTCAGCTTTACAATATTGTCTCCCTGATTTGTCTGTCTCTTTGGTGATACCTCCTGTCACATGTTCTTATTCTATGTGCTCACAACACATTTTGCTCATCATTATTACGGCAATTGTCACAGGCTATTATAACTGGCTGATTGATGGCAAAGACTATGTCATCTTTACCCACGTACCCCTAGCATAGGCGGTGCCCTCTGAGGAGCCGATGATTCCATAAATTTTGAATGAATGAACACATGGTAGACATGTTGCTGAATTTTTCATTGTTCTCACAGTCAATATGAGGAAGAGGTCAGGGATCACAGCATGAATTCTTATCGTCATTTTTTATTGGGTTTTAAAATATGGATTCTAAATGTGGAGTTGGGGCTCCAGTGTAGAAGTCATGAAGGGGTTGCACTGGGGGAAGGGAGGGACACGGGAGCCTCAGTGGCTCTTAATGATTTTTAGGATCCATCTTGCATAGGGGTGAACTTCTGTGAAGAACCCTTCATCTCCCAGGGTGACACTGCCTCCTGCCCAGGACAAGATTCCATGCAACCTCCCAGCACAGATGGCTGGAGCAGCTGAAACTTCCTGCCAGGGAGAGGGAACAGAAGGTCAAAGTCATTCTGTCCTCATGGAACAAGAATAAATCCCAATAAGTGGCACATTATAGTAGCAGGGGCATTGAAGGGACTGGACTTTTTTTTTTTTTGAGAGGTAACAACCCTCTCCTCACATCCACGCAGGCCTCACCTCTCTTGAGTCAAGCTTGGCCCAACCTGGGAGCAAGCAGGTAAAGAAAGGACAAATGGTTCTATGGAGAATTCCTCTCTACTGAGAGGAATTGATGACAAACCCAGAGACTGAGTGGGGAAAGGAGAAGGACTTTGGGCCTTTGGGATAAGTATCATTGGATTTTCCACAGTCACCTTCCCTCCTCATGGACCTTTTGCTCTCTTCCTGTCCAGGGAAAAGGAAAGATACCTTAATTCCATACAGGGTGTTCATAGGTTGTCCCACACACATGATGTTGGTTGCTGTTCTTGGGCTTAGTATACCCTGGCACTCATGGGAGGGAAGAGAATATTGGCTCGTCCAGGTGAGAATGTCAGGCTCACTCACTGTGGGAAAGAGAAGAGAAATGAAGCCCAGACTGACTTACTCTCTGGATCCATGTCCTCCCGGGTTCAGCCTCAATTTTGCATATGCATGAATCCCTGAGAATGTTCATTGCTGGTAGTGAACATTCCGTCCTCCTCAGGGTCCCTGGTTCAGTGTCTCTGTGTTGGAGCAGTGGATACAGAGCAGGAGACCCTCCTCACATCGGACGATGGATCTGGTTCCTCTACACCATGCATAATTCAGAAATCTTTGAGGACCGAGGAGAAAATCATGAGTGACTGTAAGAAGAGACAGATGCAAAGCCTCCGTCTCCAAGAAATCTGTCTTTCAGTACCTACTTCATCTTCTTTAAATGTAGAACTAAAGGGAGAAAACTGTTTTTAATGTGTTTAAGAGTGTTTTGGGATGTTTCTTTTTAAATGGATTATTTATAAGTGCATATGTAAATATACATACATATTTTCCTTTAAGTAGTTGTTAGTATCTCTACGATAGCAGTTATTAGTATCCTGTTGATGTCAGGGTGCAAGGATTCTAATCAAGATATTGTACAATTTTAATCTCTGGTAGAGAATAACAAGGAGGAAACAAAAAACTGACCAGAGGTTACTCAAGCAAAACTTAACAGTCTGTGGATTAGAACTTTTCTCCTGGGGTGTATCCAATCCTGTGTCCTAAAGCAGATTAGACCAAAAAGTGTTGGGTCAGAAAAGAGAGGAATTAGGTTCAGTTTTCAATTTCTAGGGGAATTGAATCAAAATACATAGAACAATCTAGGTGAAAGTAATCTAGTTACCTGAAATAGTAAACTCCCAATTGGGAGTCTCGCACTAGAGAGTTTACAGAATTAGCTTGTCACCATGGTCCTGACCCGCAGGTGACAGGACCTCACCATGGGTTTGTCACCCAGGGCCTGTGTGATGAAACTTTCCTATAGTTTTATTTTGTTTTCAAATGGTATGTACTTACTTTTGTGATATGTGATGTAATTACTTTGAATTAGACTTATAAAGTCAAGGACAAAGATCATGAATCTTTGATTTGTTCAGAAAATATATTCACTTAGATTCCCAGGAATGTGGCTTCTGAACTGAAAATGAAGTTGCCAAAAGGGAAGAATGTAAAAGTTCCCACTTTATATTTATTTTTATAGAACAGATGGCTTGTTTTGTAGCCACCACTGGGGTTTACTGTCTATGACATTTTGATTTATTATAATTACTGTCTATGACATTTTGCCTCAGTGGACAGAGCCTTGGCAAGTCAATCAATCAATGTCACTTTTTAAAATCAGCCAGTCAGACCCCTCCAAAAAAATTCCTCAGAGGACCAACCAATCAACAGCAACCTCACCCAAGTAAGCTTGCTTCTTACAGATGATGTCAACTCTCCTTAGCCTCTAAAAGTCCTCTAATCCCTGTCCACAAGCTTCCCACAAAACCCTGCATAAGCCCAGCAGTCTCCTACACTGAGCAAGACTGTGCCTGCTCAGCATGCTCTTCCTTACTATAAGCCATACATTTAGCTTTATCATTTCATGTCAGATACTGAGTGGTGGCTCCATCATCCTTTGACAATACCTAAAGAGAACATAATGGTTATTAGCAGCCCCATGAAGCAAAGGCCACCAAGGACCAACAAATGTGTAAAAAAGCACTGTTCTTCATCCAGTGTCTTGATAAGGCATGATCCTGCAGAGGTCAGATCTCTGCTCACCCCAATTAGAGCTCAGAGGGCAGGGGGCACCCGCAGCGTGTTTGGGTTGTGGCAACTTTTCCAATGCCTGTCTGGCCAGAGAGATGGCCAAAGAGACACCATGGGTGTCTCATAACATTCAACTCCTGTGATCCCTGTCAGTCCCCACCCCTAAGTGGGAACCATCTGGTGGAGCAGCAGATCGAAGAGAAGCACTCTCCTTGTGGAAACAGATCTAGCGACAGAAGAGATGGCTCGCTGCACCACCTCCATATCGCTCAGGGTCCGCTTGAATCACCATCGACACGGGCTGGGTTGTCTGTGGCCAGGGTGGGAAGTATCCTCGGCCGCCTCCTCACAGCACTTGTGTTGTTTTGGTTTCCCCACTGCTGTTTCAGTGATGGCTTGGTGGACTTCCAGTAGCTGCCCCTGAGGCAGCAAGTCGCTCTCCCATACTACGCCTTGATACTATATTTATTTATTTATTTATTTTAGATTTTATTTATTTATCTTTAGAGGGGAAGGGAAGAAGAAAGGGAGAGAAATATCAATGTATGGTTGCCTCTTGTGCATCCCCTGCTGGGAACTGGCCTGCAACCCAGGCATGTGCCCTGACTGGGAATCAAACCACAGTTGTTTGGTTCACAGGCCCGCGCTCAATCCACTGAGCTACACCAGCCAGGGCTGATGTTATCTTTAGAGTGAGCCACTAACCCACCTTCATTTAAGTTCAGTTCCCAGGACTAGATTCTGGTTCTGGAGATACAACAATTACTGCCTATTCCATTCGTTGATGTCCATTGGCTGCTCTTTATCAGCCTTCATGAATTTTATCTTTTGGCCTCTAATTTCAGTATTACTAGGTCCTGAAAGTAATTGCTCTAAAGTCAAGAACATTACCTCAGAGCCCCTATTTCCCTCAAGTATATCCCTCTAGGTTGTCCCCAGCTTGAAGCCAAGCACTTACAGTTTTTATATTCATTCCACCTCCAGGTTGGGATAAAGCAGGAGTCATTAAGTGCCAAAGGTTCCAGGGCTATGGCTATGGTTCCCACGTGGGTGTTGAGTGCAGCAGCCTTGGATAGTTTTATCATCATCAGGTCATTTTCCAGCATGTGCAGGTTAAATTCAGGGTGGGGCACGGTCAATGAGTAATTCCGTATCTGCTCTTTGTTATTTTTGATGGTGGGTTGAAAAACTCCTAGTCGAATTTTAATGCTTTGGAAGAAAGAGGGAAGAGAGATGGTTAAACACACACACACACACACACACACACGTGCACACACAACAAAACAGGGTCATAAAATGTCAGAACAGCAAGATACAAAAGAGGCACCTTTCTACAATCATCTTCACTTTATCTCTCAGACCTGAGAACTGAAACGACCTGCCTTGGTCTATAAAACAGTAGTCACAATAGTTTATAGCACTGTTATGTTAGAATCAATGTATATAAAAAACCAGATATGGTATCTGCCACCTGTGCAGTCTAATTTGATGATGGTGATGATGATGATGACGATGAAGATGATTTGGATAATCTGAATGAGCAGGCAATAGAGATGGTACCACAACACATCCAGAGCCCTTGCCTATACCACCCTGTCTCAAGCACCTCTTGAGAAAGCATATTGTACGCTTTGTTTCTAGACACCCTTAATCCCCTCCTAGTTCCTCTCAGGCCCATGTTATTGTACGGAACCCATGTGCTGCCTGCGTTGATCACAGATCGATCCAACCCTTGGCAGTCCGTTGGGATGCCCATTCACCATTTTCCATTATGCTCCCTGGACAAATTCAAACCCACTCACTTCCATCGCCAGAAATCCAGTCATGCACCAGATACAAGAGCCACTGCCTGCTACGGACAGTTCATGGAGAATGTCAGTTTCTTAGAGGAGATGAACTGTCTTTATTTCCTTTGTATTTCTCATAGTGTGCAGAGCAAGGGTTCCATCTGTGTTCGAGCAAATTGTCTTAAGTGACCAGGTAGCTGAGATTTCTGAGTGTGAAATGACCTCTGCATACCCTTGAAACTCTGAATAGGTGCTGGTCGCACCACGCGATGGGACCCAGTCACAATGGAGATGCTGAGATTTGCAAGGGACAGCATCATTTTGTGCCACGCAGCCTTGTCCTGGGAATTGCCCTGCCCCCTCGGTATACTCAGCCAACACTGGTCCCTCTAATACCCTGATTACCTGGGGACTCTATTCCCAGGCTGTGGTTACTTGGCTCCAGCCCCCTCTTCCTGTGGGTCCCTTCTAGGCAAGGAGGCCACACGTGGCCACCCTAACTGAAGCGGATCTTGTTTCATTCTTGTATATTACAGCGTGCCACTCTTTTCATGCTTCCTTTTTGGGACTGTTTATTTATTTTGGCTTACTTCCTCTACTGGAATGTAGGCTCCATGAGGGGAAATGTATCTCCATCTTTTTCCCCTTGTCGTTTTCTCAATGCATTAAGCAGTCCCTGGCATACAGTGAGTGTTCAGTAAAGACACTGAAGGGAAGGACACTGTTTACTCTGCATGAGTTAGAGTCTTCCTGGCACCTTCCTATTGACCTCTCTTTATTTAAAAACCACTTTATTTATTTATTTTTAGAGAGGGAGAAAGAGAGAAACATCAATGTGTGGTGTCCTCTTGCCCCTCCCTGGGACCTGGCCTGCAACTCAGAGATGTGCCCTGACTGGGAATCAAACTAGTGACCCTTTGGTTTGCAGGCCGGTGCTCAATCCACTGAGCCATAGCAGCCAAGGCTATTGACCTCTCTTAAACTGACAAATGTGTCTGATTTTCCCCCTTGGGAAGGAGATCCTCTCTCTTACTGGGCCCTCCTATTCCCTTAGGATGCCATTAGCACATGCTGGAATGCCTCGCCAGACCCCCTTTTGTTTAACCATGCCCCTCCTGGCTCCTGAGCAAAGGGATACTCACGGTAAGGGGCAATGAGCAGCTGTCAGGATCCACTCTGGGCTAATGAGAGACCCGACACAGGGTTCCGGGCTGGACTGCAGGTAGACCAAGTAAGGAATAGTAAAATCGCCTGGTGAGTTCAACTTTTCCTTTTTAGACTCTTTGGCCAGAATGACTGCTAAAGAATTGATGAGGTCATAGGTAGAAAGAGAGACAAAGAGGTTGAGAGGTGAACGTTGGCCAGGGTAGTTTTTCCTAGCCCAAGGTTTTCAAAGATATTTTCGAGGTCTTCAAATTACATTCAATATTCAGCTTAAATTGGGGAGAACCAAGTGTGCCGCTCAAGCTGTCCCTGTTAAGGAAACCCTGCCAGGCATGGAAGGACAAAGTTAAATGCTCCCTGACTTCATAGGTGAAAGCGTTAGGTAGCAGCTGGGAATGAGCAGCTGGAGGAGAAGTCAAGCAGGGCCCCTTGCCACAGCAGTCTAACAGAGAACTTAACACAGGAGGCTGGAGACAAAAGGGAGACACACCCGCTGACCCAGTTGTCCTGAGCCTGGTCCGATGCAGTTGCCAGGCGTTCTGAGAATCACAAGCAACAACACTATGATAGCTCAGGGGGAGGCGAGCCCTTGAAATTCTTATATATCATCTCCACTAGCTGGGAAAGAAAACCTTTAAAACTGTGGATTAATCCAAAGGTCTAGAAGTGGGAAGAAGAGGGGAACTTAGGCACTGACTGAAGTACATCACCCCTGAACGCCAATAGTCAGCCCACTTGTTGCCAGGTGCTCAAGTGAATAGAACAAACTTACTAATCAACTTAAAAACAAACTCACTAATGATTTTATTTCCTTCATATGGGGGGCACTCAGACTAGCTGGGTGCCTGCTTGCGGCTTCGGGCTTGTATGTGTTCCATAAATAAACTTGCTCTCTCAGTCCCACTATACATGTTTGTCTCTGGTCTGAATTCTTCTCTTGTGAGCAAGGTAAGAACTGAGGAGGAGGAGCTCCTGACTTAGGTCTCCCCAGTAACATCTTTTAGGAGGGGGAGCCCCCTAACTTGGGTTTCCTAGTAATGAAAGAGATGGACAAGCTTGAGGTGGGGCCTCCAGGCTTCCCATGTTCAAGCCTCCGCAACCCACATTGAGGGAAGGCCTACTTTTCCTGTGGCTGTGCAGGAACCATGGCCATCAGCACATACCACACTCAAGAGTCAGGCACTTACTAGGGACACATCTAACAGGCTCCTGGGCTGGGCCTCGGAGGGCCTGGGGAGAGCGCTGATGGAGTGGGCTGTGCCCTTGAGCGAGAGTGGTTCCTTCTGTTTCCTTCAGTTAATTGAAGCAAATGCCCTCAGCTCCCTAGCCCTTCTCCTGTGGCTAGCAACTCCCCCCATTTATGACCCTTCCCCCTCAACCCATCTCTCGCAAGGCAAGGGCCCAGACTCTCACCAGCTGCGCCCAGGAGAGTGACAAAGAGACAGTGCTTCATGGCGGCTGCAATCTCACCAGGAGCTTATGCATTGGCTCAAACTGGAAACAATTCCAAGTCTTTGCTCCAAGTATCTGTGTTAAGAACAGCTGGGGAGGAACCTTAATGGGGGGGATGGGACGCAGGGATCTTACGGGATCTATCTAGTCCATATCTGAACCCTTTATAGGACAAAAGCTGGGAGCTGTGACTGCTGTGGGTGAAAGAGAGGAAGGAGCCCACCCAGTGAAGCCCCTGGTGCCTCTTCTGTTCCCCTTAAAATCTCAGGAGTACTGAGGTGTCTGCTGCCATTTTCCCACCCCTCTCTGTGACATAGCCCTTCTCTGTTGTCCCCTCCTGTCTTTGTGACTGCTACCTTCTCTCCCCGCCCTCACTTGTCACCTCCCCTTCCCCAGAGGCCCTCAGAGAGCCATCTCATAGATGCATGCAACACTGGGGTAGGAAACAAATTTAATCAATCATCCCTGGCCCCCTGCATTTGAGTGAGGCGGATGCTGTGGTCCTCAGGGAAGTCAATGTAGTGTCAGGACTTGGACCTGAGTCTGCAGATGTCCTGGGACAGGTTGTCCTGTGCCTGAGCCCTGGGCTCCCAGAGAAAAGCAGTGGGCACTTCTCGGTTTGCTGGCCCTAGACAAAAACTCCCATGTCCCCTGACAGTTTTGTATTCTGGCAAATGGCTTGCCAAAAAGAAATACCCTTCCCTGTGTGAGTTAGAAGAGACTTTCTCGAGGCTCCCCTAAGACTTCAGATGACTACTTGGTTCCCCATGACAAGGTCAAGCACAGACCTTCCCTGTTTGCCCTGAGCGGGACACAGACCCTCCAGCTTCTCATTCTTTGCCTTGTGAATGATTAGCTGAGCTTAGGGCTGTTTCCCCGGAAACTAGCTAAATGTGGACAGTAAATTGAGAAGTGCCCTGATCCCAAAACAGCCTCTCTGTGAATCTCCTTGCTTGCAACTTGTCTGTTTCTCCCAACAAAACTCTGAGGCAAAACCATCCTGCTGAGAGATTTTCTTTGAGTCCAGAATGTCTTCTTATTCCAAGAGTCTGAATAAAATCGATCTCTTCACCTGTTCAGGGGTCTTTGACACTTACTCTTTCCGATGCCCCACACTCATTTTTGTAAGTTAGCCTTACATGAAAACTTTCCCATCCCCCCTCTCCAAGGGATGATAAACAGCAGGGTCAATCAGGGCTATGCAGGGGTGTCCAACCTGGGGCCTCGGGTCCCATGTGGCCCAGGATGGCTGTGAATGTGGCCCAAGACAAAATTGCAAATGAAAACATTATGAGTTTTTTTGTGTGATTTTATGTCGAAAGGTAATGTGTATCCCAAGACAACTCTTCTTCCAGTGTGGCCCAGAGAAGCCAAAACTTGGACACCCCTAGATAGCCTTCTGTGGTGTTCTTCTCTGGCCTTGGTATCACAGAAGTGCTGGCCCTATAGAATGAGATCGGAAGTGTCTCTCCCTAGTTTTGGGGGGAAGAGCTTGAAAAGGATTGGTGTTAATTCTTCAAATATTTGGTAGAATTCATCTCACTATCATCTCTTTCCTGGTTATTTGTTCAGATTTTCTATTTATAAAGTGCTTAGAATGGTGCCGCGCAGTGGTGAACAGTAAATGCTGTATAAAAGCTTGTGAAATAAAATAGCTGTACCCTTAGGATCCCCATGTTTTCCAGGCTTCTGGGGACATCTTTTTATCTGAGTGGCCAGGGATTGTTGTGAAGTCCTTAATTCTTTGGATCTTCATGGCTGAGGGCATGAAAGACAAGCATTTTCATGTTTGTTAACATAACAGCAAAGAGCAGAGAACATGGAGTCAAACTTCTAGGGCTACAATCCCAGCCTCAGGATCTCCGTGAGCCCCTGGATTCTAAACTATAAAGTAAGAGAGATGTTAGTACCTAGTTCATAGGCTACTTGTGAGGATTAACTAGTTAAGTGTTATTTAAAAGCACAAACATAAGCCCTAGCTGGGTGTAGCTCTGTGGATTGAGCTCAGGTCTCTGAACCAGAGGATCGCGGCTCAATTCCCAGTCAGGGCACATGCCCGGGTTGCAAGCCAGTTCCCTCCAGGCCAGTTCCCAGCAGGGGGCTCACGAGAGGCAACCATACATTGATGTTTCCCTCTCTCCTTCCCCTCTAAAGACAAATAAATTAATTAATTTTAAAAAACTTAAAATATAAAAGCACAAACATTGCATGTGGCACAGAGAAAATACTTTGAAATGCTTGTTTTTATGAACACATATTTGCCTCTCTGCAGAAGCGAGCAATGTGTCCTGAATTCTGCCAGGGAGCAGCCCCTCAGCATGTTCCCGGCCCACAGACTGTGTGTTCAGCCCCAGCAGGCCCCAGAGCACCTTTCCTCCTGGAGTCAGGGATTCAGAATTGTCACACACCTGTGGGGTGAAGGTGTTCCCAGTTCAGCAGAGCTTCCTCTGCTGAGAGACTAGATTATGAAGTGTACTGAGTAGACTACCCAGTGTATGCAGCCTATGTGAAAAAGAAAATTACAGCTGAGCTTCTACGTGCTGATATTGCTTTATCTTTCATGCCTGAAATAGGTCGTAACCTCGAAGTTGACAGGTGAGTGCCATTACCTCAGAATTTCGCCTCAGAGCAAGTGGTAATTAAATTTATCTGTTACTGTAATTAGACAAAAAACAAAAACCCAAACCCAAATCTTTAATCTCTATGCTTTGTCCCTATTCTCAGATTGTTCCCTCTTTAAATCTTCTTAGTTTTGCTACAAAAATAGCATGTGTTTCTGGGTCTTACTGAATCAGAACTTCAGTATTTACTTGTAGTAAATGTATTTTGGTCAGAGCTATCTTTTCTGACTATAAAATGGCTTTTTATTTTAAATTGTGCTGTGTTTTCGTTGGTCTCAATGCTTCTTGTAGTTCATTACAAGGAGATTGCTCTCCACTCACCCACTCCTTTCTCCAGTTTGACGGGGGGCATGGGCATTGATAGTCTAGTTATAGTCTATAACTTCTAGCATTATAGTCTATAACTTCTCTTTGCTTACCCAGTGAGCGCGCATGTGCCATGAAGACTGGGTTTTGACTGTTTTCTTCCCTAATGTATCTTTAGTGACTAAAGCAGGGTCAGGCTGTCCATAAGTGTGTCGAGTAAAGGGTTGGATACATGGATAGAAGAGTTACATTGAGTCCCCCACTGGACACACCAGGTTTATTTAATCAATTCTCTATTAATAGATATGTGAGTTGTTGCTGGAATTTCAGGGTTAGGCAGACAATGCATTGAGAAACATCCTGGATTAGTCTAATGAGGTGGTGGCTGCCTTCTTAACACCCACTCCTCCTCCTCTTGTTAACTACCCTTAAATTATTCTGTTCACCAAATGTGTGCCAGGTAGGCCATGTTTATCTCATGCAGAGTGAAAGGTCCACCCCTCACTCTGATGGAATGCTTTGAAACTCAATTGTAAGTTAATAGTGTAACCCCATTTAATGGTTGGCTTAAGGATGTATAAGTGACCAAATTCTGCTAAGGTGATACCATGCAGTATCTGCTGGGTGCTTCTGGGAAAGGAAGCCTCTCAGACCTTCTGGGAGCCACTCTGTTTCTTCCTCTGCCTAGATGCAAACCAGGGGGAGCATTGCCTTGAGACTCTACTCTTAGGGGAGAGACAACAGTAACTTGGAGAGCAGACACAAAGGAAGTGGGTCCTTGATAGCATTTTTGAATTGCTGAGATCAAACCATCCTTGAAGGCCTCCCTAATTCTAAACTTTTATTAGTGCATTTTTAAAGGCTGTATGAGTTGGATATTCTTTTCTTTACAGCCATGTGATTCCTAAAACATACACTCAAATTTATACATCTTTTTAATGATTTTATTTATTTATCTTTAGAGGGGAAGGGAAGGAGAGAAGAAGAGAAATATCAGTGTATGGTTGCCTCTTGTGTGTCCCCTGTTGGGAACTGGCCTGCAACCCAGGCATGTGCCCTGACTGGGAATCGAACCTGGATCCTTTGGTTCACAGGCCTGCACTCAATCCACTGAGGTACACAAACCAGGGCCATTTATACATTTTTATATGCATATGTTAATGAGATAGACTTCTAGAAGTTGATTCCTGGGTTAAAGAGCATGCAGACTTTCACCTTAATATAAATTCACAAACTGTGAACAGCTTTTAAACAAAAGAGAAAGTGACAAGATGTGCTGAAAAGGGACTTGTGGGTGGCATCAAGAAAAATGATTCATTTGTCCCTATCATTGTTTTCTCTGTGCTGCCCTGGTCCTTCTTCTCTTATGCACCTCACTTAATCTTTGTCAGGTCTCTGAATCTCCCCGCTACCCAAGGTGGTTTGGTGCATAGCTGTATATTGATGATGGGGGTGAGATGGGTGGAAAACCATCTCAGAGCAAACAGGACTCTTTCAACGCATTTGTTTCTGGGGAGAAGCCTGATATGTTTCATTGAGTAAATGTAAGGCTACTTACTTTAATAAAGAGAAGTTATATCTGTAATTAATTGAGGCCATGTGCAAATATAGAAGCAACCAATGAGAACTAAGGAAATTAGACAGGGCCCATTAATTATGACTGAATGTTCAAGACCCTGGAATGCAAAGCTCAGGAATTTGGACTTTTCCCTAATGGCAGCAATAGGTGATGTTAAGGGGTCAGGGCTTCTCCCTTCAAGCATACCACCCAGAGTTACAAAGGGATAGAAAATTTATTGTGGGGACATGTGCCTTCCTATACTCTCCTCCCCCACGGTACTCACTGTGGAGTGTTGGTATCCCCCCCAAATTCATAAGTTCAAGCCCCAACCCCCAGAGGGTTGTTATTGGGAGTTTGTGCCTTTGGGAGGTAGTTAGGTTTAGATGAGATCATCCAGGTTGAATCCCCATGATGGATTGGTGTCCTTATAAGAAGAAGACGTTAGAACTAGCTCTCTCAGCCATGTGAGAAGAAGGGATAAGGTAGCTGTCTATAAGGAAGTAGGCTCTTACCACTTCCTGCTGGCACTTCCCAGCCTTGATCTTGGACTTCCCAGCCTCCAGAACTGTGAGAAATTGTTTGTTGTTCAAGAAACCAAGTCTACAGTTCTTTGGTGACAGCAGTTCAAACCGATAAAGGCGCACCTCTTTTTCACCTGCCCACTGGGACCACAAACGTTTTCCTCTTTCAGACCTCCCCCATCTACTCCAGCATGGAGGTCTTTCCATGCTCAGACCTCGCCATGTCTTTCTCCTTGAGCCAAGCCAGATATGCACAGAAACCACGTGTTGGGCCTCGTGCTCCCAGCCATCCTCTGGATGGTTGTGGGAAAACCTGGAGCTGGGGGAGGGTGTTGCAGAGCTACAGCAGGCTGCCCATGCTGCCTTTCCAGGTAGAACTGAGAGAACAAATATCTGCCCTCTCTCACCAAGACTTCTATGACCTTAAAGTTATAGGTCTATGTTCTGCAATCTTATCTGCATTCTCACTTTTTTTTCTTTGCATACAGTTCAAAATAACTTGGGCTGGAGGCTGGAGAGACTGGTGTTGGAAGAGGGGCCTGGATTGCTGCTGGCATCATGCCTGCTAGAGCAATAAAATCCCAGTTAGAAAAGAAGAAAGATCTTGGACAGCTGTCACATAAATAGTTGAAATCTTGAATAATGTAGGAGCTCTGAGATTTTAAAAGCTTTCTCCTTCTGGAGATGTTTGTTATCCAGCCTCACAGAGTTGCATGGAGATTAGAGGAAAATGTAGCTAGAGCGCAGGGTGGCAGCTCTAGGGATGCTTGGGGGATGAGGACAGCCAGGGCTTCCTCCCAGCTTTCCTGCACACTAGCTGAGTAACTTCGGGAAGGCAGTTTTTAACTTTCTACATTGCAGTGTCACTGTGTGTTTAAAAATGTGATGGTGACAGTGACCCCTCACCTTATTCGTCTTCATATCCTCAATGTCCCATACAGCATGACATAGAGTAGGTGAGCAATGAAGTTATTTTGATTAGGTGAATAAATAACTAAACAACCTTTCGAATTCTACCCTCATATAAGAGTTCCATTCTATGACCACCCTCTGATGCAGCAGCCAGTTTCAAGAGAAAGCTGATGAATAGCAGTAAGGCCAGTTCTTGGACATATTTGGTGCGGGACAAAACACTTTTATTTAGGTACTGTCTTTGGGCATAGGAAGAAGGCGATGTTGTCTGGCAGGAAGGTGCATTTAGTTGGCAGCTATGGTTTTCTGAATCCAGCTCACGTAGTTGCAGACTTTGGTGTACACACCAGGCTTGCCCTTCAAAGCGCAGCCATAGCCCCAGGAGACAATGCCCTGCAGCTGCCCATTGCAGACCACGGGGCCACCAGAGTCACCCTGAGCAAGAGGGAAAAGCCACTCAGAACTCTCAGCCACACCCAGATGGGTAAAGGTTCAGTGTCTCTTCATTATCTAGGGACCATCTCTTCAGGCTGCTGGTCCTGCATAAAGCCCCTTCTCTCCCCATTGGAAATCTCAGCCTCCATCTCCATACCTTATCCCTGTTCTTCCTCCTCCCTCCTTCTAGCTCCTTCTTGTTCCTTAGTTGTCCAAGAAGAGGTGGGAATGGCCGAGTGTAAGCCCTGCTAGCCCTTCTCCTTTCAGAGAGTGCCCTTTTACAGTAGGCCTCCTCTGAAGGGCACCTTAGATGTCCTATTTGCAAATTACCTTCAGTGTATCTTTTTACCCTTAATTCTAACCATTCATATGGCGAAAAGAAAAACTCATTTGTCACAAACCTCCTCCTCACCCCTCAGGATCAGTCCCAGAGAAAGCCTTTCAATGTTCTGTGTTCCAGGAGAGGGAAAATTGGGTGGCAGTGGCTGAGATAGAGTTGGAAAGAGAAGGGATGTGAAGGAACTCACCTGGCAAGAGTCCTTGCCACCCTCCAGGAAGCCCAGGCAAATCATGTTGTTGGTGATTTGGTTTGGGTAGGCACTGCGGCAAGTGCTGCTGGAGAGGATGGGAGCATCCAGACACTGTGGCAGCTCAGGGTAGCTAGCTGTTGGGCACAGGAGTGAGAATAGAAGAAGGTTATCCATAGGATTCCTAGCAAATTTCTGTTCCACAATCTCTCCTCTCCTTCCCAATACTGCCACGCTTTCATTCGGGTTGCCAGTAAGGTTTACTTTGGAAGAACAATTTGTCTGGAAGACCTTCCAAAGAGTTTTAATCAACAAGCAGTTACCTCTCTGAGACTAGCGTCAGTGGCCACAGATCTCAAATCTAGAGACTTCACTTCTCAAGCATGTCTTTGCCTCAGGCAGCTCCAAATCCCTTAGCTTTGGCTCTGCTTACTGCTCAGTTCCCAATTCTCTGCAAATCACTAATCACTTCTGTTGACTACCTGGCATCTTTATTACAGTTCATTTGTGTTGTATTTTTCAGCAAAGAAATCTTCCTCATTCCCATGAATATATTCTAAGGCTCCATATATCCACAGACTTCCTCTGGGAACCTTGACTTGAGCAGCAGTTTGGACTAACTGACCCCCCACATGCCTTTGACCTTCAGGATTCTCAGACCTGTCACATTTCATGTGACACTTACTGCCGGAGCTCTTGGTGTTGCCCCAGCCAGAGATGAGACACTGGGTACCAACACTTGCACAACTTTTTGGCAGAGAGATAGGGGAGACTCGAGAGTTGAGGGTGGCGGGTGATTTCAGTTTAATCAGCATGATGTCATTATCGATGGTATCGGCATCGTAATTGGGGTGTCGGATGATCTTGGCCGCATTAATGAATTGCTCGTTGCCCTCCGAAAGTTCAATGTTGTACTCTCCCAGACGCACCTGGATTCGGCTGGATGAAAGGATTAAAAGTTTTCTCTAAGTTTTTAACTCAAGCTTTCCCCCTTACTGGAGAGCCCCAGTCACGGGCATGTGCATAGACACCACCTGCTTCCGACATTCACACACACAGGCAGCTGTACACTTAAGGTACTCCCAGCAGACACGGTGCAGTTAGAGTATTGCTTAGGTGGGTGTCACTGCAGGCACAGACTCACAGTCCCTGCTCTCATTGGAAGAGTGAGGTATAGGAACGGGAACCAATGACACCAGTGAAACAACAGGAAATAAGGGAAGCCCACCATTTCTCCCCTGGTTGGGATTACCAAGTATGGTAGGGAGATGTGGCGGCAATCAGAGTTATGAGAGCAGAATGAGCTTGCTTATTGTCAATGTCCAGGGAATTTCATGTATCTTATTACCTCCATATCGCCTTGTTTCTGGGTGAGCTATAAGGATTAATGCTGTCCTCACCAGTATATATACCTCACCACTCCCTATTCCCCTTCCCTGTCTTTATTGGGAAGGATATCTGGGAACGCTAAGGGAACCACGTGAAAGTCCCTCAAGACATCTTTCAGTGCCTGGGGGAACAATGAAGTTCTTAGAACATGCATGTTCACCCCTTGATCCCAACTCTGTTGTTTACCCCTCTCGGGCCGTGCAGGGCAGGGGGATGGATGAGTTAATACGCACAGGGATGTGAGCTTCGGTTACTTACGACTTGTAGCAGTGAGCCGCGGACACCACCCACTGGTTGTTGATGAGGCTGCCGCCGCAGAAGTGGTACCCAGCGTTCAGGGACACCTGGTAGGGGATGGAGTTCCTTTCGCAGGTGTAGCCCCCGACGATCTTGTCATCATCATCACTGGAGGAAGCAACTGACAGAGGAAAGTTGGAAAACTGCCCGTTAAATGAGTCCATCTTGGAATTTGGACTCACCTCCAAGTATTTGCAGATTAACCAGAAAAGATCAAATACTATTTTCCTGTCACACATAATCAGGAAATAGTGATATTGAATGTAATTTTTCTAAAACCTCATTTTTTTTACCTTTAACACATACCCTACTTATCCACTGGTAAGTATCTATGTTGTTTTAAACCCTTACCCGAGAACATGCTTATTCATTTTAGAGAGAGTGGAAAGGAGTGATCAGAGAGAGAGAGAGAGAGAAACATCTCATCAATGTTTCTCATCAATGTTCAGTCGCCCCAACTGTGGACCAAACCTACAACCCAGGCATTTGCCCTGGCTGGGAATCAAACCTGTGACCTTTTGGTTTACAGGATGACATTTCAACCAACTGAACCATGCCAGCCAGGGGCATGATTTTTAGTTTATGCTTTCAGTTTGATAAATATACTGTTTGATTCATATGTGATGCCCTCCACACATAGATAGGAGACTCTTTACATAACAAATGTCCCAAACCCCACCACCTAAGAATAAGGCTGTGCTCAGCATCCATGCAAACGGGTGTTCAGTAAAGCTTCTCAGTACCCAGGGTTATGTTTGTCTGTCTGTGTTGGCACAGGATACATATGCCCAGGAGGTAACAGAAAGAAAGCCTTGAGAAGTCACCTGAGAATGTGCTATCCTAGAAAAAAAAGGGACTTCTGTACTTCCATCCCCCTCCACCACCCCAGAATTTCTCTTTTAGGTTCTCACCTAAAATTTTCACAAAATAATTTTATAGAGCATTGTAAGTTTTTCATCGCCTACCTTTCTCCCTTTACCCCAATTAGCTCTCCAATATTTTTCAATTGATTCAGATATGCTAAGGTTTCTTATGGCTCACAAAGTATTTCATCATATTCTATGTGCCCTGTTGTCCATGTATGTTAAAGTAGTTTTGAGAAAGACATTTCCAGGTATACAGACCACTGTATGGAATTTATACCTGCCCAATTTGAGAAAATTTAGTAGTATAAAAATAGTCATTTCTCTATCTCATTTGATGATCGACTGACATGTTATTTTTACAGTGGAGAGGTTTAATTAGCAGAGATATAAAACCCTACCCATAGCTTTTATTCATGAGAAATAAAATATCTTGGCCTGTTATGATCCCTGCTAAGATGCCCTTTAGTCTAGAGGAGACTCAGGGTCTGACCCTCCCAGCCTCTGCAAGGGGCGCAAGGTTTGTCATTAGTCCTGGTTATTAACTCCAAATCCTTAGCAAGGTCAGAGGTGCATTTCCTCACCACTGAGTATCCCTTCCTCTCTCCTCTCCTTCATGGAGTTTACCTTCAATCTTAGGGCAGATTCTGCCCCTTTATGCCTACTCTACCCTGATCACTTCCACTCAGCAATCTCTCCCCAACAAGTATGGTTTATGTGTCTGTAGACATATAGACTATGCACTTGCTGTCTTGATGTTTTAAGACTCTTGACTACAAAGGAGATTACATTCCATACTCATTGTTGTCTTCCAGAGTACGACATGCAAGCTTAAATATATGCTGGACACCTATGGATTCATTTAGCTACAGAGACTCACCAGCAGCTCCCAGGAGAGCGAGGAAGATGAAGGCCTTCATGGTTGCTCACCAGGTCTGGATTCGCATAGGATGAAGGGCTTTATTCCTCCACTATTTATACCTCCAGGCTTGCCATCACCGCCATGGCCACAGGTGCCAGACACGTGATTTCATGGGCAACTCACAAATCCCAATTTACATTTTAGTTCTGTATCAAATTGAGGATAATTCAGCATTAAATGTAAACATTAACCACTTTTCCCAGAAGGTTATGGGAATGAAAGTGAGGGCCCCACCTGGTGGGAGCTGTGCCCTGTGATAGAAAAGTAAGTTGGAAAAAGGTCATGGAACAAGGCTGCAGATGTTCTGATTCCCAGGCAAAAGGCTTCAGCACTTGGTCGTTCCTCCAACAGCTGTGAACCTTTATCCTGAAGAGGACCTTGTACACTGTACCCTTGATGTTGAATTAACTCTGGCTCTTTTGCAATTATATAACTTTTCTTGTGGCAACTCTGGTCTCATATATTCATGTTAACTTTTTGTGACTAACAGAAGCATCTTACTCCCCTGAGAAGAGGAAAATTACTCTGATTGGCAATTACAAGAGATTTAAACAGGAGAGTGAAAGAATAACTCACATGTATCTAGAACTTACTGTGTATTAGGACTTTTCTAAATACTCTGCCTATGGTTAATTTAGTAATGCTCATACTGACCCTACCAAACACCTATTATTATCCCCACTTTACAGATGGGAAAACAGAGACACACGAAAGTGTAGGGAACTTGACCCAAATCATGCAACGGGTACATGGTAGGATCAGGATCCCAACCCAGGAAATTGGGCTTCAGAGTCCATGCTATTAACCACTGGGAAACACTTCTCCAGTAAGTTCACCAAAACCTGGAGACCAAGATGACAGAATTCTTGGCCAATGATAGGACCATTGAAATTTGAGGAGTGCTCACAATGTGTCAAGCACCGTGAACAGAATCTCCATATATCGATTCATCCAGTCCTCACCAACAGCTTTATGACTATGCCTATGGTTTTTACCTTTTTGTAGGTGAGAAGGGTGAGGCTGAGAGAAGTTTTGTGATTTGCGCTAAGTTTTACAGCTATAGAGTGGTCAACACAAGGTTCAAACTCAAGCAGCCTTGTATCAAGGTTCATGTCTTCCACTGTGACACCATGATCATAAGCAAAGACAACAAGCTGCATGCTATCCAATTAAGGGATGACCCCAGGAAGCATAGAGAATTCTGAGAAATCTAAGAAATGGGTTCCCGGAGCGGGAATTATCATACTAATGGGGCACAGAAGGGAAATCCAGAGTATGTGGCACTCAGTGAGAGCTAACCCCCGGCTTCTACATCCGCAGGTACACCCGAACGGTCCACTGGGGCGCTCTGGCTGCTTCAGCAAAGCATCCCTCCAGAAGTAGGTCCTGTTTCCTTTACCTTTGAAATTTTGCTGATATGAAGATGATTTACTAGAAGAGTTTCTCAACCCCATTGACTTTTTGGGCCAGATAATTTTTTGTTGTGGGGAACTGCCCTGCACACTGTACCATATTAAACATATGTATATTTTTAATCCTCACCCAAGAACCTATTTATCGATTTGAGAGAGAGAGGAAGCAGGGAAGAAAGAGAAGCATTGATTGATTGCCGCCTGTTCATGCCCTGACTGGGGATCGAATCCGCAACGTTTTGGTACGCATGGTGACATTCCAACTAACTGAGCCACTGGGCCAGGGCCATACTGTAGTATATTAATCAGCTACCCTGGCCTTGGGTTACAAGTAGCACTGGTCCCTCCTCCGAGTTATGACAAAGAAACATGTCTCCAGACATATTACTAAATGTCCCTCAGGGGTCAAAGTCATCCCCAGCTGAGAATGAGAAGGTGGGCAAGGGAACTACTCAGGCTCTATGGGGAAGTGCCTCTGGCTTCAGGCCACCTGAGGTGCTCAGTAACTCCTGCAAGAGTGATTCACAAGGCAGTGAGCTGCTTTTTACAGGTCCCTAAAAATCAGGAGATACTAAGGAGGAAGAGGAGGGTTTGGTCCAGAAAAGGAGAGGCTTCTTGTCCTGTTTGATTCCCTTGCATTGCTGATACCTTCACGATGCAATATGGGAGGCTGTCTGATTTTACGTCACCCCTGAAACTGCTCCTGAACCTACCAGACATCTTGGGCAGCATAAGAAATACAATGTCTTACAACAGAGTTTTCCCAATAGCTGGCCCGTGTGCAGCTCTGTCCTAGAATGTTGTCTCCTGTGTGTCCTTGGCTTTGTCCCTTAGACCCCCTGCCCCTTCTGCCAGGGAGGGAAAGAGTGGGGATTGCCAGGTAAGGGGAGTTAGCTAGGATTGATTGCAAATCCCCAAGGACACACTTGAAGCAAAGGCACAGGGGCCTGTCTGGCTGCAGTGGGATGATTCATTCACCTATAGCAGCAGTGGGGATGTGGCGAAAGTGCCAAGCAATGGGCTTCGGGCTTCAGTTCTCCCCTTGTCACGCATGGAGCACGTAAGCCACTTCTTCCAGTGCCTGAAACATAGTTTTGTTCTGATATTTACATAGACTTCCTCCCTACCCACTCACAAGTCTCTCCTTAAGCAAAGACATTGATGTTTTGTATGTTGGTGAGTTTTTACCTAATGCACATTAATGTGAACATATGCAAGTTAATAAAATAACTCTTTAAATACATCCGGCTTTTTGAGCACTATCTAAAATCATGTTGGCCCTGGCCACTGTGGTTCAGTTGGTTGGAGCTGTGGTCCTGCAGACCAAAAGGTGGCAGGTTTGATTCCCGGTCAGGGTACATGCCAAAGCTGTGGGGTTCAATCCCCGGTTGGGGCATGTATGAGGGGCAACTGTTCGATGTTTCTCTCCCCTGATTTCTCCCTCCCTTCCTCTCTCTCTCTCTAAAATAAATAAATAGATAAAAATAAAATCACATTGAAGACTACTAGTGATGAGCACACCACAGGTTAGGCAGATGGTTGGACAAAATAAGAGGGGGAAAAATTAAAGATCACTGGCAGTGAGGGTGGTGGTGGTGGTGGCCATGTGTGGAGGGGGTGGGGCAGAGCCAATCAGCAGGTCAGGTGAAAGCCATTAGTGTTCTAAGTGAAGGTGACTAGGACGAAGCTCCCTGCCAAAGGGGACAGGAAAACTGGGTCCCCGTGAGGAGTCTCTCTATGTAAACCCCCACATGCAGTTTGTCACTGATGTGAACGGGGTGAACAGATCTGAAGAAGATACTCTCACATGACTGTGAAGGTCCAGCCTTCACAGACCAACAAGATGCCTTTTCCTTCTCAAATACTGTGAGTCATCCTGTGAAGCTGGACCCTGAAGAATTGGGCTGCAGGCTCCCAGAGTCAAAAGATATTCTTGCCTGTCCTTTATGTGAGCAAAACTTATGATCTCAGTGACATTGATGAATTCCGTTGACAACCAACACAGGACATGCCACATGGTGTGCAGGTCTGTTTCCACAGGTCCCTCCTGTGAACAGAGCTGTCAGCCACGTGTGGGGAATGCCCGCACTCTACCTGTGCAGAGTAGGTTGATGCCTGGTCTTCTTTCCCTCCCTTCACCCCCATGGTGGCCCAGAGGCGTGGGTCTGTATTTAATTAATCTGTACTTGGCCCCTTGCTTTCCCATGCACATCACTCAGTGGCCTTGGAGGACTACACTAACTTTTTCCTAAACTGCAGTCTGACCGGGCTCCAGCAAATATATTGACTTTTGTATTGGGAGGAGCAAGTCAGCGGCCTCTGAAAGCCATTTCACCCTGTTTCTCTCACAGGGGCTGGTTCTTCTCTTCCCTTAGCCTCTCCAGCCACCTCCCTGCTTCACCCTCTCTGTTCACTGAGGCCATGCTGGCTCTTAGCAGATCCACTGCGCAAAAATGTAAAAAATGAGAATTACTCTCCTTCAAAAAACATGTACTAAGAAACTTATCTTTTAAAAAAACTGGAGTAAACAGGGCAGCAAATTACAGGGGGGGGGAACCTCCAAGGGACAAAGGATGTGCTTGTGGAGTAACCGCGATGCTGACCTGTGTGTCTAAGCTGAACTTGTGCCCTTTGCCATGCATGAAACATCAATGACTAGCATGTTCTTCCTGGGTAAAGTCAACCCCAGAACCAGACCTGGGTTTCCTTGAGAAGCCCACTCAAGGGTGGCATTTGTCTGGGAGTCATTTCTATGCTGGCTACCTGTGATGCTCTGTGGAGGGTTCGATAGGAAGTAATTTAGGCTTTGCAGGCAGCCTGGCCCCTGTCACAATTACTCTGCTGTTGAAACAGGAAAGCGACCACATGTAAAATGTCATTTACTGAAACAGACTGGGGGCCCGACTTGTCCCTGGGACACAGCTTGTTGACCCTGCTCCAGAAGCTAGAGAAGAAACTCTTTCAGTGCCTTGTATCCAGACTTGAAACAGGGGAGTGGCTCCGTTTCAATGATAAGGTCTGGCTTGAAAGGAAATCAGTAATGTTAAAACAAATATCTCTCTGTTGCCTTTACCTCAAATCACGTTTTAGGGGAAAAAGGAAGAAGAGAGGGGGGTTGGGGCTGGGGTGACAGAGAACAGGGCAGAGGAAAGGAGAGATGACAGATGGAACACTGGATCAAAGTATGAGAAGCCCTAAAATGGAAGTGGAAACATTTGGGACATGATTTTTTTTTTTAAGATTTTATTTATTTATTTTTAGAGAGAGGAGAAGGGAGAGAGAAAGAGAAGGAGAGAAATGTCAATGTGTCATTGCCTCTTGTGTGCCCCCTACTGGAGACCGGGCCTGCAACCCAGGCAACATGTGCCCTGACTGGGATTCAAACTAGCGACTCTTTGCTTTGCAGTTGGGCACTCCATCCACTGAGCCACACCAGCCATGGCTGGGACATGCTTTTATGTGCTGATATGAACAGAATGCTAACTAAGGAATTGCAGGGCTCCTGTCTAGCTACAACAATAAGCCTCATCCTGACAGACTTCCTTCTGAGACGGGAGGGCTGAGGGCCAATTACAACCCTGTGGCTATACATCCTTCTCTCTAAGGCCCCTACCGCCCTCCACTCTCCACTGAGGGAGAACCAGGTCCTGATGTTCATTTTCTCTTTGGCCACAAGGAGGAGCTGTGACTCTACTGAGAGGCAGGAAGCAGTTGAGAGGACCCCCCTGGATGGAAGAGGGTTAAGGAAAAGTCTGGTTTTGCTTGCAACATGTGGTTGGCAGAGGCTGGGAGTCAGCGCTGCAATGTGAGGGGTTAAATGCAGAGTCTCCTGCTTGGTGTGGACCTGCAGGTGTTCTTGTCCCAGCACAGCCCGCACTGCCAGACCAGCTGCTGTGGGCCTGCATGCAAGTAGGGAGAAGCAGGGTGGTGGAGAGTGGAGCCCGCAGACAGGTGCGGGCTAGGGGCTTTCCTGAGACAACCTGAAGGCTGTGGGGCTGGGAGGGGAGCTCCTGGAGCTCAGGCAGGAAGCCTGACCGGCCACAAGTTTCTTGGGGACCTTGCAGAGATGACACTAACCTAGGGACATGAAACTACCAAGCTGAGGGAGACCCCAGGCCCCACTCCCCTCACTCCAGAGAATCAGGGAGTTGAGCCAGGAAGGGTTTCATTCTTGTCCCTCTGCTGGGTGGTCTTCTGAGTTCTTGGAGCAGGAGAGTTCTTGGCAATAACAGGAAACCCTTCTGGGTTTGATAAAACGGTTCTGTCAAAATACCAGCAACGACGTCCTTCTGGACATTGTCGAAAATACTTGATACCAAGGAACCTAGAGATAAAAAAGACAGACATCCAAAACCCGGATCTAAGACAGGGCTTCTCACTGTTTTTCATTCCAGGCTCCGGTTTTGATTTTTTTTTAACCACTGGAATTTTCCTTGCTTCTTAAAAATCCCAGAAGTCCATGAAATTACATTTGACGCCAACTCTAGCTGTACACAGCAGGAGGAAGCTTCAGAATAGGTGTATGTTCCACCTGACTGCCTGATGCGGAAGTCTAGCTGGTGGGCACTTTTACCCTTAGCCCTAGCAAAACTGTTAGCCCTTCTGTGAAGGTTAATTTTGTGGTTCACCTTAGTCTGGAACAGAAGAACCTGCCAAAGACAGCCAACTCCTTTGCCTACATGCAAATCTAAATTTCTTAACTGTGTGTATTTTAAGTCACTTTCAAAATCAGTTGGAAGTTATCACTACCAGAAAACCCAGAAACACACACTTCATACTTCTAAACTCAATATTGAATGTTCTTTGAGACTAACTTTAACTTAAGGCTTGAGAAGTCAGAGTCCCCCCAAATCTTCCTCATACCACAAAACACCTACAGCTTCTTCTAAATTAAAAAAAATAGGAGACATATAATCATGTTTGAAAGTTAATAAATAAAGCCTGTGCATCGTAGTATTACATTTAATTTTTGTTAATTGTTGCTCATGTTACACTCAAGTGACTTCCAGATTAAACACTTACAATCCAGTAGAAATAGTCAGCATGGATATTTTAAGTGGCTAAATGAGACTTCAGTAGCTACACAGGGCAACAGCATGGATTGAAGGTTCATGAAGGTGAATGACCAGCAGCCTGTACCATTTGGTTTGGATCTGGATTTTCTTTTGGAAAACCAAGAACCAGATCATGGTTTGATTCCCAGTCAAGGCACATGTCTGGGCTGCAGGCCAGTTCCCAGCAGGGGATGCACAAGAGGCAACCTTACATTGATATTTCTCTCCCCCTTTCTTTCCCTTCCCCTCTAAAGATAAGTAAATAAAATCTTTTTTTTTTAAAGAAAACCAACAACCATTGGTCCACCAACAGGCAAGTGACTTCAAGAATTGATATGTATGTTGACTTTTGTATTGTTATCAGACAGAAAGGGGATTTCTTTCAAGGTCAGAGCTAGCAGGAACCAGCAGCCAGCTGAGCAGAACGGGAGAGGGTCGTGGTCCTAGTTTTAGAAACCAGTTCTGAGCACCGGTGAGAGAGAGACAGAGTCTGATGAAACTGGCATCTCCCTGGGACTCCGTGCCCAGGTAACTAAGTGTGACAGAATTGGACACAAGAGGTTTCCCTTCTGTGCCTGTTCCCCAGAGCACACAGCCTGGGTTCTCCAGAGCTGGTGGAAGGAGGCAGCTTCACCAGGCAGAGTCGTGTCCTTGTTGAAGTCACACAAAGCAGAAGCAATGATGGAGGTCTTGTTTCTAGAATAGAAAGCAGACTTGGCTTTTAAACAAACCAGCACACATGCTTTTTCCCAGGAACACCAGACCTTGGGGAGGCGTCCACACAGAAGCAGGAGAGTAAATATTGGACAGCCCCAAATAGGACCGATGTCCAGATACGCTTTCTGCTCTCTGCCCCTTGCCCAGCCACTGCCCCTTTGTTCCAGTTCTTCTTGAGCCTCACCCCCACTGGTCCCAGGACCCCCCACCTCATCGTGGATCAAGTTATCTTCATGCTAATTCTCTTGCAGTGTCTTCTCCTCTTTACTTTGTTGCTGCTATCAAACCCGGGCACTGCCCAGGCACCCCCGTGCCCGCCATCTATTCTTTCTGTCAAGGCTTCCCCTTCTGCAGTTCAGCAAAGAGGGATCGAAGGACCCATTTCCATATTCTGTTTTATCCCTTGCATGATTATTGACAAGCAATGAAAAAATCGTCCTTTCCTACCTCTCCTGTAACAAATATAAAACAACCGGAACTAACCTTACGTCACCAGCTCACATTCCTTTACAGCAGGCCCTTTACAAGGGCCTCATTGGATGAGGCGCATCTGATTTTTCAAGAGCTCTCGCAAAAAATAGTAAAGCATAATTCTCCTGGAATCTACTTGTTAACAATGGTTACATCTTCATATCTTCACAATCTTCACATATCTTCAAAGTATTATATGTAGCCTCTTGTCAGTTTTTTTGGTAGAGTTGTTTTTTTTTTTTTTTTACTATATCCACCTGATTGGTTTACTCCTGTATCTCCAGACCTTGCTCTGTGTTGAGATAAAGAAAATATGAACACTGGGGGCTCTTAGAAGGGGTTCCCACTGGGAATTGACTGTGTTGCCAAACTGTGTGTGTGTGTGTGTGTGTGTGTGTGTGTGTGTGTGTGTGTGTGTGTGTAAGATGTCCCTGAGGCAAGAGGCTGCCCTGGTTCCCCACCTCACCCTTGGTCCTTGCTGATTTGGGATTATTAAGGGCTGGAGCCTGGCCCAGTGGGCCCTGAGAGCTGAGAACTGTGCTTTGCTGACCTCCAGGAGGTGCTGTGGCACCACCCAAACCCCTAAGGTTGGTCCAGGACAGAAGGGAGGAATGAAGAGAACGCTATTTCTCCAGGAAAATGATTTGGTGGAATCTGGAGGCAGTTTTGGTTGGCATAAGTGGAGGCAGGCAGTGAGTGCCACTGGCATGTAGTGGCTAGAGACCAGGGATCCTACTAAATACCTTGTTTGTCCAGGACAACAGGTACCACAAGGAGGAATTATCTTGTGCAACATGTCAGGACTGCTGAGGCTGAAAAACTTCAGAGGTGCGGTTCATCTCCCCCAGGACCCGTGAACAGGGTCTGCTCCTAACCACCATCAATTCATGCCATTTGAAATGGTCTCTGCTGGTTCTCGGGGGAGACCTCACGGCCAGTCTCTGCCCACAGCTGAAATGATGTGTGAGTGTAAATCAGACGTGGAAGGGAGCCAAGATGTGAGTGGGATCGTCCTGCATTACTCTGAAGGAGAGCAGGCTGAGTGCAGGCGGCACAGGGAGGGAGGAGGTGGCCCGTTGCTGGGGCAGGATGACGTCAGATGAACATCCTTGAGACAACCTGCCTGCCCCATCCAACTACCCCAAAGTCAAAACCCCAAAGTCAAAGGACTGCGCTTGTACTTTGAAAACAGTGCAAGTTGAAACTCCTTTGAAAGGAGCAAGGGCAGGATGTAAAGAAAGAAGAGAACCCATCTGAGGAGAGCCTGAGAATGGGGAAATCGTTCTAGGCTCTGATGCCACAGCAAAGCCTGCGTTGGGGCCGCGGAGCACTGGTCTTTTCACCACCGGGAACAAGATCCTGTGCTAGGGCCCTGAACCCACCATGGGCTCCAGGCTCCTCTGCTACGTGGCCCTCTGCCTCCTGGGAGCAGGTGAGTGTGGAGTCAGGTGACATGACCCACTCAGAGTCTCCAGCATAGTCACAAAAACGGCAACATGCTGCATCCTGGGTCTTGTCTGAATTCTGCCTCTTTTCTTCTCAGATCTCTTGGACGCAGCAGTTTTTCAGACTCCAAAGTACCTCCTTGCACAGGCGGGAAAGAAGACGTCCCTAAGATGTGAACAGAAGCTGGGCCACAATGCCATGTACTGGTATAAGCAAGACTCCAAGCAATTGCTGAAGGTTATGTTTGCCTACAATAATAAGGAGCTTTTTCTAAATGAGACAGTTCCAAGTTGCTTCTTACCAGAATCTCCAAACAAAGCTGAGTTGAAACTTCACATTAACTCCTTGGAGCTGGGCGACTCTGCCCGGTACCTCTGTGCTAGCAGCCAAGACACAGCCCTGCAGAGTCATCACCTCCCTCTACACAAACCCACAGGCCCAGCCAGGAAGCTGGGGTACAACAGGTTCAAACAACAAGGCTCCCTGCTCCCATCTGTGAGGCCCCTGATGGACTTTCATCTATAGCACAGCCCGTAATACCCAACAGGGCAGTTCTGCAGTTCATGCACCCAGAACTCTTACAGATTCCACCCACCAGCTACAGCAGGGGTTCCAGTAAGCTCACCAAAGCACGCAGGACCCCACAGACATGACAGGGCCCAGCCACTGAAGATCTTAACAAATGGAAGGAGCCTTTCCTTTGCTTTCTCTGCTGTACACATTGGTGCATGTTACACAGAACAATATTACTAAAAACACACTGTTGAAAATGTTTGATGAGTGAAAGCCAAAAGGAGATGTGAAAGTAAACGTTTTTAAGACCAAAAGGAAATTTGGGTGGATTCCCTGTTTAACAGAAAAATATTTGGAGAAGCACGAACATCCATGGGAATAGGTGAGCTAGAAAGAAAAAGGGAGGGTGAAGAGCTGACAGAGGTAGCCTTGTGCATTGCAGACTCTCACTCCCAGGAGCTGACCAGGGATCCTTCCCTATTCTGACTCTCACCTCAGAAGCCCCCTGCAGAGGAGGCAGCAGCAACATAATGGAGGATGTTATGAGACATGGAAAGGAAGGACTTTGGACACAAATCTCTGGGCAGTAGCTAGTCCTTGATCCCACTTGATGTGAAATGACATGATCAAATTTGGGTTTCGTACAAAGCACAGTGGTAGAAAGATGGAATTGGGATGGAATGAACAATTAGGAGACCATTAAAATATTCTACATGAAGAATTATAAAGGGATTTATTTACATAGAACATTGTGGATGATGTAGAATGAGGACTCTGGATTATGATATGTTCTTCTGAAGAGTGTTAAGTGTTATCCTGGCAGGTTTCAATGTGGCATTTGCCAGAATTTATTTTAATTAATATTTTTCTCTGAGGGAGCCTGTGCAAGTGTCCCTATAGCCAGTGCATGCACTTGCTGGGATCCTGGAGGAAATCACAGCTATTCATCCATGTGAGAGTCTTCTCAAATCTCTGTTCAGCTCTCCAGCCTTCCACCACCTGTTCTGGTCTGAGCCTCCTAGAGCCCTCACCGTCTATACGCAGTAGGAATTGGTCATGAAAAAGGAAGTTCCTTCCATGCATCCTTGGAACTCCCTTTCTGTCCCCTATACTGCAAACCCTAGCTGTCTTGGAATCAGTTATGTCTTTCCTATTCATCTTCCAGCAACAGGTGCCATTATTATTTTATATCGGCAACGTTCATTTGAATATAGTTACATATTTATTATTCACTTTCTTACTATGTCTTCTTGTCATTAGGACCACCTGTCAAATACTTTCCTTCTTCAGGCTCATTCCCTAGTTGGATAACTTTAACCCACCCTTCACCAACCCCTTGCTTCCAGGATCACTTACATTGGCCATTGTTTCAGGGCTACCAAGCCTTTCACTTTCCCTCATAGTTCAAGGTTTCAGTCAAATTCTGATTGTTTTGCAAAATCTTTGGAATTTGTCTTACTTATTGGGAGTCAAGAAATGTCATTCAACTTTATATATTCAGACTTTCACTGTTTCATCTAGAGGGGCCATCAGAGTGTGTCTTTGCTGTGGTGGATGTCAGTATCAAAGCGATGTTAACAGAAACAATGCCAGCCTTGCAAGGAGGGCTAACTCCAGGTTCTTATCTGAGAATGGAGTATCTCCTACCCTGGTGGACTGAGGGTCCACCACACATGCCACATGTTCAGGAAAAATATCCACCCTCCTTGCTTACATTCTAACCTGTGTGCCTTCATGTTTAGTTTCTTTTTTGGGCCCTATTTAAAATCTGACAGAATTTATTGTGTTAGAAATCACTACCCCTTTCCTTCTGACCCAGCACTCAGATGTAAAGCATGGGTATCCAACATCTCTACCCCCAACATGGATGAATATAAATACTTGTTATTCCAATTTGGTGGTAAACACTGAAGTGAATAATAACTGGTATAGTAAAAAGTCATTTAGCAGTTTATAGATGCTTTCATTTTTGTATTTGTTCATCCATTTACATTTTCTGATATGAAAATTCAATACTTGCCCAAATGGTACCTGTGAGCAAATTACCTGATACTCCAGTAACTCAGCAGGTAAAAAGGACAAACAGGCAGTGAAGTAGGAATGGCTCCTGCTAGGTCACCCTAACGAGTCCCAAATTGGAGAGCTGTCTCCAGAAATGACGTTCCTGGCTTGAACTCCAACATGGTAGACCTGGACAGGGCTTTGGAGTCACTTCATTGCAGCCCCTCATGTAATCCTTGTCTACAGTGTCAGACATTTCAAAGCGCCCTGATCCCTGAAACACTGAATCCATTTCTGAGACACTGTATGATGCATGGAGTCCCCTTGCCATTTCCTGTGACTATGTTGGAGGACCCCACTGCAGCAGAGTTCCGTGGGTGAGCATGACCTTCCATGCTTGATGCTTGCTCCTGGCTGAAGCTGGGGGACCATTTGGTGAACCAAGCTGGCCTCTCAGCTCCACAGGGGCTGGGATATTTCTGCAGGGCTGTGTTTCCTTCATTACTGAGCACTGAGACACAGCCCCTTTCTGTTGAGTAAGCACTGGCTGTCCTAGGTAGGTAGATCAGTGGGTGCTGTTGCTGACTACTTTTGTTATTCTGGCTGCTTCTTTCCTCTTCACACTTCCCTAGGTCTTCAACCCATCATAGCTGTTCCTAGCCCATAGAATGAGGGGTGGGTCTGCATTGCTGGCCCTGGGCTGTTTGGTAGGAGTCCTAACATCTGAGAAATCTGCTGCTTTGGCCACAAGGAGGAGCTGTGGCTCCATTGAAACCTCTGAGTTGGGGAAGGGACAGGATTGGGAGTGGGGGAGGGGTGTGATGAGGGGGGGCACTAGAGCCTGAGGCTCCAACCTCATACCAGCTGGGACCATCAGTGGTAGACCTCCCAATGATATTAGACTAAAATTGTCTTCAAATTGATCTACCTTTGCCAAACACCAACACTCGTGTTCTCTTTCAACAACTGTTAGTGCTAAGCCCAGCCAAACCCTGTAACCTCAAAGCAGGTGCAGAGACTGGCTGACCCTCATACACCTCCCTCAGCACGCTTCCAGGTGTCTGGCCCAGGCTGGAATCACATCACACATTTAAAATGATGGGTGTGGGTCCATCCTAACTTACCCACTGCACTCAGTTGGGCAAAGAGGCTCCAAGGATCCTAGACATGGAGACAAACAATATTTGGAGTAACATCCTGCCTGACTGAGAGGGTCTGTGTCTCACAGAGGGTCCTGGAAGGGAGGAGGGTGGAGAGAGAATCTACACAGGGAGGAAGGAGCTAAAGGCAAAGAGCAATTGTTAGGGGAACAATCCACCTCAGTCCATTGAGTTCCTCCTTCTATCAGAGCCTTTATAAGGCATTAGAGGGGGAGGTGTCTCCTGGGGCTGGGGAAACTGTCAGGGACAGTGACATCAACCAAGCAGAGCCACCAACCAAGGACAAGGAGATCAGAGCCTGGATCCTGCTCACCCTCTCCTGCTCCAGGGCATCCTAGTTAGAACGTTCCACTCATCCAGACTCCACCATGGACTGTTGGCTGCTGGGCTGTGTGGCCCTCTGTCTCCTGGGAGCAGGTGAGTGTGGGGCTCCAGTGGGCTGCCCTTGGATCCTCATCCACTCCCCTGTGGCTGCAGCAACACCCTTCCTTCTGGGCTGGGTCTGAGTTTTGTCCCTTTTCCCCCACAGTATGCCCAGACACTGGAATTACTCAGGTACCAAAGTTCCTGGTGATGGGAATGAGAGATAAGAAGGTTTTGCAATGTGAACAACATCTGGGACACAACACTATGTACTGGTACAAACAGAGGGCTCACAAGGCACTTCAGCTCCTGTTTATCTATAGCTATAAGGATGTGACTGAAAATAATACCGTCCCCACACGCTTCACACCCCAGCGCCCAGACACCTCTCAGTTACACCTTCACCTGGATGCCCTGGAGCCAGAAGACTCAGCCCTGTACCTCTGTGCCAGCAGCCAAGACACAGCCCTGCAGAGCCACCATGTCCCTGTGCACAAACCTCCAGGGTCCACCCAGGAAGCTGTGGGGAAACCGGGTTCCCTAGGGCAGTTCCTGTGAGACCTGAGACAGCAACCTCAGAGCAGAATACTGCCTGTCAATTCACTGGGTTCCCACACAGACAGCAGCCTGTGACCTGGCCAAGTCCTCAACAAGACTGTCCCTGGACAGAAAAGTTGAAGCATAAGTTTTTCAGCTTCTTCCTATCAGCTTGTGACCCTGGGAAGTCTTTCATGAGACACGTTACAGTGTGACCCCAGACTCCCTCTGTTAGGTACCTTTCCCTGACTTCATTTTCCATCCAAGTGACACCTGGGTCCCAACACGGATCCAGCTCTAAATGTGCTCTGGCTGTTACCAAAACCTCTCATCCCCCCACCATGCGACTTTGTCAGTTCCCACCCCTGAGGACAATAGTTCCCTCATTCATTTGGGTTATTTCCTTCCCCTTGATCAGACTACAAGTGACGTGGTTCAGGCCTCTGGATCATAGCACTGAATCATTGGCCTTGGATCATAGCACTGGATCATTGAGCATGAGAGGGGACACTGGGTCCCCCTTGGGTGCAGGTCTTCCAGCCTGGTCCTACTGTCCTGAAGCCCCCATCCTCTGAGGGCCCTTTTCAGCTCCAGTATTTTAGGGAAAGCCTGTGGGACTGCATGCTGCAGGACGTGGGGCTGAGCCCTGGCAGCCACATGTCTACACAGGCACTGTCTCAAAGTTCTGGTCCTTACCCTAGAAGCCAGAGCCCTGAGTGGGGAAGACACCCTGCCTCTCTGACCTGCCATGTGCACCAGCCTCTGTGTTTTGTGGCCCTGGGAGCTGGTGAGTCAGAAACACAAGGAAACTTTTGATGTGAGCTTTTCATTGCCAGGTCTTCAGTATTTCCTTCACCTGGACAATGGCTTGCTTCCTTATCTCTAGCTGAGTTTCCATATCATCCTAAACAGAACCCATGGATGCTTAAGTCAAACAGGTGACTAGATCTCTATTGTGGAGATTAAAAAAAGCAGCTGATCTTAGAACATTCTCAGATATGAACCATTTTGCAATGTAGTGGTATCAACAAAACCCAGCACAGGGACTATGGCTGATCCACAATCCAGTGCTGAATTTATGGTCAGAAAACCTGTGCTTGAAGGGTACATGGGTGAAAGAAGTACAAATTTGGCATTAGCAATGCCCTCTAATGGATTCTGAGCAAGCTAGACTGGACCCATCACCCTGGTCTGGGGTGTGTGCCCTGTACTCTCCTGTAGTGACAGCGGTGTGGGCAACAGTCATGTTGTCTGTCCACCACAGGCTGCTCTGGGGGGCCAACTCCAGCTCCAGGGTCTTACCACTCAAACTGGTCTGAACTGAGTCCTCATCAGATTCTGTTCTCCCAAGTTCCTGTGCTGTCTTTTTTAATCATTGAGACTGGCCTCTTCCTCCCACTTACTAGTGTAGAGGATTAGAACATATTATTTCCTACTTGGGCATCAGAGAAACACTGAGAGAAAATTAATCATGTACATGCATGCACTTCCATACAAGAAATTGGGAAGTGTATTATTATCAATATATAGAGGGAAAAATAAAGGTTTTCTAAAAGCAAGTGGGTGGAAGAGAAATACACTTTTTAGCAGAGTGGAAGAAATGAGTTTTATTATTACTTACATTTGGGGGTAAGCTGACTAGTGGGCATCTTGCAAAGAGGCCTGTCTAAATCATCTGCCTTGAGTCAATGGTCGTGGTCATCAAAGTTAAAACAAGTTCTGTTAATTGTTAATCCTCAAAAAGTCTTTGGGTGTCCATCCCCAGTCTATCTATTACAACTGCCACGCTTTCTGTTACAATACAAATTCCAAACTCAGCTCGAACTGAGTTTTTGTACCTTTAATTTTAAAAAGTACAGTGCAACAGCAAATGGTAGAATCGTTCTAATTTAAACACATATCAGGAATCTTGTCCTCTTGCATCATGGCCAAGGCAAAAATCTTGGATTCTGCCCCAACAGGCCATACAGGGGGCGCTGTGTAACTGCTGAGCTCCAGAAGTTCCTTGGACAGAACAAGTGTCAGAGCTGGCTGCCTGGGATGGCAAGGGTTAAGGGCCAGGCCTGTTGGTGCTTCTATCCACTGCAAGGTCCCATAGCATAAGCACTACTTCAGATGCTGTCTCAGGGGGGAGCCAGGAAGTTCCCCTGTGCATTAGTGGTTAGGGAGGCTCTGTGAGCAGACAAGAAAAGGGAAGGGTGTGGAGCTGGGAGGGGGCAGCCTGCAGGCCCTGGGAGCAGGCCCAGCAGAGGGACCTCTGCCTGAGAGAAAGGTATAGGATTTGTGTGGACTGGCATGCTGCCTGAACAGGTCACAGCCTTGTCATCCTCACCCAGCCTTGTGTGTCAGGGATGAGCCTTTCCAGGACAAAGCAGGAGCCTTCATCAGCTGAGCCAGGGTGCTGGCAGGAAACCCAGACTCCAGGGAACTAGCAGAGACAATGACATCAGAGCAGAGACATCACTGCCTAACACCCAATCAGAGAAGGTGCCCAGAACAACAGCTCCACAGGACCAGAGCTCTGAGCAGGGAGCCACTGCCTTGTGCTGCCAGGTCCTGCCATGGGCTCCAGGCTCCTCTGCTGTGTGGCCCTTTGTCTCCTGGGAGCAGGTATGCCCTTGGCACAGCTGGGACATGTCTGTTCCAATCCTGACAGGGCCTGAATCCATTTACAGTTTCTGTCAGGGTCTGGGCCCTGTTCTTTCTCCAGCTCCTATCTTTCTTTTTCACAGGCCCAGTGTATTCTGGAGTCACACAAACTCCAAGTCACCTGGTGAAACGCAGAGGACAGACAGTGACATTGAGATGTTCCCCAATCTCTGGGCACACCGCTGTCTATTGGTATCAAATGGCCCAGGGCCAGGGTCCTAAGTTCTTCATTCAGTATTACAGAGGAGGAGAGGGGGCAAAAGGAGACATGCCTGATCGATTCTCTGGGAAACAGCTGGGTGACTACAGCTCTGAGCTGACTGTGAGCTCCCTGGAGCTGAAGGACTCGGCCCTGTACCTCTGTGCTAGCAGCCAAGACACAGCCCTGCAGAGTCATCACCTCCCTCTACACAAACCCACAGGCCCAGCCAGGAAGCTGGGGTAAAACATGTTCAAACAACAAGGCTCTCTGCTCCCATCTGTGAGGCCCCTGATGGACTTTCATCTATACCACAGCCCTTAATACCCAACAGGGCAGTTCTGCAGTTCATGCACCCAGAACTCTTACAGATTCCACCCACCAGCTACAGCAGGGGTTCCAGTAAGCTCACCAAAGCACGCAGGACCCCACAGACATGACAGGGCCCAGCCACTGAAGATCTTAACAAATGGAAGGAGCCTTTCCTTTGCTTTCTCTACTGTACATATTGGTGCATGTTACACAGAACAATATTACTAAAAACACACTGTTTGTTGAAAATGTTTGATGAGTGAAAGCCAAAAGGAGACATGAAGTGAAACATTTCTAAGAGCAAAAGGAAATTTGTGTTATCAGTGAGTTCCATGCTGAATAGAAAAATATTTGGAGAAGCATGAACGTCCATGGGAATAGATGAGCTAGAAAGAAAGGGGGAGGGTGAAGAGCTGACAGAGGTAGCCTTGTGCATTGCAGACTCTCACTCCCAGGAGCTGACCAGGGATCCCTCCCTATTCTGACTCTCATCTGAGAAGCCCCCTGCAGAGGAGGCAGCAGCAACATAATGGAGGATGTTATGAGACATGGAAAGGAAGGACTTTGGACACAAATCCGCAGCCAGTGGCTAGTCCTTGATCCTACCTGATGTGAAATGACATGATGAAATTTGGGTTTCATACAAAGCACAGTGGTAGAAGGATAGATTGGGAATGGAATGAGCAATTAGGAGACCACTAAAATATTCTACATGAAGAATTATAAAGGGATTTATTTACATAGGACATTGTGGATGTTGTAGAATGAGGACTCTGGATTATGATATGTTCTTCTGAAGAGTGTTAAGTGTTATCCTGGAAGGTTTGAATGTGGCATTTGCCAGAATTTATTTCAATTTATTTTTTTCTCTTTGTGAGCCCATGAGTGTTCTTATAGCCAGTGTATGCTTTTGCTGGGGTCTTGGAGCAAATCACAGCATATTCATCCATGTGAGAGTCTTCTCAAATCTTTGTTCAGCTCTCCAGCCTTCCACCACCTGTTTTGGTCTGAGCCTTCTAGTGCCTCACTGTCTATACCCATTAGGAATTAGTCATGAAAAAAGGACTTCCTTCCATGCATCCTTGGGGATCCTTTTCTGTTCCCTATACTCCAAACCCTAGCTGTCTTGGAATCAGTTCTGTCTTTCCTATTCATCTTCCAGCAACAGGTGCCACTATTATTTTATATCGGCAACGTTAATTTGAATATAGTTACATATTTATTATTCACTTTCTTACTATGTCTTCTTGTCATTAAGACCACCTGTCAAATACTTTCCTTCTTCAGGCTCATTCCCTAGTTGGATAAATTTAACCCACCTTTCACCCACCGCCGGCTTCCAGGATCACTTACATTGGCCATTGTTTCAGGGCTAACAAGCCTTTCACTTTCCCTCATTGTTCAAGGTTTCAGTCAAGTTCTGATTGTTTTGCAAAATCTTTGGAATTTGTCTTACTTATTGGGAGTCAAGAAATGTCATTCAACTTTATATATTCAGACTTTCACTGTTTCATCTAGAGGGGCCATCAGAGTGTGATCTTGCTGTGGTGGATGTACGTAAAATAGCAATGTTAACAGAAACAATGCCAGCCTTGCAAGGAGGTCTAACTCCAGGTTCTTATCTGAGAATGGAGTATCTCCTACCCTAGTGGACTGAGGGTCCACCACACATGCCACATGTTCAGGGAGAATATCCACCCTCCTTGCTTACATTCTAACCTGTGTGCCTTCATGTTTAGTTCTTTTTTGGACCCTATTTAAAATCTGACAGAATTTATTGTGTTAGAAATCACTACCACTTTCCATCTGACACAGCACTCAGACGTAAAGCTCTCTACCCCCAACACGGATGAATATAAATCCTTGTTATTCCCATTTGGTGGTGAACACTGAACAGAATAATACCTGGTATAGTAAAAAGTCATTTAGCAGTTTATAGATGCTTTCATTTTTGTATTTGTTCATCCATGTACATTTTCTGATATGAAAATTCAATATTTGCCCAAATGGTACCTGTGAGCAAATTACATGATACACCAGTAACTCAGCAGGTAAAAAGGACAAACAGGCAGTGAAGTAGGAATGGCTCCTGCTAGGTCACCCTAACTAGTCCCAAATTGGAGAGCTCTCTCCAGAAATGACAGTCCTGGCTTGAACTCCAACATGGTAGACCTGGACAGGGCTTTGGAGTCACTTCATTGCAGCCCCTCATGTAATCCTTGTCTACAGTGTCAGACATTTCAAAGCGCCCTGATCCCTGAAACACTGAATCCATTTCTGAGACACTGTATGATGCATGGAGTCCCCTTGCCATTTCCTGTGACTATGTTGGAGGACCCCACTGCAGCAGAGTTCCGTGGGTGAGCATGACCTTCCATGCTTGATGCTTGCTCCTGGCTGAAGCTGGGGGACCATTTGGTGAACCAAGCTGGCCTCTCAGCTCCACAGGGGCTGGGATATTTCTGCAGGGCTGTGTTTCCTTCATTACTGAGCACTGAGACACAGCCCCTTTCTGTTGAGTAAGCACTGGCTGTCCTAGGTAGGTAGATCAGTGGGTGCTGTTGCTGACTACTTTTGTTATTCTGGCTGCTTCTTTCCTCTTCACACTTCCCTAGGTTTTCAACCCATCATAGCTGTTCCTAGCCCATAGAATGAGGGGTGGGTCTGCATTGCTGGCCCTGGGCTGGTTGGTAGGAGTCCTAACATCTGAGAAATCTGCTGCTTTGGCCACAAGGAGGAGCTGTGGCTCCATTGAAACCTCTGAGTTGGGGAAGGGACAGGATTGGGAGTGGGGGAGGGGTGTGATGAGGGGACACTAGAGCCTGAGGCTCCAACCTCATACCAGCTGGGACCATCCCAATGATATTAGACTAAAATTGTCTTCAAATTGATCTACCTTTGTCAAACACCAACACTCGTGTTCTCTTTCAACAACTGTTAGTGCTAAGCCCAGCCAAACCCTGTAACCTCAAAGCAGGTGCAGAGACTGGCTGACCCTCATACACGTCCCTTAGCACGCTTCCAGGTGTCTGGCCCAGGCTGGAATCACATTCACACATTTAAAATGATGGGTGTGGGTCCATCCTAACTTACCCACTGCACTCAGTTGGGCAGAGGGGCTCCAAGGATCCTAGACATGGAGACAAACAATATTTGGAGTAACATCCTGCCTGACTGAGAGGGTCTGTGTCTCACAGAGGGTCCTGGAAGGGAGGAGGGTGGAGAGAGAATCTACACAGTGAGGAAGAGGCTAAAGGCAAAGAGCAATTGTTAGGGGAACAATCCACCTCAGTCCATTGAGTTCCTCTTTCTATCAGAACCTTTATAAGGCATTAGAGGGGGAGGTGTCTCCTGGGGCTGGGGAAACTGTCAGGGACAGTGACATCAACCAAGCAGAGCCACCAACCAAGGACAAGGAGATCAGAGCCTGGATCCTGCCCACTCTCTCCTGCTCCAGGACATCCTAGTTAGAACATTCCACTCATCCAGACTCCACCATGGACTGTTGGCTGCTGGGCTGTGTGGCCCTCTGTCTCCTGGGAGCAGGTGAGTGTGGGGCTCCAGTGGGCTGCCCTTGGACCCTCAGCCATGCCCCTGTGGCTGCAGCAACACCCTTCCTTCTGGGATGGGTCTGAGTTTTGTCCCTTTCCCCCACAGTCTGCCCAGACACTGGAATTACTCAGGTACCAAAGTTCCTGGTGATGGGAATGAGAGATAAGAAGGTTTTGCAATGTGAACAACATCTGGGACACAACACTATGTACTGGTACAAACAGAGGGCTCACAAGGCACTGCAGCTCCTGTTTATCTATAGCTATAATGATATGACTGAAAATAATACCATCCCCACACGCTTCACACCCCAGCGCCCAGACACCTCTCAGTTACACCTTCACCTGGATGCCCTGGAGCCAGAAGACTCAGCCCTGTACCTCTGTGCCAGCAGCCAAGACACAGCCCTGCAGAGCCACCATGTCCCTGTGCACAAACCTCCAGGGTCCACCCAGGAAGCTGTGGGGAAACCAGGTTCCCTAGGGCAGTTCCTGTGAGACCTGAGACAGCAACCTCAGAGCAGAATCCTGCCTGTCAATTCACTGGGTTCCCACACAGACAGCAGCCTGTGACCTGGCCTCGTCCTCAACAACACTGTCCCTGGATAGAAAAGTTGAAGCATAAGTTTTTCAGGTTCTTCCTATCAGCTTGTGACCCTGGGAAGTCTTTCATGAGACACGTTACAGTGTGACCCCAGACTCCCTCTGTTAGGTACCTTTCCCTGACTTCATTTTCCATCCAAGTGACACCTGGGTCCCAACACGGATCCAGCTCTAAATGTGCTCTGGCTGTTACCAAAACCTCTCATCCCCCACCATGTGACTTTGTCAGTTCCCACCCCTGAGGACAATAGTTCCCTCATTTTTTGGGGTTATCTCTTTACCCTTGACATGACTACCAGTCACATGGTTCAGGCCTCTGGATCATAGCACTGAATCATTGGCCTTGGATCATAGCACTGGATCATTGAGCATGAGAGGGGACACTGGGTCCCCCTTGGGTGCAGGTCTTCCAGCCTGGTCCTACTGTCCTGAAGCCCCCATCCTCTGAGGGCCCTTTTCAGCCCCAGTATTTTAGGCAAAGCCTGTGGGACTGCATGCTGCAGGACGTGGGGCTGAGCCCTGGCAGTCACATGTCTACACAGGCACTGTCTCAAAGTTCTGGTCCTTACCCTAGAAGCCAGAGCCCTGAGTGGGGAAGACACCCTGCCTCCCCGACCTGCCATGTGCACCAGCCTCTTGTTTTGTGGCCCTGGGAGCTGGTGAGTCAGAAACACAAGGAAACTTTTGATGTGAGCTTTTCATTGCCAGGTCTTCAGTATTTCCTTCACCTGGACAATGGCTTGCTTCCTTATCTCCAGCTGAGTTTCCATATCATCCTAAACAGAACCCATGGATGCTTAAGTCAAACAGGTGACTAGATCTCTATTGTGGAGATTTAAAAAAGCAGCTGATCTTAAAATATTCTCAGATATGAACCATTTTGCAATGTAGTGGTATCAACAAAACCCAGCACAGGGACTATGGCTGACCCACAATCCAGTGTTGAATTTATGGTCAGAAAACCTGTGCTTGAAGGGTACATGGGTCAAAGAAGTACAAATTTGGCATTAGCAATGCCCTCTAATGGATTCTGAGCAAGCTAGACTGAACCCATCACCCTGGTCTGGGGTGTGTGCCCTGTACTCTCCTGTAGTGACAGCGTTGTGGGCAACAGTCATGGTGTCTGTCCACCTCAGGCTACTCTCGGGGGCCAACTCCAGCTCCAGGGTCTTACCATTCAAACTGGTCTGAACTGAGTCCTCATCAGATTCTTTTCTCCCAAGTTTCTGTGCTGTTTTCTTTAATCCTTGAGACTGGCCTCTTCCTCCCCACTTACTAGTGTAGAGGATTAGAACATATTATTTCCTACTTGGGCATCAGAGAAACACTGAGAGAAAATTAATCATGTACATGCGTGCACTTCCATACAAGAAATTGGGAAGTGTACTATTATCAATATATAGAGGGAAAAATAAAGGATTTCTAAAAGCAAGAGGGTAGAAGAGAAATACACTTTTTAGCAGTGTGGGAAAAATGAGTTTTATTATTACTTACATTTGGGGGTAAGCTGACTAGTGGGCATCTTGCAAAGAGGTCTGTCTAAATCATCTGCCTTGAGTCAATGGTCGGGGTCATCAAAGTTAAAACAAGTTCTGTTAATTGTTAATCCTCAAAAAGTCTTTGGGTGTCCATTCCCAGTCATGTTTTCTGTTACAATACAAATTCCAAACTCAGCTCAAACTGAGTTTTTGTACTTTTAATTTTAAAATGTACGGTGCAACAGCAAAGGGTAGAATCGTTCCTAATTTAAACACATCTCAAGAGTCTTGTCCTCTTGCATCATGGCCAAGGCAAATATCTTGGATTCTGCCCCAACACACCACACAAGGGGGCGCTGTGTTGATGCTGAGCTCCAAATGTTCCTGGGACAGAAGGGTCAGAGCCGGCTGCCTGGGATGGCAATGGTTAAGGGCCAGGCCTATTGGTGCTTCTATCCACTGCAAGGTCAGATAGTATAAGCACTAACTTTAGGTGCTGTCTCAGGGGGGAGCCAGGAAGTTCCCCTGTGCAGTGAGTGGTTAGGGAGGCTCTGTGAGCAGACAAGAAAAGGGAAGGGTGTGGAGCTGGGAGGGGGCAGCCTGCAGGCCCTGGGAGCAGGCCCAGCAGAGGGACCTCTGCCTGAGAGAAAGGTATAGGATCTGTGTGGACTGGCATGCTGCCTGAACAGGTCGCAGCCCCGTCATCCTCACCCAGCCTTGTGTGTCAGGGATGAGCCTTTCCAGGACAAAGCAGGAGCCTTCATCAGCTGAGCCAGGGTGCTGGCAGGAAACCCAGACTCCAGGGAACTAGCAGAGACAATGATATCAGAGCAGAGACATCACTGCCTAACACCCAATCAGAGAAGGTGCCCGGAACATCAGCTCCACAGGACCAGAGCTCTGAGCAGGGAGCCACTGCCTTGTGCTGCCAGGTCCTGCCATGGGCTCCAGGCTCCTCTGCTGTGTGGCCCTTTGTCTCCTGGGAGCAGGTATGCCCTTGCCACAGCTGGGACATGTCTGTTCCAATCCTGACAGGGCCTGAATCCATTTACAGTTTCCATCAGAGTCTGGGTCCTGTTCTTTCTCCAGCTCCTGTCTTTCTTTCTCACAGGCCCAGTGCATTCTGGAGTCACACAAACTCCAAGTCACCTGGTGAAACCCAGAGGACAGACAGTGACACTGAGATGTTCCCTGATCTCTGGGCACACCGCTGTGTATTGGTATCAACAGGCCTGTGGTCAAGGCCCCCTGTTCCTCCTTCAGTGTTTCAACGGGGAAGAGCAACATGGGGGAAACATGTCTGATCGATTCTCAGGGAAACAGCTGGGTGACTGCAGCTCTGGGCTGACTGTGAGGTCCCTGGAGCTGAAGGACTCAGCCCTGCATTTCTGTGCCAGCAGCTCAGCACAGCCCTGCAAAGTCACCTGGGTTCTGTTCACATACCTCCCTGCGCGAACGAGTAGCAACCTCAGAACTGATAGACCTGGGAGAACCTGGGGCCCGCTGGGTACTGGGGGTGACTTGGGCACTGGGAGAGCTACCTCGGCCTTTCTAGGGCAACAGAGGAGAAGAACTCCTGTTCAGGTGCTACGTCAGCATGCTCACTGCAACCTTCCCTTCCCTGCAGGCACTCTGGGGTTCTCGGGCAGAGGAAAGATTGGCCATTTAATAGCTGCCCAGTTATTTTTTGTGGGGACAGTTCACTGGAGGATCAAAATTGTTGGTTAAATGTGTAGTCTAGCAAATAGAATCCCTGGGATTAGTTTTATAAATTCAGGGAAAAGAAATTCAGATTTTGGAGAAAGTCTAGAAAATAAAATATGGCAAAGATGGTTTAAAATAAAGATAGAGCTAGAAGATTGTTTTAAATATGTTATTTGTATCATATCATTTTCTCTGTCCTCCCTAAACCTTCAACACCCAGAAAAGAGAGAGCTGTGTTCATTCGCAGACCCTTGGCGTCCTTGCTACTTACAGAGGTGTCTGTGCACGTTATGTGTGTGTGTGTTTCCTTGTGGAGACACACTAGGTGGAAAGAGTTTCTCTTTGTGGGCATTTATTTAAGGGGTGATGTCACTGAGCAGGGCTCAGGGACACTCTGGGTAAGGACAGCATGCGAGGTCCCACGGGGTCTCACCTAATTAGAGCTCACAGGGTGGAGTAGGCAAGGTATGAAGTCTCAGAAATGAATAGCTAAAATATTTAAACTGTCTTTGTAAAAACGCACTAACTGCCCTGGCTCGTGTGGCTCAGTGGACAGAGTGCCCACCTGCAAAGTAAAGTGTCACTGGTTCAATTCCCAGTCAGGGCCCACGCCTAGGTTGCAGGCCGGGTCCCCAGTAGGGGGCATGCCAGAGGCAACCACATATTGATGTTTTTCTCCCTCCCCCCCTCCCTAAGAATGAATAAATGTTTTTAAAAATGCACTCTCTAACGTGTGCTAATAATTATTCCAACTACATATTTGGTAAAAGGAAAGAGATTAATATGCTTTCAAGAGAAACCTGAGTATCTAACTACATATTTGGAAATATATGAATGTGATTACTAGGAGGAGCAATGGAATAGAGCGTTTCCGGGCTGGACCCACTCAGGATCTGCAAACTTCAGTGTTCAGGCCCGTATCATTTTGGCTGTCTCTTCTGTTATTGGACATGGATTGCAATGGTGCAAAGTAATTTTTTTCTGATTGAAATGTTGGTTCATACAATCTCTGCTTCAAAATGAAGAGTGTATGTGAAGATCAACCGTGTGTCAGCCAGGCTGGGGAAAACAGTAGAGTTTGCCAGTGGGAGGGGAAGGGGGTGGGGGCAAATTCTAGCTCTTGGTGTAGATAGATGTGAATCCTGGAGATGTGGACTGTGGCCCCTGGGGGGCGCTGTGGATCACAGGGCTGCCAGCATCACTGGGAGGGGCAGAGGGAGAGGCCCAGGAGAGGACAGTTAAGGGACCTCTGACCCATGTGTTTGCAGGGGAAGCAGCTGGAGTCCCTGAGGGGTCCTGGGATGTGTGAAGCTGGCACAGGCTCCTCCTGCCCAGGAAGAGGGGACATGCCTACATCTCAGGAGGCGCATGGAGGTGACTCGCTGAGTCCGCAGGGGAAGGCGGGATGTGGGGGTTGGGGTGGCAAAGGCTGGGCAGATAGTGTCAGGCAGGCAGGGGCAATATTGTGGGAAGGTGGGGACAGTGCTGAAGCTGCAGTCAACCCTTAGCTGTGGGGATGTACAGGACAGGGAACGATGTATAGAATCTCAACCCTGGGTCACGCTGAGGGTTCAGAGCACTGGGGTGCAGCCTCCTTGGAGAGTCCCATCAGAGCAGTGACATCATAGCAAATGCTCCTATCAGGGCACAGGGAGTACAGGACTGTAGACTGCTCGCCCCAGGGGACCCCACCCTTAGCTGGGACAGGTCCTGGGAAGCTGCCATGGGCCCCAGGCTCCTCTGCTGTGTGGCCCTTTGTCTCCTGGAAGCAGGTGAGCCTCGGACACTGTGTGTAAGTCTCGGACACGCAGTCACATCCCTGACATAGAAGCCTGGGGTGATGGCTGTCACAGGAGGCTCCTTGTCTTCTGCCTCCGGACTTCTCTCTGTCTCCTCCCAACAGGTCCAGCAGACTCTGGAGTCACACAGACCCCAAAACACCTGATCAAAGCAAGAAAACAGCAAGTGACACTGAAGTGTTCCTATATCTCTGGACACCTCTATGTGTATTGGTATAAACAGCCCCAGGGTCTGGGCCCCGATTTCCTGGCTGAGTATTACAATGGGCAAGAGCGAAGAAAAGGGAACATGCCTGATCGGTTCTCAGTGAAGCAGCTCAGTGACTCCCGCTCTGAGCTGAATGCCAGCTCCCTGGAGCTGAGAGACTCAGCCCTGTACCTCTGTGCCAGCAGCCTTGACACAGCCCTGCAGGAGCGGCAGCTGCCTGCACAAAAACACTCTGCCCTGCTCAGGAAGTGGCAGCTGCCAGCCAGGCAGGCTCAGGCCTTTGCCAGGCGAGGTTCTGCTGCTTAGAGAAGGGATAGGATTTAGTGCTCACAGACATTGTGCAGCTTGGGTATCACTGTTTCTGTTTATACACGTGACAGGGAAATAATGTGCCTGGGTCTCACATTTCATAACCTGAGGAGCAAGAAATCACTCAAGTCTGTTCCTCAACACCTGTGGATTGGTCCCCTCTACCTCTCCCAGTCCCGTGCCCACATTGGCTTCCCTTTTCCAGGTTTAGATGAGCAGACCTGGGTAGATCACACACTATCTGGGACTGTCAACCTCTTTCCCTGACAGGTTCAAGGAACATTTCACTTCAAGGCAACGAATATCCATCCATCCCTCATGATGACAGCAAAGAAATGCACTATTTCTTTTCTTTTTTATTTAAAGATTTTATTTATTTATTTTTAGAGGGAAGGAGAGGGATAAAGAGGAGAGAAACATCAGTGTGTAGTTGCCTCTTGTGCGCCCCCTACTGGGGACCTGGCCTGCAACCCAGGCATGTGCCCTACCTAGACTGGGAATTGAACTAGCGACTGAGGAAGGCACAATTTCCTGCACTGTTGCCATCATCTGGACCTGCAAAGAGACCTGAAGGAAGTTAGGGTTCCTGCAAAGCATGGGAATGTGGGTAGATTAGCTATAGGTCTTTCAAGGCTCGTTATATTTATCATAATTAATGTCAGGAATCCTCCACAGAGAGATATCCCCCACGGAATAATGTCTCAGTTTAAAAAGAGCATTTACACTCTCTCGACTTGGAAGTATCCACCTCTCCCCACATCCCTCAGCAATCCTAGGGGACAGCAGGGCCCCTGTAGAGCTGAACACCACACAGAAAGCTAGTTCCCAAGGGGCGAGCTGGATGTGTCGGCTGCTGCCTCACCCCATACACAGGAGGACATTCTCAGGTGATTCTGAAGCTACTGTGGAGCGAGTGACAGGGGCCCCGTTTGTTGGGGGATGGATAGGAAACAGAATAAAAGGATCCTCAAGTGTGACGAGCCTGCCCCTGAGGTTTGGCCACCTGAGATCAGGAAGGTTGCTGTGGTAGGAAGGACAGTGTGCAGATGCTGGAGGACCAGCAAAGGAGAAAAGGAGGCTGAGGGACGACTTGGGACCCAGGAGTCCTGAAGGCATCAGAAGGCCATCAGAGTTTTCCCTCAGATGCAAAAGCACAGAGACTTGTACACACAGCAAACCAGGGACCCAGGAGTCCTAAAGGCATCAGAAGGCCATCAGAGTTTTCCCTCAGATGCAAAAGCACAGAGACTTGTACACACAGCAAACCAGGGCTTCACGAAGATCTGCAGACAGGACGAAGCACACCTGAAGTCACACACCGTGAACACAGAGGGTGAGAACGACTCTAGGACTTGGGTCAGTTCAGCCACAAGCGTTCTTCTCACTCCAAGCTGTTCACCTGCACATCTGTTTCTGATTTGATGCTCAGGGTAGGGGCGTGTCCTCTTGTGACAAGTTGGCTCTGGGACCCAGACAGTGGGAGTATCACTTCAGAGAGACTCCCTGGAGAGCCCTGTTACCTTTCTGCCCCCAAAGACCCTGAGGGAACCTGCATTGACTGGGCTGATGCCATGAATGGTGGCCTCCTGTGCTGTGTGGCCTTGTGTCTCCTCCATGCAGGTGGGTCCTGGGCTGGGCACCTCTGTGGGGAGAGTTCCCAGGCCAGGCACCTAGCTGCTCCCTGGTGGCTTCAGCATCTGTTCCACTGTGTTTTCCACAGGTCTGGGGAGGGCTGGCATCACTCAGACCCCAACATTCCAGGTCCTGACAACAGGACAGATGGTGACATTGAGGTGTACCCAGGACTTGAACCACAATGTTATGTACTGGTACAGACAGGACCTGGGTAACGGGCTGAGGCTGATCCATTACTCAGTCGGCGTTGGGATCTCTGGCAAAGGAGAGGTTTCGGATGGATACAGTGTCTCTAGATCAAAAAAAGAAGACTTCCCTCTCACGCTAGAGGCGGCCACCCCCTCCCAGACATCCGTGTATTTCTGCGCCAGCAGTGAGGCAGCGAGTGCACAGCACTGCACAGCCACCTGCTCTCTGCACAGAAAGTCAGGGGGAGGCCCACACTGGAACTCAGGGAGCCCTGTGCAGACTCCTACACCTTAGAGCCCTCAGGGCCCCCACCTGAAGGGAGACCCCTGGAATGTGCTAGGGCCCACCTCCAGGACAGTGTTTGCCAAGCCTGGTCTAGATCCATAGCTTCAGTCACACATGTCTGCACTGTGGCTGTCTGTCAGCCTGTCCTCTGCAGCTGCTCCACTAGCTGGGAAGGTGCTTCCCCATCTCTAACTTTGTCATCAGCCTGAGTCTGATGCCCCCAAGGTGGAAAGTGAGTCTTCAGTCAATCAGCTGCTCCTAGACCTCGCTGTATATCACACACGGGTGTGTCAATGGTCAGGGAAACCGAGTCTTCTTCCAAGAAGCAGCTGTAAGAACCCAATTTTAAATGTGTGGTGACTTAGAAGGACAAGAGGCTTTATTGTGGGCTGTGGGGACATAATACTACATGGAAGTTAATGAGCACAGAGAGGACACTCAGTCATGACCCGTGGAAGGGATGGGAGCTTCCAACTCAGATGTCCCCAAGGCATTGCTCCATCTGTGGGTCTCTGAGTGTCTCAGTGCCCACCCTCACCTAAGAAATGGGTAGGACTGAGCATGTGTGACTGGCACAGAGGAGGGTAAGGTGACAGAACAGTGTGCTCCCAGGAGATCCTGAATTGCAGAGAAGACAACAAAATTACCCTTCTCTGTATTGTATCGAAGACACTGTTGACATGTCATAGTGAAAATGCCAGTCCACCAGGGTGATCGGTGAATGAGATGCTAAGTGAGAACCCTGTGGCTAGACAGTGGGGGACCCCAAAGTGATAGCCTTGCATGAATTTTGTTGAAAAAGGAGCTTATAAATGTTCAAGCCAGTCAGTCAAGTGTGGTCTCCTATATAACACGTGTCCCTGAGGTTGAGAGGACTGACAGAGGCAGTGATGTCACTGTGGGAGCTGCCTTGTGGGGACGAGAAACATTCCTCCTCCTCTGCTCCAGCTCACAAGCACCTGACCTGGTGAACCTCCCATTCCTGTCCTGACCCTGCCATGGGCACCAGCCTCCTCTGCTGGGTGACCCTCTGTCTGCTCGGGGCCGGTGAGTTCTCAGAAAACTCAGCAGATTCAGTGTGTTTGATGATTACAATTGTTTTCCTGATTCTGTTGTCAACTTCTATGTTCCCAGGTCACACAGAGGCTGGAGTCTCCCAGTCCCCCAGTTACAAGGTCACCAAGAGGGGACAGAATGTGACATTTCGGTGTGATCCAATTTCTGGCCACATTAGTCTATACTGGTACCAGCAGATGCTAGGGCAGGGCCCGAAGTTTTTGATGTACTTTCAAAACGAGAAAGCCATGGACACCTCTGGGATGCCTAACGATCGCTTCTCTGCTGTGAGACCTGAAGGCTCCTACTCCACTCTGAGCATCCATCCTGCAGAGCCAGGGGACTCGGCAGTGTACCTCTGTGCCAGCAGTGCAACCACAGTGTGTCACCATCACCTCCTTCCTGCTCACAAACCCTGTGGTCCCTTCTGCTCATGATTTGCAGTCTCCCTAGCAAAGAAGGTATCAACAGCATTGCTGCACAAGTGGCCACTTGAGGGAGCTGTGGATCCACAGAGTGAGATGCAGAGGGCTCCCTGTGGGAGATGGAGGGGAAAGGGGAGAGTCTTGGCTTGGTCCCTGAATTAGGGAAATTATCTGATGAATCAATGGTTTCCTGACCATATCTTCTTCCATGAACGGATATGCGGTGTCTGTCCCAGCAGGGACCCATGAAGTTCGTTTTGCATGGAATTACAGCCTCTCTTGGAGCCTGTGTTTGGTGCAGAGTGTGACGGGGCTGCAGGGAGACAACCTGGAAAACCCAAGCCAGGTGTAGAGAGGAGCACCTGCTCCGAAGCTATGGGGCGGGCCTCCCGCCCAGTACATCTGCAGGGCCCAGCTCAGCACAGCCAGCTGTACATATTCATAGAAAAATGGACAGAATCAGGGAAGGCTATGCCCAAAGACCATGTCTGGGGGGTGCAGAGTGTGTGGGACCTACACAGACAGTGATATCAGACAGTGACATCACAGGCAAGCCCTGCAAACAGAGCAACAGGAGGGGTGAAACCTCTGCTCTTTCACCCCAAAGACCAGAGCCCTGAGCAGGCACATGGCCAGTCTTGTGCTTCCTGAATCCTCCAGGGACAGCTTGCTCCTCTACTGTGCAGCCCTGTGTCTCCTGGGGGCAGGTGAGTCTCAGCTCAGGTGGGAGGTCCCTCCACCCCAATGTTCTTGACTGTTGCTGGAGTGTCCATCTGCCTCCTGGGCTTGTCTCAGCTCTGTCTCCTTCTTCCACAGAGTCAGTGGCTGCTGGAGTCACCCAGTCCCCTAGACACCTCATCAAAGGTTGTGGTGGGAAGGCCATTCTGAAATGCCACCCCATCTTCAGACATAAGAGTGTGTACTTGTATCTGCAGGCTCAGGGAAAGTCCCCTGAGTCCTAACTCAGTGTTAGGAACAGCAGGGGTATGGGAAAGGAGATATCTCTGAACCCTTCAAAGGCAAAGTGTTCAGTGACTACCACTCAGAGCTGGCTGTGTGAGACTTGCAGCTAGAAGACTTGGCCATGACCTCTGTGCCTGCAGCTTAGACATAGCCCTTCAGGGTTCGTGACTTTCTGTACCCACACCCCTGTGTTCCAGCTGAGGATGTTGCAAGTATAAGGAAGGGCCTTGGCCGAGTTCCACAGATGCTGCTAGATGTTTTCTAACACTCCCCTTGCCCTGCTGAGCTCACCCAAAGCCTTCTCGAATGTTCTCCGAGCTCTGCCAGCTCCGTGCAATTCCCAGGACATGGCAGGAAGGCCTCCTCAGTGACACAGTGGAGGTCCACCCTGTGTGTTGTGGCGCACAGTCCTGGTGGACACTGTGTGTCCACTTGACAAAGGGGAAAGCGTTTGGTGCACCATTTCACAGACAGGGAGCTGAAGCTCCTGGATGTTCCAAAGGTTCCATGCATGTCTGTCCTCCATGTCCACACCTCTGAAGTCAACAAGCCCCTAGGTTCATGGTCCTGCCCTAGCCTTGGTGCATGAGATACAACAGAGCACAGTCTTTCCTATTTCGAGAACCTCTGAGCCGGGATGGTGAGGTCACCCCTCAGGTGTAGGGTACATGGCTGATCTCCTGCCAGGACATAGAGCTTCAAGCCAGAGGACATGTGTCTGTCCTGACATAGTTCCAGACAGAGCGAGGCCATTATATTCTTTTAAAAAAGGAGCTAAGTGACCCGGAAGATTTCCAGTCTGTCAGGAGGTTCTAGGAGGGAAACAGAAGCCCTCTAGGAATGTCAAGGAGCATTCTGGGAGCTCATGCTGGGAATGCGTGTTTCTAAACCACTGCAAGGGGTAGAGGAGGGTGAGGGGTCTCAGCCTGTCCCCAGTGCCACCACTTCTAGTCAGAAAATCTGAAACTGCTATACCTGTCCAGGTAAGGAGCTGCAGACAACAGCTGAGTGTCACGGCCATTTAAGGAAAGTTGGAGTCATACACGGAGTGCAGGGGGAATCTATGGGGGAACACAGACGACTTTAATTCTATTCATTGTGTGCATTTAATTCAATTACATTCATTATTAGCATTTCCCAGCATTTTATTGTTTATGCTCTCATGCCTCTTAGTTTTGCCCCCTTTGCCCCCCTTCACCTGGCCATCTGCCCACAACTGTAGTCATCCCCATGTATTTGTCCACATCACTGCTCCTTCTCTGTGAGGTAGGTGTGTGATCCACATTACAGGTCAAAACACTGATGTTACAGAGGTTAGAGCATTTGCTAAAGTGGGCACAGGCAGATCAGAACTGGACTCCACCACAGGCCACGCTGACTCCCACCCTTGCTGTAAGTCATCCACTCTTCTGCACGTTGGTGAGGAGGCATCTTCAAAATGGGAACATTGCCCCAAGGGTCCCTTTCAGACATGCTGCCCTGCCTTGGGCTGGTGGCTAATATGTTTGCCTGAGTGTTTGCATTTATAAACTGGGGCCGATAATGCATGTCTGCCATAGATTTCACACAAGCAAATAAAACAATTACTTAATAAAACCATATGGGCTTGGGTCTTCTTAGTGCCCTTCAACTCTGTGACAATTCCCCTGTTCAGCACAGTCACTACTGGGTACATTGCAGGGGCTGTGGCTCCAGGTAGATTGGCGGTCACACAACAGAAGGACAGGAGAAGGGGCAGTTTCATTTAGAGAAAAGCCATCACTGTGGGGCCTCTGGTGCCTCCATCCCATGCTGGCCCCGCTCTGCTCTCAGCCTCAGCTGCAGTGGGCAATTCCCTGCAAAACTGTGTCCATTTACCTGGGACTGAGTGCACCCAGTCACAGTCCAGTGGGAGTCCCTCTGCTTTTTGCTCTGGGATCCTCCCTCTCCCAGGAGCCCAGGAGACCTGCTCACCAGGGCAGCCAGAGTCACAGAAGTGCTAATTAATACTCAGTGGGGGTTAGAGGCAGGCGTGGGAAGAACAAGGGACAAATGTTCCAGCCTCTGTGCTCAGGAGGACAGATTGGAAGGCTCTGTGCAGGTTCTGTGCAGGTTCTAACAAAACCCATCTCCTGATGTCCCAGCACAGGGGCAACACTGAACTTCATACTGATCTCTCCTGCCCTGTTTCGTCCTCCCTGGCCTCTGAATCCTGCTTCCTGAGGTCATTTTCCAAATGTGCTGCTTGCTCCTAAGTCCTCCTCTCAGGCTGTGCCCCTTGGGTGCAGCCTACACTTTGACAGGAATGGAGCAAAGTGACCAACAGAACACCCTTCCCCCTGCAAGAGACCACCATCTGTATTTCATTCATTCTGCCATGTATTCATTCAACAAGTCTTATGAAAACACAAAGTCTTACAATAACACCTGTCAATGAATCTCTTCCCAGTTCCTTTTACTCTATTTCGAATTCCCAAGAGACTCACATGGGTCTCTGCTCCCTTCACACTCTGAACATTTCGTCACTGACGAGACTGGGTTATGTTTACAGAAGATGTGTCCTCCTGGACTCAGACCCATTCATTCCTTCCATCATTCCTTCAATGAGCCCTCGTGGATTGTAGGTACAGAGCAGGTGGGGCTTTGTGGGGATGAAAGCTGATGAAATGGTAGGGTGCTCTTTGAAAAAGAGAATAGAGAAACATGGCAGAAGTTTTGAAAAGGCCTTGTGAGAATCAGGAAGCCTGAAATTCTCCGTCATTTCTGTGTCGTCAATCTGCCAGCACCATGTTAGTTGTGGCTGTGCTGCTGCCGGGGCTGGGAGCCGCCAGAACAAACACACAGAACAAACAGAGCTCTGAGATGAGGTGCATGTTTTCCAAAACATCAGATATGTGACCCTAATTAGTTAACTTACAAATGAATCACAAAAGAAATATTCCTGGTAGGTGCTTATATCACTAAAGGAATTAGGGGATTGTTGAGAATACTAATATTATGGGTGGGTTACACATCACGATGAGAACAGTCCTCACCTCTCTGGGAATCCCAGTCCTGTAGCCCAAAGAATGTGAGCCTCCATGAAAGGCTCCTGTGCTTTGCACTGGTCCAAGCTCAGGAAGTTGGCTCCTTTGTTAAGTGGCTTTGGGTCTCCTGGGAACAAATATGTCCTGAATGTGACCTCATGGCCATTCCTGGGGTTGCCAGGCCCTGAGCTGGAAGCCTGTCCATGAGATGATACCTCAACTTCTTTCTTACCTCTGGTACCTGACTCTTGAGTCCTTTCTTGCTGCTGGGTGATTGAAGTTGCCAAATGAGATGACATCCAGATACACAGTCACAGAGACAGGGTCACCTCACACTGAGGTATGGCCTGTGTAAGAGGTAGCAGCACGAGGACCTCATCCACATCACTGGCAAGGTTCCTCTCTTTTTTACAGAAAGCATAGTCACAGGGGTAAAGGTGTCCAGTCTCCTGGGGCCTCAGCTGGAACCGAGGGAGACTCTTACCCATCAGCACCCAGAGACCTGAGTGCAGGCGACGGGGATCTACCAGTTGGTGATTAAAATAATTCTCAGATTCCAATGATTATGACCCTGAGGTTGTGAAAACTTTTTGGATAACAGTTAATTCCTTAAATAGAAAGGATCCCTGTGGGTTGATATCAAAATTATCCAGAGTTTATGCAAAGAAAAAAGCCAGAAGAAGATATTTCAGGTTAAAATTGATCACAGAAGTCATCCATAGTATGACAGTTGCTATGAGAACATTTTCTAGTCTCCAGTAATACAATGGGAAATTATACAGTGTACAAATAAGGAATTGTATCATAATAGATAGAAGAACAAATTTCCTCCCCAAAAGTCAGGGGAAAGCATATGTACTGCTAAGATTTCTTTAAAAAACTGACTCTCACATTTTTCCCATGCTGAACTGTCAACTGTCTCTGTGTCACTGATTTGTTCCTGTGGGAAGGGGTATGGCAGGTTAGCTCTGCAGCTCAAACATTGGTGAAGAACAGTGATGTCACTGAGTCCCTGAGAGGCTGACTTGTATTTCCCCAAACAGAACTGGAAGATGTGACATTCAGCACTGGACCTGAAATGGTCACAAGGCTCTTTTTCTGTGTGGCTCTTTGTCTCCTATGGGCAGGTGGGTGCAGGTGGGGTTACTTCCCTGGGATTCCCAGCATTCAGTCCAAGCCTTGGTCTTAGGATGACAACTTAAGGCTCTGTCACTCTCTCTACAGGACACTTGGATGCAGGAATCACTCAGGGTCCAAGGTACAAGATTACAGGGACAGGAAAAATGGTGACACTGAGGTGTCACCAGACTGATAACCATAATGCTATGTCCTGGCATCGACAAGACCTGGGCCATGGGCTGAGGAGAATATATTACTCAGTGGGTGTTGGGATCACCAGCAAAGGAGAGGATGCTGACGGGTACAGTGCATCTAGGTTGAATATGGAGGACTTTTTCCTCATGCTGGAGTCGGCCACCCCCTCCCAGACATCTGTGTACTTCTGTGCCAGCAGAGAAATGGTGAATCCACAGCACTGCATGGCCACCTTCTCTCTATACAAAAAATATGGTTGAGGCTCTGCACTCTGGATTCATGTGACCCCTGAGCACTCTGATACATCTTTGGAGCTCCGAGTGTCCAGTATCTGCAGGGTGACCCTCAGTGTGTGATGAGGTCCCCCTCAAGGTTACTGTCTCCTAGGCCTGGTCGATATCCAGGGCCTTGGGCACACACCAGGGTCTGCTTGGTTGATATCTCTCAGTCTGTGCTGGCAGGTGGTGTGTTAGCTGGGAAGGTGGTTGCTATTTCTAACTTTTCTTGTCATCAGCCTGAGTGTGATGCCTCCAAGGTGAGAATTCATGAACAGCATATCCACGTAGATCCCCTTGAGTGTCACATACAGGCGTGTTAAAGGTGCAGGACATTGAGTCATCCTGCAGACACAAGTTATGAGAAACCTCTGCATGGTGACTAAGGAGGACACGAGGCTTTTCTATGGGCAGGGGAGACAAGATACTATGTGGAGGTTAATGAGCAGAGAGAGGGCATTAGTTCGTGCCCTGCAGGAGTTGGAGCTTCCAACTCAGATATCTATCTGGGCATCACTCCACTTGTCCCCAAGTGGGCCCAGGGTGTGGCCCTCAGGTGTGATTCCATTTCTGGACACTTTGATCTTTACTAATACAGACAGATCCTGAGACAGGGTCCAGAGTTTCTGATGTACTTTCAAATCCTGGATTCCCCCGACTCCTCCGAGATGCCTAAGGACTGGTTCTCTGCAGATAGGCCAGAGGGCTCCTAATTCACTCTGTGGATTCACTCTGCAGAGCCAGGGGGCTTGGCCATGTCCCTCTGTGCCAGCAGCTCCACCCCATCGTGGCACCATCACCCCCTTTGTGGGAACACACCCTCATACTGCTCTCTCAATGAAGCTCCACAGTGGAAAGCAGCTCTTCTTTGCTCATCATTCCCCAATCAGAGACACAGTTCTCAACATCAGCTGTCCTTTGGGAACAGAGAACAAAGCCCTGTCTGGTGAGTCTCAGTTGGTTGGGCATAGTGCTGCCAACCAAAGGCTCTCTGGTTCGATTCCTGGCCTGTGACTGGGTTGTAGATTTGCATCCTCATTGGGGCTCATGTGAGAGGCAACTGATTGATATCTCTCTCTCACACTGATGTTTCTCTCCCTTTGTGCCTCATTTCCTCTCATTGCTCTAGAAGTAAATAAATGAAATAATTAAATGACGAGGACACACAGAGACAGCTCAGGACTCCAAGGGATGGACTGAATGGTATGGACATGAACTGTCTTTGCTAGGACTGGGAGCCTTGGCCCAGAACACAGCTCTGTGCCTGTGCAGACAGCATGGTGGCACCTCAGAGCTTGTCTGCATCTGAAATGTTGAAAAGAGGCTGCATCTGCACCCTCTTCCTGTGCATCGTTTTCTAAGTCTCCCTGAAAAAGCTCCCATTGGAAGCTTTCTGCAGCAACTTGTCAAAGGTTCCTTCCTGTTGGAAGTGAAGGTCTACACAGCTTTTGAGCCCATTGAGTGAGAATCACCTGAGTAATCACAAAACGGTTTCATGTCCCCTGTTTGGCTGCAGGAGCCCACACTCTATTTCGTTCTCATTTTCAATCCATTCCACCCTGAGTGTCAGACTGCAGCATACTTCCACGACCTCTTGGTTTCATCTTGACCCCATGGTTTCCTTCTAGAGATGAGGGTTTTGTTGGTGTCCTCTCATTTTGACTTGAAGTAATTTCCCTGAAGTCTTTATCTCGATATAATGTGCTCTTTTATTCACAACATGCATTATTTCTTTTTATTTTATGTTTTATGTAGGTATACATTACTTGTTATAAACATAAATAATTGAACCCCTGTCTGTGCAGGCAGCTGCAGATACCTGGCAAATCTCCAGCCATGGGCAGAGGGGATAGGCCTTTGCATCATGGGTTTCTGGGAGTCCTGAGAGGTAACCCTCAGCTCTAAGACTGAGACTGGATGTCACAGACAGAGCTGAGATTGAGGTGCCCTGAGCCTTGCATAACAAGTAAGGACTGTGACAACCCCTTCTAACCCACCTAAAAATGGTGGTAGCCATGACACCAAATCTGTTTACCCAGGGAATGAGAGTCCCAGGAAGGGACATTTCCGGATCGTGTTTGAACTCTGCTCAGGTCCCTGTGCCTCCTGGGAGTGAGGAAGGCCTGGGGTCCCAGGGCAGCTCCCGCCCTTGTGAAGCCACCAGGGACCCCTTCCTGGACTGTTTCTCCATTTATGCCACCGCCCACCACCTGACCCTGGCCAACTCCACTTCCTTAGGATACTATTTGGTACCAGTGTTTTTTTATACCCCACAATGCCGCTGTTTTACACAGAATCAACTCCAAGTTCACAGAGCAGATGCCCATTGGACAGGCTGTTCCTCTTGTGTGGACTGTGCTTTGGGGTCTCACTTCCAGCATCCACAGTTCCCCATTAGGTATCTTATCTCCATGGCTGTTAAAAAACCTTATGTGTTATATTTTACTTGTATTTCAATTTCAATTTTATTCACACACATTTGACTCCATCTTGAAGATAATGTCATTATCTTCCCAATCTTTTGCTGATCTACGTTTTGAAGATAATATGAAACCCATTTTCTTTTTTGCATTTTTGCATTATTTTTGCTTTTGGCATGGGGATAGAAGAAACTCTTCATACTTCAACTTGGATGTTTTTTCCTACTTCAGACTAAGCATTATTTCCTTCCAATCCCCTCCTCTCCCTCTGCCTTTCAGAAGACAATTTGAAGGAAGCAGATGCCAGCCTGTAGCTGTAGATTATGTGATAGTGCTTCAGGAGAATAGGGTTGGGATACTAAGCATGGAAACTGGAGGATATAGGGTCACAGTGGGAATTAATATTGGGATTAGGGTTAAGGATGTTGGGATACCATTTAGAGGATAGTGCTTCTGGCATCTGCAGCCTGTACGCCAACCAGACAGTCCCAGCATCCCTTGGGCTGTGGCAGAAGACACAGTAATGAGATGTCAGTTACTGGCCAGCAGATGGTGCTGTGAAGCCATTGACCTGGAAAGGGCTGAGGGAGAGTCTGATAGCACAGGAAAGGGTTAAAAAGACCTGGGCAGGGATCCAACACAGGGCAGATGCTGAGGCAGATTTCAGTTGTGGCCAGTCTCCTTACAGCTGTGGAATGGGTGGGAAGCCCCGCTAAACATTAAAAGACCCACTGTAGATGGATTTGGTCAAGGCAGCCATGTTGGCAGGGGCAGGTGGAGACAGAGAATTAACTGTTCTCCAAGACTGTAGGAAACCAGGAGTGACCCAGGAGAGGACAGTGAACAAACCTCTGTCCCACATGTCTGCAGGGGGAAGCAGCTGGAGTCACCAAGGGGTTCTAGGATGCCTGAAGCTGGTATAGGCTCCTCCTACCCAGGAAGAGGGGACGTGCGTACACCTTAGGAATCACCAAGGAGACCTGTCCCTGAGCCTGCAGGGGAAGGAGAGATGTAGGGTCAGCAGCAAGGGCTGGTAATTGGTTCAGGCAGGGGCAGGCAGGGACAGTGTTGTGGGTACTTGGGTACACTGTTGAAGCTACAGGCAATTCTTAGCTGTGGGGCTCTCCAGGGCACAGAGTGATGAATAGACTCTGGACCCTGGTTCCCACCAAGGGTTCAGAGAACCAGGGGGCAGCCTCCTTGGAGAGTCTCATCAAAGCAGTTACATCATAGCAAATGCTCCTATCAGGGTACAGGGAGTACAGGACTGTAGACCGCTCAACCCAAGGGACCCCACCCTTAGCTGGGACAGGTCCTAGGAAGTTGCCATGGGCCCCAGGCTCCTCTGCTGTGTGGCCCTTTGTCTCTTGGAAGCAGGTGAGCCCTGGACACTGTGTGTAAGTCTTGGACACGCAGTCACATCCCTGACATAGAAGCCTGGGGTGATGGCTGCTGGGGGAGGCTCCTTGTTTTCTGTCTCCAGACTTCTCTCTGTCTCTTCCCAACAGGTCCAGCAGACTCTGGGGTTATGCAGACCCCAAAACACCTGGTCAAAGCAAGAAAACAGCAAGTGACACTGAAGTGTTCCTATATCTCTGGAGACCTCTCTGTGTATTGGTACAAACAGCCCCAGGGTCAGGGCCCCGATTTCCTCGTTCAGTACTATAATGGGCAAGAGCGAAGTAAAGGGAACATGCCTGATCGGTTCTCAGTGAAGCAGTTCAGTGACTCCCGCTCTGAACTGAATGCCAGCTCCCTGGAGCTGAGCGACTCAGCCCTGTACCTCTGTGCCAGCAGCCTTGACACAGCCCTGCAGGAGTGGCAGCTGCCTGCACAAAAACACTCTGCCCCACTCAGGAAGTGAGTGCAAAGTGGCTGCTGCCAGCCAGGCAGGCTCAGGCCTTTGCCAGGCGAGGTTCTGCTGCTTAGAGAAGGGATAGGATTTAGTGCTCACAGACATCGTGCAGCTTAAGTATGATTGTTTGTGTTTATACCCATGATGGGAAGGAATATTTCTGTGACCCACATTTCATAACCTGAGGAGCAAGAAATCACTCAAGTCTGTTCCTCAACACCTGGAATTTCCTCACTGCCCGCTGCTAACAGTGTTGTGCCCACATTGGCTTTCCTTTTTCTGGTCTAGATGAACAGGCCTGGGAAGATCAAGTGCCATCAGGGATTGTCAGCCTCTTTCCCGACAGCTTGGAAGTATTTAAACGAGTCACCCAAGTGTGCTGTCATGTGCATTGCTTTTCCCTGAGTTCAAGGGGCCTGACAGAGGCAGTGATGTCATTGTGAGCTTCTTTGTGGGGACAAGGGATGTTCCTCCTCCTCTGCTCCTGCTCACAAGGACCTGACCTGATCGTCTTCGCATTCCTGTCCTGACCCTGCCATGGGCACCAGGCTCCTCTGCTGGGTGACCCTCTGTCTGCTGGGGGTCGGTGAGTCCTCAGAAAACCAAGTACTTTTAGTGTGTGTGTGTGTGTGTGTGTGTGTGTGTGTGTGTGTGTGTGATGGTTATGTTTGTTTTTTTCATTCTCTTGTCAACTTCTGTGTCCCCAGGTCACACAGAGGCTGGAGTCTCCCAGTCCCCCAGGCATAAGGTCACCAAGAGGGGACAGAATGTGACATTTCGGTGTGATCCAATTTCTGGCCACTTTCGCCTTTACTGGTACCAACAGATGCTAGGGCAGGGCCCGAAGTTTTTGATGTACTTTCAAAGCAAGGAAGCCCCGGACACCTCTGGGATGCCTAACGATCGCTTCTCTGCTGTGAGACCTGAAGGCTCCTACTCCACTCTGAGCATCCATCCTGCAGAGCCAGGGGACTCGGCCGTGTACCTCTGTGCCAGCAGTGCAACCACAGTGTGTCACCATCACCTCCTTCCTGCTCACAAACCCTGTGGTCCCTTCTGCTCATGGTTCACAGTCTCCCTAGCAAAGAAGGTATCAACAGCATTGATGCACAAGTGGCCACTTGAGGGCGCTGTGGATCCACAGAGTGAGATGCAGAGGGCACCCTGTGGGAGACGGAAGTTGAAGAAGGAGAGTCTTGGCTTGGTCCCTGCATTAAGGAAATTATCTGATGAATCAACAGTTTGCTGATCATATCATTTTCCATGAACGGATATGCAGGTGTCTGTCCCAGCAGGGAGCCATGAAGTTCGTTTTGCATGGAATTACAGCCTCTCTTGGAGCCTGTGTTTGGTGCAGAGTGTGATGGGGCTGCAGGGAGACAACCTGGAAAACCCAAGCCAGGTGTAGAGAGGAGCACCTGCTCCGAAGCTATGGGGCGGGCCTCCCGCCCAGTACATCTGCAGGGCCCAGCTCAGCACAGCCGGCTGTACATATTCATAGAAAAATGGACAGAATCAGGGAAGGCTATGCCCAAAGACCATGTCTGGGGGGTGCAGAGTGTGTGGGACCTACACAGACAGTGATATCAGACAGTGACATCACAGGCAAGCCCTGCAAACAGAGCAACAGGAGGGGTGAAACCTCTGCTCTTTCACCCCAAAGACCAGAGCCCTGAGCAGGCACATGGCCAGTCTTGTGCTTCCTGAATCCTCCAGGGGCAGCTTGCTCCTCTACTGTGCAGCCTTGTGTCTCCTGGGGGCAGGTGAGTCTCAGCTCAGGTGGGAGGTCCCTCCACCCCAATGTTCTTGGGTGTTGCTGGAGTGTCCATCTGCCTCCTGGGCTTGTCTCAGCTCTGTCTCCTTCCTCCACAGAGTCAGTGGCTGCTGGAGTCACCCAGTCCCCTAGACACCTCATCAAAGGTTGTGGTGGGAAGGCCATTCTGAAATGCCACCCCATCTTCAGACATAAGAGTGTGTACTTGTATCTGCAGGCTCAGGGAAAGTCCCCTGGATCCTAACTCAGTATTAGGAACAGCAGGGGTATGGGAAAGGAGATATCTCTGAACCCTTCAAAGGCAAAGTGTTCAGTGACTACCGCTCAGAGCTGGCTGTGTGAGCCTTGCAGCTAGAAGACTTGGCCACGACCTCTGTGCCTGCAGCTTAGACATAGCCCTTCAGGGGCCATGGCTTTCTGTACCCACACCCCCCTGTTCCAGCTGAGGATGTTGCAAGTATAAGAAAGGGCCTTAGCTGAGTTCCACAGATGCTACTAGATGTTTTCTAACACTCCCCTTGCCCTGTTGAGCTGAGCCAGAGCCTTCCTGAATGTTCTTTCAGTTCTGCCAGCCCCGTGCAATTCCAAGCACAGGGTAGGAAGCCCTCCTCAGTGACACAGTGGAGGCCCACCTTGTGTGTTGTGGTGCACAGTCCTAGTGGACACCCTATGTCCACTTTACAGAGGGGGAGCACTCGGTGCACCATTTCATAGACAGGGAGCTATAGCTCCTGGATGTTCCAACTATTCCATGAATGTCCGTCCTCCATGTCCACACCTCTGAAGTCAACAAGACCCTGGATCCATGGTTCTGCAAGGGCTTTTGTCCATGAGATAGAACAGAGCACACTGTCTCCCATTTCAAGAATCTCTGAGCTGAGATGAGGAGGTAACACCTCAAATGTAGGGTGCACGGTTGATCCCCTATCAAATTCTAGGACATAGAGCTTCAAGCCAGAGGACATGTGTCTGTCCTGACATAGTTCCAGACAGAGCAAGGGTGAGGCCATGATATTCCCCTAAGAGAGGAGCTAAGTGACCCCGGGGGATTTCCAGTCTGTCAGGAGACTCTCGGAGTGAAACAGAAGCCCACATGGAATAACAAGCAGCATCATGGGAGCTCATGCTGGGAATGCGTGTTTCTAAACCACTGCAAGGGGTAGAGGAGGGTGAGGGATCTCAGCCTGTCCTCAGAGCCACCACCTCCAGTCAGAAAATCTGAAATTGCAACACCTTCCCAGGTGAGGAGCTGCAGACAACAGCTGAGCGTCAGGGCCATTGAAGGAAAGTTGGAGGCATACACGGAGTGCAGAGGGAATCTATGGGGAACACAGATGACTTTAATCCTACTCATTGTGTGCATTTAATTCAATTACATTCGTTATTAGCATTTTCCCAGCATTCTATTGTTTATGCTCTCATGCCTCTAAGTTTTGCCCCCTTTGCCCCCTTCACCTGGACAGCCGCCCACTCCCGTAGTCAATCACGTGTTTGTTCACATCACTGCTCCTTCTCTGTCAGGTAGGTGTGCGACCCACATTACAGGTGAAAACACTGATTGTTGGAGAGGTTAGAGCATTTGCTAAAGTGAGCGCAGGCAACGCAGATCAGAACTGGACTCCACCACAGGCCACGCTGACTCCCACCCTTGCTGTAAGTCATCCACTCTTCTGCACGTTGGTGAGGAGGCATCTTCAAAATGGGAACATTGCCCCAAGGGTCCCTTTCAGACATGCTGGCTTTGACGCAAATCACTGGCCTAACACCTTCCACCTGTATAATGACAGGCAGAAGAGGGAAGAGATCCAGCTTCAGAGACCTGTGTTGTCATCTTCTGCCCTGCCTTGGGCTGGTGCCTCGGATGTTTGTCTGAATTTTTGCATTTATAAAGTGGGGCCAATAATGCATGTTTGGCATAGATTTCACGCAAGCAAATAAAACAAATTGCTTAATAAAACAATATGGGCTTGAGTGTTCTTAGGTGCCCATGAACTCTGTGACAATTCCCTTGTCCAGCACAATCACTACTCAGTGCGGTGCAGGGATCAGTGCAGGCACAGGTGAGTTCTCCCTACCTCACAGACGTCCCCATACAGAGTCCTCTGAAATGCAAGTAATGACCTCTGATAATCTGTTAGGTGAGTGAGCTATTGTACAAAGAGTTGTTTCTGAGGGAAACTGAATATGGGACCCACAACAGCACTTCCTGTTTGACATGAAGTCTGACATACAAGAAGCTGTGATGCTTCCAGAAGGTTGCGGCTCCAGGGTGATTGGTGATCACACAGCAGAAGGACAGGAGAAGGGGCAGTTTCATTTAGAGAAAAGCCATCCCTGTGGGGTCTCTGTCGCCTCCATCCCATGCTGACCTCGCCCTGCTTTCAGCCTCAGCTGCAGTGGGCAATTCCCTGCAAGACTGTGTTCATTTACCTGGGACCGAGTGCACCCAGTCACAGTCCAGTGGGAGTCCCTCTGCTTTTTGCTCTGGTATCCTCCTTCTTCCAGGAGCCCAGGAGGCCTGCTCACCAGGACAGCCACAGCTACAGAAGTGCTGACACTCTCAGGGAGTCAGAGAGTCGAACACAGCATGGGACAAAAGCTCCAGCCTCTGTGCTCAGGAGGACAGATTGGAAGGTGCTGTGGGTCCTTCTCTGCTGGTTCTAACAAAATCCATCTCCAGATGTCCCAGCACAGGAGCAACCCCGCACCTCATACTAGTCTCTTCTTCAATGTTTCTTCCTCTCTGACCTCTGACTCCTGCTTCCTGGGGTCATTTTCCAAATGTGCTTCTTGCTCCTAAGTCCTTCTCTCAGACTGTGCCCCTGGAAGCAGCCTGACCTGTGACAGGGATGGAGCAAAGTGATCATCAGAACACCCTTCCCCCTGCAAGAGACCACCATTGGTATTTCATTCACTCTGCCATCCATTCATTCTACAACTCTTATGAAAAAACAAAGTCTTACAATAATGCCTATGAAGGATCTCTTCCCAGTTCTTCTTGCTCTATTTTGAATTCCCAAGAGACTCACATGGGTCTCTGCTCCCTTCACGCTCTGATCCTTTCGTCACTGACGAGACTGGGTTATGTTTACAGAAGATGTGTCCTCCTGGACTCAGACCCATTCATTCCTTCCATCATTCCTTCAATGAGCCCTCGTGGATTGTAGGTACAGAGCAGGTGGGGCTTTGTGGGGATGAAAGCTGATGAAATGGTAGGGTGCTCTTTGAAAAAGAGAATAGAGCAACATGGCAGAAGTTTTGAAAAGGACTTGTGAGAATCAGGAAGCCTGAAATTCTCCGTCATTTCTGTGTCGTCAATCTGCCAGCACCATGTTAGTGGTGGCCGTGCTGCTGATGGGGCTGGGAGCTGCCAGAACAAACACACAGAACAAACAGAGCTCTGAGATGAGGTGCATGTTTTCCAAAACATCAGATATGTGACCCTAATGAATTAACTTACAAATGAATCACAAAAGAAATATTCCTGGTAGGTGCTTATATCACTAAAGGAATTAGGGAATTGTTGAGAATACTAATATTATGGGTGGGTTGCACATCACATGAGAACAGTCCTCACCTCTCTGGGAATCCCAGTCCTGTAACCCAAAGAACGTGAGCCTCCATGAAAGGGTCCTGTGCTTTGCACTGGTCCAAGCTTAGGAAGTCGGCTCCTTTGTTATGTGGCTCTGGGTCTCCTGGGAACAAATATGTCCTGGATGTGACCTCACAGCCATTCCTGGGGTTGCCAGGCCCTGAGCTGGAAGCCTGTCCATGAGATGATACCTCAACTTCTTTCTTACCTCTGGTACCTGACTCTGAGTCCTTTCTTGCTGCTGGGTGATTGAAGTTGCCAAATGAGATGACATCCAGATACACAGTCACAGAGACAGGGTCACCTCACACTGAGGTATGGCCTGTGCAAGAGGTAGCAGCATGAGGACCTCATCCACATCACTGGCAAGGCTCCTCTCTTTTTTACAGAAAGCACAGTCACAGGGGCAAAGGTGTCCAGTCTCCTGGGGCCTCAGCTGGAACCGAGGGAGACTTACCCGTCAGCACCCAGAGACCTGAGCTCAGGTGATGGGGATCTACCAGTGGGTGATTCATGAGAAAACATAAAATAATTCTCAGATTCCAATGATTGTGACCCTGAGGTTGTGAAAACTTTTTGGATAACACTTAGTTCCTTAAATGGAAGGGATCCCTCTGGGTTGATATAAAAATTATCCGGAGTTTATGCAAAGAAAAAAACCAGAAGAACATATTTGAGGTTAAAATTGATCAGAGCAGTCCCCAAAGTTTGACGGTTGCTATGAGAACATTTTCTAGTCTCCAGTAATACAATGGAAAATTGTACACTGCACAATTAAGGAATTGTATCATAATAGATGGAAGAATAAATTTCCTTCCCAAAAGTCAGGGGAAAGCATATATACTGCTAAGATTTCTTTAAAAAACTGACTCTCACATTTATTCCATGCTGCACTGTCAACTGTCTCTATGTCACTTATTTGTTCCTGTGGGAAGGGGTGTGGCAGGTTAGCTCTGTAGCCCAAACATTGGTGAAGGACAGTGATATCACTGAGTCCCTGAGAGGCTAACTTATATTTCCCCAAACAGAACTGGAAGACATGACATTCTGCGCTGGACTTGAAATGGTACCCAGGCTCTTCTTCTGTGTGGCTCTTTGTCTCCTGGGGGCAGGTGGGTGCAGCTGGGCTTCCTGCCCTGGAATTTCCAGCATTCAGCCCAAGTCTTGGTGGTAGGATGACAACATAAGGCTCTGTCACTCTCTCTACAGGACACTTGGATGCAGGAATTACCCAGAGTCCAAGGTACAAGGTCACAGGAACAGGAAAAAAGGTGATGCTGAGGTGTCATCAGACTGATAACCGTAATGCTATGTCCTGGCATCGACAAGACCTGGGCCATGGGCTGAGGCAAATATATTACTCAGGGGGTGTTGAGATCACCAGCAAAGGAGAATATGCTGATGGGTACAGTGCATCTAGGTTGAATATGGAGGACTTTCTCCTCATGCTGGAGTCGGCCACCCCCTCCCAGACATCTGTGTACTTCTGTGGCAGCAGAGAAGTGCTGATCCACAGCACTGCATGGCCACCTTCTCTCTATACAAAAAATATGGTTGAGGCTCTGCACTCTGGATTCATGTGACCCCTGAGCAAACCCCTACACCTTGGAGCCCCGAGTGCCCAATACTGCAGGGTGATCTCAGGTGTGTGATATGGTCCCCCTTAGGTTAGTTTTTCTCAGGCCTGGTCTAGATCCAGGGCCTCAGGCACACACCAGGGTCTGCTTGGTTGATGTCTGTCAGTCTGTCCTGGCAGGTGCTCTGTTATCTAGGAAGGTGGTTGCTATTTATAGCATTACTTGTCATCAGCCTGAGTGTAATGCCTCCAGGGTGGGAATTCATGAACAGCACATCCACATAGATCCCCTCGAGTGTCATCTGCAGGTGTGTTAAAGGTGCAGGATGCTGAGTCATTCTTCAGACAGAAGATATGAGAAACATGTGCATGGTGACTAAGGAGGACACAAGGCTTTTCTATGGGCAGGAGAGACACATAATACTATGTGCAGGTTAATGAATTAGGACAGGGCTCTTGGCCATGCCCTGCAGAAGGAGTTGGAGCTTCCAACACAGCTATTTCCCAGGCATCACTTCACATGTCACCAAGAAGGGAACGCTGTGTCACTCAGGTGTGATTCCACTTCTGGACACCTTGATCTTTACTAACACAGACAGATCCTGGGACAGGGCCCAATGATTTTGATGTACTAAATCCTGGATTCTTCAGACTCCTCCAAGATGCCTAAGGACTGGTTCTCTGCTGAGAGGCCAGAGAGCTCCTAATCCACTCTGTGGGTTCAGCCTGTAGAGCTGGGGGACTCAGCTGCATCCCTCTGTGTCAGCAACTCCACCACAGTGTGGTACCATTACCCCCTTCATGCACACATGCCCTCATACCTCTCTCTCTATGCACTTCCCACAGTCCAAACTAGCCCATCTTTGCTCATCATTCCTCAGTAAAGACATAGTTCTCAACATCAGCTGTGCTTTGGGAAAAGAGAACAAAGCCCTGCCTGGTGAGTCTTAACTGGCTGGGCATAGTGCTGTCAACCAAAGGCTCTCTGGTTTGATTCCTGGTCAGGGCACTTGCATGGGTTGCAGATTTTGATCCCCATTGGGGCACATAGGAGATGCAGCCGATCCATGTTCATCTCTCACATCGATGCTTTTTTCCCTTTCTTTCTCATCGTTTCTCATCTCTCTAAAGGTAATTAAATAAAATCTTCAAAAATTAGGATTCCCGGAGACAGCTCATTTCTCCAAGGCACCCATCGAACTTCACAAACAAGAACCATGTTCAGTACGACTGTGGGTCTTGGCCTTAAACATATCTCCATTCTGTGTAGGGAGGGTGCCTGCTCCTCAGGGTTTGCACTTGGAATGTTGGTGATCCTGCACATCCTTCTTCCTATGCATCCTTCTCTAAGTTTCCCATCACATTGGAAGCTTTCTGCAGCAATTTGTCAAAGGTTCCTTCCTGTTGGAAGTGAAGGTCTTCACAATATGTGTTCCCATTGACTGAGACTCACCACAGTAATAACGCTAAGGCTTCATGTCCTCTGTCAGGCTGAGGGAGCCCACACTCATTTTGTTTTCATTTTCCCTTCACTCCATTCTGAGTGTCAGACTGCAGCGTACTTCCATGACCTCTCAGTTTGATCTTGACCCCATGGGTAAATCCTTCTAGAGATGAGGGTTTTGTTGGAGTCCTCCCATTTTGATTTGAACTAATTTTCCCGAATTCCTTAACTCAATATGACCTTATTTTTGAATATATGCCTTATTTCTCATTTATTTTCTGTGTTACCAATATAACATGTATTACTTGTTTTAAATATAAATAATTGGACCCCTGCCTGTGGGGCAGCTGCAGATAACTAGCAAACCTCTAGCCATGGGCAGAAGGAATAGGCCTTTGGATCATGGGTTTCTGGGAGTCCTGAGAGGTAACCTACAGCCCCTAGGATAAGACTCAATGTCACAAATTCAGTCCTGATTGGACTTCCGCCAAGATGGAGGCAAAGGTGGAGACGTGGTGCCTTCTCACACAACCATGTTTAGAGACAACTAAATGTTAGCAACAGAAAACACAGCCAGAACACAGAAAATTGAACTTTTCGGAAGTCTGTTAACAACAAATTCTTCAGCCTGACCGGTAAGGAGCAAAACCAGCAGCTGGTGGAGTGGGGTTGCACAGGAAAACTTGGTCAGAGGGACTCAGGCGCACTGAATCCAGGCACAGGGTTGGACCTAGTGAGAGACTGAGCAAGCGACCTACCGAGCAAGCTACCGTGGGGAAACAGCGAGGGAGCAGGGCTGCAGGTTGACTGTGGTCGCGCATTTGTGCGCGGATAGACAAGCGAGGGAGTGGGCGATTGGCCCGGGACCCAGCAGGTCCCCACAGCAAGCGGCAGTGGTGGGCCCCACCATTTCCTCGCTCTGACCCCACCTCCACCTACAGCGTCATAACCCAGTGACTCTGATGGCCCGACCCTGGGGAACCACCTAAAGCTCTACTCCTCACCCACCAGTGCGAAACAGCAGAGGGGACCGTCATTTCCCCGCTCTGACCCCGCCCCCACATACAGTGTCACAACCCAGCTATCTGGGAGTCCAAGGCTCCGCTCCCCACACTTAAAGGGCACGAACAGACCAAAAATGGCTCAAGAAGATCTCAAAGCCCCAGAGCCCATAACTCTAAGTGATGAACAAATAGCGGAACTCTCAGATGCACAGTTTAAAACACTGGTGATCAGGATCCTCACAGAACTGGTTGATTATAGCCACAAATTAGATAAACATATGAAGGCAAAACTAATTGAAATGAATGGAATTGCATAGGAAACCAATAGCGATGAAAAAGAAAACTGGGACTCAAATCAATAGAGTCGACCAGAAGAAAGCAAATAATGGCCAAACAGAAAAGAGTGAAGAAGCAAGAATTCAAAAAAATGAGGAGAGTCTTAGGAACCTCCAGGACATCTTTAAACGTTCCAACATCAGAATTATAGGGGTACCAGAAGGGGGAAAGGAACAGCCACCAGTGGAAAACTTATTTGAACAAATAATAAAGGAGAATTTCCCGAATCCGGCAAAGGAAATAGACTTCCAGGAAATCCAGGAAGCTCGGAGAGTCCCAAAGAAGTTGGACCCAAGAAGAAACACACCAAGGCACATCATCATTACCTTAGCCAAGATTAAAATGAAGGAGAGAATCCTAGAAGCAGCAAGAGCTAAGGGAACAGTCACCTACAAAGGAGTTCCCATCAGACTGTCAGCGGATTTCTCAAAAGAGACCTTACAGGCAAGAAGGGGCTGGAAAGAGGTATTCCAAGTCATGAAATCTAAAGACCTACAACCAAGATTGCTCTATCCAGGAAAACTTTCATTTAGAATGGAAAGACAGATAATGTGCTTCTCAGATAAGATCAAATTTAAGGAGTTTATCATCACCAAGCCCTTATTATATGAAATGTTAAAAGGACTTATCTAAGAAAAAGAAGTTAAAAAAACATGAACAGTGAAAGGACAGCAAACTCACAGTTATTAACAACCACACCTAAAACAAAAGCAAACTAAAAGGACAGCTAGATCAGGAGTGGAAACATAGAAATGAAGATCTCAAGGAGGGTTAGCAACAGGGGAGTGGGAGGAGGAGAAATGGGGAGATGGTACAGAAAATAAGTAGCATAAACAGTAGATAGAAAGTAGATGGGGGGGCAAGAATAGTATGGGAAATAAAGAATCTAAAGAACTTGAGACACATGGTCATAAACTAAAGGGGAGGTAATGGGGACGGGGAGGTAGAGTGGAGGGGAATGAAGGGGGAAATAGAACAACTGTAATGGCAAAATCAATAAAAAATAAAAAAAATTCGGTCCTGATCAACGTGCCTGAGCCTTCCATGGCAGGTAAGGGCAGTGATATTCCCTCCAAACCCACCTAAAAATGGTGGTAGCCATGACACCAAATCTGTTTATCCATGGGATAAGAGTCCCTGGAAGGGACATTTCCTGGTCATGTTTGAACTGTGCTCAGGTCACTGTGTCTAATGGGAATGAGGAAGACCTGAGTTCCCAAGACAACTCCCTGTCTTTGTGAAGACATTAGGGACCCTTTCTGGACCGTTTCTCCATTTATGCCACCGCCCAGCACCTGACCCTGGCCAACTCAGCTTCCTTAGAATACTATTTGGTACCAGTATTTGCTTATCCCCCACAATGACACTGCTTTACCCAAGTCAACTTCAGGGTCACAGAGCAGATGCCCATTGTACAGGCTGTTCCTCTTGTGTGGACTGTGCTTTTGGGTCTCAGTTGCAGTGTCCTCAGTTCCCCATTAGGTATCCTTTCTCCATGACTACTAACGAACTGTATGTGTTACATTTTACTTGTATTTCAATTTTAACTTTTATTCACACAATTTGACTCCATCTTGAAGGTAATATTATTATCTTTCCAGTCTTTTGCTGTTGTCTATTTTGGAGATAACATAAAATACCTCTTCTCTTTTTTTTATTATGTTCATTTGGAGCAATGGAGATAAAAGAAACTTTGCATACTTTCCCTGTGTGTTTTGCTTTCTACTTTGGACTAGATATTATTTTTTTCCCATCTCCTTCTCTCCCTCTGCCTTTCAGAAGACAATATAAAGGAAGCAGTACCCAGCCTGTAGCTGTAGATTATGCGATAGTGCTTCAGGAGAATAGGGGTGCGATACTAAGCATGGAACTGGAGGAAATCGGGTAACAGTGGGAATTAACATTGAGATTAGGGTTAAGGATGTTGAGATACCATTTAGAGGATAGTGCTTCTGGCATCTTTAGCCTGTACACCAACCAGACAGTCCCAGCATCCCTAGGGCTATGGAAGAAGACATAGCAATGAAATGTCAGTTGCTGACCACCAGATGGCACTGTGAAGCCATTGACCTGGAAGGAGCTCTGGGGAGAGTTGGGAAACAGAAAAGGGTTAAGAAGACTTGGGCAGGGATCCAACCCTGGGCAGATGTTGAGACAGTTTTCAGTTGTCAAAGATCTCCTTACAGCTGTGGAATGGGTAGGAGGTCCCGCTAAACGTTAGAAGACCCACAGTGAAAGATTTGGGCAAGGCAGCCATGTTGGCAGGGGCAGGTGGAGACAGAGAATTAACTGTCCCGCAAGACTATGGGAAATCAGGGGTGTCCAAGGAAAGAACACTGAGGTCTCCTCTGTCCTACATGTGTGCAGGGGGGAGCAGCTGGAGTCACCAAGGGGTCCTAGGATGCTTGAAGCTGGCAGAGGCTCCTCCTACCCAGGAAGAGGGGACGTGCCTGCACCTCAGGAGACACCAAGGAGGCCTCTCCCTGATCTCATAGGGGAAGGAGGGGTGTAGGGTCAGCAGCAAGGGCTGGTAATTAGTTCAGGCAGGGACAATGTTGTGGGCACATGGGGAAAGACAACCCTGAGCCACGGGGCTGTGCAAGGAGGGAATGATGCATAGAATATCAAACCTGGTGCTATGTCACACCAAGTGTACATAGCACCAGGGGCGACAGGACCTGGGTTACGGGCTGAGGCTGATTCATTACTCAGTTGCTGCTGGGATCACTGACAAAGGAGAGGTCCCTGATGGGTACAGTGTCTCCAGATCAAAACAAGAAGACTTCCCCCTCACACTGGAGTCGGCCACCCCCTCCCAGACGTCTGTGTACTTCTGTGCCAGCAGTGAGTCCACAGTGCTGCACAGCTGCCACCTCTCTGCACAGAAAGTCAGGGGGAGGCCCAGCACCTGGACTCAGGGAGCCCTGTGCAGACTCCTACACCTTGGAGCCCCCAGTGGCTCCTGCCTGCACAGTGAGCCTGGATGTGAGAAGAGGTCACCTCCAGGGCTGTGTCTGCTGGCCTCGGGCACACACACTTCCCCTGTTGCTGTCCTTCAGTTTGTCCCTCCCTGCAGCTGCCATGTTAGTTGGGAAGGCACTTCCCCAGCTCCAGCTTCCTTGTCATCAGCCTGAGTCTGATGCCTCCAGGGTCAAATGTCATTGATAATCAGATCCAACTATCCCTCTTGCGTACCACACACAGGTGTCTTAAAGGTCAGGGAAATTGAGTCTTATTCCAGACAGAAGCTTTAAGAAGTTGATTTTTAATATGTGGTGACTGAGAAGGACATGAGGCTTTGCTACAGGCTGTGTGGACATTATAGTACATAGAGGCTAATGAGCACGGGCAGGGCTTTGGTCGTGACCTGCAGAAGGAAGAGGAGCTTCCTACTCTGATATTTCCCAGGGCATTGCTCCAACTGTGAGTCTCTGAGTGTGTCAGTGTGTCCAGGGCAAAGCCAAGTCAACCCCGATACCCACCCTCACTAAGAAAGGGACAAGGTTGAGCATGTGTGACTGGGAGAGTAGAGGGGATGGTGACAGAACAGGGTGCCCCAAGGAGATCCTAAATTGCAGAGTAGACAATGAATCCACCCTTTGGTGTGTTGTACTGATGAGGCTGTTTACATGTCCCAGTGAAAATGCCAGTTGACCAGGGTGACAGGTGAATGAGACTCAGTGTGAGTCCCTTGCATGCAGGCAGCACAAATCCAAAGTGACAGCTGTGCATGGATTTTGTTCAAAAGGTGCTTAAACTCATCATCCATATGTGCTCTCATATACGTCATGTGTCCCTGACGTCAAGAGGACTGATAGAGAGAGTGATGTCACTGTGGGAGCTGCCTTGTGGAAACTAGGGATGTCTTTCTCCTCTACCTCTGCTCACAAGGACCAGAACCTCATGGACATCCCCTTCCTGTCCTGAGCCTGCCATTGGCACCAGGCTCCACTGCTGGGCAACTATCTCTCTCCTGGGGGCTGGTGAGTCCTCAGATTACCAAGTAGTTTTAGTGTGTGTGTGTGTGTGTGTGTGTGTGTGTGTGTGTGTGTGTGTGTGTTTGATGATTACAATTGTTTTCCTGATTCTGTTGTCAACTTCTGTATTCCCAGGTCACACAGAGGCTGGAGTCTCCCAGTCCCTCAGTCATAAGGTCACCAAGAGGGGACAGAATGTGACATTTCGGTGTGATCCAATTTCTGGCCACATTGGCCTTTACTGGTACCAACAGATGCTAGGGCAGGGCCCAAAGTTTTTGATGTACTTTCAAAACAAGGAAGCCTTGGACACCTCTGGGATGCCTAACGATCGCTTCTCTGCTGTGAGACCCGAAGGCTCCTACTCCACTCTGAGCATCCATCCTGCAGAGCCAGGGGACTCGGCCGTGTACCTCTGTGCCAGCAGTGCAACCACAGTGTGTCACCATCACATCCTCCCTGCTCACAAACCCTGTGCTCCTCTCTGCCCATGGTTCCCAGGCTTCCTTGGAAGGAGGTGTCAAAAGTGCTGCTGCACAAGTGGCCAGTTGAGGGCGCTGTGGATCCACAGAGTGAGATGCAGAGGGTGCCCTGTGGGAGAGGGAGGTGAAGAGGGAGAGTCTTGGCTTGGTCCCTTCATTAGGGAAATTATCTGATGAGTAAACAGTTTGCTGACCATATCTTTTTCCATGAACGGATATGCAGGTTTCTGTCACAGCAGGGAGGCATGAACTCAGTTTGTATGGAGTTACAGCCTCTCTTGGAGCCTATGTTTGATGCAAAGTGTGATGGGGCTTCAGTGAGGCAGCCTGGAAAATCCAATCCAGGTGTAGAGAGCAGAGCACCTGCTCCAAAGCTACAGGGGTGGCCATCGGCCCTCTTATCTGGGGGGGAGGGGCAGCTCAGCACAGCCAGCTGCACCTGCTCATAGGAAGATGGACAGAATGTAGAAACGCTGGATGAGACTATCCTGTTTGGGGTGAGTGGGACCTACACAGACAGTGACGTCACAGGCAAGCCCTGCACAGAGCAAGGGGAGGGGCAAAACCTCTGCTGTCTCATCTCAAGACCAGAGCCCTGAACAGGGACGTGGGCAGTCCTGTCCTGCTGGAATCTTCCAATGACACCTGACTCCTCTGCTGAATGGCCCTGTGTCTTCTGGGTGCAGATGAGTCTCAACTAATGTGGAACATCCGCCAACCTGACATTCTTGATTGTTTCTGGAGTGTGCATCTGTCTCCTTGGCTGGTCTCAGCTTCGTGTCCTTCATCCACAGGGTCAGTGGCTACTGGAGTCACTTAGTCCCCAAGAAACCTCAAAAATGGTATTGGTGGGGAAGCCATTCTGAAATGCCACCCCATCTCTGGACACAAGACTATATACTGATACTTGTAGGCTCTCAAACACAATCCCCAATTTCTCAGTCAGTATTACAAACAGCAGGAGTATGGGCAATAAAACTTCCCAAATCGCTTCAAAGGAAAACAGTTCAGAAACTACAGCTGATCTGACCATGTGTGCCTTGCATGTGGCAGAGACTGCCATGACCCTCTGTGCCAGCAGCTCCAACACAGTGTGATGACGTGTCCCCCTTTATGCACAAAAACCCTCACACTTCTCTCTCCATGCAGCTCCCGCAACGCTAAAGCAGCTCTTCATTGCTCATCATTCCCAACTGAAGACACAGTTCTCTTCATCAGCTGTCCTTTGGGAAGAGAGAACAAAGCCCTGTTGTGCCTCAGTTGGCTGGGGGTTGCACTGCCAATGAAAGGCTTTCTAGTTGGACTCCCAGTCAGGGCACATGCCTGGATTGCAGATTTGGATCCCTGTTGGGGTGCAGAGGAGAGGCAACCAGTGGATATTTCTCTCTCACACTGATGTTTGTCTTCCTCTCTTTCTCATTCCCTCTCGCCTTTCTAGAGGAAATAAATGAAATCTTTAAACAAGGAGAATACCGAGATCCAGATCTGTGCCCCAAGGCATGGACCAAGCATCACAGACATGAACTTTCTCTGGTAGGACTGTGGGTCTCAGCCCCAAATGCAGCTCTGCTCTGGGTAGAGGGTGTGCCAGCTCCTCAGGGTTGTCTGCATCTGGAAAATTGGTGACACTCTCTTCCTGCGCATCCTTCTCTAAGTTTCCCATCACACTGGGAGCTTTGTGCAGCAACTTGTCAGAGGTTCCTTCCTGTTGGAAGTGAAGGTCCACACCAATTTCATGCCCACAGACTGTGAATCACACGAGTGATCACAGAACAGCTTCATGTCCTCTGTCAGGCTGCAGAAGCCCACACTCTATATTGGTTTCATTTTCCCTCCACTGCACCCTGAGTGTCAGACTGCAGATACTTACATGACCTCTCAGTTTGATCTTGACCCCATGGGAAACCCTTCTAGAGATGAAGGTTTTGTTGGCGTCCTCGCATTTTGACTTGAAGCAATTTCCCTGAATTCTTTGACTCAATAGGACGTGACTTTTTCTTGAAAACATCCCTTATTTCTTTTATTTTATATTTTATGTAGGTATATATTATTTGTTATAAATATAAATAATTGAATCCCTGTCTGTTGGCGCAGCTGCAGATACCTTGGAAATCTATGGCCGTGGGCAGAGGGGTTAGGTCTTTGCATCATGGGTTTCTGGGAGTCATGAGGTAACCTACGGCTCTAAGACTGGGATGAATGTCACAGAGTTTGTGGAGATCGAGGTGCCTGAGCCTTGCATAGCAGGTAACGACAGTGAAAATCCCTCCAAATCCACCTAAAAATGGTGGTGGCCATGACACCAAATCTGTTTACCCAGGGAATTAGAGTCCCAGGAAGGGACCTTTCCAGGTCATGTTTGAACTCTGCTCAGGTCCCTGTGCCTCCTGGGAGGGAGGAAGCCCTGGGCTCCCAGGGAAGCTCTCTGTCCCTGTGAAGCTATCAGGGACCCCTTCCCCGACTGTGTCTCTGTTTATTACACCACCAAGCACCTGACCCTGGCCAACTCTGCTTACTTAGGATACTATTTAGTACCATTGTTATTCTTTTTCCCATTATGTTTACTTTAGCAATGGAGATTTAAAAAACTGTTTATACTTCATCTTGTGTGTTTTCCTTCCTATTTTGGAATATGTATTATTTTCTTTCACTGCCCTTCTCTCCCTCTGCCTTTCACAAGACAATTTGAAGGAAGCAGATCCCAGCCTGTAGCTGTAGATTATGTGATAGTGCTTCAGTAGAATAGGGGTGGGATACTAGGCATGGAAACTGGAAGAAAGAGGCTCACAATGGGAATTAATGTTGAAATTAGGGTTAAGGATGTTGAGACACCACATCAAGGATAGTGCTTCTGGCACCTTCAGCCTGTAAACCAGGCAGACAGTCCCAGCATCCCTTGGGCTGTGGCAGAAGACACAGTAATGAGATGTCAGTTACTGGCCAGCAGATGGCGCTGTGAAGCCATTGACCTGGAAAGGGCTGAGGGAGAGAGTCTGGGAGAGCAGGAAAGGGTTAAGAAGACCTGGGCAGGAATCCAACAGGGCAGGTTTCAGTCATCACTAGTCTACCTACAGCTGTGGAATGGGTGGGAGGTCCCACTAAATTTTAAAAGACCCACAATGAAGGATTTGGTCAAGACAGCCTTGGTGGCAGGGGCAGGTGAAGACAGAGAATTAACTGTCCCCCAGAACTGGGGAAACCAGGAGTTACCCAGGACAGAACAGTGATGTCTCCTCTGTCCTACATGTCTGCAGAGGGAAGCAGCTGTAATCACCAAGGGGTCCTAGGATGCCTGAAGCTGGCACAGGCTCCTCCTGCCCAGGAAGACGGGACGTGCCTACACCTCAGGAGACACCAAGGAGGCCTCTCCCTGAGCCCCCAGGGCAAAGAGGGATGTAGGGTCAGCAGCAAGGTCTGGAAATTAGTTCAGGCAGGGGCAGGTAGGGACAGTGTTGTGGGCACATGGGGATATGCAACCCTTAGCCATGGGGCTGTGCAAGAAACGGAATGATGCATAGAATATCGAACCTGGGTCCGACCAAGGGTTCAGAGCACCAGGGGGCAGCCTTCTTGGAGAGTCTCAATGGAGCAATTAAAACATCAGAGCAGTGGTGTCATAGCAAATGCTCCTATCAGGGCCCAGGGAGTACGGAACTGTAGACTGCTCACAACAGGGGACCCCACCCTTAGCTGGGAAAGGTCCTGGGAAGCTGCCATGGGCCCCAGGCTCCTCTGCTGTGTGGCCCTTTGTCTCCTGGGAGCAGGTGAGCCCTGGACACTGTGTGTAAGTCTCAGACATACAGTCACATCCATGACATGGAAGCCTGGGGTAATGGCTGCCGGGGGTGGCTCCCTGTGGTCTGACCCCTGACTACTCTCTGTCTCCTCCCAACAGGCCCAGCAGACTCTGGGGTCACGCAGACCCCAAAATACCTGATCAAAGCAAGAAAACAGCAAGTGACGCTGAGCTGTTCCTATATCTCTGGACACGTCTCTGTGTTTTGGTACAAACAGTACCAGGGTCAGGGCCCTGATTTCCTTGTTGAGTACTACAATGGGCAAGAGCAAAGTAAAGGGAACATGCCTGATCGGTTCTCAGTGAAGCAATTCAGTGACTCCCGCTCTGAGCTGAATGCGAGCTCCCTGGAGCTGAGTGACTCAGCCCTGTACCTCTGTGCCAGCAGCCTTGACACAGCCCTGCAGGAGCTGCAGCTGCCTGCACAAAAACCCTCTGCCCCACTCAGGAAGTGAGCACAAAGTGGCTGCTGCCAGCCAGGCAGGCTCAGGCCTAGGACTGTAGCTCGCCTGTCTCAGGCACTGTTCTGCTGCTTACAGATGGGGTAAGAGTTGTTCTGATGGACATCATGCAGCTTAAGTATCATTGTTCCTGTATGTACACTTGATGGGAAGTAATGTTCCTGGGTCTCAGACTTTATAACTGAAGGAGCAAGAAATCACTCAAATCTGTTCCTCAACACCCGTGGATTTACGCTCCTGCCCCGCCCCCACTCCCAGGGCTGTGCCCACATTGGCTTCCCTCTTCCAGGTCTAGATGAACAGGCCTGGGATGATCACACACCATCTGGGATTGTCAACCTCTTTCCTGACAGCTTCAAGGAACATTCCACTTCAGGCAACCAATATTCATCCATCCTTCTTGGTGACAGAAAAGAAGGGCACAGTTTCCCAATCTGTGGCTGTCACCTGCACCTACACAGAGCCCTGAAGCAAGTTTGGGGTCCTGCCAAGCATGGGACTGAGGGTAGATTAGCTACAAGTGTTTAAAGACTCATTATATTTATCATAATTAATGTCAGCAATGCTTTCCAGGGAGATATTTCCCGTGGAACAATGCTTCAATTTCAAAAGAGCATTTTTCACTCTCTCACCTTGGTGGCAGCCACCTTTCCCCACAACCCTTTGAAACCCTAAGGTCCAGCAGGGCATCTGCAGATCCAAGCACCACACAGAAAGGGAGGTCCCAGCTTGGACTGGATGTACTGGCCGCTGCCTCATCCTGAAGATGGGAAGTACTTTCTAAGGTGATTCTGAAGCTACTGTGGAGCATCTGGTGGGGGTCCCATCTGTTGGGGGATGGATAGGACACAGAGCCAAGGGCTCCTCAAGGGTTGAAAAGCCTGCCCCTGAGGTTTGGCCACCAGAGACAAGGAGGATCCTTGTGGGAGGAGGGACAGTGGGCAGATGCTGGTTGACCAGCAAAGTAGAAAAAGAGGCTGAGAGATGACTTGGACCCAAGAGTCCTAAAGGCATCAGAAAGCCATCAGGGTTTTCCCTCAGATGCAAAAGCCCAGAGGCTTGTATACACAGCAAACCAGGGCTTCACAAAGATGCGCAGACAGGATGAAGCACACCTGAAGTCACACACTGTGAACAAGAGGGAGAGAAGGACTCTAGGACTCCTGTCAGGTTCAGGCACAAGCATTCCTCTTTCTTCAAGCTGCTCACCTGCAAATCTCTTTCGGATTTGATGCTTAGGGAAGGGGCGTGTCCTCTTGTCACAAATTGGTTCTGGGGCCCAGGCAGTGGGAGTGACAGTTCTGAGAGACTCCTGGAGAGCCGTGCTCCATCCTAGCCTCCCACACACCCAGTTGGACCCTGCATCAGCCTGGCTCCTGCCATGAATGGCGGCCTCCTGTGCTGTGTGGCCTTGTGTCTCCTCCATACAGGTGGGTCTTGGGCTGGGCCCCTCTGTGGGAAGAGTTTCCAAGCCCTGCACCGAGCTGCTTTCTGGTGGCTGCAGCATCTCTTCCTCTTTTATTCCTACAGGTCTGGGGAGGGCCGGCATCACTCAGACCCCAACATTCCAGGTCCTGACAACAGGACAGAAGGTGACATTGAGGTGTACCCAGGACTTGAACCACAACATTATGTACTGGTACAGACAGGACCTAGGTCATGGGCTGAGGCTGATCCATAACTCAGTGGGTGTTGGGATAACTGACAAAGGAGAAGTCCCTGATGGGTACAGTGTCAGTAGATCCAAAAAAGAGGATTTCCCACTCACGCTGGAGGCGGCCACCCCCTCCCAGACGTCTGTGTACTTCTGTGCCAGCAGTGAGTCCACAGTGCTGCACAGCTGCCTCCTCCCTGCACAGAAAGTCAGGGGGAGGCCCAGCACCTGGACTCAGGGAGCCCTGTGCACACTCCTACACCTTGGAGCCCCTGGTGGCTGCTGCCTGTAGGGTGACCCTCTGTGTATGCTGGGGTCACCCTCTAGGGCAGTGTCTGCCAGGCAGGGACCAAACCCAGGGCCTTGGACACACAGGTGTCCACCTTTGCTGTCTGTCTCTGTGTCCTCTGCAGCTGGTCCTTTAGCTGGTCCCCAGCTCTTGCTTTTCTTGCCACCAGCCTGAGTCAGAGGCCATCAGGGTAGACTGTCATCAATAATCAGACACATCTGTGCCCACTGGTGTATCACAAGTATTCCAGTCTCCCTCTGGAAAGATGCTGTGAGAAAAATATTTTTAAATGCATGGTGACTGAGAAGGTTAAGAGGCCTTTCTGTGGGCAGTGGAGACTACCCACAGAAGTTAATGGAAGTTAATGAGCACAAAGGGGACAGTTGGTCATGACCTTCAGAAGGAATAGGAGCTTCCCACTGAGATGTTTCCAGGGTTAGATGCTCCATCTGTGCATCTCTGAGTAGGTCAGCATGTCCAGGGCAAAGCCAAGTCAACCCCGACACCCACCCTCACCTAAGAAAGAGACAGGGTTGGGCATGTGTGACTAGGAGAGTAGAGGGGACCATGACAGAACAGGGTACACCCAGGAGATCCTGAATTGCAGAGGGGGCAATGAATTCACCCTTTGGTGTGCTGTACTGATGATGCTGTTTATGTGTCCTAGTGAAAATGCCAGTTGACCAGGATGACAAGTGAATGACTCAGTGTGAGTCACCTGCATGCAGACAGCCGAGATCCAAAGTGACTGCTGTGCATGGATTTTGTTCAAAAGGTGCTTAAATTAGTCATGCATAAGTGCTCTCATGTGTCCCTGAGGTCGAGAGGACTAATAGAGACAGTGAAGTCACTGTGGGAGCTGCCTTGTGGGGACAAGGGACGTTCCTCCTCATATGCTCCTGCTCACAAGGACCTGCCTTAGTGAACCTCTTATTTCTACCCTGACCCTGCCATGGGCACCAGGCTCCTCTGCTGAGTGACCTTCTGTCTCCTCGGGGCCAGTGAGTCCTCAGAATACCAAGTAGTTCAGTGTGTGTGTGTGTGTTTGACAATTACAATATTTTCATGATTCTTTTGTCAACCTCTGTGTTCCCAGGTCACACAGAGGCTGGAGTCTCCCAGTCCCCCAGCCACAAGGTCACCAAGAGAAGACAGAATGTGACATTTCGGTGTGATCCAATTTCTGGACACAATGTTTTTTACTGGTACCAACAGACTTTGGGCCAGGGCCCAGAGCTTTTGATGTACTTTCAACGCAAGGAAGCGGTGGACACCTCCGGGATGCCTAAAGATCGCTTCTCTGCTGTGAGACCTGAGGGCTCCAACTCCACTCTGAGCATCCATCCTGCAGAGCCAGGGGACTCGGCCTTGTACCTCTGTGCCAGCAGTGCAACCACAGTGTGTCACCATCACCACCTCCCAGCCCACAAACCCTCCTGTGCTCCCCTCTGCTCATGACTCCAAGACTGCCCAATAAAGGAGGTGCCCTGTTCTTCCCTCATCAAGAAACTTAAGTGCATTTGGATTTTCAATGCTTTTTCTCATAGTAAAAACCAGAACACAGCAAGTTGGATTTCTGGGATTCCTTCATACACCTCAAGATTCTATAATTGAGCTGGAGCAGCAGAGTTCTGTCTCAGGTGTGGTGAAATCTTCTCTTGTCAAATAGAAAGTCTCAGCACATGTGTGACAACCTCCTCGTCCTGTGTGTCACTGATGCTGACACGTGATGCCCACATGTGAGCAGCCATGAAGAGCTCTGTTAGGTCACATGCAGCCACCAACCTTAAAAATAAATAAATTACACTCCTTAGTGAAAGCTGTCATTGAAATCAATCATGAGCACCCATCACATGCACAATAAAGAACATTAATGTATGTATAAGTATTGTTTTATTATTCTCTTCTGGACAATCCTACAGGCATTCCATATTTAATTTCCTTCTTTTCTAGCCTATTTTTAATAGAATTTAAATTTAGCTTGGATTAATAAAGACCTGAGTTGAGAACATTTTACAGGGAAGTAATTCAAATGAGAGCTAAATAATAATTATAATGATTCCCCCCTTATTTTCCAGAGATACTTTCTAACACCAAGTGGAATGCAGAAATTGCCAATGGTATGATGGAACCTGATGTACACTGTTCTCCCTACACACTTGCACCTTTCACTTTGAAGGAAGCACTTCACAGCATTTCTTTGGGAGATCTGGTTGCTGGCATCACTACCCCTGCATTTCATGGATGTTGTAGGTAAAATAAGGGTGACTGGACCTCAAGCACTGCCCGAACAGGACAGTCAGTCACATACCAGAGACAGGCCAGTGAGTGGCAGGCAGGGATGGTGCACAGTGTGGAGACACTGGGCAAGGGGGTGGTTCACATCCTGGGTGGGAGAAAGCAGGACAGTGTGAGATTTCACCACACTCCTCAGAATGATGCATATTGAGAAGTGTTGAATTCTTTTTTTCTGGCCTTTATCATTTAATCTTTGGGGACTACAGTTGACCTTTGGAAACTGAATCTTTGGGAAGTGAAACTACAGCTAATGGGGCACTTCTGTGGGTGAAAGTAAAATGCGTGCAGCAGACATAGCAAGACAGGCAGCAGGTAATGCACACGTGTCTTACCATTGTGAGGTCTTCCTGATCCATGTGGAGGGGTATGGGCTGTGGTAGAGATGGGAGGTAAATCATTAACTCCAGAGTCACCACTCAAATAGCAAACAGAGTTATACAGCTCATAGGCCAACAAACACAGAAATGGATTCATTATAAAGATGCCTAATTAATACACAAGAAGGCATGAAACAAAGAACAAGGGAACAAAGAGCAGATATGATTGTAGAAAACAAATAGTAAAATGACAAACATGAAGATGACCAGAACAATATGTACATAAACTCTAAAGAATCTCAATGCCCAAATTGAAAAGCATCCATTGTGATACTGAATACAAGAGAAAGAAAGCAGATGTATGCCACCTACCACCAACTGCATGCACTAGAAGCATAAAGACTCACAGGTGAAATGGAACAGATCCACCATGCTAACCCTAATCCAATGAGAGCTGGAGCAGCAATGTTAATATCAGACAAAGCAAATCTCAGAGCAAGGAGCCTCATTTGAGACAACAAAGGTCATATTCTATAATAAAAGGGCCAATCGATCAAGAAGACAAGGCAATCAGAAATATTTATGCATCTAAAAACAGAGCTTCCAAATACTGAAGCCGAAAAGGCAAAGAGAAAGAGACAAATTCCCAATCACAATCAGACATTTCAACACCTGTCAGTAATTGAATTGAATTGATTGAACTTGACCAAAAAAAAAAAAGTGAGGGTACAGAAGACATAGAAAACATGATCGATCACCTTGACCTGATGGACATTTACAGGATAGTTCACCCAACAGCAGCAGAATGTACCTTCTTACCAAAGGCACCCAGATTGTGTAACAAGACAAACTATGAACTTGGGGCATAAAATAAGTAACAGTACATTTAAAACATTCAAGTCATACAAATCGTGTTCTCTGAACACAGAGGAGCTGAATTAGAAATCAATAACTGAAAGAGCTCTACAAAAATTCCAAATGTTAGAAACTAAACAACAATATTCTAAATAACCAATAGGGTAAAGAATAAATCAAAAGGAAACGATAAAGGGATTTTAACTACTAAAAATGAAAATATAATATATGAAAATCAGTAGAATGCCACACTAGGAATACTTAGGGAGAAACCTAAAAATTAGGGAATATTCCTACTCATCCTGAGCCAGCACTATTTTACCCAAATCAAAAACACGTATCATCAAAACAAAACAAAACAAAACATAAAAACACCCTACAGACAATATCCCTAGTGAGCACAGATGAATAAACCTTTAGAATTCCAGTGTATCAAATACGACATTGAAAAGGATAACACCCCACAACCAAGGGGGGGTCTATCTCAGTATTACAGAGTCCTGACTGTTAACGTTTATAGGGACATCCAGGAAGTTTAACATCTCAAATACTGAAATGCAAAAAAATGATAGGATGATATCTATAGATGCTTAAAGAACATTTGATACATTCCAACAACTATTTCTGTTCAAAACTCTTCTTAAATTACAAGTAATTGGAAGCACCCTTCCCCGAATCCAGGGCATCTGTGAAAAATCTAGGGTTAGTAACATTTTGGGATGTAGACTGTGAAAGGTAAAGATGCATGCCCACTGCACTCTATAGATCCAACACTAAGGGTTGCATGAAAGGGGGGAATAGTCAATTCAACAGTAGTGCTGGAAAGCCCATGTCCATAGGGGAAAATAATGAACCTCAGTGCTTACCTCACTTCATGAAGCAGAAGTGGGACCAACCTGGCCTCTCCTTATTCTTCTATAGCCCAGAAGCTAACCAATACTGTCTGTATTTTTAACTGATTGAAGAAAATAAAAGGAAGAATATGTTCTGACACATGAACATTATAGGAATCTCAGATTTTGGCATTCATACACACAATTTATGGGAACATGTCCCCACTCAGTCAGGTATGCAGTGTCTCGGACTGGTTTGACAAGACTGTGGCAGAGCCGAGTCTCTGGCACAGAAAACCAAACTATTTACCTGCCCCTTTACAGAAAGAGTTGGCTGACTCAGCGGTAACCAAAGTGAATGTGAAATGGGTCAGCATTCACAACGATGTATAAAGCTTTGAAAGGAAGCACAGCCCATTCCTTCCCGATGTTCAGTTAGGCAAACATTTCTTAGGACAAAAAAAAATATTCTGAACTTAAAAAGCACATTTTTTCCATAAAATTTTAAAGTCATGTTCATCAAAAGATATTAAAATATATACACATATGTGAAAGTATATATACATACACATAAATACGTGTAATTTGAAAAAGGACATGTATCCAAAATATAAATACTTCCTACATATCAATAATACATAAAGACATGTAATTCAATTTAAAAAATAGCAAAGGAATTGAGCAGAGTGATTCCCCAGAAAAGTAAATACATAAGTGGGCAGTACCTTCTTCAGAAAACGTTTTTTTCCAGCTGCTGAGGAGATATCTAGGCTGATGGGGGCCCACCATCTGTCCTCCCCAAGAATCACTGGGTAAAGACAGAGCTTTGCTCAGGGTCCTGCCTCCCCTTCACAGGGCAGCTGCATGCATGGTGTCCTCTATCCTACAACACTCATCGATGAGGTTTATCATTTCTATTCCTGTTTTGGAAAATGGCATCCCACCTTCCTCACCACCACAGGCAAAGAGTGAGTCTGAGACAGGTAAACAAGAAATCAGCAGGAGCTGTGCAGAGTCCTGGGGGTTCCCTGATGACTAATTTAAACAGAACCCAGCCAGCTCTGGCAGTGTCAAAGGCGCTGCTGCCAGTGGCCGCTGGAGGGCGCTGTGGGTCCACACAGTGAGAGGCTGCTGGTGCCCTGTGGGACAGGGAGGGTTCAGAAGACAGGCTCAGCTTGGTGCCTGCATTAGAGAAATTATCTTTTGAATCCCAGGTTCACTCATCCTATCTTTTTTCTTAATGGATATGCTGGTGTGTTTCACAAAGCAAGAAACCATGAATTTGGCCTTGCTTGAGTGGTAGCCTCTCTTGGAGCCTGTGTTTGGTGGAGAGTGTGATGGGGCTTCAGTGAAGAGCATGTAAAATTCAAGCCAGGTATAGAGCAAGGAGCACCTGCTACAAGGCAAAGAGAACCCATGCTGATGGCCACCTGCCCTGTACCCTCAGGTTTAACTCAGCACAGCCAGCTGCACCTACTCCTAGGAAAATGGACAGAATCAGGGAATGCAGGACCAGCTGAGCTTGTCCTGGGGGTGTGGGTACCCACAAGTGCCTACAAAGACAATGACATCACAACAGTCACGTCACAGGCAAGCCCTCCAAAGACAGCAAAGGGAGGGACAGACCTCTGCTCTATGAACTGAAGGACCAGAGTCCTGAGCAGGGACATGTCCAGTCTTGTGCTGCCTGAGTCTTCCAGGGGCACCCAGCTCCTCTGCTTTGTGGCCCTGTGTCTCCTGGGGGCAGGTGAGTCTCAGCTCAGGTGGGAGGTCCCTCTGGCCCAATGTTCTTAACTGTTGCTGAAGTGTTCATCTGCCTCCTGGGCTGGTCTCAGCTCTGTCTCCTTCCTCCACAGGGTCAGTGGCTGCTGGAGTCACCCAGTCCCCAAGACACCTCATCAAAGGCCATGGTGGAGAGGCTGTTCTGAAATGCCATCCCATCTCCGGGCACAACCGTGTGTACTGGAACCAGCAGGCTCAGGGGCAGGAACCCAGGTTTCTCATTCAGTATTACGAACAGAAAGAGATCGGGAAAGGAAACTTCCCCGACCGCTTCAAAGGAAAACAGTTCAGTAACTACAGCTCCGAGCTGGCCATGCACACCTTGCAGCTGGAAGACTCAGCCCTGTACCTCTGTGCCAGCAGCTTAGACACAGCCCTGCAGGGTCCATGCCTTTCTGTACCCAAACCTTCCTGTCCCAGCTGATGTTACAGGCAGAGGGAGGGGACCTCCACAGAGTTCCACAGATGTTTTCATTGTTTCTATCATCTTCCTGTTCTGCTGAGCTCGGCCTGAGCCTTCCTGAATGTTCTCCCAGCTCTGCCAGCTTCATCCGATACCCAGGACCTGGCAGGAAGTCCTGCTCAGTGACAGAGTGGAGACTCACCCTGTGTGCTTTGGTGCACAGTCCTGGTGGACACCGTGCATCCACTTTACAGGGGGGCTGCTCGGTGCACCATTTCACAAACAGGGAGCTGCAGCGCCTGGACATTCCAAACGTTCCATGCACGTCCTCCTGCATCTCCACCCCTCTGAAGTCAACAAGCCCCTGGATTCATGGTCCTTCCAGAGCCTTGTTCCATTGGGTAGAACAGAGTATGCTCTCTCCCATTCCACGAGCATCTGAGCTGGGATGGGGAGGTCACCCCTCAGGTGTGGGGTACACAGCTGATTGCCTGCCAATTTTGAGGACACAGAGCTTCAGGTCAGAGGACATGTGTCTGTTCTGTCATAGTTCCACAGAGAGTGAGGCCATGATATCCCAGCAGGGTGATACCACCCTCACTGCTGAGTTATTGTAGTTGCCCATTGAGATGACATCAAGATATGCAGTCAGAGAAACAGGGTCACCTGAAATTATAAAGGGATTTTAACTGAATGAATGAAAATAAAACACATCAAAATTGGTACGATACAACTAAATGAGTATTTAGGGCTAAACCTGAAAATCAGGGTATAACTCGCTACTCATCCTGAGCCACTACTATGATACTCAGTCAGATATAGATATTAGCAAAACAAACAAACAAAAAATCCTACAGGCTAATATATCTCATGAAAACTGATTAATAAACCATTTATAATCTCAACGGGCCAAATACAGCAACATACAATGAGGATAATGCATCATGACCAAGTGGGGTTGTCTCAGTAGAATACAGTCATGACTATTTAACATTCAAAAATAAGTCTATTAGTTTAACACCTCCAATACTAAAAAATCAGTGTCATATGTCATCTCTACAGATCCTCAAAAAACATGTGATATAATCCAACATCTGTTCCTGACAAAAATTCTTCTTAAATTAGAATTGGAAACACCCTTCCCCTAATTCAGGGCATCTGTGAAAAATTTAGAGTTAGTTACATTTTGGGAGGTAGACTGTGGTAAGGTAAAGATGCATGCCCACTGCACTCCATAGATCCAACACTAAGGGTTGCATGAAAGGGTGGAATAGTCAATTCAACAGTAGTGCTGGAAAACCCATATCCATAGGGGAAAATAATGAACCTCAGTGCTTACCTCACTCCATAAAGCAGAAGTGGGCCAAACCTGACCTCTCCTGGTTCTTTGAGGGCCTGGAAGCTAACCATTGGGGTTTATATAAGTGGTTGGAAGAAATAATATTTTGTAACAAATGAAACTCAGATTTCAACCTCCATACACCAAGTTTATTGGAACTTAACTTTACTAAATAACCTACATAGTGTCTCTGGCTGACATGGCAAGGCAGTGGCAGAGCTAAGTATGTGGGCCACAAAAGAGAAGATGCTTACCACCTGCCTCTTTACACAATGAGTTTGCTGACAACGGACACACACAAAATGAATATGAGATGAGTCAAAATTCACAAATCTATAAAGCTTTTGAAAGAAAGCATAGCACATTCTCTTCATGACCTTGGAGTAGGCAAAGATTGTGTAGGGAGAACAAAAAGTATTGTAATCCGTACAGACAACATTTTTTTCAACGTTCTGGCCAAGATGGAGTCATAGGAAGAAATGCTTCACTTCCTCACACAATGGAAAGAAGGATAGCAACCAATTTAAAAACAAAAACAACCAGAACTGCCAGAAAATTAAACTGAGTGGAAGTCTGATAACCGAGGAGTTGAAGAAGAAACATTCATCCAGAGTGATAGGAAGAGTGGAGATGGGCAGCCAGGGAGAGGATGTGTGGCAAGGTGATGGAGTGGGTGGTCCCACATTTGCTCATAAATAAGCCGGGAAGAACAAGTGGAGAGTGAGACAGACCACAAAACCCAGGGTTTCAGCACAGAAAACTAAAGACTCAAAAACTCTGGCTGTAAAAACCTGTAGGGGCTGCAGTGGTGAGAGAAACTCCCAGTCTCACAGGAGAGTTTGTTGGAGGGCCCATGGGGTCCTAGAATGTTCATAAACCTGCACACCTGGGAATCAGCACCTGAAAGGGCACAATTTGCTTATGGGAAATGAGAGAGAAGTGATGGAAAGACTGCAATAGCTGAGTAAGTGGCATTGTTCCCTCATGGATCCCTGCCCCACATACAGCCTCACAACACATTGAAGATGGTTGCCCCACACTGGTGAATACCTAAGGCTCTGTCCCTTACTGCATAACAGGTGTACTGAGACAAAGAAATATGGACCAAGTGAAAGAAGAGATCAGAACTGCAGAAAAAGAACTAGGCAACAAGGAGTTAAACAACCTATCAGATGCAGAGTTCAAAACGTTGGTAATCAGGATGCTCATAGAATTGAAGAGCTTGGTTGCAAAATGGGGGAAGAAATGAAAGCTACCCAAAGTGAATTAAAGCAAAATATACAGGGAACCAACAGTGGAGGGAAGGAAACCAGGACTCAGATCAACAATTTGGAACAAAAGGAAGAAATAAACATCCAACTGGAACAGAATGAAGAAACAGGAATTAAAAAAAAAAATGAGGAGAGGCTGAGGAACCTCTGGCACCACTTTACATGTTCCAACATCCAAATCATAGGGGTGCCAGAGGAGAGGAAGAACAAGAAGTTGAAAACTTATTTGAAAAAATAATGAAGGAAAACCCCCAATCTGGTAGAGGAAATAGACTTCCAAGGAGTCCAGTAAGCTCAGAGAGTCTCAAAGAAATTGTTTTCAAGAGGCACATCATAATTAAGTCACCCAAAAGTAAAGGAGAGAATCTTAAAAGTAGAGAGAGGAAAGGAAAGAGTTATTTACAAAGGAGTTCCCATTAGACTATCAGCTGATTTCTCATAGGAAACCTTACAGACAAGAAAGGCTGGAAAGACATATTTGAAGTCATGAAAGGCAAGGACCTACATCCAAGATTGCTCTATCCAGCAAAGCTATCATTTAGAATAGAAAGACAGAGAAAGTGCTTCCCAGATAAGGTCAAGTTAAAGGAGTTCATCATCACCAAGCCCTTTTTATATGAAAAGTTAAAAGTACTTATGTAAGAAATAGAAGAAGATCAAAAACTAGGAACAGTAAAATGACAAGAAACTCACAACTATCAACAACTGAATCTAAAAAACAAAACCAAAAACTAAGCAAACAATAAGACAGGAGCAGAAATAGAGATCACATGGAGTAAAGGTACAGGGAATAAGAAGTATAGGTGGTAGGCACAAAATAGACAGGGAGGGGTTAAGAATAGTATAGGAAACACAGAAGCCAAAGAACTTCTATGTACGAGCCATAGACATCAACTAAGGGGTGGGGGAATGTTGGAGGGTGAGACAGTGCAGGAAAGATGGGGAGAAAATGGAGAAAAAATTGGGACAATGTAATAGCATAATTAATAAAATATGCCTTAACAATAAATAAATAAATTGAAACTTAAAAACACACACATTATCCTTTATGCAAATCTTTAAAATCCTGTTCATCAAATGATATTATAAATATATATCTGAAAAGAGCATGTATTCAAAATATAAATAATTCCTAGAAATCAATAATTTAAAAAGATAATTCCATTTTCTTAAAAAAACAAAAAAAAAGTTGAACATTGTGCTCTAAAAAAAAGCGATATGTAAGTAAGCCATTTCTTAGTTCTTTCTTCATAGTGAGTTTCCTTCAGCCCTGAGATTTCTTGGCTGAAGGGAGCCCACCATCGGTCCTCCTCAGGAATCACTGGGTAAAGACAGAGCTTTGCTCAGGGTCCTGCCGCCCCTTCACAGGGCACCTGCATGCATGGTGTCCTCTTTCCTAGATCACTCATTGATGAGGTTTACCATTTTTATTCCCGTTTGTAAAAAGGCATCCCACCTTCCTCCCCACCACAGGCAAAGAGTGAGTCTGAGACAGGTAAACAAGAAATCAGCAAGAGCTGTGCAGAGTCCTGGGAGTTTCTTCATGGCTAACTTAGGCAGAACCCAACCTCTCTGGCAGGGCCAATAGCGCTGCTGCATAAGTAGCCACTTGAGGGCGCTGTGGATCCACAGAATGAGATACTAATGGCATCCTGTGGGAAAAGGAGGGTTAAGGGGAAGAATCTTGGGTTGATTCCTGCCTCAAGGAGATTATCTGATGAATCAGAGGTTCACTGACCTTATCTTCTCACACTGACAGATATGCAGGTGTGATGCAGGTGTGAGTGTTACAGCAGAGAGCCATGAACTTGGCCTTACATGGAGTTAAGTTTCTCCTGGAGCCTGTGTTTGGTAGAGAGTGTGATGGGGCTTCAGTGAGGAGTGTGGATAATCCTAGCCAGTGTAGAGTGAGTAGCACCTTCTCCAAGGCAAAGAGAACCTGTGCTGATGGCCACCTGCCCTGTACCCTCAGGGTCCAACTCAGCACAGCCAGCTGCACCTACTCAGAGGAAAATGGACAGAATCAGGGAATGCAGGATCAGATGAGCTTGTCTTGGAGGTGTGGGTACCCACAAGTGCCTACAAAGACAATGACATCACAACAGTCACGTCACAGGCAAGCCCTCCACAGAGAGCGAAGGGAGGGACAGACCTCTGCTCTATGAACTGAAGGACCAGAGTCCTGAGCAGGGACATGGCCAGTCATGTGCTGCCTGAGTCTTCCAGGAACACCCAGCTCCTCTGCTTTGTGGCCCTGTGTCTCCTGGGGGGCAGGTGAGTCTCAGCTCAGGTGGGAGGTGCCTCTGGTCCAATGTTTTTAACTGTTGCTGAAGTGTCCATCTGCCTCCTGGGCTGGTCTCAGCTCTGTCTCCTTCCTCCACAGGGTCAGTGGCTGCTGGAGTCACCCAGTCCCCAAGACACCTCATCCAAGGCCATGGTGGGGAGGCCGTTCTGAAATGCCACCCCATCTCCGGACACAACCGTGTGTACTGGTACCAGTAGGCTCAGGGGCAGGAACCCAGGCTCCTCATTCGGTATTACGAAAAGAAGGAGTATGGGAGAGGAAACCTCCCAGATCACTTCTCAGCAAAAGTGTTCAGTGACTACAGCTCTGAGCTGGCCATGCACAGCTTGCAGCTGGGAGATTCGGCCATGTGCCTCTGTGCCAGCAGCTTAGACACAGCCCTGCAGGACCCATGGCTCTCTGTACCCAAACCTTCCTGTCCCAGTTGATGTCACAGGCCGAGACAGGGGGCCTCAATCAAGTTCTACTGTTGGTTTTTGTTCCTTTCTAACTCTCTCCCAGTCCTGCTGAGCTCAGCCAGAGCCTTCCTGAATGTTCCCCCAGCTCTGCCAGCCCCGTGCAATTCTCAGGACATGGCAGGAAGGCCTCCTAAGTGACAGAGTGGAGGTCCACCATGTGTTTTGTGGTGCACGGTTCTGGTGGACACCGTGTGTCCACTTTACAGAGAGGGGGGGCGCTCGATGCACCATTTCACAGACAGGGAGCTGCAGCTCCTGGATGTTCCAAAAGTTCCATGTATGTTCGTCCTCCATGTCCATGCCTCTGAAGTCAACAAGCCCCTGGACCCATGGTCCTGCCCAGGCCTTGATCCATGGGATAGAACAGAGCACAGTCTCTTCCATTTCAAGAGCCTCTGAGCTGGGATGGGAAGTTACCCCTCAGGTATAGGGTGATCACCTGCCAACTGCTAGGACATAGAGCTAACAAGTCAGAGGACATGTGTCTGTCCTGACATAGTTCCAGACAGAGCAAGGGCGAGGCCATGATATCCCTCTAAGAGAGGAGCTAAGTGACCCGGGGGATATCCTGTCTGTCAGTAGATTCTAGGAGGGAAACAGAACCCTCTAGAAATGTCAAGGAGCATTCTGGGAGCTCATGCTGGGAATGCGTGTTTCTAAACCACTGCAAGGGGTAGAGGAGGGTGAGGGGTCTCAGCCTGTCCCCAGCACCACCACTTCTGGTCAGAAAATCTGAAACTGCTATACCTGTCCAGGTGAGGAGCTGCAGAGGTCAGCTGAGCGTCACATCTTCCCAGCCTCTGATTTCTGACTCCATGTCCTTTCTCACTGCTGGGTGATTGTTGTTGCCCATCAAGATACACAGTCACAGAAACAGGGTCACCTCACACTGAGGTATGACCTGTGTAAGAGGTAGCAGCATGGGGATCTCTGGCTAAATACCTCATCCACATCACTGACAAAGGTCTCTCTTTTTCACAGAGAGCACAGTCACGGGGACAAAGGTATCCAGTCTCCTGGGGCCTCAGCTGGAACCAAGGGAGACTCACCCATGACCACCCAGAGACCTGGGCTCAGGTGGCCGGGCTCCCACCAGTGGGTGAGTCATGAGACAACGGAAAACAAGTCTCAGATTCCAATGACCCTGACCCTGAGGCTGTGAAAACTTTCTGGGTATCAGTTAGTTCCTTTAAAGGACAGAATTGCTGTAGGCTGGCTTTGAAATTGTCCAGAATTTACACAAAGAGAAAAACTAAGTAAACATATGTGAAGGTGTATTATGCGCAGAGAAATTTGCCAAAGCACCAAAAATGGTGTTAAAAATTGTAGCAATATTCAAATAAGGACTTGTATCATTATGCATAGAGGCATGAGTTTTATACCTGAAGGCAGGAAAAAAGGTTTTACCACTTATTAGATTTCTTTCAAAACAGACTTACACATTTTTCCCATGCTGCTCTTCTCAACTTTCTCTGTGTCACTGACTTGTTCCTGTAGGAAGGGGTGTGGCAGGTTAGCTCTGTAGCTCAAACATTTGTGAAGGTCAGTGATGTCACTGAGTCTCTGAGAGGCTGAGTCCTATGTTCCCAAACAGAACCAGAAGACGTGACATCCTGCCCTGGAGTAGCAATGGTCTCCAGGCTCTTCTTCTACATGGGTCTTTGTCTCCTGTGGGCAGGTGGGTGCAGGTGGGCTTCCTGTCCTGGAATTCCCAAGACTTCATTCCATGCCTTCGTCTTACAATGACAACCTCACACTATGTCACTCCGTCTTACAGGACACCTGGATGCCACAGTCACTCAGAGTCCAAGATACAAGGTCACGGGGACAGAAAAGAAAGTGACACTGAGTTGCCACCAGACTTATAACTACGACTATATGTACTGGTATCGACAAGATCCGGGTCACGGGCTGAGGCTGATCTATTATTCATATGGTATCGGCAGCATCGACAGAGGAGATGTCCCTGATGGATATGGTGTCACTAGATTAAATACAGAGGACTTCTCTCTCATGCTGGAGTCAGCCACCCCCTCCCAGACGTCTGTGTACTTCTGCGCTAGCAGTGAGTCCACAGTGCTGCACAGCTGCCTCCTCTCTGCACAGAAAGTGTCAGTAGAAAGCCTAGGGTTGCACTCTGAGTCCTGGCCCAACCCCCAGGAAGTTTCTGACAGTGTGGGCGCCTTACAGAACTGGACACTATGACCCTCAGTGCCAAAGTCCTTTTCTATACCAGTCTCAGCCTGACTGGAGGCCAGCCACCCTCACACTCAACTAGCTGATTCTGTCTTCTGCAGCTCTCTCTCTCTCTTCCTGTTTGCAGAAAAAAATGCATCATAAGTGGAGCTGTATGAAGATTTTCCTGATAATCTTATGTCCCCATGCTCTCCTAGGGGCTTCAGCGACTTCTTCATTTACGCTGGTCCCCACCTTCTATTCCCTTCAACTTATAGTCATAAACTTTCATTCAGTTGGATCTGCTGCTGGCTGCCTTTCTCCTATGGGACAATAGCCTTACTAGGTCCTACAATGCTTGCCCTTCACCTTGCCCATGACCTCCACGGTCTTCTTGTACAATTCTCCTCTGTTCTCCCTGCCCTAGATTCATTCATCCACATTCAGTTTCTCCCTCAGATGTGCCTCCTCAGGGCTGTGTTTTACAGATTATTTCTTCTGCACGGAACTTATGTCTCGCCCTCTTATTGCTAGATCTACCCCTCATTCCTTAGGGGACAAGGTATTTTAGGCATACTTACTCTCAAATGTGAAAAGTAGAACTTAGATTTTACCAGGAGAAATAAAGAAAATGTATTTAGGCACTCATTGAAGGGAGGGTGTTTTTAGCAAAGACACAAAAGAACACAAACATATTTATAAAGTATATAAATACTCATAAAATAATGTAATATACAAATATTGACAAACATATTTGTCATTTCAGTGGCATTAAGTTATACCCTTGTACATCAAAAGACACCATGAAACACAGATAGGTAAGTTGCAGACTGGGAAGGGACATGAGGAAGGGACACCAGTAGGCAGCATCCGTGTGACAGACCCCTTGTGGTCACCACCTCCCCAGGTTGCTCTAGATCTCAGCCTTGCTGGCAAGTGTAGGGACCAGAGAGAGAGAGAGAGAGAGAGAGAGAGAGAGAGAGAGAGAGATATTGATGTGAGAGGAAAACAATGATCCATTACCTCCCCTTCACGCCCAACCATGGATCAAACCTGCAAACTAGGTACATACCCTGATCAGAAATCAAACCCACAATCTTCCAGTTCATGGAATGATCCTCTAACCAACTAAGCCACGTGGCCAAGGCCACTGATCTTTTTTTAAAAAGCCATGAAATTCACTTGTAAGTCACGTTACTGGTGTCAGTTTTTTCAGATTCCAGAGGTCTGTTCAATTTTGTATTGCTGATACTGTGTTCACCCTGGTATTTTCAGGAATAAGAGAGTTCTCTACCCTTTGCAGATAAGATATATGACATCCACAACCTGAAAGCTGGCAGCGTGGGGATGAAGGCTTCAGTTTGCTGGGCATCATGGAGGTTGGCAAAAGCAAAAAGGAAAGTGGTCTCTGACCTCTGGACAGAAGAAAAGCTTCTGACTTCAATCTACACCCTGGGCTTCATCTCATCTCTCTACCTGCAAGTGTGCCAGTTGGTTCCAGGTTTTTCTAGGCTAAAGTTGTGGGAATTACCGCAGCTTCCACTTTGTCTACGTTCCCGTGACTGGGGGAATGGGGACCACCGTAAAAGAGAAACATCCAAGGAGAGGGGCCATTGCAGATGACGCAGAGGTCTTGGCCACAACCCAGCAGAAACATCTGGCAGAGGGTCAGAGGACAGTGATGGGAGGTGCAAAGATGGGGTGGGGGGGGGCCCAGTCACTTGGGCCCTGGAGCAATAAATGGAGGCCACTTGGATGAGCTTACACACTGTCTGTGAATATATTGAACACACTTGTTGGTATGATTTAGTTTACAACAATTGGTTTTTAAGACAAAGCAGCTGTGGAGACAGTGATGTCACTGTAGGGATGGCCCTGTGGGGACAAGGGACATCCCTTCTCTTCTGCTCATGCTCACAGGGATCTGACCTGGTGAACCTCCCATTCCTGTCCTGACCCTACCATGGGCACTGGGCTCCTCTGCTGGGTGACCCTCTGTCTCCTGGGGTGTCTCCTTGGGGTCCTCAAAACACCAAGACCTCTGCATTTCATCTTTCCAGGGATCACTCCCATCATTTCCTACTTCCTTTGTCTTTTCCCTTCACAGAACTCACAGGAGGTGGCATTATCCAGTCCCCCAGACGTAAGATCCTAGGAAAAAGTCAGGCAGTAACTTTGTGGTGTAATCCTGTTTCTGGCCACCAAACCCTTGCAGTTCTGGGGACAGGGCCCAGGGCTTCTGATCCGCTTTGAGAATGAAGAAGTAGTGGATGATTCTCAGTTGCCTAAGAATCGATTTTCTGCACTGAGGCCCAAAGGAACAGACTCAACTCTCAAGATTCTGCGTGCAGAGTTGGGGGACTCGGCCGTGTATTTCTGTGCCAGCAGCCTAACCACAGCATCACAGAGACACTTCCGTCCTGTGCAGGAAACACCAGGTTTCTCCTCTCTCTGCTCTGCTCCCAGAAGCTCTAAACACAGGCCTTCCCTCGTTCCTCACACACAGGAAAGAAGTGAGCCTGCAGAGACAAGCTAGAATTCATGAGAAAGGAGGACATGAATTATTTCTCAAAACATCAGTGCTGAAAAATCATTATGACTCAGGCATTTGAAGCACTTTTTGGGGACAATTCAAGGATGCAGAACTGAAAGTGACTTATGTCTCACAGACTCAGCCCTCAGGCGCTAGTGAGAATTCGTCTCTTATAAAAATTATGCAGTCACCAAAATGTACAATCTACTTTAATAATAATACAGATGGTGGTTCCGGGAGAGAAGCAAACAGCAGGGTCTCCCTCTGTGGTGGCTTTTACCCTCTAAATGATTTTAATTGATATCCTTTTCTATCTAGGTTCCCCTCTGCCTTTCTAATCAGATTTTCTGCATCAAAGTTTCCATACATAGCATGTGTTTGGAAAACATTTTTTTCATTTTGTGGAATCATGTTGATAATAATGATGTTTTTGATGATGGCGATGATGTCAGCTGTTTTATTCAGTCCTTTTTCCTACTTCGAAGGAACACACACAAATGGATATTGTGGCAACTGGTCCCAAATCTCAGCTCAGAATGAATTCTCCTTTCTCTGGGGTGGTCTCAGGACCTCTCAACATTTGGAGGCTGTTGAGAACAGTTCCAGCTATCTGCCCTAGTACATTAAACTAGCTCCTTAGTGCATTAAACTATTCCTTAGTAAAAACTTCTGAAACAATCCATTGCCCTTGATCCAATGATCCCATCCGATAATACTGTGCACTCTTTGTGTGGAGATCCATACCCTGTACTCTTACTTCTGCCTGGATTCTCTAAGACGAGAAGGCAGTTTGGAATACTGGTTGGAATTGTTGGGGAAGCAGCACACTGAGGTTTTCCTGAAGGTATTATCATTGCTGCTCAGCCCCTGCTGGCTTCCCTTCCTCTTTGTCCAACCCAGACAGCAAGTCACAACGTCTGTCCATTCACACGCTACGTGTCCCTCATCTCCTCTGCCTGTGTCTCCCTCCCTCCCTCCATCCAAGTGCCTTGTCTGATGAACTTCCAACATTGGTGGGTGCAGCGACCCACCATCTCCTTGCCAAAGGTTTCATGTGTTTGTTTTCCAATCTGCTACATCACATTTTATAGTTACTAAGACCCTAATAACATTCTCCTAGACTGTCTTCAATCTCTTTAAACACAGGACACAGTGGTTTTAGTGGCTGATAATTTTCACAGCCGAGATCTCTGTGGGGCTGTTTTAATTGATTTCCTGCTGCTTCTCAGTTGTGCTGTTTGTGTTTTCATGGTGTGTGTATGTTTTGCTTATAAATCTGATTATCTTTGACTTGGTGCTAGACACTGGCTTTGTAGATATAATTTTTTTTTTTGGTCTAGGATGGATGAATC